>NC_089649.1:26055120-26680120 GCF_037042795.1 Molothrus aeneus | reverse complement strand
TTTGTTGCCACTCAAAATGCTGCTTATGCTGAAGCCTGTGCTGCTTTAGACTCCTAACTACATCTGCTTCTACTAATTGTATTTTCTAAATGGCTCAATACAGAAGAGTAGAATTTACATTTGAGAAGGCTTCATAATTAATCTTAAAGCCAAAGGCATTCTTGTCAGACACATCTTTGCCCAATTTATACTTGATAATAATTTCAAATTTTGAAACCTAACATGCTAGGACATACTTATTTTCCCTCAGGAATCAATTCTTGCTTCTTAAATGTTTAGCACATTTGTTTGCATTTATTTTCATGATTCAGGAGAGCATATTTGAGATGTGAAAAAGGTTCTGCTAGTTTTTGAGGTCAGGGTTGTACCGAGGAACCTGAAAGTAAAAGCAGAAATAATGGTTTGATGGTTGTGGTTCTCATGCTTTGTGACTTTGAAAACTCTCAAGACTTCCCTAAAAACAGCACAGGACATAACTTTGGCTGCAACATGGTTTCATCCTTGTCAGCTGACAGCTTTTCTTGCACAACTTCTCCTAGGTTAGATCCTAGGTATCCATAGCTCTTTATGTCAATTGGAGCTGTATATCCAATCTTGGAAAAACTAGGCAAGAAAAGCCATTGGCTGCTGAGGAGCCCTCCAAGGTAGTATGAGACTGCTGTAATGCGTGCATGATAAGAAGCTGATAAGGTGGCATTCTTCTGTAGCCTCAGGGTCCAGTTCTGCAAACACCACGCAGCAGACTACTGCAATAACAAACTGAGAAACCTTTGGTGCTCTTGTTTCTACTGATCTTTGCAAATTGGGTGTCATTTTCATAGAAATTCTTCACAATTAGCAAGAGTTGGCTTTTATGTTGTAAAACTTTCAGGATGACACTTTATAACTGATACTTTGTCAGGTAACTGAGTGTTATGGTTTTCTGTATATGTGCAAGAGGTACTAGAACTAGAGTTGTGATTTGTGCTGCAATCAGTTCACTGTGTTAAAACAACCCAAACCAAAACCAACTATTGCACTAGCTGTACTTAAAAAAAAAGCAATAATGGGAGCATCTTGTAGCTTTTCCCTCCAGAGGTGCTGTCTGTCATGGTCACTTCACTGTCTGTCACTTTACCAACTGTGAATTTGGTAAAACATGTTGAAGAAATTGTCCTATGTGTTTTACTTATTTACTTGGCATATACAAGTTGAAATTTTTTATTGTCAGCCTGTGTACTAATGAATACAGGTGGACTATTTACATAACCACCCACATATTTAAACATCAAAAACTTTATATCTATTTATGGTGCTAATAATCTCAAATATTATAAAGAGCTGTTATTCTCTTATTAAACCTGAACACTAAGGAAAGCTGGTGTGACACCTTTCAATAAAATAAAATTTCTCTACATTTTAAGCCTGTTCCAAATGCTTTTTATATAAATACCACACTTTTCTATTTCTGTTTTATATAAAAATGGCAAAAATAGTATTTTAATGCAGAAAAACATTAGGAGCGTATATTGTTGTAAATTACATGTCAAATTCTAAATTTTCATACATTTAGGATAGCTAATCTTCTGAAACTGTCTAAAATATAAGAATTTCACTAGGTAGGATTAAGGGGGACAGGCTGGTAGTTTAAATAAAATAATTCTCTGTCTTCATCATCACTGTTGAATCCTTGGGGACAGAGGGAGAGGATGTGAAATGGACAAAGCTTTATTAGGAGGTCCCTGATTATATAGTGTAGATGTATATTTTGCTAAAACTTTAAAAAACCCCAAACAACTTGTGAAGGATATGACCATATAGCTGTCTAAAGAACAGAAGTGAAACAACATAATTGCCAAGGCAGTTCACAGTAGGACATTATAAAAACATGTAAAAGAAACTTAAACTAGATTGTTTAGGTAGTGAAACAACAGAGTAATTTTCTAGCTTTGTTTGAAAGCTTCACAAGCAACTTTTTCTTAAGATGAAAAACTATCTTGTGCCTTCTGTTGCAGAAGTTATTGCTGCCTTGCCCCCCTGCCTTTAGTTGTGATTTTATTGTATATAATGGACCGTACACTTCCAGATCTTTCCAAGAGGCATTTTTGGGCAGCAGTAGCTACACTTTCTATCCACAGAGAATACAGAGCCTTTAGTTCTTCTTCAAGGCCCTTACTTGCGAGCTTAACAGTTACGAAGTATCTGCCTGTGACAGGCGTGGCAGTCCTGCTGGAGTCAGCTCCTAGACGAGCATGATGCCCTTAATTCTTCTGGACACATGAACGTGCAGAGCGGGTGCTGTGCCCAGGTGCACTGGTGGCACTGCAGCACACCCCTCTGCTCTGAAAGGGTTGTACCCCACCCTGCTGTGCTTCATATACTAGAATAAATTCTCTTTTATCACTTCCATCTAGTACTTCCAGAAGTAAATGGGCTTCTCTAAGATCTATTTGATGGAACTTCTATATTAGTGCAAAGAATAGTCCATGTTTAGAGTAACTTAATTTAAAGCAGAAGCAAGCCCACCATGTAGGATAAAACCAGGGCTGGGTGGGGTTTTTGTTGTGTGAAGGTGGGTAGTCTGGTAACAATAGTCTGGATTGTCTTCCTACTTGTCTCCGTGCCTGCTTTTATAGTAGGACCCTTGGAAAAGCCAAAGATTGAACAAAGTCATCCATAACAGTCCTAAGCCACATTGAAATATAATTTTCCTGTCTTAATTACAAGATGCTTCAGAGAAAATGGATTGTATTTTTTTAATTTACGAAAAAAGTGCAATTCTTACAGAATATTAAGAGGCAAATGGCTGCATATTTCAATGCCCTGCAAAAACAAAACCTTTATGAGCATGTGACATGCACTTCACCAAAAGTGGGGGTTTTTTAGCTTTAGCTGCTGTTTTACAGAAATATGTTTCAGTGCACTAGTGTAACTCAGAACTTTCAAATACTTTCAATGTGCTTTTGACAAGGAGAGTGTTTTTTATGAATAAAGTGCCTGTGGAAGTAAAAATCCAAAAGTTGCATGCAAGCTCAAATAAAGCATATGAAACCACAGCCCATACTTGAAGAGAATGGGTGCTAAATCAGCAGCTGCAGAGAACAGCTGGTCAACAGTCCTAAGCATTGATAGGATTCAAAGATTAAGTTTGAGCAAAGATTATGTTGCTTTTGAGAGTTTACTGTGTTAATTAAACTTCCAATGCTTCTGGTTGGGCATTAACTTTGTAACTTGGTTATCTTTAAGGAAAAATTAGTTCCTTTAAACTATTCTACTTTTAATGCTTTTTTCATTATAGTCTTTACTCTGGTGGGGATGTTTGTTTGCTTGTTATGTGGAGCTATTTTTTGACCTGTTAAAAGTGGAGTCACCAAATGCTTTGATTACTCAGTTAGGGGTAAAAGAGTTTGAAGAATGGTGTTTCCTTAAGTGCAGAATTAAAGGGGGTGTGTTTTTTATTACACTGATGCTAGGACTGAACAGGAAGGATTTCCATGGAAAGAACTGTAGTTCTAAAGCTTGTATATGTAGTTATTGGAGTATGCAGAATATTATTAAAGTACTTGGATATGTTTTGCTGTTAATTTCATGCTTTAAAAAGAGGCTATTTGGTTCTAATTTAAATTGCAGAAACTGATTTTAATGTTGCAACAGCTATTATTTTAACTTGATAAAGATTAACTTGATTAAAATATCCACTTATCTACTGGTATGTTAGAGGAAAGGTTATATTTTATCACTTAACATTTTTAAATTAATCACATTTTCTATCAAAATGAATGTGCAATTTAATCTTTGGACATCCTAGAATTGGCTATATGCCATTGAAACCAAACTTTCAGCTGCATACATAGGGAAGGAAGGCATTTTTAAAATCTAGTTCAGCTTCTTGACTAGACTGAGAAGAAGTGGGGCTAGATTATTCTTGTACAAAGAAACCAGACAAAAACAGTAATATGTTTCAGCTGTGCTGAATACCTTAGCTTCTTATTTTCACACTACAGAATTTAAACTTTTCTGGAGACTCAGATATAAAATATCTTTAGTTCAGCTAAATTTTCATCTGTTTTTATATATTTTTTCTAATAGATGCATTTTATTTGTATACATTGTAATTAGCCGCTGAATTTCTGCCAAATATGGACAAAATAAAAGCTGAATTCTATTCTGCCAGTCTAAATCTGTTCTTAGTTTTTATCTTTTGTTCAATCCATGGCTGGTAAAATGTCCACTTGCTGTTTAGATTAAAGAGACAGTTGCCTTAATTGCTCAGAGGAAAACTGACCTTGACTATTTAAAGCTTTATGTATTTCTGAAATTGCTGTAACTTCTGTATAATTGCAATAAAACCTTTTTAATGCAGTTCAGCCACTATTTTATGAGCAACTTTTCACTATCTTTACTGAATGTTCAACTGTTTAAAAAATAGTTTGTTTAGCAAAACCCTTTTTATTGGGAAAGCTCCCTTTATTCTGTCCATTGTTTTGTTTTTTGGGGATCACTTTATAGAAGGAGCACTGTGGGAAAAACATGAATACTTTTCTCTGTTAGTGAGGGTATATCAAGAGCACTTACTAAACCCACTGATGCTGCAGTAAATTATTGGGAAGATCAGAAGTGGCAGTTTATGATGTCTAATTACCTCTCTAGGGGTTACATTTTATATTGCTGATCAGATGGGAAGAGTGCACTAAGGTGTTTACTAGAGGGAGGGGGAATTTACCCTCAAAACCACTTCTGGGTAGGCTTGGGGGATTGGGGTGTTTGGGTGTGTTTTGGGTTTTTGTGTCTGTGTTTGAGTTTTTTATTACTACTTTATTTGAGGGAAAGGAGGAGAGCTACATGTCTTTTTCCTCTAAATTTTAAGTGCCTCTCTTCGAAGCCTCACTGTGCTGTTCTGCATTTGCCAAGCAGGGCACCTAAAGCTGGGACACGGTTCTAGGTTCGTCCTTGGCTCTGGAAACAGAAAGTTTCGGTGTATTCCCCGGAACTGCCGGATTTTTGTGTTTGGGAACGGGAAAAAGGATCATCTGCATTTCCTTCCCTTCTAAACAGCTAAAAAAATAGACATTTGCGTAAGGAGCATTTGAAAGCAAGTGCTGCGAGGGGGGGTGGGGAGGAGCGCTCACTTTTGTTGTTATTGTTGTTTTTTTTCCACGAGCAGGACAGCGGGTTATGTTCAATCCTTTATAAACCGGGGCTCTGTCGCGCCTTGCCGTGCGCGGGGCGGTGTCGGGGCCGGGCCCCGCTCCCCGCCCAGCGGCCCTGCGGGCCGGGGTCAGGGCGCCGCCGGCCTCGCCTCCCGCCCGCCCCCGCCATCTTAAACCGCTACGCGCCGGCGGCGAGCCGAGGCCGGCGGTGCAGCTGCCCGCGGAGATGGTGGGGACGAGCACGGAAGCTCGGACGTGGCTGCTGCGGCCGCCCACGGCCACCGAGCTGCTGCTGGTGGCCCTGTGCTGGCTCGGCTGCTACTGGCTGCTGCGGCGGCGGCCGCGGGTGCTGTCGGGGCTGCCGCCGGGCCCCGCGCCCTGGCCGCTCGTGGGCAACTTCGCCTTCGCCCTTCTGCCGCCTCCGCTGCTGCGCAGATGGGCGGTGGATGTGAAGGGAGACCGGCTCTCCCCCGCCTTCTCGCCCCACGTCTTCCTCACCGGCCTCACCAAGATGTACGGCAGTATCTTCCGGCTCTTCGTGGGCAACCGCCTATTCATCATCCTCAACACTTTCGGGGCGGTGCGGGAGGCGCTGGTGCAGAAGGCGGAGGTGTTCAGCGACCGGCCCTCCGTGCCCATCGTCCTCATGATCACCCACAACAAGGGTAAGCTCCCGGGGGCACCCCGAGACCCGCCCGGGGCCCCCCGAGACCCGCCCGGGCAGCTGTCGCACGCCCGGAGGTGCCCGGAGTGATGCTTGGAAGCGATGCGGAGCGGGGGCTGCTCGGGATCGGGGCTGCTCTGCCGAAATTTATATCTAACTCCCACGAATTGTGGACTGAACTGTTTACTTGCTTTTTGCTCTTCGCCTGTGTCCCTCGCCCTGCTGCTGACAGAGAGAAACTCGCCCTGCCTTGAGGTGCAGCATCCCCGCGAAGTTGGCACTGCGATGCCGTGCACCACGGAGCATCTCTGGGTGACTGAAGTGCCCGGTGCCTTTAGCTCCGTGTGCAGTAAAGAGACTGAGGAACTGCTGGGCTGGTTTAGGCTGGAGAAGGGGAGGCTCAAGGGGAGGCCTTATCTCTCTCTCCAACTGCCTGCAAAGGGCTTGTAGCCAGGGCGGGGTTGGTCTCCTGGGTACTAAGGGATAGGACAACAGGAAAGGGCCTCAAGTTGCACCAGGAGAAGTGTAAGTTGGGCATTAGGAGGAATTTGTTCACAGAAAGGGTGGTTTGACAGTGGGATGGACTGCACAGGGGGATGGTGGAATCACCGTCCCTGGAGGTGTTTATGGAAAGGCTGGATTGTGGCACTCAGTGCCATGGTCCCGTTGACAAAGTGGTGTTCGGTCATGGGTTGGAGTCAATCTCGGTGGTCTTTTCCAACCTCATTGTTTCTGTGGCTGCCATTTGTGCAGGGGTTTAAGGCACAGCTGGTCTGTCACCTGGGGGCTTTCTGATTTTGGCTGTGTGAGGGGAAGAAATTTTGAGTACTTGGACAGTGGCATGAAATTGGGCACTCCCCCAGCTCTTACCAAGGTAGCAGTGGCAGAGATCAGGCTTCTGTGGAGTCCCATGGCTGCGCAGTCCGCGCTGTCTGTGTGCAAGCTACTGTTGCTGAGATATTTGCAAATGTGTTATTTTGCTTGTCAAAACTTACTGAGCATGTTTGGGTTTGGTTGTCTTTTTTTTTTTTTTTAAGGAGTCCAAAGGAGAGTTACTAGCTTTCGCAGAAAAAAGGTATGGAGGGTTTAAAAACATGCTAGCAACACTGCAGGTAGAATTTCTTCATGTTTAGTTTTTCGGTCATTACTGATCTCTGTGTTTATGGAAATATACTTACCCTTTTTCAGTTTAGGAGGTGGACCCCAGAAGGCTTGTTAGTGTGCTAGCTTGTGATGAAACTTACCTTTTTTTTGTTTTTTCCAAGGCTAGGAAAATCTGGTTTTTAAATGCATGAATATTTATTTTTTCCCCCCCATACCAGAATTGCCCTAGTAAAGAGAGAAGAAAGTGAGGGAACTAGATCATGTTTATTAAAATGCTATGAGGTACCATTGCTGAAATCAGTTAAAAGAATAAAAAAAAAAGATTAATTGTGTTGGTTTAATGATATTGTTCCAAGATAGATCTTACGGGCACGTTGTTATCACGCATGAGTATTTTTAGGTGCAGTACTTCAGCAAGAACTGGAGGAGGAAAAGGGAAGAGAAGTTAGATAATTTTAGCAGTGCTGTAAAACCTCATGTTGAGGCTCATGGTAGATTTTTTTTCCTTGAATGCTGTGAATTTCATATGTATCTTGTTTTTTATCAGACTTTTTTGAATATGAAGAGTAGCCAGGGCGGTTGGCAGCTTCCACCAGTGGGTGCTCCAGGAGAGCTGGACGTACCAGGACCTGCTGTCCACAGGAAGAGCATGCTGCAAGCAAGCCCAGGAATGGTGCCTGTCTGTGTTGCGCTGTGGCAGGGGCATTGTGTTGCTCTGGGTTTGGTTTCATCTGTAAGGTCACCATAGGCATGAGGACTGCAGCATCAGGGCTGCCCAGGGGTCCATAAAACATCCCCAGCTGTTCTAAGGTGCTCATGTTAGCAGCATGCTGGATTGCCCCAGTTGCAGGAATATTGTAGAGTGAACCACAGGGCTGGTGTGTTCTGAGTGCACAAAGGGTGAATGTGGGCAGTGGGGCCACTGCCCCCCACAAGCTGGTTCTCCAAATGCCAGTGGAAGCTGCAGGTGCTGTCCCTGTGCTGCCTTGGGTTTGGTGGTGGCATGAGGAGATGACTGAACCTCTGCCATGCTGCATTTGTGCTAACAAGTGTTGCTTTTTCTGTCTGTGGTTTGTGGGGGAGGCAGACGGGTTACAGCACTCCAACTGGAGGCCTCTTAAGATTGGTTTGGGTGACAATTTCAGGGGTTTGTGGGTGAGATGTTTCTGCAGGTCAGGACAGCAGCAGTTGTGTTAGTATGTACTAGGAAAGGAAACAGTAAGGGCAGGATGATGGGTAACTTCAGCTCTACCACTCACAATATGGGTTCTACAGCTCTGGGAGGTTTAGTGTCCATTTTGGGTTCCTGCATGTCCTTGGGTTCTTTGGGTTCCTTCATTCTGTAAGTGAGCTATTGTGGTGAGAACTTACAGAGATATTTTCTTGTGAGCTACATTTGCTGGTATAATTTTGTCTTTACCTTGAGCTGCCCTGCCAGGTATGGGATGGAAGCTGTGTGGTTCTATTGCATATAAGATGAAAAGAAAATAATTGTGCCTGGGGGACAGCAGGTAGAAGTATCAGAAATGGCAAATACTACATTTCAGCAACATGATTAGCAAGTGAGGGAGGCCTTCTTGGCTGGATAGAAAATGCTATAAGAACTTAAGGGAGAAGGTAGCAGTCAATTCTTAATTCATCATCACATGTTTGCAGAAAGAGAAGTAGTAGACTGGGGAGAAACAAGACATTTCTGTGGTCTGATTTTAGTATTTTAGTTTTTTGTATTCTGTAGCTTCAAGAGGTAGCAAAGACTGAATCTGCAGAGTACATGGAGTCAGAGTGGTTCTCTGCCTTTATAGTCCTGTCCTGTGCATATCCACATGTGGACATCTGGCAATACAGAAGTTGGATGTTTTTAAATGTCATGAGTGCTGTGTTTGTCAATGTTCCCAGTATTGTAGCAGCACTAGAGCTAGCAGTAAAAAATGTGGGGGTTGAGGAGAGTAAGTAAGCCTTTGCTTCTTGTGAGGATTTTAATTTTTTTTGTGTAAAAAGGGGGAATAAAATGAACTCTCTGGTTTTTGTTGGTTGTATTGAAAGGGTTTCATTATCAAGTCATAGAAATTAGGCCTCTGTAGTGAGCATGAAGTCCTGGTTATTGTTGCTTCAGAATTTATTATTGTATGGCCTTCAGGGTTTTTTTGTTGTTGTTTGTTTTGTTTTGCTTTAATTTCTTTACAGGGGAGGTTGTTTTTTGTTGTTTGTTGTTTTTGAAAGAGTAGAGATGTCTGTGCTGAGTAACTTGGCTTTTTAGGGCAGGCAGATTTTCTTTGAAATCAGCAAAGGACTATTCCATTATTGTAGCTTGCTAGGGATGCAGTTGAGAGTTTGCTTTCTTCTCTTTCCTCTGTTCTGTCTTTATGCTCTTCTTCTTCCTTAATCTGTCTTCTATGTAATTATTTCCCAATTTACAAATCAGTTGTTAGTATTCTGCAGCAGTTTGGGGTTTGGGGACATCAGAAAACACCGATGCTCTCTGCAGGACTGCTGGAGAAGCTCACCACGTGTGGGGACATTTGTTGTTGGTGTCAGCTTTTCTGTGGGCCTAGGCAAGTCTCTTTTACATTCAAGACAATAGATCTGTTTTGTTTTATTTAATGTATTTGGATCCAAAAACTAATTTTCCTAACCAAAAAAACAAAGGGGAAGAGACTATGGCTGCATAGCTTGTTTTAGAGATGGTTGTTGTGGGATAGAAACAGTGATAACTTTGTTTTGTTCCAAGAAATCCATGTTTCTTTTGCAACCCAGCCACAAACCCTGGAGACCCAGGGTTCTTGGTTCTTGGCCAAATTCAATCCAGGTTGGTTCTTGGCCAAATCCAAGCCCCAAATACTCCTGTTTTTTCACTTAACCCACTTGAGGACACCAGTGCTAACAGGAAACAGTTGAGAAAGAAAATCTGGAAAGATTTTGTTCTGTTTTTTGAAGGGTCAGGAAGTGGGCATTTGAATAGATTGCCTGAGGAATGTCTTCATGCAAAGAAGATGAAATTTAGCTGATTCTGAGCTTGTCCTGACTCTTCCTAATGTTCTTATTTAGGACGTTTGAAGCTAGGTCATGTGTTTGTATTCTTTGAGCATTAAGAAGTTGGAACATTAACTTGTAGTAGAAATGTAAGTAATGTTAAGTATTGAAACTTGATGCATCTTTTAGTACTTATGTACTACTTCTATTTTCTTATGGCCATTTCTCCATTTAAATTCAAGGTTAAGGTTTGCAGTTGACAGATGAAGAACTTATGTTGCTTTTACAAAGTAACTTTTTGTTTCCAGAAAAAATAATTTTAAAAAAGTGGTGTCGTTTTACTAGAACAAATCCAGAACTAGATCATGTTTGATGACTAAACTTTCTCAGGTTAACCTTGGAGTACATTAGAAATTGCAGGTTGTGTATTTGTTACCCTGTGGTGTCTTTGGTGTGGTCTTTTAATTCAACATAAGAGATGTTTCTGTTTGAAAGTGAGTAATTGGGAATTAAATGGTGTTTCTTAATGACACAATCATCTAGAACAAGTGCCTGCAGGCATCAAAACTGTTGAGATGCATATCAAGCAGGATTTTGCCAAGTGTCTCTGAACCTGCTTTCACCTTCCCAGTTTTCTTGCAGTGTGAGTATCCTGTATTTTTATTGTAACTTAAAAATAAAGCTTGCTTGTAATAGACACACTGGCAAAAAGTTTGTATAACACAAAGGGGAAAAATGCAAATCAGTTTGTGTTTTAATGTCTTCTGTTATACCTTGCTGAAGAAGTTCATGTCTCAGGATACTGGGGAGAAAAGGTTGTATCTAACATATAACCCAGACTAACTGTTCCCTCTTCTCCATCTATTTGTTTCTTGCAAAGTCTAATGAAACTAGTGATGTAACTTGGATATTTGTTTCAGTGATGAGAAAAAGGAGGGACAGGATTTCCAAAAGCTATGATAAAGAACCTTGTGTTTTTCCTCTAGCTCCTAGATAGGTGCTTGGGAGAGATTTGCTGTGTATAATTTCCTTCTTTTCTGGCTCTTGGGTTGCAGGCATGGCTAACTATTTCTAATTGAAAGTTGGGCATTTTGGTTTCAGTCTCTCCCTTTTTCTTTCAGGTGTTATTTTTGCACCTTATGGCCCTGTGTGGAAGCAACAGAGGAAATTCTCTCTGTCAACACTGCGTCATTTTGGAGTAGGGAGACACAGCTTAGAGCCTAAAATCATCGAGGAGCTGAACTTTGTAAAGGAGGAAATGCTGAAGCACGGGAAGGATTCATTTAATCCCTTCCCAATCATTCGCAACGCGGTGTCCAATGTTATCTGTTCCATGGCCTTTGGCAAGCGCTTTAACTACGAAGACGATGAGTTCAAGACGATGCTGAAGAACATGGCCCGTGCCCTGGAGCTGAGTGTGAACAGCTACATGATCCTGGTCAACATCTGCCC
The DNA here is from genome assembly GCF_037042795.1 of Molothrus aeneus. Classification (NCBI taxonomy): domain Eukaryota; kingdom Metazoa; phylum Chordata; class Aves; order Passeriformes; family Icteridae; genus Molothrus; species Molothrus aeneus. Next base: position 26,668,801 of record NC_089649.1, on the reverse strand, counting down.
CTGGCTCTACTACCTTCCCTTTGGGCCCTTCCGCGAGCTTCGGCAAACCGAGTTGGACATTACTGCTTTTCTGAAGAGAATCATTGCCCAGCACAGGGATACACTGGATGCAGCAAATCCCAGGGACTTCATTGATATGTACTTCATCCATGCTGAGGAAGAGAAGAGCAACAAGGAGAGCAGTTTTAATGATGATTACCTGTTTTTTATCATCGGTGATCTCTTCATCGCCGGCACTGATACTACTTCCAACACATTGCTGTGGTGCCTGCTCTACATGTCTCTCTACCCTGAAGTACAAGGTAAGATTACTTTTATTCTAGGTGATTTATTCCAGACTGTAAAGCTCCAGATGGATGCTCAGAAACAGAAGCAAGCAGCAACAGCAAAGGAATCATTTGGAGAGCCAGCAGTTTGTGTTGTATATGTGATTTGAAAGGCTGGTATGTAATCAGGCATCTTCTATCCTGCTGTTCTATGATGATTTCTGGGTTAGTGCTATATATTAAGTGCTAAATAGCCCTTTAACCTGTGAATTTCTTCTAGTTTGGGACAACTTTATGGGGGACAACTTTTTTTGGGACAACTTTTTTCCCAAGCAATTCCAGGGAACTTTAGCATGTTTGAAAAAGTTTGGCAGTTGTGACATTCCAGGCTTGTAGTAGTGATAAAAGAAGTGTGAAGACCATAGTGCTAAGGTTTGCTTTTATGGCTCCCTGAGCAGGGAGGTTCTTGGACCTGGCAGCAGAGTCTGGGGAAGTAAAACAGCACCTGCTGTAGAGGAGGATCAAATCAGAGACAGCTTAAGCAAACTGGACTTGCAGAAATGCACAGCACCAGCTGCCAGTGTTGTTAGAGGGCCTCTCCCCATCAGTGCTCAGGGCAGTTGGATGGGTTGCTGATGATGAGGGATGGGGGGAACAAAAACAGAGGCAGAACAAATTGGTCTTGTTCAGTGTTAGGGAAGGATGACTGAGGGGGAACCTTATGCTAACTACAACTGTCTGATCAAAAGATGTTAAGAAGATGGAGGCAGTCTCCCCTGGGGTGTGCTGTGGAGGGAAGGGAAGGGAAGCAGTGGAAATAACCTACTGCAAGAAAATTCTGATCAGATACCAGGAAAAGAAATTGCCCTGTCAACATGGCAAAGGAGTGACACAGATTGCCCTGAAAGTTAACAGAATCTCTGGTTTTGGAATTTTTCAAAACTAAGTGGGTCATGACCGGTAGTAGTCTCATCTACCCTGAGTTAGATCTGTTTGGAAAAATCTCTTCAAATAGGTCAAGATCGTAGTTTATTGCACAAAGTCAAACAAACTGCTGAACAGGGAGAGAGTTCACTGGGGACAAATCTGAAACAAACTTTTATTGCATAGCCTTATTCTTCTGTTTTAATGCTGTCTGTTATCACTACTTGACTTGATATGCACTTACATGGATTATATGCATTCTAAATTACACAAATGGAATCCAGAAGAGTTTTCTGTTTGTTTTTTTAACCTTTTTTCCTTCTGCCTGGCGCTGTATGTGTATGTGCTAGTCAATTTTCACTTTTCTGCTGATCTCTAACAATTTTGTTACCTCTCTGATTTCCCCTTATGCTGTGGCTCTTGTCAAGTAATCTAAATATGCTCAGTAGTTCAGACTGTATCACTTTTAATATCCCATTCCTTATATCTTGATTGCCTTGGAGCTGTGTATGGGCCCCTTTTTTTATTCCTGGTAATACATTTCTCTTACATGTATTTCCTCCCTAGAGAAAATACCTGAATTGTGTATCCTTTAGAAGTAGCAAAAGTTGCTTGCAGTCATGGAAAGGAAACTAAGGGCTATCAGAGGAAAAAAAAAAGTATTTTTCTCTTTGGAAAACAGTTTTGCTTTTTACATGGAAATAGAGAATGATGTGGATGGACAATATGGTGAAGCCATGAGGAGTATTTAGTTTGTTCTGTTCCCTGACTTTGTTTTGGTCCTTGACTTCTGAAGATCATTGAGATTTTTAAAAACATGAAAAGTTGTGGAGCAGTTCAAATAACATGCTGTTGCAGAGGCTGCTGGAGTTTACATTTTGCAGCTGGAAATGTGGGCAGCATTTTGGCTGCTCTCTGTATAGTTCCTCATATTTTTAGAAACAATGAACAAATGAGTTCAGGATAAAGCACTGGTGTGACATTTGGTATGAGACAGTCTCTTTTTTTTTTTAATATTGAAAACTTTATTTATTTGTTTAGATTACTGTGAACATACATGCCTGAATATAGGGCTATGGCAGGTCCCTAACAGAAGGGAAAGAAAGAGCTTTCTTCCCCACAAAGAGAGTCACACCGTCATGACGTCTCTTGCTGTATTTTTTGTGGTGTTTAATGTTCCTCATGCATGAGCTTTTCTTCTGGGGCAAACCCAGTAGGTGGCAGCAGCGCCTCCTCAGACGCAGTTCAGGCAGCAAGTGGGGATGCTGCTCGGGAAACTGGGACAGTTCTTTTTGCATTGAGGTTTTATTTAATCTTGTATCACTGCTAAGGAGAGAAAAGAGCAAAAATTCAGAGTATCAGCACCCTGGTTGGAAAAGGCAAGCGGAACAACCACAAAGTATGCAGGATATAAAGGGTAAAAATAAAAACTGACTTTTATTATTATTGAATAAAGGTTAGTTTTGAGGTGTCCTTTTTCAAGATTGTCTTTTGTGGTGTAGCCAGATTGCAAGTTACCTGCAAGAAAAGGCACATCATCCTGTATATACGTAGGTGAAGCAAATCCTGAATCTTGGAAACTTCTATGAAGAGAATTATTTGTATGCTGTGCCTTCAGCATACAAGGAAATGAAAGGGGCAAGCAAATAATTTGATCTTTTTTGCTCCTCATGAATGAGAAAGTTGATAAGCTCATGAATTTTTTTGACTTTGCAGAAGGGCTGCAAAGGGAAAGGAGCATCTGCTGCTGCCTTTGGGGGAAATGGGAAATACCTGAGTTTAGGTATTTCTGAGTTTAGAAAGTAGGAAATGGCCTTAACAAGTTAAAATGGCTTCAGTGCTTGCAGTAACAGCACCAGAATTCCTGCTCCAGAATAAAGTATCTAAAGCAACTGCATGAAAAACTTTTCCATCTCTTCTTGCTCAGGCACACACTGCACACAGTTCTCTTACTGTTCAAGTTTTTAATTGCAGAGCAGAAGCTTGATCTTCCCATCATTCAAATTACTGTATAATTAAACTTCTAAAGTAAGATTATGAATACATTTGTAGTAGCAACAGGACTTTTCCTGTACTTTTCCAATACTGCAGTGCTAGCAATGTCTGTCAGCTCAGTAGCTTTACTCTTGACTGTTGTCAAGATTGTGCTTGGTTATTTTCTCCTTGGCTGAGTCTGTTCCTAAGGCTAATGTTGGCAGAGCTGTTTCTGCTAGGAATAACATCTTGAAGTAATTTTGAGAAATCTAAGTAAACAGTGAAGCAAGCACAGTCAAATGAAATTGAGATTATGTCTTCTCACATATTATGTCTTTTGACTTCTTTATTTTTCTTGCTCTCTTTGAATAGAGAAAGTTCATGCAGAAATCGAAGCAGTTCTAGGACGTGACAAAGTTCCCTCTCTTGCTCACAAGCCTCAAATGCCCTTCACAGAGGCAACCATTATGGAAGTGCAGAGGATGACTGCAGTTGTTCCCCTTTCTATTCCTCGAATGGCCTCAGAAACTGCTGGTAAGCATTTCTAGAGACTTGTTACTACAGCATTTCCTTTGGGGCTGAAGATCTGATGGGATATCTAGTGATAATTTGCAAAGACCTCATTTATGTATTAGACCTGTAAAACAAATATGTAAAATGCCCTTTATAGGAAGCAGGAGGCCTTGACATAGTTCTCTATGTAAGCAGCATGTCTGACCTGACATCCAGCAGTTTTTCTAATCTCAATTGATTTCTTCTCTAGGGGTCAGCATGTATTGACTAATGTGCTAAGTTCATAGCTGGCAGCTGAGACTGCAGCTTTGTACCTGAAACAGCAGAGCTGTTCTTGGCATTCTGACACAGAGGTCTGAAAACATCAGTTTAGAATAATTGGTTTGCTAAAGGCTTATACCACTGACCTCCACAGGTATAGAAAACATTAAGAAAGATCATCTTCCAACTCAGCTATGTGTTTTCATAAACATAGCTGAGCACTGGCCAAAGTCAGTGTGAGAGAGCAATACTTAGCTTTTAAACCTATTACTGAATAGATCTGCTTTTCTAAATGTTTTGATTTGCAGGGGAGTGAGGTGCAGCAAGCTGAAATGAGACTAGTAATTTCAAAACCCTTGTGTCACAACAGTTCAAAGTCCATCCTTTGACTGTGGTGGGGCTCTGTGACAGGACAGGAGCAGGAGGAAAGTGGGTCACAATACTGGGATGCTGCAGAGTACATTTCTGACAATTGCTGCTTCCTTCTCTCTGCAGAAGCTCTTGGTGTAATTTGGTGTCTTTCCAGCTACTCAGGCTTGTGTGATCCTGACTCAAGCAGGGTAGCAGATCACCTTTGCCTTCAGCTTTTGCTACATTTGCAGCCCACAGCCAGGGATCGATAAAATTTTTTGTGACATCCTCTTGTTGTCTTTTTACTGCTATTTTTCCCATGTTTCCTTCTAGCAACTTGTCGCATCTCTGTCTCTGCTTTTGTTTAAAGTGCTCCAGGGATATACTATTCCTAAGGGTAGTGTGATTGTGCCCAACCTGTGGTCAGTACACAGAGATCCAAACATTTGGGAGAAGCCAGATGAATTTCAGCCATCAAGATTTCTGGATGAAAATGGCCAGCTAATGAAGAAAGAGTCATTCATTCCTTTTGGAATGGGTAAGATAATCCACATGGAGTCATTAGCTGGGTGGGTGGGTGGTGGTGGTTCAAGTGAAGGGCCTTGGGGGTGAGAGATGTAAAAGTTGCACAGAGGACCAATTATAGAAGCAGATTTATTATTACAGTTGGTGGCTTGCAAAATGGTTTGGGTTCCTAAATAGCCAGTCACCAGACAGAAATTATGAATTGTCCTTTGATACTACTTTTGCTTTGGATGTAAATACTGTTAATATGAACTAGAACAGCTGAGCAAGGCTTAGACTCAAATACAGGAGGCCAGAGCTTCACAGGTCATAGCTTAATAGTAGTTTGAGCCTTATTTGGACTGTAGTAGCACAGGGGAATTACATGTGTGTTAACAAATAGGTCAACTGTATAAAACTAGTAATACCTCTTTTCTGACTATTCTTTAGGTAAACGTGTGTGCATGGGAGAGCAGTTGGCAAAAATGGAGCTGTTCTTGATTTTTTCAAGTCTTATGCAAAGTTTTACCTTTATGTACCCTGAAAATGCTGCAAAACCATCTCTGGAGGGAAGATTTGGTCTAACTTTAGCTCCATGTCCATTCAACATAATAGCTTTGAAGAAATGATACAGTGTCAAAAAAGATCAAGCAAAAAAATACTGCACTTTTAAAAGACAATTTTTTTTTAATTTTTTTTTTTTTTTTACTATTTCCAGCTTATTTTGTTACTTTCTTTCCAGAAAATAACCCCACCTGCTTAGGCCTTCCTAGGAATGATCCATTTAGCCTTCTGGAAAGATTTTTTTTGTCAGCTGTTGCATTCCACAAATGAACTGATAGCATAGTTTTTCATTTGATATTAAAACTTGGTGGGCTTAACCTCTGCCTGTTATGGTCAGTTTGTCAAATGTTGATTATGGGAGAATGGTCCAAAACATTTGTTACTGTTCTGGCAAATAGTAATTGTAAAAAATTGTGAAAGCCGCACATAAACATTTAATTTACCAAAGGAGTGAAACACATCATATAATATTAAAAATATTAATGAATTGTTAGCATTTTCTGTGAAAAGAAAGATTATAACTGAGCTTAAATAATTACTTTTTTTTTTTTTTTTTGGAAATTACAAAATTACATTACTTTTAACCTTGGAGGATTGTTTTTTGCAGCTAACTTACAGGTGTAGTAGATTGGATCCAAATATCCTTGAGATTCAGGGCTCTCTATAAAAAAGCAGGTACCAAGTTGGAAAGGCCAGGATTTGAGGCCAAATGAATCCTTGAATATGCCATATTCTCAACATGAAATGAGTGTGCAGCATCTGGATGCAGATGTTTTATCTCAGAATACAAACGAGAGCGGAATTGTCTAACAAGAAACAGCAGAACTCCATTCTCTCTGGTGCCAAACGCATTCAAGACATCTGTGCTGCCTCTGGCATTCATTGTTTACCTCATGGCAGCAGTGGCTGCAGGCTGGATGGGACCAGCAGCTGCTCACTGGGGAAAACACAACAGTCTGCAGTATGTAGTCCTGAAGTCGAGGCTGGTGCTCAGGTTTTTCATCCACAGGCAGTGTGGACAGTACTGCCACAGCCTCTGGCTTTGGGAACTGGAGTCTTCAAATATGGCATCACTACAGCAGTACAGGTGCTGCTTATACATTTACCATGGAACAGGAGGAAGCTGGCAAACTTGGGGTTTGGATGGCTCTCTCTTTATCAGTTTCCATATAGAGTAAAAGAATCTGTAGTTCATGCAGCATTGGTGTATCAGTACTTTTGTTACATGCAGAATCTTAATGCTCTTAACCACTGTCAAACCTGCTGCTGAGGAAACCTCATGTTGATTGTTTCAGAACAGGACACTCAGTCTTGCCTTGTATTTCAGACATGGAAAGTGATCTTTTGGGGGGCAATGTAACAACTAACCTTTAAATAGTTGTTCTTAATCATTCTTTAACCTCTTTACACTCCTTTTGATCTATCAGAATTTCATATCACGTTAATTAAGTTCTTATATACATTTCTAAAGATTTTTTTTCCCCTCACTGGAGATCTAGAGAGCACTTGGAGCCCTCCTAATGTCAAGTTTAAAAGACTAGAATGTGAATTTGAATGTAATTTACAATTGGGTATTCCATAGCAGAAACAAAACTTAAATTGTAAAAGAAGAGACAACTTTTCAGCTTTAAATTAATGTCTGGTTTTGTCACTTTTAACCTTGAAGTTTTAAAAGCCAGGTAGTGCCTAACAAAGACTGTAAAATAGTTATTTTGCATTTAAATTAAGGTTTTCTGTTACTTGTTTTGAATAACAGAGTGCCTTAATTTTTGAATGACGTATTTGGTTGGTTGGATATCCCACTGTTTGTGTGAGAACTTTCAATTCTTTTCAATTTAATTAGGTTAACTTTGGACTATATAGGCTTGTGGGTTTGGTTTTTTGGTATGAAGTTCTTGAAAACTTAGTACAATGAAAAGTTGATTTTGGTACCAGTGCTAGTGAACTTGCTCTAAAACCTGAGAGTACTGGAGAATTAAGCACTTTATTTAATTTAATTTTGTATTTTCCAATGAATAAATAGATTCTGTAGGGTTGGGATTTTTGTCTGGAAATCTTAAAATTATGCTTAATTGAGAAGCTAAAATTAAGTGCTGATAATATTTATCTTTCTGTTGAAATGCCTCTTTAAACAACATAATGATGTTGGTGTGCAACTGATCACTTTTACAAAATACCTGTCCTTTTAATCAATGAGGACACATTTGAAAAGCACTTTAGTATTTTTTTACAGATTCTAAAGAAGATGCAATTCACGTAATCCCCTGGTATGTGAAACTGTAGATATTTGTGCTTGTTTTGCCTGCTGAGTTTAGTTTAAAATGCCACCTTTGAGAATTAACCTTCTACAAATACTACTTTGAGAATGTGGTTTTTGGTGATACCTGTGATCAAATGCTGCGATGTGCCACATGCTAAAACTACTGATTGGAAGTTCCAACCACGTCAAGGTGTGCTAGAATACAGGATGCTGTTGGAATAAATAAAGACAATAAACACCTTAAACACCTGTCTTTCATACCTTCCAGGTGCATTGAAATTTTCACAGGATACCATAAAAGTAGCTAAACACTAGCATAAAAGCAGCAAAACCTGTAGTTTTCAAAGTGTGTTGCCATCTTTGGCTGACTGTAAAGAGTGGTAGCAAAGTTGGTTTGTTTTTGTAAATGTGTCCTCCCCCTCTCCTTTTTTTAGCAGGGGAAGCATCTCAAATGCCTTGTTGAAAAATGTATGCTCAGATAAGTGGGTGACTGTTTCTGAATGCTGCAAATATCTTTATTTCTAAAATTACTTTGCTTCAATGTGTTTTTATTTTGAATAAAGTAATTCCCAAGTAAGTGTTTCACAGCTTTGCAAAGTCATTTCAATGAGTTCCACTTACTGACTAAACTTGTGGTGTTTGGCATCTTACATCTTGCAGAAAAAGCTTCTGAGTGAGAAAATGTTAAAAATGCTCTGGATGAGGAGTGAAGGAGGTGGGGAAACAAAGTGAAATTGGAAGGAAAATAACATTGCCAGGCATGTTATGATCAAATGATAGAAAGAAGTTTTTAAAAAACACTGTTACCTAGAATAGAAGAAGAGGGAAGGGTAGGAGATGAGGAAGATAAAAAAAGCAGATGAAGAGGAGGTGTGCATTCTGCAGGAAAGAAAACCTGGGCAGAAGTTGAGGTGTAGTTTTTTTTGGACTCCTGGCATAGAGGGAAGCAGAGGGCAGAGAGGGAAAGGGGTGCCAAGGGGGAGCCTGGGGGAGAAGGCAAAGAGCCCCCAAGGGGTCTCAGGGGAAAGTGGGAGATCCTTCCCTATGGAAGAGCAAGGGGCTGAGCAGGAGCCAGCTGAACTCTTTGTGGGGAGGGGGTGGCTATCAGCACTGGTGTTCACAAGGAGCTGGGCACTCAGCAACAAGAGCTGTAGGTGGCAATCTTCTGTCTTATGCCCTGGAGTTAGGTTGCAGGTTACTTGGTATACTGCTATTTTTTGTTTGTTTGTTTGTTTGTTTTTAGGGGAAATTCATTAATTACCACTCTGCTGTCATTTGTATACACAAAGATCATTAAGGGTGAGTCTTTGGATAAAGCTGTTTCCACAGCCACTTCCTGCTCCTGCCTAATCCAGGCGAATTCTTTTGCAGTACATTTGTGGTACAAAGTGCAGAGATATGAGAATACAACTCTTTATTTGAATAAAACAAGCTGCTTAATGTTTACCCTGATGCTGACTCAAGTAGTAATTGCTGTGTTGTCAGCTGCTGCTGAAGTGCAGGTCTTTCTGGTGATAAATTAATTAGATGGAAATCAAGGCAGTCTGCATCTGATATAATTCAGCAGTTAGTGTTAATAATGGAAGAAATTTTTTTTTCTTGGTTTTTTTATTATATTTGTTTATTATTTATCTTGTCCTAGCCTGGAAATAACAACCCCTTCTAATCAGGAAACTTTTGTTGTGGGGAGAGAGCTTTTATTGATGTGAATAGGAAGAAGATTGAGGTGCTGGGGGGTGTCCAGAGAAGGGCAAAGAGGCTGGGGAAAGGTCTGGGGCACAGGTCCTGTGAGGAGCGGCTGAGGGAGCTGGGGCTGTTTAGCCTGGAGGAAAGGGGGCTCGGGGGAGACCTTATTGCTCTCTACAACCTCCTGACAGGAGGGTGTAGCCAGGTGAGGGCAGACCGCTTCTCCCACACAGCCAGTGACAGGATAAGAGGACACAGCCTTAAGCTGTACTGGGAGAGGTTTAGATTCAACTGTGTTCACAGAGAGGGTGGTTTGACACTGGAATGGGCTGCCCAGGGAGGCTGCCCAGGGAGTTACCGTCCCTGGAGGTGTTTAATGAAGGACTGGATGTGGCACTTGGTGCCGTGGTCCAGTTAACATGGTGGTGTTTGGTCATGGGTTGGACTCGATGGTCTCGGAGGTCTTTCCAGCCTCATTGATTCAGCGAGCATGAGCAGCGGCAGCGGGAAGGTGAGGCAAAGGGCGCTGAGGCAAAGGGCGGCCATCAGCGCAGCCTCGGCCGCCGGCCCAGCGCTAGCCAGGGGCTCGCCGGCGTTCCGGCAGTGCTGACCTTGCCCTTGCTGCTTGGCTCTTAAGGAATCAGAGGTAGCGAAGGTGAAAGACCCAACGCGCCTCCCCCGTCGGCGGGCAGCTGGGACTGGCAGCCGGAACCGGCCGCCTTCCCCCGGGGCGGAGCGCGGCCCTCGCCCCGCCTGGCCCGGCCCGGCCCCGCCGCTCGCTCCGCGCCTTCGCCATGGCCTTCGCCACCCGCCAGTTCGTGCGCGCCGCCTCCTCCGACGCCGCTACGGCGGCCGCCAAGAAGCTGCTCATCAAGCATGTCACGATCATCGGCGGCGGCCTCATGGGCGCCGGCATCGCCCAGGTGAGCGCGGTGCGGCGGCCCGGCCGCGGGGCGGGAGGGAGCGGAGGCGCCATGGCGGCCGGGGCCCGGGGCGAGCCCTGCGGCCAGCGCGGGCCCTTCCCGGGCTGCTGCTCCTGCGTCCCGGAGCTCCGCTGGGGCTCTTCGCCCGGAGCTGAGCCCTGCCGTGGCGCTGCACTCCGCGCTGTCCCCGGGCGGGAAGGGACAAGCTCTAGGGAGTGCGAGCGGTCAGCTGGCGGACCATCATTAATAAAGCCCACAACTAAACGTAACAACCCTCCTGGCGCTTCTCGGAACGTGTTACAGGCCGTGGTCAAACTCCTTCGCGCTTGCCTTCCCAGGCTGTGTTTGTGTGGGAAGCAGTGGCTGCGCCGGCTCTCGGCCGGGCTGGGCGGGACGCGCCCCTGCGCTTGCCTTGCCCGAGTGCCGCGGGTTTGGGCTCCGCTGCTGCCGGGGCATTGCTGCTCTGCTCCGCTCTGCTTGCTCAACTCTCACACTTCTCCTGCTGATCCGCCCATCTTCTGGTCAGACGGCTTGGAGAGGAGAACCCAGGCTGATGGCTTAAATTGCTTAAGGTGGCTCTTAAGACAGTGCGTGAACTAATTGTTAACAGACAGTGGCTTCTGGAAATACGTGGAAGATGTTGGTTGGAAAGAAGATTCTTCTAACTTGACAAGGGAGCAGATCTAGTGACATTTTAGACATTTTACGTTCAAGTAGAATGCAGCAGCTAAAATGAGCATTTAGCTGTCATTCATCTTCAGAATTGTGAAGTGGTTAATATTTAAATAGGACTTATTTTCCCAGAGTTTAACCTCAGGCCTTTGGCTTTTAAGTTCACCTTTAGCTTGATAGTTTTAGGACATTAAATTGAAGAGTCCTTTCAGTGATTAAAAATTTCAGCACTTAGTTAATTCAGAGAAAGAACCTGTTGCCCAGGATACCAGGGTAGTTCACAAACTTCACAAAGAATAAGGGGGGCAGGCAAACATCCGAGCGGAAACTGACAGTGAGGCTGGAGCTCATGAATAGCAGTTCTCCATTTCAATGAGTTAATAGGTTTGCTTCTCAGAACTAAAGATTTCTTACATTCCTGGCAAATCTCTAGCAGATGGAATACAGAGGCAATTTTTTTGGCTAAGAAAATAGTTGTTTATTCACTCTTCTGATAGAAATACTCCTCTGTATCATGATACTAGAGCTTGAGGTTTCCACTGGAGAACCATCAAAGAACAACTTAGAAAAAGTTGTTCTTGTGTTTGAGGAAGATGCAGACTATGCAAAGCTTATCGTTTTCCAGGTAAGTGTGCTGATCTTGTTCTGCTGGACTGCATATTTTCAGAGAGCAGCTCATCAAGAGAAACATGTCTGGTATTTGACAGTAACAGGGGTTGCAGGCCTCTACCACTGTCAAGGACCCAGGATTATTTTGCTGACCATCTGCCTCCAATTTATCAATCCAAACTTATCTCAAAGCAGAGGTCATTATAACACTGAGTGGTGTCTCCCCTGTACCCTATTAATAAAGCTGCTTTTCATCCCTTTTTGAGCACTAAAGAAATTGTGTCTCCTCTTCTCTTGGTTTTTCACACTGTCAGGTGAAGCAAGCCTCTGCTAGTGTATGGCTGAAAGCCACAATTTTTGATTATGCCCTGTGAAATGCTCTTGAAAAAAGCATTAATTGACTCCCCAGCACTTGTGTTTCTTATTACAAACACATTCTTAAGATCATTGGATAGTAGTGTTTAGGCAAGTGTGTGATTGAATTGCAAGGAAATGGTATGATCTTGTCTCATTTACTTCCTCTCTGTCCATGTAAGTATGGTGGGAAGTGGGAGATGTTAATTTTTCTAGGATTTTTCACTTGCTGTCACTAGCTGTGACCATATCATAAATGGTTCCTCAGTGAAGCTGAGGGCAGCGCGGTGCCCTCAGCTCTTAAAAATGTGTTTGGTAATGATTTTTCATCTTCAGATCAAAAATCACTGTTACAAATGATCAGCAGCAGATGAAGTGTTAGGAGTAGAAGTACAAGTTTGGTTTAAGTGGTTTTTATGGAATGGCCATAGTGAAAATAAAAAACCAAGTTGGATAAAGAATTGTCTGTCTGCAGACTGACCCCTTGTTAAAGCTACTGCTGCTGTCCAGAGACAATCTGGCATTTCTTTATTTGCTGGGTTAGTGAGGCAAATTGGATGAGAATATCACCGTGCTTTTCTTCATGAGATAGCTGCACTTTCCATTTCAGCTAGCTGTGTTGGACTAGGTCTTGTGGGTGCATGAGTCTTTAGTCATCACATATAAGGTTAAATGTAAGGTGAAAGATTGCAGAAGGGAAGCTCTGAAGTTGAGTCACTTTAAAACCATCAGTGGAACTGTGTTTTAATATCTGTTTTACACAGTTACTAAATCACAGCTCTGTTAGTTCAAGGATTCTGGAAGTGAAGAGAGGCTGTTGCTAACTAACAAGAGGAACATAAATAAAGTAAAAGTGAAGTAACAGATAATGAGCAGCTGATCTTTAATGTGCTGATGCAGTGTGAGACAGTGATGTTACTTGTTTGAAATTAATTTAAATACCAACCAAAAAGGCAATCCAGTAGTGCTGTGTGTAGCTGAGCCAGTGTTTGCACCAAGTGCAGCGTAAGGAGACTTTGCAGCCATTCTTGTCTGTGTGGAATCCTGGAGTGGCAAACATCCACCCCTGCTCCCAGCTTCACTGTCACCTTCCTGTTGTTGCAGGGACATGCTCATGGCCTGACAGCAGAGCTGTGTTCTGGGGACTCAGGGTTGGCCATCCCCTGTGGCACCTGCTCACCCTGTTTATTCTGTAGCCATGGCCACAGAATTTAGATGCCTTCAGACACAAGGTTCTGCAGACAGTGTGAGGGAGAGATTTCTTTTTCCTTTTCCCTCAAATTGTTTGAGACCTTTATCCCTTCAGCATCACCCCAGCTATATACAGGTTTTTATGATTTTTCTAGTCAAGTGCATTTAATTCAATGTATTTTAGCTCTAAATTTTTGCCTAAATGCCTGACATATTGTCTGTCAACACAAATCAATATGGGTGGTTGTTTTGTGACATTGATGTTGAATTTTTTTTTTTAACTTCCAGGTTGCAGCAGCCAGCGGTCACACTGTGGTGTTAGTTGACCAGTCAGATGAAATCCTTAAAAAGTCTACAAAAGGAATTGAAGAGAGTTTGAAGAGAGTGATAAAGAAGAAGTTTGCAGATAAGCCTGAGGTTGACACCTTCTTTTTATTCCTCTAGGAAAACTTGGAAGAATAAAAACTGCCATAATGAAGTTATGATATTGCAGTTATGCATTATAGAGCATGTTATTATATTGCTTAAAAAGAAAACTTTTTTCCCAGTGTGCTCAAGAACCCGGACTTTCAGTTAGTTTTTTATTTTTAATTTAGGGAGGTTGAAAGGTGTGCTACCTCATTTTCTTTCCTTAATAAACTTCAGCTTTAAGCTAAAGATTTAAACCAATTTAGCAATCTTTTAAAACAGATGCTAAGTGTGAAATGGAATAAAATTATTCATCGTAACTCAAAAGCAAGCAGTCTTTGAGTGCTTACCTGGGAATGCACCCATTTTGTCCAAAAGCAAATAGTAACAAAATTGTCTTAATACCTGAGTAAGGAGTCTTTTATTTTTTTTTTCTTCTCCTAACACTTGGGCACAGGATTACTGCAAAGGAAATGAGAATGCAAGTGACATGTGTTAGATGTTTAACTTTGCACTTGCATTGCTGAGTCAGTCTTGCATACAGCCAGCCACTGTGGTGCAGTTGGTGAGTCTAGCTTTGTATCCTAAGTTACTTGTTGCTGTGCTTGCTTCTCCAAATTCCTCAGCAGATTAATTTCTTCTTTTGATACATATTAACATATACAATGAATACTTGTATTGATGCTTGCCAGAAAACGATGAGGCAGAGGAAGGAAAAAAAGCTTGTTTGCAGGAGTATGGAAGTGCCAGGATAAGTAGAGCATACATATGTAATTATGGAGAGCCTTTTAATCAAAAAGAAAACTCTCCACATAATACTTGCACTTTTTGTATGACATTATATTCTACCATATAGTTTTTTTTGATTTGTACTGTGTCTCCATTTACCCTTGGCTAAAAGTCTTGCTTTTCTGTTTGATTTCTGCCCTCACAATCTATATCAACAGATTTACTAGTGAGGAAACATTTTTCTCCACTTTTTCACTGAAACTTTAGCCACTGATTGACCAACCAGGTGATCACACTCTTGTGCTGAAGGTTGGACTACAGCAAATGGTCTTCCTAAAAGAATGAGTTTAAAGGTCCCCTCTTTGCTCCAAACCAGATTTGTTTGGCTAGGAAAATTTTGTCAGTGGAAAGCCTTGTACCTCTACAGACTTAAAACTTTCTCATTGATTTGGGAATGTGGCAGACTGTCTGCATTTTGGGGAGGTCAAAACCACCAGAGAACATAAGGGGATTCTCATATAAAAGTAAATTAAATCACTGTAAATAGACATTACAGCTGCTTGAAAATGTTTCAGGCTGGTGCTGAGTTCATTAAGAAGACCTTGAAAAACCTCACAACAAGCACAGATGCAGCATCAGTGGTCCACAGCACAGATTTGGTGATAGAAGCCATTGTGGAGAACCTGGAAGTTAAAAATAAACTCTTCCAGACGCTGGATAAGTTTGCTCCAGAGTATGTATATTTTTCCTGTTACATTTTGAAACTTAGACTACTTTCTGTTTTTCCACTCACAGTTAGTTCTCTGTTTTCTTAGCTGCTTTATTTAAGAATGAGTTTTGCTGTCTCGGACTAGCTCCAGACTATTATGTTGGTGTAGAATAGTGGTTGTGCCAGGTGCATATGTTATAAACATTCTCAGGTGTGTTGCATTGCTTCATTTGCTTGTTGCATTGCTTCATTGTTGTTCCAGGTGTGTTTAGTCATTAGGATTGCTTATCTACTTGGCAATTTCAAATCCTAATGCAGCTACAAATGCAGAACAGTAGAATTGACTTGTTCCAGTGGACATGACTTACTGTTAATGTTCTGTTCCCATACTTAAATTGGGAATTGGAATTATAAAGTATTTGTTTCCAGCACACCTGTCATAAACAAGTTTTAAGAAGTCTCAGTCTGCTCAATAATGTCTTAAGTGAACTAACTTTACTTTGTATTACAGGAGTTAGGAAACAGCCATTGCTTGTTATTGTGTGTGATGTAAAAGGGTAAATAGTATTTTAGTAGATACTCATTCAGTTACATGAAGTCCCTGGAAATGTCCTTGAACTATATTTGATAACTGTTGGAAGCTACCGTTGAATATTATCCAAAGCCAAAAATGCTGTTAAGGTGAGCATGCAGTCTCAGAAATTTGAGCCTTGTAATTGATGAGTCATGATCACAAGACCTTGACTGCTTGTTGAGATTTTAACTAGTGCAGGTAGGTTTGGGGATATATTGGCTAAGAGGTATTCTAGACTGTCTGGCCTGTCAACTGGGCAAGCTATGCCTTGAATATCATATCAAGGGAAAAAAGATTTTATCATTAGTTGACTTCAGCCTGGGGAGATTTTCAAGCTTTCTCCTCCTGTCAGTAATTAAAATTACCTGGTAATTTTGAATACAGTCAGTGATCACAAGCAGCCATGTACTGAGCACAGGGTAAACTTGCCATTACCCTGACACACAAAAGTAAATAGATGACTTCAACGTTTATGAGAGTACCTTGTTGTGGTTGTTTTGTGCCTATTTTGTGCAAACAGACCGTTGGTTGGTGGAGTATTTAATGAGCAAATTGGAGTGTACTAAATGGTAAACTGTCTAAAACCAGTCAGCAAGGAAATGTGGGCATGGGGGACTTGGAGCCTCACTTAAAAATATGTGTGTTTGGAGCACCTGAGGCTGTTTTTTGGAAGACTGAGCTGTTTGTCAGCATAGCTGCTGTAAAACATCAAATTTTACATCACAGTGTTAAAATATACTGGGGGTTGTTCAAATATGCTCCTGCCCATTGCAAAAGGGATGATTTTGCAGAGTTGGGAAAAATGGCTAGGACAAGAAGCCTTCCTTTTTAAGAGGATATTTGGAAGCTATTATAAACATGCAGGTATCATATGTGTAGGATAAAGTAGAAAAACTGGTTGAAACTTAGTAGTCAAGTGTTTAAAATATTAGCTTTGGATACAAAGGGTAATTTATAACTGTGAGAGCGTATAGAGTTGTAGATTGTATGCTTAGTGTGGGGAAAGACACAAACCTGTAGTGAGTGTTTTTCCATGTGTTAGAAGGAAGCAGTAGGCTTTACTCATCCCACATGGCACTGTGCTGGAATAGAAATATCTCCCTGTCAGTGCAAGCATTCTACAGCCTTTTCTAAGGCTGAATAGTTCAAAATTTATAAACCTATTGTATGGACTGACTGTTGTGCCAGCTCACTAGGGGTGGTAGACTTGTGGTTAATTGGTAACAAAGACAGGATTAGTTTAAAGACAGCATTGAATATCAGGAGGAGCTTTGCTTCTGAGGGCCTCTGAGCATTGGTGGCCCTCTGAAGTGTGGGTTACAGGGAGAGACCAGGAAAGACCAGGATGCTGTGGAGGAATGACTTGGCTTCATTCAAATCTCAGGACTTCCCAGAGGGGTGGATGATAGCAGGTGGAAATGTGAGGGGCTATGTATGACAGTTGTTCTGACAAGATGAATTCTGCCTGTGAAATTCTAGGTGTGTGAAACCCTGCATTTTTCTTCTTTTGTGATGTATTTCATGTTTCATGCATTTCCTCAGCTGCAACATGTACTTGTTTATCTCCCATTTTTGCACTCTGGAGACATCTCTGAGGAAAATAAGTCTGGGAACTGCATAAAACTAAAGTATTACAATAGCACAATTAACTAAAGTATTACAATAGCACAATAGCATAATTAACAATTAATAATTCCTTTTCTTGTAAAGTAACTGTAATTCCTCTGAAAGTGGATCTAAACATGTAGGGGATGGGAAAGCTATTCTTTTACTGAGAGAAGTTGTATTTGTGAGTGGGGAGCAAATTTCTCATAAGTGTTCAAATCAAATATAATAAGCCAGGAGCATTTGGAAACCCCAGAAAACCTTGGAAACTCAGAGTATTCCCCATCTGGGTAACTGTCCAGGTGAAACAGTGGATGCTGTTTCTTTGGTGCCATTAGTCTGAGAACATACTGGTTTATGTTCTCAGAGCAAAATTTTATGATCTTGGAGCTTTGCAAAACGCGGAAGGCAGAATTGTATGTTCTATTCCTCTCAGTATTAATCTCAGCATATTTGGCTTTTATTACTGTGTTACCTGATCATCATCTTTGGAACAGAGTAAAGCATTGCTGCCCATTCTTCAGTTCTGTTTTCCTTTTCTAGAATGGAGTTAGTCTTGCATTTCCATTTGGAAAAAGGTCAGGCTAGGATTTTTGTAGACACTGCAGCACTTTTCCAAACAGGGTTGTAATGAATATGACAAAAGAACTTTTGCATTTCCAGTTTAAGAACTTTTCTGTGCTTGATTTCTGTTTTTTTTCTGGGATTGTACGAAATGCCCTCAATATTCCTTGGTCTAGGATTTGCCTTTAGATGTAGAAACTCAGCTTGGACCTGGCCAGTGTTTTTCAGCTGTTCACTGTGTTCGAATGAATGTGTTATAAAACTGTTAAAAAATGAAGTATTACTCAGTGTTTGCTGTGTAAGGCAGCTGGACTATAAGAGTTGGATTTATTGGAAATATTTATTAAGGTTTCTCCTGTGACGTCTTTCCATGAGCCACTAGATGGCACCAAGAGAAAGCACTCTGCTGCAGGAAAGCCATTTCTATGGCTTTACTAGTACTGGCTTCCCAAAGCCTCCCAACTCTGCTGTCATCTGAAGCGTGGATTGAGTAATTCTAAGTCACAGAGGCATGAAAATTCTATTCTAAACTCAATGAAATCAATTGGTTGGTCAGAGAAGAAAGTGTAACTAAAATGCACTTATTCACAGTAAATCCAATGCTTTTCTTTTTTCCAAGGCTTTCTATTGTGTGAGGCTACAGAAGAAGTACTGAGGTAAAATCTCTTAAGTGAACTCAGATATAAACCTAGCAATTATATTTCACAATTCAATGTGCTTCTTTTTTATATGAGTATTTTAATTTTTACACACAGTGGCAGATTTTTGGTGAGAGTAAATGACTTTTGTATTCACTGACTTTACAAGGTCAAAACTATGAAATGTAGAATGCTCCTTTTAGTACCTCACCTCAGAGCAGTATAAGGCCACTTTATGGTGGAGAGATAATAAAAGAATATTTGTAAGAAGAATAAGCAGGAATTTTCAGGATTTTTTATTTCCTTCACTATAACAAAAAAGAAAACATAATGAAAAAATTGAAAACAAAGTAGATGTTTTTGTCTTGAAATGTTTTCATTAATGCCCCTATAAGATGTCACCACGACTTGAACATAACTTTTCTGAAAGCTCTGTTGCAAAGCTCAGTTACATATTAGTACAATGTAAGCAAAATATCAACATAGATAAACATTTGCTGAGTCCAGTAGGATAACTTTTTGAAGGGTTGGTAGGATGCAGTCCAAACTGAAAGGTAGGTTTTAATCTCTAATTTAGTTTCTGATTTGAAGAAAAAGCCATTTCTCTTAAGTTTTTGGTGTGATAGCAGGGCTGTTGAGGGTCTGAGATATTTCTGGGAGGACAAACCCAAACAAACAAAATACTCAAACCATTATGAATTGCAGTTAGTAAATTTGGTCTATGTCTGGAGAAGGACTTCATATATGTCTTAAAATTCTTGGCATTTTGTAGATCCTTTGCGATGTCCTATGCATGGCAGGTCTTACATTTTCTCTGGGTTTTTTTCCCTATTAAATATTTGCTCTGGTGTTAGGTTTCCTCGTCATGTCTATCATTGATAATTTCAAAATAAAATAGACTGCAAATTTTCTGTATGACTCCAAAGTGCATTTTTGACATGGCATATGATTGGGTTTCAATAAATGTGTAAATGTGTTTAACAACAAATTAAGATACCCTTAGGTTTCCAGGATTGCTGGGGGAATTACCTAGAATGGATTTGGGGAGTGAAATAAAATTTTCTAATTGCACAGTCCTTTTTTCTAGTCCCTAATAAAAGCATTCAATATAATTCCTCAGGAATCAGAAAGTCACAGAGTCTTTGCAGTGGTTATTCAATTAAATTGCTGTGCTTAGACCTCAGCAAAAGGACCGTGATAAACTGCAGGGATATTTCTGAGAATTCTTGCCTGGTTAGCCAATGGATGTCTATTTATGTTTAGTGCCTCAGTCTCCTACTGTCCTTTATGCAATCTATGTATTTCTTATTCCCAGGCATACGATATTTGCAAGCAACACTTCATCCTTGCAAATCACGAAGATGGCAAATGCAACCACCAGGCAGGACCGATTTGGTGGTCTTCATTTCTTCAATCCTGTGCCTATGATGAAGCTCGTGGAGGTGAGTGTCCTGTGAGCATGCCTTACAGGGGCTGCTATCATCATGTTCCATCAGCTACAGCTGCAGCCCAGCAGTGCAATTGGCAGCAGTGGGATTTCAGTTAGATTGACAGAGCAGATCTCAGTTTGCGGCTGCTCTGATATGGAATTTGCTACCTCTAATGATTAGAGGGTACTGCAGTCTCTGTTGAGGGGCAGGTTTAACAGACAGAGGTAACTCCTTCAGTCTCAAGGCTCCTGAGTTCTCCACTGAACTTCCAGCAGAGGCGCTGTTTATAGCCATCATTTCAAGCAGGGAGGCTTATTCATAGGAATTGCTGATACTAGTGTAGAAATAAATAGAAGATGTCAGGAGATTAAATCTTATTGCCTTGTCACTTTTGAAACAACGTCAGTTGTGTTTGTTTCAGTATTTCCAGTGCTACAGGCTGGGGAAGAGGGGCTGGAAATCTGACCAGAGGAAAAGGATCTGGGAATGCTGGCTGACAGCTGCTGAACATGAGCCAGTGTGTGCCCAGGTGGCCAAGAAGGCCAATGCTATCCTGCCTTGTGTCAAAAATAGTGTGGCCAGCAGGACCAGGGCTGTGACAGTCCCTCTGTACTTGGCACTGGTGAGGCCACACCTCAAATGCTGTGTCCAATTCTGGGCCTTTCACTACAAGGCACTGAGGTGCTGGAGTATGTCCAGAGAAAGGAAACAGAGCTGGTGAAGAGTCCAGAGAGTAACTCACAGGAGGAGCAGCTGAAGGAGCTGGGATTGTTTAGCTTGAGAAAAAGAGGCCAAGGAGAAACCTTATCACTCCCTAAAATTACCTGAGAGAGGGTTATAGAGAGGTGGAGTAGCTGCTAGAACTTGTTCTATCAGGAGCTACGGCTGTTTAAATGGGTCTCTAGGGTGGTGTCTTTGTGTTTCCCAAGACAAGAGACTATGTAGCTTTTAGAATTATTTTGATACACTAAATCTTAAGTGTGCTTTCAAAGAATGGTTCCTTTCACCATCTTTCCATAGTGGCTGAGTGGGAAAGTGTCTTAAAGAAACACAACATTGCAAAATGCTGTATCTATGTGTAAAATAGTGTTCTGTGTCTGTTACATATTTATACATTCAAGGTGGTTTTCTGCAAAACATTTTGTGAGTTTCTGGAAGAGTGTTCTGGATTACATTACTGCAGTGGGGAAATGGGAGAGATTCTGCTCATTAATATGCTTATGCTCTCTCTACCTTCCCTGTACCCAGGTCATCAAGACTCCAATGACCAGCCAAAAGACTTTTGAATCACTTGTGGATTTCAGTAAAGCAGTAGGAAAGAGTCCTGTCAGTTGTAAGGTGAGTACGTTTTGACAGTATACTGTTCAGGGGGTCTGTCCTTGTAGACTGTTAATTTTAAGGTGGTAGGTTTTAGTAGATGTATGAGCACTTCAAAAATTTCTAGGCTGCATCTTGTCCAGTTTGTCTTCATAATTAAAAGTAATTTAATAAAGAAAATACCCACATTTACCACAAATTCTTCAAAGTCCAGTGACTCTGGACATGTTGTCTAGAGCAGCAAAACTCACAGATATCAGAGCTTACTGTTATGGAGTCTTTTCAAGTCCTGCAAAAGTATAGACTGGAGAGTTTAAGCAGTAGCTCATCTTTAGCCATGCTAGAGACAAAACTGCTGCCTCTTGTACTGTGAGACAGTTGGCTGAATCCTTCATGGTGTGTGCTCATTGCAAGGTTTTCTTAAGACTGCAGTAACTAGACACATATTCGTCTTAATTTCTTCTCAGCTTTGGTTTATTTTCTCTAGAGAAACACCCTACTTTGAAAGCTCACTTTTTCTGAATCCATTAAGCTGTGGTCTGGATAGCTTTATGCAAGCTACTGCTTTGGGTTTCACAGCCCCCAGGAGACAGTTGATAATAAAAAGAAGGGCCTGCAATCCGGTAGTTACTGGATTAATTAATTCAGCTGCTGGATGCTGGACTCTAATTCTAGCTATGTTCTCTGAATTCTGGCTAAATTGTTCTGTGGCCTTAGTTGACTTTTTTCCTATTTCTGTCACAGTTTAGTACCATGCAGTGTGCAGAATATAGGAAGAATTGTGATAATTTAGCTTGGATAGAGAATAACACAGTATTCGTGCCTGAACACTTTTTTTTAAGTTCTTGCTTATAGAAGAAACGTTGCTTGGGATTCTCTGGATTAAATGCTGAGATAAAGTGGAATATCTGAGACAGTAGTAATATACAAAATAATATTATATTTGCAGAAGTCTTTCTCTTGTGTTTGATTGATTGATTGTGATTTTGATTGATGCTTGTGCAAAAGAAGTTTTGTATTCATTTGTTACCTTCTGACAGCATGTGTCTTATCTTTTCATTGTCAGTGTTGATGTTTGCTGTTAAAGCTATCCTAACTTTCAAAAGTAGGATCACCAGTGAGCAGTGGAGGAGAAGCAGACTATTTAGTCAGGAGTGCTTCTGGTAGTGGACACACACAAAAAAAACCTTCTAGGGAAGAACTGCTTTTCTCCTAACTTCAGGAAATTGTATCATTAGACTCTAGATAAAGAAAAGACTAGCCATATTAAATTGTTTTAAGATTGATTGCTTTGGCTTGTAGTACTCTTACTATTCTCAGTCATGATGACTGTTTATATGCCATTGAATTTCTCAATGTTTTATGCTTTAATACTGAGCAGAAAAATGAGATGAAAAATACAGATCAGAAAGTATCTTAAGTAATGATACAGTAAGTGTCTTCATCCACTTGTTTTATTTGTCACATAGCATTGAGTGTAGTTCTGGTAAAGAGTGTTTACTTAGAATCCCTTTTTTATTTTTCACAGGACACTCCAGGGTTTATTGTAAACCGTCTCCTGGTGCCATATATGATGGAAGCTGTTCGTCTTTTTGAGAGAGGTACTTGGTGGGATATTCACTTCAAGGGATGTTGACATATAACACTACTAAATGTTACATTGCTTCAGAAAAGCCATGGGATTCCCTCAAAATTTTCAGACATTAGAGGCTGGAAATGAATAGAGAATGTTAAATATGAGCCAACATGTGTAGCTGGAAAGGCCTTGCCTTCACTTTGAAATGTCAGCTTATGCAGAGTTGGAAGGTACTTGTGTGTGAAACTCCTGGTGGTGGAAAATGTTTCTGGCTTGGAGGTGACAAGGTGAGTGTAGAACCATTGTAAAAACATCCATTGCCACCTGTTCAGGAGCTTTCCTCTCTGTGTCCCAGGAGACATTGATAAAAGTGATTGAAAGTCCCATAATGGGACCGTTAGTAAAGTTCTCCTGAGTTCACTCATATGGGGCTTGTGAAATAAACCACCAGTTTCGAGGTAAGTGGTGAATAGTGTCACACTGTGGTACTGGCACTGAAGTGATTTCAGCTCAGCTACTGCCACATAAAACTTCCTGTTCCCCTTCTGTGTTGATTTTTAGACATAGGTTCTTCAGGAGCTCCTGTCTCACTGCTGGTCTCTTTTACATTAATATGTAGGTAAAAATAATTATGAATCCCCAAAGAACCACTGAATTTTTCAAAGTATTGAAGCTTGTTTTGAAAAGAAGCCAATAATGAATGTAGTGGATAAAGATGAAATTACAGACTATAATTGCTTTTATTTCAAGTGCTCTGCTCGTAGCTCTGTGCTACTAAGAATGTCATTTGAAACGTTTTGTTTTTGAAATCACTGCCTTTTTACAGATGAAAGCACTCTGTTTTCAGGATTCCACCAAGTATGCTTTAAATATTAAAAATCTCTTTTAAAGCACATGGAAGGGATGGTTTGATTTCTAAAAAAAAAAAATAAAACAACACTACTTGTTTATCCATCAACAGATGTACCTAATTACATCTCAAAGGGAGAAAAGAGCAAATTTAGTGACTTGAAAGGCAAAGGCATGAATGTGAGGGGGCATTATTCTTTTAGAAAAAGTCACAGTTTTGAATAAAGTGTATGGGTGTTTCAGTGTGTTTAAAAGAGGTGCCTTTGTTAAGTGACGTGTATCATTGTGCATATTTCAGGAGACAACAGAATTTTAATTAAATGCAGAAGAAAACAGTTACTGAGTTTGTATGTTAAAACTGAGTGCTTTTGCCTAAGCAAAACAATATTTTGATTTAATCTTTATTCTTTTTGCATCTTCTCCCACAGTATATTTACAAAATTGCTAAAGTTCATTTGTGACTTTTTAGCTTGAATGAAATTGATTAAAAAAGCTAGTTGATGTCTTGGGAAGCTTGATGTCTGTCTTAATTCATATGTTTGAGTGAATCAAATTAAATTTCTATCATATCCTTTGTGTTTATTCTCAGAGTAGGCACTTGAGCCAGATTGTCTTCTACATTAAATGAAATTGTGTCTCTTTCTTGGTAACCCCAAGCACTGAAATGCATTTTATTGGGCTAGTCCTTGTGTTTTTTATTTGTACAAAATCTCATTCTGTTAAATGTGCACTTTTCCATAAGCAATATACATTTAGTGTATTAACAATTACTTAAACGGGGCATATTGTAAATCTTAATGTATAGTGGTCTGTACTGCTCTGTCCTTAGTGGAAAAACTAAAAAAGCAGTCAGCTAAGTTTCTATGGAAGTCTGCTTTATACTAGGAGAGACTAGAATGAACTAGGAACATAGTCTTTGTTTGCCCTTTTACTGCGTTTTATTGTGCTGTAATTAGATTGTTGGGTGGCCAAGTCCCAAATTTGACAAAGTGGGACAAATCTGTTGAGAGAACAAGTCTGTATACCTGCATCAGCTGCAAATGAGCTGAGGGTTTAGCTGTGTTTGAATTTGGGGAACTGAAATTATGCTAGAATTAGGTAAGACTACTCTCTGCAGCTTCTCAGAAATAAAATGTAGCTTAAAAAAAACATTGTCAGCTTTAAAGAGTAAAAGGAGGTATGTATAAATCATTAATTCATACAGAATTGTCACTGAAGTTGTTACCTTTACAAGAGATTTTGTAAATTTATTTCGAGGGTTCTCTGATCTTAGGCATATAAATTGCACAGGCTGTGTCTGCCAAGCTGCCGGACACCGTGCATGCCTGAGCAAGGAGGTTACTTAACAAGGACCTCTGGGGTTTGTATAACTTCATCCTTTTTGTAGCATCTGCAAAGAAAGTGCACTGCCTTTCTCAAAATATGAGTTAGAGGTATGCAGTAGAGGTGCATCTGCTTTGATGACAGTCTAAAATATGTATTCCCAGCTAAAGAATGAGGTTAAAGTTACTGTGACAATATGGCAGAGCGGGATTTGTATTTTTATAGGCTCAGACTGAAGTAGAAGTAACAAATTTCTGACAATTTTGATTATTTCTTTTAAAGTAATTTTGGAATTCTTTAATTCATCTGCACCTGCGCAGTCATTTCAGGTTTCTGTTATCTGCCATCTCTGATTCCAACAGATATCCTCTGGTGATAGGTGCTGTAGCTAAGCATGTTACTCAGAGGCTCCTGCCCCCCGCTCCATGCCTGCCTTACCCATCAGCTGGATATCACTTGTGTTCTGGCAGCTGTAGTGTAAGGGTGGCTCTGTCCTGTGCTTCTTTCAAAAGCTGCTGCTGATCTCATGGAGCTGAAATTGAGTCGTTTCCTTACTTACCCTGTTCTGCTGCCTCTAAAAGAAGCTCTTGTTTCTTCACAGTGACCAGTTCTTCCTTTAGTCATTCTGATAGGGTCAGCATGGTAGCTGTGGCTCCATCAGCAGTGCAGTGCTCTGTATTGAAATGCAAGAGGAAACCAGGAAAATAGAAAGCAGGCCTGCAGGGCTTGTTTCTTTTTTTCTTTCATTTTTGTGAGAGATTCAGCTTTATGCTCCAGCATGTGTATGCTGACTCCAGTTTTTGTGGCTGTGAAACATGCAGAGATTTCTGTGAAGAGCTGCACCAGGGTGAAATAACACCCTGTTAATTATTTATAAGTGGTGCCAAGGAGATGCGGAATCTTCTCTGTTCCTCAAACTGTCAATCTTTTCTCTAGGAGATGCATCAAAGGAAGATATTGATGTTGCTATGAAGCTTGGGGCTGGCTATCCCATGGGTCCATTTGAACTGCTGGACTATGTTGGGTTGGATACCAGTAAATACATTATAGATGGTACTGCATGCTTCTTTTTTTCTGCTTTTCCACTTTCTAGCTAAATTGTAGATGTTTTAATGCAAATGTGACTCTTAATTATTTAAACTGAATGTTTATGGTATAGCCTTTGAACTGTTGAGGAGAAAGGATTCTGCTGTTAGGATTCAGCTCAGAATGCTGTGTGAGTACAGCATTTGTGCTGCATGCCTGTACCCTTTGTAGATGGGGACAGTACAGTGGTGGCTTTGCTGACTTCATCAAGTGTTATTGAAAAATAGTAATGATATTAACATTAATGGTACTTTATATTACTAAAAACAATCAGTGGGAAGGGTGACGTACTGGAGGTGAGGAATTCTGTGAAAATCAACAAATGTTGAGATTCCCTATCCTTTTTCTACCAGCCATATTTTCATTCTTAATTAAAAGGAAATCCAGCAAATATCTCAAAAGATGTAAGTGAACCATCTCCCTGTCACTTCAGTTAATAAGTGGGCGAATGTCAATACAGTAACAAAAACTTACATGATGGTGATGGCTTGTTGATGGTTGTTGTGCTCTTTTGAACGAGCAGCTTAAACATTCTCTGAGGCAGAATGTCACTTCGATGATGGCATTTTCAGTGGAACCTCTTTGCTCTTAGTCAGTACTGTGAAGTAGTGTTACTATTCTAAGTCACCACGTGTTTTGCAGGTAGAAATTCAACTTGGAATTTCTTTGCACTTGAATTTCTTTTCAGCAGAGCCTTTATTTTATTTCATTGTACTTAACTATGTTTCAAAAGTTCTTAATTGTTTTAAAAAATCCTCAATTGTGGAGATGATAAGGTGTTGGGAGTACACTGAGCCTGAAGACTAATTCTTAGATTAGTGCATAATCATCAGTACTGATCTGGGCTTTATGGAGCTGTACTGCAGGGACTCAGCCTAGAATAAGTTCCAGTCCTTCTTCAGTTTTCTGACCTTCGAATATTTTTCTAAGGAGATGCTGATCTCTATTATCTTTGCATATAAACAGAACTGTTACTAATTCATCCGCTTCCCTTCCTTTCCAGGGTGGCATTCATTAGAGCCCAACAATCCTCTTTTTGCACCCAGCCCACTCCTGAATAAACTGGTAGAAGAAAAGAAGCTGGGTAAAAAGACTGGAGAAGGATTTTACAAATACAAATGAACTCCAGACCTGAAGAGGTGTTAAACAATCTGTATATGCTATTCAGCATTGCCATAATACAGGTGTTTAAACCTTCCCAAGGGTGGCACAAGCTGCATTTAGAACATAACTCACTTGTGAACTGAGTGATTGCACTAGTTAACTATGGTCAAAGCTTGATTTGGTAGATTGTTTTTTTTCTTGTAATTCCAAAAAATCTTTCAATGTACAGTGCCTTCATGAAATGTTGATTTTTCTCAGGTGCAGTACAGAATGACAAGTGAATTTATGTATTTGAAACGTTATTATATTGATGGGGAAAATCCTAAAAATAACCTCATTTTCTTAAAAATAAAACTTTCAACAATTTTGTATTGAGTGTGAGGGCTTGCAGTTATGTCTGGGATGGAGCCCACAGGGTGGCAGCCTCTTCCCACACTGACAAATGCAGCCTGGAAAGGCAGTGGGTTGTTTTGTTAGGATTTTTCTTAAGTGCACTGCTAATCTGTAGATGTAAAATACAGTGCCTTGACCAATAATGTTTTGAAGGACATATTTACAAACAAATAAAAGAATCCCACAAAGGCAAGCTGCTCCCCAAACAAAAGGTTCCCAATAAAACAGTTAAAAGCAGAGATCATGATTTGCATTGGGATTTTCTGTCATTTTCAATTAATGGTTGAGGGCCTACTTTTGCTAGGTGCTGTAGAAACGTAATGAAGATTTCTAGGGGATTTCTGGTCTCGGGCATAAGCTAGGATGCTGGTGAAAGCTTCTGAATGTTTTCTAGAGTCCTGTAAATTGGCTGTATTTCAAGTGTCATTTTTATACCATACACTACTACTGCAGTTGAGTACCTTCAGGTTTGCAGTTGGGAGTTTGTGCTGTGTAAACAAATAAGTGTGTCTGGCTGTGTGAAGCACCTTCTGTTTTGCAACTTCATTTCCTTGGGGCTTAGCAGAGCTGAATTTGTCCATGATGGGAGTGCATCAAATCCTGTCTTTTCTCCAAGTATTGCAGAGCAGTTGGGCATGAGGATTGGTGTTCCAGTTCAACTCAATAGTAGTGTTCCTTTACTTTCTGAACTTAGTGCTTATATACATATTTTTAGTTACAGAAATTATGAATAAATATTTAATGCCAAGTTGCCTCTTCCTCTCTTCTCCATCATCTAATTCAGATTGCATCTATAGAAACTGAGTGCTGACAGAGGTTAGTTTCCTGGACATGATCACATAAGAAATCTCTGAGTAGAGTATAAAATTTTTGGTTTATTGGATCCTGGTCTTTAATTACATGTCATCTAATTTTGAGCCACTTGTCTTCAAAGAAAAGGGTTAAAGGAAAAAAACAGTACTATAAACAGCCTCTTTTCTTTACTAATATGTTGTTAAACTGACTTGGTTTTACTGGAATACAGTCCACTTCTTACATATGAAGTCTGTTTCACTGAAGGTTCTTAATGCTTGTAGCTCAGTTTAGTGACTTTTAAATACTGCAGGATGAAGATAGCTTCAGTACTACTGTTTTCAGTAGTAATTAAAAATAGGAATATGTATGACTCTTCTGTCTTAAAAAATGCTATTTGTTTTTTACAAAAAACATTTAGGTAGAAGTAATTTGCTACTGCTCCCTCTACTTGGATGATGATCTTTAATTTGGAAAGGGGAAGGTTTATAGCAAGACATAGGCTATTTAATGTTAAATGTGCAAAATATTTTTCACTAGTAAATGTGATATTTTAGAAAAATAAACTTTCTCTAAAACAGTGTTTTCCTTTTAGGAGCTCTAACAGGTACAGTATGTGTATATGTAATAAACAGAGGCATTTTTGAGTTGGACTTGCTATTTGAGAAGAAACTTTTTTTTTTTTAGCTGAATAGGCCCTGTAGAGGTACTTTAATGGTGGGTGGGGATAGTTTATTTTATCAGCACGTGGAGTGCTAGGCCAGGATGAGTAGAGATGAGGTAAAGGGTGAAAACTTCAATGCTCCCTCTTAAATCTAGATCAGAATGCAGAATGGTAATTGAATGACTGTAGTCATTGAAACAAGGTAAGCCTTTTCCTTTGCTCTTCATTGGGGAGGCATGGAGAATGTAGAAGTCCTTCTAAGAGAGGAAAATTAGGAAATTAGCCAGTAGGATATTAAGTAGTCACTCCTGAATTTTCCAAGAATTTCTACAGCTTTGATAGTTTAAAGATTTCTAGAGAGCTTAAAGAATGAATATGTAATGAACTAAAGGAGTTGTCTGTTGCCACCTTTTCCTCAGTAAAGATTATTTCCCATCCCTTGCTGTCGCTGTGACTTGAAGCAGAGGTACCTGAGCCACTTTCCACTGCACACAGTGTGGATGAAGGAGAATCTCCTGCTGGTCAGTACCTCAGACTAGCATGTGGTACATTATACCTGCTCTCACCATTCAGCTCTCCTTGAATTTTTATTAACAGTGGAAAAGAGATTGTGGAAAAAAATGGGGAATAGAAGAGAAAGGAGGGAAGGGTGTTTGCTTTCCCTCACTGCCTACTTTTAAAACCTTTAGTCTTTATTATCCTTTCTGTCAGCAGGCCTCACAGATTTAGAGCATTTGCCCCACTTTGGTCAAAGCTTTGGGATGTATGCTTGGCACAGCTCAAGGGCAGCTTGACAGCCAGCCGCTGAGGAGTCGGACGTGAGCCCAGCGACTGCAGCTGGGAAGATGCTCCAGATTCAGCATCTGGGTCATTTCAGCTGCCAAATGGGCTCCATCTGTGGTCAACCTAGCTGCTGACACGGCAGGGGAGAAAACGGGAGCACTGCAAATTTTAAACAGGGACTTGAAAGCAGAATCTTTATTGGACAGAGGAGGGTGCTCTGCAGGAGTGGCTTATGGAGAATAAAGTGCAAGAGGTGGCAGTAAAGTTTGATTTGGAAAGGAATTAAGTGTATAGAATTGATTGACTCAGCAACTGCATAAAATAACTTGGAAAGGTATCTTTTTTTCTTTCATAGATGAATTGTATTTGTCACCTAAGCATCTGACCCAAGGGTTTTGAGGTGACAATGCAAATATCCTTCAAAAACCAATTAACAGAAGTTAACTCCAGCATCTACCATGGGCTCTTCAGAGTCACGAGATCCAGTACTACCAGCCATGCACTTCAGCAGTGAATCAGGTCTCTGAAAAGCAAGGTAGTGGCTTCTGAATGAGATTCCATTGTGGTTTGGGTTTGTTTTCTTAGTGCCATATCTGGTGGCTTGTTCTGTGGATGGGGCTCTTACACACCTCCAGGTATCTGTGAAACTTTTGAGGTTCATCAACCAATCTCTTCTGGAGACCCTCTTATAATTATAAATTAGTGAATGTTATCAGGGTGAAGAAGCAAGAAAGAAGATATTTGCTGTATAAAGTGAAGCGTAGTGAGATACAATTGTCTAGTTAAATCTGTATCTGTTACTAGAATGAGAAAGGCATCTGAAAAATAATTGTTTTGTTTGCCTACCCAAAAGGTGATTTTGATGTGAAAAGGCCCTGTATGTTCCTGACTCTGTGCCAGGCTTTGGCCAGTAAAGTCTGCAAGTGAGTTAGGTGTAAGCTAATGCCATGCAGTGTATTCCTGTGGCCAGGTGTGGTGCTAGGAGGTCGGAGGTAGTAGCAGACATTCTGTTGTTTAGTGCATGCTTGTTATTGCATCTAGAGAAAGCCCCTTTACAGTACCAAGTGACTTTAAAGATGTGGGCAAACTACACACAGCTTCTGTAGTTTGTAGACACCAACTTTTCCTAAGAATTTACTGCTGACAGTTTTGGAGCTATTTTTTTCGAGAGTGGCACCTCTAGCTGTGGTGCTACGTTCTTTCCTAACTAGTACCACAGCAGTGATGCACATCTCAGTATTTTTATTCACTACAGTTTGTGACCATGTGAGCAATTATAAAACTGACCTGAATAATGCCTTCTCCTAGTGCTTTTTGGAAGAGCTGAGACCAGTAACAACAGCAGATGCTGTGATTCTTTTGAGAGCTATATCTTTTCATGTTACATGTTTCTTCAGTAGCTTTTTCTGTTATTCACTGCCAGAGGGATGTGCTTCTACTGAATTCTGTTAAAGAAGGGTTAAGTAGAGCCACAATCTGGTAACTGTAAAGATGATTTATAGAATGATCTGCCTTGAGCTTTATGATCTTCTCAATAGTTCACATCAAAACTGAAATTGCTCTTTATATACCATTTACTATGCAATACTTGTTCATTTATAAATGCAATGCTATGCAGAGTCTTAATTTAAATGTATGAGATCACAGAACAGTCTGTGATGATGTCAGGTATTACTGATAATATATTAGATTTAGGTTTGTATGCCCATGGAACAACTTTGCACTTGTTTAATTCACTCTTCTCTTTGATTCCCCTAGAGGCTTTCTATTTGGTTTTCCATAAATTGAAAATAACTCACGGCAGTGCATTTTTTGCAGAGAAACCAGCACCATAAAGCTCTAATGCTGGCTGGAAGTTCTGGTTGCTTCTGGGGCAGGAATAATACAAAACATCAAACCTAGTTATTAAAGGAGCCATTTCTTTTGTCATGTGGTGGCACAAGGCATCGCAGTGAGGCGTGAGGCCAAGCTTTGTTTCCAGCCTGGGGTCAGAGGCTGCAAGTTGGCCACGGCACAGGAGGATATTTTAGCACAAGGCTTTTGCTTGGCGGGCACTAAGGAACTTGTCGCTTACTTTGGCTGTCCCATGCTGCCTGATAACAGGATTTTTTCCTAGCCTGTTGTTTGCTGCTGCTTTGCTTTGTGCATCTCTGTCCTGCCTGGTAACAGCTTCTTCTATTCTGGTCCATTTTTTTCTGCCAGCAACCACTTCTGGGTGGTTTTCTGTAAATGGAGAAACCCTTACAGTATTCGCTAGTTAAAGAATGCAAGTTTTTTGTCATTAGTAACTTAAACCCCCCATTTGGAGTCTTGGCTTCAGCAACAAAAATGTTGTGGATTAACCACTTTCACCAGCAAGAGGCTTTCTGATGAGCTGTGGGAAGAAGTGTATGCTTGGTGGTAGGTCTACAGTAAACAGCTGGAATTTGCATGTGGTGAATTAGCACCAAATAAAACCCCCTTTTTTTTCTTAATTATCCTTGCATACTCAAATGGACCTATTAAACATTTGTGCAATAGGAATTGGTAAAACCACACATTTACAGTAAGTGGATCTTGGTTGGGCTCAGGCTGACATTTCTCTGGTCTGTTGGTGGCAGGACCTATGCAAGTAACGTATAATCCAAGAAGGGACCACTCTGACCCCTGACTCCTTGGCATGCAGTGGTGCCCTGACTTGGATTGGAGCACTGCAATCATTGGAAGAAAGCCCTTGCTTTAACTCAGAATCTTCACCTACTTTACATTAACTTTGTTTGAGACCTGCTGCTTTGACTCCTACACAGCCACAAGCATAAGCAGGTGTAAGATACACTGCATCTGTATTTCACAGGCTTTTCAGTTGTTAGTTTTCTCTAAAGGGGTTGTAAAAGGTAAACTTTCTGACAACTGCTTTATTTCTCTGAATATGTCAAGAGGGCTAATGGGTTCCTTACAGCTGATGTTGCAATTCTTTTTTCATTGCAATTTAGGGTGAAATTTCTAAAAGCCTTTTATTTCAGTTGGAAGCCTAGTGATGTTTTCCAGAATGCCTAAACAGATGAGGCATCTAGCTTCCTATGATTTCTTCTCAGCACTGAAATCCCTCTCAGAACTTTAAAAAAGTATTTATTGAAGAGCCTGATTTTGGAGGCCCTAGTTTACTTTTAAATCTTGAACCTAATTTCCAAAATAATGGGGAATATTAGAAAAGAGCTGGCATGGACTTTGATGGCAAGTTCTCTCACCTCCTTTCAGTTCTTGAGGCAATGTGAAAGAAAGCAGCAACTTTCCTACTTTTCTTCCTCTGTTTCCTCTTTGTCTACTTTCTTGAACACAATTCCTTGCAGGAACAAAATTCTGCTCTTGCTTATTAGTAACTTCAGACAGTAGCAATCAGACTGTGCTTTTGAGGGTTGGAAAAAAGTACTGCCTCCTGATTTCTTCACCCTCCTTTCACTTCCTTTTGAGTCAGAGGGTTATCCCATCTGCTTATGGATGGATTTCTGAGTCCTTCTGTGACATCAGTGTCAGACAGCGAGCAGTGGACACCCCAATAATGTTTTAAGTGCCTTAAGAGACGTCTGTGAGTCCTTTGAGGAGGAGCATGGGTGAAATAGAGTGCAGGGAAGTAGTTTATGGAGAGGGAGCTGATTTGAATGAGGCTGTGGATTCTCAAACCAGTCAGGGTGCTTTTAGGAACATGGCAGTGTGTGTGAAGTGTGAGATTGAGAATGGGCATTTAAATAGCTTACTTTAAAGTAAGAGACAGAAGAGATACTTGCAGAATTTAATTAATTTAGTACTAGAGATTTGAGTGTTTTAAAATAGTATTTTTTTATTTTAATAGGGGGGACAGGGAGAAGATGCTATGAATTTCACATAAGTGGTTTTCCTGATACCATTTTTTAATTGCTTTAAATAAAAACATTACTTAAAACTGAGGAAGAAGTCTTTCTCTTTCTTAGGGACTTAGCATTTTATTTTTGGCAAAGACTGAAAGCTATTGTTGCCTAAGCTGACGCTTAACTGGCAAATCTATGAACTGAAGCCAGTATTGTTATTTGGATCTAAATTTGTAAGGACATTTGGTTGTCATAGATCAAAAGATGAACATATAGTTTACCTCAAAGACAGAGTCATATTCAAAATACTATTTGCACATGTTTACAGCTGAAATCATTGCTTAGCCTATTGACATGTGATAGTTGAAGTAGAGGTGGAAGGGGAGAATAATGGCAAACAATGATGAGTATGCTAAAAAGCAATGAGTCTGTGGGTAAAGATAGTGCCAATTGTACAATCATTTGACAAAGACCAGAGCTTTTCCACAGTGGTGGACATTTCTAGCATTACAAGGAGGAAAGTTGCTAGTGAAAACTATGACTTGGAAAAATTGCTTTTATTGTGTTTTTAGGGAATTAACTGTTTCAGTGGAACAGTTAAGACTGGGCTTAGCTGGTATTGGTTTGACTCAGAATTTCATGTCATTCATATTATGAGAGTAGTGCTAGTCCACAGGCACATAGCTCACCTTGCAACAGATTTATATTGAAATTGGGAAATCAATCTAAAATGAGTGCCATATTCTCTACCTTCTGCAGGCAAGGATGTGGCTTTGGAGAACTTGCTGAATCTGCTGAGGAATGGAGAGAGAAGTAACAAAGTTTGCTATTTGGCAGCTGGAAATCAAGCATATGTTTAGAGGATTTTAGATACCCTTGACTAGAAATGATTTCAAGATTTGAGTTAACAAGGACATCCTTCAACCCCCAACTCCTGTATGCTGCAAGGAATGTGGCAGGCTTTTCTATCCTGGTTAGGAGTTGTCTTCTGCTTGCTTTAATTAAGCATTGGCCACAATGTCTAAAAGAAACTGTATGAAATCTGGTAGAGGGACAGGTGAGAAGGTCCTGCCTAGTCTTCATTGTTCAACTGAGAGTGATGTGTGGTTGGAACTGGTATTTGCACTTTTCCATTTCATCTTTTCTGTGAGCTGCGACTTCTACTTAGTCACACCCTCAGCCCAAGCATGGGTCATGGCAGTGTACATGCTACAGTAGCAGTAGTGCCCAATAAAAAATAGTGCCCACTAGAAAAACTCTTAAATCCATGCCCATCAGCTTTCTCTGTGCTTTTTTTCTGTTCTGTCTGGGTTTCCTTGCCATTGCCTCTGAAAGTGAGCTAACTCCTGCCCAAAAATGGCAAAGGATTAAGATAGTGAGACAACAGCTGGAGTAAGGTGATCTGAAGAATTCTTTGAATTTTGTTTGATAAATACAGTATGTTCCATATTTATATGGTTGTGTGGTAGCTGTTATGATAACTGTACCTGTAACATAGCTATATGCATCTAATTTAAAATATCTCTTAATTCTTCTGTATGTGGTTTACATGAGTTACATATAATTGCATCTGATTCTCACAACATACCTGGGAGCTAAGGAAGTACCATCCTTCAAATGTGCTTGAGGAACACATGAAGGGAAATTCTTCCTTTACTTGTCTAGAAAATAGTCTTTCTCTCCTTTCTTCCTTCAAATTGTATTTATTTCCAAACTGGACAGAATGAAAATACAGTGTAAGTGTTAGACCTGTGCTAGATTTAAGTCAGTTTTTTTAGGTTCAAAGGAAATCCAGCATTAGGTCATTGGAAAGGGGGACTGCTTCTGAGTGGGCAAGAGCAGTTAGCAGAGCTGTTCCATCAGCAGGGAACTCCTGCCAATGAGGGCAGGGCAAGAGCAGAGAAGTCAGTCAAACACAGGAGAGAAGGGCGAGGAGGGAAGAGCCCTAGAGTAGAAGTGAAATCAAATGGACTAGAGGAAGAAGGGAATAAACCACTTGAATATTGAGAAATGGTTTGCAATTCCGCTTCAGTATGTAATTTCAGTAAATTCACACTTACTAAACAATTAAATATTAGTACCAGTATAGGCAGAATTAGACTGCTCAGTGATTAACTAAGTGCTGTGACTAGTTTGATTTCTGGGTCATGCAGTTATACCAGTCCCACTCAAAGGGAAAATTTGACCATACGTGAAATCTGCCTTATAAAATTTGAATTTTCAAACAGTGGCTAAAACCATTCATGGTTAAATTTGTTGAGGGTTATTAGATGAGGATGTTTTGATTGTGAATTCTTTCAGGTTATTGTCATAAAAAGTTGAGTACAGTTTGAAGCTATCAGGTCTTTACAGGAAAAAAGCAGTGGCTGTTCTGTCACATGATTTGTTTGCAAATATGATTACTACCTATTAATTTAGCATTAATAGAGTGTAGAATGAAAGAAATTGTTGCTGCTGATGTTAATCATGACAAAATTAAACAATTCACAGAGAAGAGTAAAAAGGAAACATATTTCAGGGTAGCAAAAGCAATGACTAGAATGTGAGAATCTTGTCCATCTTGGGCTTTTTTCAGTCAAGGGATGCCATGTTGTGCTGTGTGCTGTCTCCTCTTTTGTTGCCCAGCACTTTGCTTTCACAGACAGGTGCCAAGAACTAATCTTTCTATAGCATTCTGCTTTGTCAAGATCTGAGTCCTTGTTTCTGTGCCTTTTTCTCTGTCTTAAAAGACAGAGATGTCCTAACTCAGCCAAATAGATATCCTGTAGACTTTTTTAGCCACTTTTCTTAGCCGTAGGCAATTTATACAAATTCAAAGAATGGCCTGTCCAAATAACTCTTCTGACCATCATTAAGTTTTGGAGTATGTTATTTTTCTTATTCTGCTGAAGATTTTATTATGTCAGTTACCTTTTCTCAGCACAGTGAACAGACCACTTCTTGGGTGAGTTGCTCTTCTAGTATGAAGCAGAAATTCTTCTCCTAGCTCTGTTGGTTTATGCTGATTTTCCATAGCTGACAGGTTAATGAACCTGTTGCTTATTTGCATTTGTTGGGTTTCTGGGAGGTGGGATGGGTGAGTTTATCAAAATGTGGTTTGTAGAACAGCGTTCACAAGAAGAAAACCTTGGTTTTCTAAGGTTCCCAGACCAGGTATGCAGTGACTGTTATCTCAGCCAAGCAGACATCTGTGATTCAGTGAAGGCATGGTTGTTGCAGGAGGAGTGTCCAAAGAGAAGCCATCATTTGAAATCCATGGCCTGAAGGTATGACTGTTTATTTAGGAGGATGGGGAGCAGTATTTCAGTCCTTATTTTGACCTGGCCAAAAACTGGTGATTGAGAGGTTCATTTCCCCTATTTCTGGCATATATGTTCCTTTTCCTGGGCAGATACCCATTTGCTTGCTTGGCTTTCTAAACCTGAGCTTCATATCTATGAGGAGACTCAAAGGGTAAATTCATACATTAATCCAGAGTTTCTCTTCCTGATGTGTCGTGGAGAAATGAATGTGTTTGGGCATACTTTCTAGGTTTTTGGTTTCATCTTGGAATGTGTTTATAGCCAACCATTTTCCTGTTACAGCTTCTCCTTTTGCCTTCCTTTTTAGCCCAGTAGTTTTTCACTGACCTGACTTAGGAGAAAGGTATTCATAGCTGACAGACTTCTGGCTATTTATGGACTGACTTATTTCCCCTCTACTGTTCTACTTTGTGTTAGGTCCTTGTTCTGAAGGAGAGGCTTCCCTTGCATATTAGTCCCCTTGCAAATGAAGGGAAAAAACTGCAGCTGCCTTATGGGAGAGGTTACAGGGCATTTCTTACATCTCAGTAGTGTCCTTTATTTTCTGCCAGTCTTGCTTTACCCTGATTAGCTGCCACGTAGATGAGAGCAAGAGGCCACCAGGAAACAGAATGGTTGCTTCAAAACCTTGTGCACTGCAGTGGTTTCAAAGGAGTGCATACAAATGCTGTGGATTCTGCTGTCCTAGACCCTGGAGCAAGCATTGGGTCTTAAGGTCCTATATTTTCTGCAAATTGACCCAGCCATCCAAAGTGGAATCTACAAGAGAAGATAATTCAGTAGAGCTGGTGAGTCCCTATAAGCACAACTAGTGAATCTGTCATCGCTTGCTGCATAAGAAGCCAAAGTTAGCTGAAACATTGTTCTTTTATGTAACACAGGGAAAATGGCTCTGGTCCAGGCGATCCAGAAGCCTGAGGAGCCAGACCATCCTGTGATGTTGGCCTGATTAGCTGCAAATAATCCTGGCTCAACTCCCCTGTTCTGTATCTGCTGGTTTTGGTGAGGGGAGGGGGAAGGCTGTGTGTTTCCTAGGCTCTGTGTTTATGAACTGGACTACCCATGCTGTGATCCGTGCAAGAACTGCTTTTAGTGCATGCACAGAACCAAGTGTGGGGGCAGAGAGTGGTTTGTGAGTGCTTGTACAGAAGTGTCTGGATAATTAACTCAGCCATTAGGTAGGAACATTAAATCCTTGAAGGTCTTTTCTGTGTGAAATACATGATAATCATCTCCTTAGGCACCCAAAAGAGACAAGGTTAGATTCTGATGTCTGCCTAAATTGCACATCAGGAATTTAGGTGCTAGTTTTGAGTCTCACCTGGAATAACTTGTTCCATGTCACAAGGATTTAAACCTAGTCTTACTGCCAGGGTAGCACCATCATCGCTTGGCCATCTTTACTAGCTCATCTGTCTCCACTGACAGCTGGCACAGTACAGTGAGGGCTCTCTCAGTCCCACAGGAACAAATGCCAATTAGCAGGGGAGGGCAGGAGTGGACACAGACCCAAGTCACAGGGGTATTCCAGGATAGCAGGGTTACTCTATTTCAGGTGCTCTCATGGCAGCATCCTAATATCCTTGCATATTAGTTAACCTTTCCCATAGCTGCTGTATGTGAAAGGTCTTTGATCTATGAATGAGCCCAACACATGGTGCTTGTTCACTGTATGTTAACAGTAGAGGTATTATTTTTAGCTCCCAAATTATTTTTCTTCGCTATTAGAGCTGAAAGACCTTTCGTCCTTAAGGCAGGCAACTGTTCACAACAGTGTATTGGGGACAATGTGCTACATGAAGCTGACACTTCCATTTGGAACAATTTTTTTTCAGAATGGATAAATGGCTCTTTAAATAGCCATTACAAAATCTAAACAGTAGTCATGTTTTATAAAGTTCTAAAGAGAACTGTTGTCTTTGGAACATGTAATTTGCAGATCTCACTGCAGTAATCCTTGATTTAGAACAATTACAGCACTAAGTGCTTGCCTTTTTTCCCCTTTAAAAAACAAAACCAAACCCCAAACCAAAAGCCAGACAGGTTCCCAGCAAAGGCTGGGATAATTGAATGGAAACATAGCCAAGTCTTGCAAAACTCGAGTATACAGTTGCTATTCTCTCATGAGATATTTTCTCCTGCCATCTGAGAGCCTGGTCACTTGTTTTCATTTTTTTAAATTTTTTTTTAATGTAATCACCGGTTGCTAGAAATAAATATTGCAAGAACTAATATGCTGATTACAGCATTAAAACTGGGCATGTGTGCAGTGCACACTGGTTTAGGAGGAAGTTGTTTTATAACATTTTAAATTATGAAATTTCTTATGCAACCGAGTTAAAGGGTCATTTATAAACAATCCAATTCCAAAGCTTCCTTAGGCAGTAACTGACCTATGTAATTTCTTGTAGCTTAAGCTTGGCTCAGTCCAGCCTCATGCCAAACAAGATTTGGGAGCTGGAATATAAAGAATGCTGATTCAATGTACAGTTCATAATATTTCTTTCCCACTCAAAAACAGGTGGAGTAGTTCCATCTGTGGCTCCAGAGTCTGGTTTGTTTTACATCCCTTAGTAGAGGTGCTGCTTGCTATGGCAGGAACATCTCAGGCACCACTGGCAGCAGGCAGGCCATGCTGACTCTGGATCTCAGACCATGAAACCAGGCCTTGCACAGCTGATTCTGCAGCCAGCTTCAGTCCCTGACTGAGGAATAATTTATACAGCTACAAGAAATTTAACTGCAGGCCTCTATCTCTTGTGTGGGCATGGAACATATCCAGAAAGAAGCAAATCCATGTTTGTAATCATCAGCTTAAAACCACTGCCCTTCTCTAAGATTTTGCAAGGAAAATTATATGGAGGGATACTTAATACTTCCACTTGGGCCAAAGCTAACTGAGCAGCACAAGGGACATCCCCATTCCTTCTTCCTGGTATGGATGGTGAGACTTCTGCTCCCTTTTCAAAGAAAAGGTAATTTTCCCAAATCACTTCAGGTGAGCAAACAGCCAAACACATACATTGTATTTCCTACCACAGAAGACTGAGCCAAAAGTCTTCAGCCTTACAAGTGACTGTGCCTTCCTGAGCTTGTTTCTACCAAAACCCATTTTTGGTTGGTTTTTTTAAAGACAATTTTAAAGACAGTTAAATTTAATTTTATTACAAAGCTTTTATTAAAAAACAAATGCTCAGCACATTAACTCAAACTGGAATGACAAAAAAAAAATTGGTTGACAGTATTTTTGGCAAAGGCTGTGCCTTACTATTTTAAAAAATGGGTACATCAATGCTCATTTCAACAACTGGCATAAAATCCCACTAACAGGCTAACAAAAACAGATACAAAT
The DNA here is from genome assembly GCF_037042795.1 of Molothrus aeneus. Taxonomy (NCBI): domain Eukaryota; kingdom Metazoa; phylum Chordata; class Aves; order Passeriformes; family Icteridae; genus Molothrus; species Molothrus aeneus. The sequence goes on along the minus strand of NC_089649.1, from coordinate 26,628,727 downwards.
ACAGAACAATTGAAGTAATAATTCAAGTGCTGGGCTTTTTACAAGGAGAAGGGGAATGGGTGAGAAGGAGAACTCACTGCAGTCATATTTGCTGGATGTATTGCTTATGTTTACAGAGTAGATGATGCAAGACTAACATGTCTACTGACCAGCTGACTGTTGTTACATTTATTTAGTTCTATAGGACACTGTATTATATAGACTGAGAGGCCACTATTTGTTACAAATAGTTTAACAAAACAGCCACCTTTTTTCCATACAGATTTTTTTCTCTGGCAGAAAAAGAAAAAAAAAGAAAAACTCCTTTTATTTAAAAAGTATTTCAGATTTTTGACACTTGTTTAAGCTCATACCTAGTAAAATATACACCAAAGAAATTACAAACTAAAAGTTAAAATATAAAAGCATTCAAGTTTCTTAAAAAAAGCTAAAACCAAAATTGATCCTGTCGCACCATTAAATAAAAAGAAGGTTGAGCGCGTCATCCTGGTCCAGGCAAATTCTATCCCTCGATGTGCTGTGTGGGGCAGCTGTGGTCTACGGAATTCTGCTGGCTGAAGCAGGCACAGACAGCCATGCTATTGTGTTTGCTGACTCAATATGGACACAGATGAGATGGGGGCTTAAGAGTGCAAGGCAGAGGTGAAGACAAAAGCTGCTCTGCTGACCCAGGAGCTCATTTGCTCTATTTATATCAGGGCTGGACCTCGTGATAGTGAAGGATTTTGGCAGTGATTGTCTTTATGATTCAGTGTCTCTAGCAGTGACATCAGGGTGAATGACATCCTAGACAGACTCCTTGGGGTGGTCTGTGTGGATGAAGGACACACCTAGGGTTTAACAAGCTTCCATCTCCAGAAGGGGTCCTGGTGTCGCCGCCTTTGCTTTGCAAGTTGAGAAAGCATTTCTTTTCCCACCTACAGGGAAGGGGAGGAAAGAGAGAGAGGAGAGTGTGTGATAAAGACTATCTGAAGCCTTAAAGAAAAAAAAATTCTTCAAACAAGCTGGTGATGGGTCACTGTAACTCTTACAGCTCTATTAGTGGAATGTGCATTACAATGTCACAGTTAAATGCAGAATTTATTACTACTTGCTTTTGCTTGAAGTTTGCAACTATATTTATGGGAAGTACTTTGCATTGTAAAGAGATACCAACTAGAAAGGTGGGGTTTTAAACATCCAGCATATTACAGAATTTCTTCCCTTTAGTAGTGGATTTCATTTATCTACAACATTTGACCCAGATACCATTACAAAATTAGACATCCTCAGGCTTTAGTACTGCAGTGCAGTGGTTGAGGTCAATTAAACCTCTGTTTCAGAGCCTCAAGCTCTACTCCCTGCAGCCATGAAAAAACGCTGTCTTCTGCAAGCAGTTTGGTAGAGGAATGTGGTGGATGAGGCTTATGTGAACACTGATTCTACCATCCGTCCTCATGACTGGGGAGGATTTATTCTGCTCATCAGCGGGGTGGGGAACATCTTCCAGCTGTGTAAGACCCATAGGCCTCCTCCCTAGCAGTAAAGTTCACTAGATCTTGGAAGGATTTATATTCTTAGAGCATGTGAAATGGCCCACAGTACAGGCCTAATAGGAATTGCTGATCCAGAAGAGCACAGTCTAGGTCTCTGGATTACATCAGCTGATTTATGAAATTGCCAACTCAACCATCACCCTTGCCATTCTGATCCAGACAAGTGGGTTATAACAGGGTCTCTACCCAAAATCTCTCTAACAAGTTAGACATTTTTCCACACATGGACACATGCTTTCCAGTAACTGTTTGGGGATTATTGGTATTTCAGAAAAATCAACATTAACCTCTAGGTCTCCATATACTACTCAATTGCCTAAAAAATAGAAGGTTCAGTGAGCAAAGCTTTTGAGAGTGATCAAAATTAGCACAAGAATGCAGTTCAGTGGAGAAGGTAAACGAATTTTTACCAGAAGAAAGACAAAATGCTTAGTCACATAAAGATACACTGCCAGCACCTTGAGTCACACAAGGCAAGACAGAACAAGTTCATGAAGAAATGGTTTAAACCACAAGTCAAACTTCTTTTAGACTAATCATGATAGATAGACTGCTTAAGACTGCAAGAGCCACAAGCTGAGTTAATCAGCAAAATTTACATTACATTACATTTAAGCAGTATTTAAACAGGGCCATTTATAACTAAGCACCCACCTCCACTACAGCTTCCGTGTAAACCATTACCACACAAAGTGTTTCACTCTTAGTGGCTGAGGAGCATGGCAGCTCCTGAGTAAGGAGTTACACTGCCTCATGTAGTCCAGGCTAGAAAGCCTATAAAACTGATTTTGTACCCTTTGAATTTAATCAGCATAAGCTGAGGTCCCAAAATCGTATTAAACAAGTTGACTCCTTATCAGAGGTCACCCATGTGGCTATTGTTACAGCAGAAAGGAAAGTTGAGGACACTTAACTTTAGCTGCAGACTAAGGTAGAAAAGACCAGCATGTATTGATAGCAAACTGCTCTGTATAGCTTAGATTTAATGCAGACTCCCTTGTTGCCTACATAGTGCCATCCCTGATACATAAGGAATAGCTTACACCTGCTGCTGGTAGTCACAAAAGGACATTTAAAGCCACTGAGGCCTCTTAAATAGCACAGCTAAAAGTCCACTGGCAAACCAGCAGTTTCAACAGAGGTGGTCTGTATTGACTAATTCAATTCCTATTTCCTCATAAAACCAGCCCATGTCCCAACTAAAAAAAGCCTCCTGAGCTTCCTGCCTTTTTTTTATTTTTTATAAAGTAGCGCAGTGCTCCGTAACACGTGCGGATCAAAGAGCTACGAAGGGCTCTACCTTTCCAAGGAGCACGAAAGAGAGGCCAAGCAAACAGCAGAGCAACACTGGGGAGAGCACCCTGCAGCTTTATATTTATTTTGTGCCTTTTCATCCCAGATTTTCAAAGGTTTGGTCCAGGTTGTTCTTCCTGGGAAGGTTTTCCTCTCAGTATTACATGAAAACATTCAGTTTCCTGTTGAGGAATGGCCTTGAGGCGCCAGGCCAGTAGTTCACAGCAGTCTGATACAAGCGCTGTGATTCAGAGCTACTCCCCATTAGCAGCCAGGAATGTCTACTTCACTGAAGGAAATGAAATGCTCTTCTGTTGAGATGGTTCCCTGCCTCCTCCCCCCTTCCCTTACCAGCAAGCTGTCTTTGAAGTCAGGAGGTTAAAATAACGACCGTGGCCTTGCTCTGGTCCTCAGCTTTTTCCAACAGCAGCCATTGCTCCTTTCTCAATCCAGAGGCAGCACAGCAGTGCCTGCCTCCTTTTCATAGCTCCTAACTATGCCCAGCTCCTCCAGAGAGGCTGCAGACAGCACGGTGATTCTGGAAGGGGACAGGCACAGGGAAGCCCCACGTATTTTTATTTCCAAGCAGTACAGCAAATTACAGAGTAGCTATCCTGAAAACAGCATCTAGAATGCAGCCTTTCCCCTGCTGCACATTAAGGCTACACGCTGGAAAATGCTTCTACTGCTGATAAACCAAATAATACCTAAAAAATATGAGTGATGATGGTGTTGCCTTACAGATATAAAACAGGTCAAATCAGGATTCTTTTCAAGAAACCACAGGCATGTGCTAAGGAGACTGAAGACTTCCCACATCTAAGGCTTCACTGGGGGCCTGCAGCTGAAGTCTCACCAGGCGAGGCATGCCCTAGCAAAGCCCAATCCACAAGTGAAGTCGGCACAAATCAAAGACTGCAATTACAGCTCCCTGGCTGTGGTTAGGCTTCAAAGAAAGTGCTGCAAGTCACATTTTACATATGTGAAGTCTTGAGCCTGAGCCACAATAGGAGGCACTGTCTGTGCCATTTGCAGTGTACATCTGACTGCAGGAGGAAAGGGGAAAAAGAATAAGAAAACAACACCTCGAGTAAGAAACAGACGTAAGATTCAAGAATAATGAAGTGCAAAAAGAAAAGCCTTACTATTGAAGTGATAAAACTAATTCAGGAATTGCTACAGTAAAACTAAATTCTCCTGGCAAGCCTGGGCTCAGTGGCTGAGGGGATCACAAGGGGATCTGAAGTCCTCCCCATGCTTCAGAATGAGATGGATGAAGGGTGGGTCTGCAAAAGTTTTGTTCTCCTCCTCTGGTCTTATAACTTTTCTAGAACAAGGGAGAGAATTATGCAGCTTCATCCAGGTCATGCTAATCAGAAAAGGTTATTGAAGAAAGTCAGGAATGTCCGGATTAGTACAGGAATAAGTACTGAGTAAAAGAGATACCTAACCCTTCACAGAGGGCAAGAGATATTAAACATTTAAAATGAATCACTTTTTTTCCTACGCCTTTCCCTATCACATTGTTTGGATACAGTTCTAAGGAGAGACAAGACTACATATAACAGGCAGTTACATGTATTTTTTTTTAAGAAAAAAGTTCATATCCAAACCTGTCTTTTAATACAGTACTTCAAACAGCATGGCAAATTCAGGGACCCAAAAGCTGAAACTGTCATTTTCTTTGTAAGTCCAAAATGGACATGTTCGACTTACTGCCATCCGTGGTTTATTCAATACTCCCAAAACCCGGCTATGCAAAACCAGGTCATTATTTATCAGGGCAGTTCATGGTGTTTGTGAAGTCCCTCTGTACCCTCTGTATTTTCTTTAACAGCAGAGTTGGAGAGGGTTTCAGGCACAAGCAGATAGAAGCCAGCACTGCCGTCTGCTCCTCTTCCTGCCCAGCTGTGCCATGGTTTGTGGGTTTAGCCCAAACCAGATCCTTGAGATGTTCAGGGCAAACACAAACAAACACTCCACAACCCTTGTTGTTTCTAAACAAAAAAAGCACCTCCCAACAAAACCCCAGTCATTTAAGTAATCCAATTTGCTGCAGGGTCCCACAAGCTGTTACAAAACATGGATGGAGAGACCTACGGGAGACAGGAAAAAGCCCTCTCTGTAAGAGCTGGATACCAGCAGGCAGCAGAGGAAACTTTTAAAGCTGCCTTTGTATCCAAAGAAATGACAAAAAATTGTACCATAAAACTGTAACAGATGCTGCCATGTTGAAACTATGTTAGTAAGAAGCTTTTCTTGGTCTGTCTAACCCCTCCATCCCCCTTGCTACTTTTAACCTCAGTCCATTGCTGCTAACTGTGAATGGAAACTCCAACAGCAAATTATTCACTGTTGTTTTAAATGCCCTGAATTAGCTGCCCCTAAAATACCTCTTCATTGACTACAGGTGGAGCCTGGAGTCCTAACTTCTGTCCTCATAGTTTGACCTCAGCTAGATGTATTAAGTGAGCAGCAGGAATATTCCTCCCCCAGCCTTCCCAAGCCAGAGGCCTCTTCCAGAGCAGATTAGTTTCAACACAGAAAATGCCCAGGTATTTTAGGGCTCCTGTTTTGTGCAGCTGACGGCAATGGTGCCAAGCAGGTGTGGCTCTTATCAAAGGCCCCCAGTTTAGGCAGCACAAAACTACCAGCTCTATCACTTAGCTAGAATCTTTTAAATTATCTTACTGGAAGACCCAAGACATGTTTTTCCTGTTGGATGTGGGAGGGGAGAGAGGCTCCATGTTTATAATAAAAACCAGATTGCCTCTAGACAGCTGTCTCTAGCAGCTTCTTAAAGAGGAACAGTATCCTAAAGGCGAGGAAGAGGGAGGAAGAAACAGGCTTGTCTCCTTTCGTATCTTTATGGCATATAATAAATATTCAGGAGACTATTTTTAAAATTATTTGTTTTCTAGACTGAGAGCTAGGAGCACTGAAATTGCTACTTCAGTTTTCACCTGCTGTAACAGAGAAGAACATGAGGTATTGGTAAAGCAATAAGTGAAGATTCTTTCAGAAGAAAGAAATAATGCAGGTACAGTTTCCTCTTTAGATCTTTTTTGTCTGCCACAATTAAACATAGGTTAGAATTTACAGTACTTTGAAAGACAATCTCAACAGTTAAATCTTCTGATATATGGAATAATTTAAACAGTTGCTTTCATGAAACCAAAGGCAAGTCAGATGTAACCTGAATAACTTCTTGAGCTTCCATCAACTCTTCTACGCACAGGCATCCACAGAGCAACACTAAAAGCATAAGACAACAGTGCACAGAAACCACTACAGAATTCAAACATACCAACTTCACTTTGATGCAATTAACTCATCTCATCATAAAATCTCTACTGGTCCAAAATACACAATGGGAAGTCTGTGTACCTCAAAAGACCCACATATGTGAAGAAAACCAACTGTTCATCAAAATGTAGTCCCACCTAGTGTGTGCATTTGCCTTTACACCATAGAAACCAATTCTGTGTAGTTATTTTGGCAATAATATTTTACCACGTGCAATTTCAGGTATCCCTGAGATGAAGGATAGATAAAAGGCTCTCATAACTCTTGAGTTTAACTCTGATACAACTTAGTATTAATGAGGGAACACATATCCTCTAACTTTTGCAAGGAGGAAGCAACTTCAGAAATTATGTCTCTCTGCTCACTTAAGCCTACTTAACTCTCTTCAAGGCCTGATCCCACTGTACTGATGCCTGTGGCAAGAACAGCAATTCAGAGATGGTCACTGGTACCATTTTCCTCAGTTGTCTCTAACCCTGCTCACACATTACACCCCAGTGCCAGTGACACCTTCACTGCACAAATGCTTCCAACATTTGCTCCTGCCCATGGAGGGAGGAGCTGAAAGCTCTTGCTCTGAAAGCTCTCACTAAAGCCCATAACATCTCACTGACTCACCAGGCTCATGTTTTAACTGGCCAGACAGTGGTGTTTCAGCTGGTCATGCTATAAGCTTCCTTCCTTGTACAGCTTTCCAATCTGCAAGCTTTCAAAACTGTTTGCATGGTGCAGTCTTAACAAGCAGGTAAAGGGTCAGAGATTTAAAAGATGACTTGCAAAAAAATTCTTAAAGTAGAGGATTGAGGAACTGACTGGTATGAGAAGGTTTGATCTGTTAGCAGTGAGTTTTGCAATATCATGGTTAACACTCTTTGGTTTTGTTCTGTTCTTTTGGTTAGTTTTGTCTTCAGGATGGCTAGGTTTGCATTCATGTATATCAGAAGAGCTCTTTAATCATAATCTCTAAAATCAGAGGCAAATGGAAACAAAACTCAGTGTTAGGGTATGCTAGGGCTTGCTAAGCTTTGATAGAACTGCATTTGAATACAATTCTGTTGAAATTACAAGACAGATTTCACCCAAGCTTAGTCTCCAAGCTTCTCTCTTAGAAACAAAGGGGAAAGACTTTGACAGTGCCATAAAAACTTGCTTTCTAGCTCATCAGGAACACAGTGTCAAAAACTCATTTTGAAATTTTTCATGTAAATACACTAAAAAAAGTGAAACTGCAATGCAGACCTGAGAAAAACACTAAAATTCTGAAGTTTGCTTCCAATTGGAAATGAAACAACATTTCAAAACCTTACATCTTATTTATGAAACAGTTTGTTTCTACAGCGTTTTTCTCATGACCTTAGACTTCTCAGTCTGGTGGTGAGTTTACTAAATCCACCAAAATATACCGTTTTTATCCAGAGAAGAATGGTGCACCAGCAGTCAACTCCCTGTCCCCACCCTATCCCACAGGAAGAGTTAGAACAATAGTTGTCCCACTGCTCTCCTTCATTCTAGCCCAAGCCACCTACAGCTAACACCTCAGAAGTGAAACAATAAGGGGTTTTTTAATCACTTGTTGATGTGGTTAAGTTCAAACTTCATTCAGCATCTCTAATTTCACAGTAGGTTCTGCAACTTGAGTATCTCCAACAAACAAACATATACATCAACCTCCTGAATTACCTATTTTTTCCATTTGTCAGTGTCAATTTAAAGTATGAAAAGCTTCGTAACTGACCACACTGCACTTATTTTGCAAAAATCCTTAACATTTTTTCTCATTTCTCTAATCCCATATCTATGCTCATTATCTAGTCAAAAGTGTTCTGTATTCTTTAATTTGTAAAACCTATGCTTTGATACTACCCTCACTTATGCCTCCCACAGTGTGATTGCACTGAAAATAGCTCTTCCTTCCTTCCTTCCTTCTTTCCCTCCCTTCACAAGGGCCCTCCACCAGGATGATAATGGGAAGCAGGGACCTGGGTCTGCTCTGCTGCACCTCTCCCAGCAGGTGTCAGTGCCCCTCTGTACCTGCCACCTGCATAGTCAGAAGAGCAAACCCATGGCTTCTCTTCAGGTTTGCTTTTCTGACCTTTTCCTTGATGTCAGAGAGCCTGAAAGAGAGGAGGGCTTCTGTCTTTCACCCCAGTAAGATCAATGTCAGATCAGAATTATGTTGCTGGAGGGACACACAGAAAGGACAGAATGCCATCCAGAGGGATGTGGGCAGGCTTGAGAGGTGGCCTGTGCAAACCTCGTGAAGTTTGACAAGTGCCAGGTCCAGCAACTGGGTCAGAGCAATCCCAAATACAGGCTGGGTGGAGGATGGACTGAGAGCAGCTCTGTGGAAGTGTTGGTGGAAGAAACCCAGCCATGTGCACTCACAGCCCAGAAACTCAGTTGTATCCTGGGCTGTATCTGAAGCCCTTGGCCATCAGGGCAAGGGAGGGGATTCTGCCCCTCTAATCCACTCTAGTGAGACCCCACCTGCAGTGCTACATCCAGCTCTGGGGTCCCCAACAGTAAAAGCACATGGACTCATTGGACTGATCCCAAAGAAGGCCACAAAGATGCTCAGAGAGCTGGAGCAGCTCTCCTCTGCAGACAGGCTAAGAGAGTTAGGCTTGTTCAGCCTGGAGAAAGTTCCAGTGAAACCTTACAACAGTCTTCCAGTTCCTAAAGGGGCCTACAGGAAAGCTGGAGAGGGACTTCTTACAGTTCCATGTAGTGACAGGACAAGGGGGAGTGGCTTTAAACTGACAGAGGATAGGTTTAGATTGGATATTAGGAAGAAAATTTTTTAATGTGAGGGTGGTGAGGCCCAGGGAAGTTGCCCCATCTCTGGAAGTGTTCAAGGCCAGATTTGATGTGGCTTTGAATAACCTGGTCTAGTGGAAGGTGTCCCTGGCCATGGTGGTGAGGCATTGGAACTAGATGATCTTTAAGGTCACTTTCCATCCTAGCCAGGATCTGTCTGATCGCTATACTCATTTTCTATGGAAATTTTATACCTATCTGAAATAATACAAATATTTTGATCAAGAAAATTTTCTTCTGCTCATTCTGTCCCTCTTGCCTGTGCTGAAGGCTTCTATTCATAGGCAAATGGGGAATAGGGAAATATGGGTCACACAGGAAACAATTTTTAAAGCAAATCAGAACAAATCTCTGCACCACCATCACCACACACATTCTCACAGAGACTAACTTCTGTGCAAGTTCTCCAAGCTCTGTTTAAAGCTTCTGAGCAGTCAAGAGCTATGGGAAGGGGTGGAGCATTTGTTTCAATTTGAACTACTCCAGCAGCAATTTCAAGAGCACTGGACAACCCAGGTTTGAAAACATGCCTCAGAAAGGAAGGTACCACATCCTCTTTGCATCTCCTTTCTCAGATGCTGGCCAGAAACCCATGGTCAACCACAACCACAGTCATCAGACACTTCTTTTCCACACTATTCTGGCTGGTCCATTTTATAGTCTGCTTTCACAGCCTCACTCCAGTTTATTTTTACGTAATAGGGAAAACATAATCCAGTCATAAACTACTGCCCAAGAATCACTTCTGTGCTGAAATTTGGCTCAAATTTCCACATAGGAAGTTTGAAATGTTAAGATAATTCATTGTTCAAAGTTAAATGGTCTTAATCTGATCCTTTTAAGTACTTCTGATTGCAAATCAGTATTAGTCAAGTTTTCTTGGTTTTGAAAGCTTTGCTAATGTAGATGCTAATTGTCATGGAATTTTGCAAGCCACAAATAAACTTCTCACAGGTTTTCAGATGTCTATTAAGCTTCTCTATCACTCTTTTTAGCCCTTGAAGATATGCCAAAACACAATGTTAAATTATGTAGTTTCCCAATTGCATCCTGCCATATGTTGAATGATGAGCCTTTTAGAGTTCTGTACAGAGCAAGTCATAAGAAGTTAAGTACTTCCATGCTGCAGAACAATGAGGAATTTTTCTTAGTACCCTTCTATTTCCTTGCTGATTTTAAAATACTCATGAGATGCTAAAAATCACTGTTTTTTTTTTCTTCCAAAAGTCAGACTGCATAGGAAATTAGAAATCTCCACTTCCAAGACAGAATTGGTTCTATTTACAAATCCCCTAGAAGGCTGTGCTTAAAGTAAAAAAAAGCCACCACTCACCTTTCAGAAAGGTGCTCAACAGGTGATCTCTACATTGTCCTTTATCTTAGCTTTTCTCATTTCTCCTTCCCTCCCTGGCCTCAACTCAATTTATTTTTTAGCATTATCAAGCTTAGTTCCACTCTTGGTTGATTTCAAAAGAAGAGAATAAATAACACTTATTTCTTCAATAAATCAAAGTTATCTCAAACAGTTTGTTGGGCCACATCAACTGTAAACAAAATCCTTCTGGGGACAGTTCCACAACTCTTGAAGGACACACTTTGGAGTAACCCAGGATAATATAGCAAAGACTGGTGCAGAGGGTCACAATATTCCTAGTACATTCTGAAGTGTTTTACAGATTGGCCCTTCAGTAGGTTGGAGTTCACAGAACTCTGTTCAATCCTAAGCAGTGAAACCATAAGATGCCTCCCGCTGTGTACAACTCTTGGAAAAGGGGCAACTTAATGCTACCACCTTGACTTTACCACTCTATTCATGTTCAAGTCATAAAGCAGGATTAGAGGTCCACCTTAAAAATCAGTTACTTGCTGAATGTTCATGGACAAAAAAAAAAAAAAAAACAAAAAAAAACCAACAAAAACCCCACACCCAAAACTATCACAGTATCTTAAATCATGTCTGTTTGCATGTCTCTTCCGTTACTTTCCTCTGAACATCCCACCACACAACCCTCCCACCATTTCATCCTTCTCACTTACATCACTGTAATTACAGCCCTGGTTGATCTCCTTTGTGCTGATCTTGAGATTCTTTCTTTGGTCTTGCCACCTACTCATTTCTGATTCTTCTCAGATAACAGAACGCTTGTCTCCTTCCCAGACCTCCCACCCTCCTTCTCCCTCTTCCTTACACCATCCACATGAGTAAGAAAGCTATTCCCAAACTTATTATCTCCATCCAGTAAAGACTACAACAGCTCTGCTGTGGGCCTGGTAAGATATTATGCTTGTGGGCAAAACATTCTTTGGATTAGGCCTGCAGAGGGCAAGAGCCTTAACCTTCAGAAGTTTACTTTGAAGTCTGGTTGATTCAGGTTTCCTAAATCATTCTGTACATCTACTTCCAGCAAGAGCACATCTGCACATCTCCAGTGCAGATCATTCACTCAGCATGAAACACTTAAGAGAGGCTGCCTTCACATGCATAGAGAGTCAACAGCACACTTCCCCTTCCCTGAAGAACATACTACTGTTCTCAGACTCTGTGTTACAAATTGCCTGAAGACAGAGAGACAGATATTGCCAACAGTTTCCACACTGTTACAAAGCCTAAGAGGACACAGGAAGGCAGCAGTGTAAAAGTCAAAGGGAGAGAAAAAACCTCCACACTCAGAACATTCAACCTGTAATACAGAAAATGGAGAGAAACTCCAACAAAAGTAGGTCAGCATAGGCAAGACTGTAAGGTATCCAAGAAACCAAATATTTCCTGGTTTTACACTGTCACTTGAACCTTAGTTGTATTCCAATCCCAATCAAATACTCTGTATGAGTTAGATAAAAGTATGAGTATTTTGCCTACTGGTACTGTGTTAAGATCGAAGTGAAAAATATTCACAACAGTCATGGACCTGGGCAACTAAGCTGAAATATCCATTATAAAACTCAAGGTTAAAGCACTTTATTTTTCAGTAGGTATAATGCTCTAAGTAACAATATTTTACAGCTACATTTGTTGTATAGGCTACAGAACCCCAACACTGCAATCCACATCTCAAAGCAGCATGACTCAGACACATTGCAAAGGGTAAGGCTGCCTGCTTGCCTGAAAAACTTCTGCTTATTAGGAAGAAAAAAAGAGCACAAATTTTGTCTTTTCACTTTACTTCAGCTTAAAAAAACCCAACAAACAAACCACCAAAGTCTTGTCTTAAGTTTAGACTAACCAGCATAATGGCATAACTTCAGAAGAGGCTTGAATCATGCTGACTGCTGACTGACACACTGCACACAGCAAAGTGAAGTTGGCTTTCTCAGGCCTAGAGAGTCCAAGCAGAGCAGAAGACCAACAGGAGCCTGCTTTGCTGACTGCTCTTGAGTACCACACAGAACCCGTGGCCAAACAAGGCAGAGGAAGAGGACAGAGCCCATTTCTCATACAGCACGTAGGTGATTTGGAAAAGTCGGGGTTTTGTTGGTTTTTTTGTATGATTCCTGGAATTCTTGGGGATCGCCCAAGTGCAATATAGGTTAGTAGCTTAGAAGCTACTATTACTTCAAATTAATGCCATTCCTACTAGAAAACACATCACGCTGAGAGAAAGAGAAGGACCAGCCTTCCAACACAGACACTGAGAAATTAGAATCTCACTGTGGTACTGTGTGCACTCACAAGCTGACTAGATGGTGTTATTGCACATGTGTAATCACTAGGCATTCCACCCTCAGTGCAGGTAATATGATATAAAGAAAGAAAACACATGCTGGAAATACAACAACCACAAAAAACCCCAACCTGCACCACAAATGAAATATCACTGTTACAGCTGTGGGAGAAATTCTTGAAACAACTGAAATACAGTCCCATTTTCTTAGCAGGTGTTTTGTTAGTATACAGGTGAATAAATTGTTTTTAAAAGGTGTACCCAGCCAGCCAGAATCTTGTTGATGTCAGGACATAAAATGTGCTTCAAAGCCAGCATCTACCCTGCTCTTATATGAGCTGTGACAGTCTGGGAGGGCTTGCAGCACTTAATAAACCCAGCCCTGGTTCACAGGCAGACTTGCATTGAGTCAGTGAGGTGTGATCAATTTGAAAATATTATGGTTAAGCAGTGAAATGGTGAACACCTAATAGATAGCCGGTATAAAAACCATCAGTAATCAAAGTAACATTAGCTTTGGGATATGGTAGTTTTGCAATTTTTGCTAAATCCATATTATTGCATAAAATTTATAAGAAGCCATATTTTACAATTCAGTTTTATCAGCAGGAAAGCTTTAGAGATGTTCTTACCATGCTTCAGATGTAGGCAGCTGTCATTCTGGGGCCTGTACCTGTAGAAGATTGTTTTCCTTTAACAAATTTCTGTTACAGAGTTTTTGCACATTCCAAGTAAGTTTGTTTGCTACAGTGTTACATGGAATTTTTTTGTGTGTATTTTTTGGTTTTGTTGTTTGGTTTTTTTTATGGTTCTTATACCAGCCATTTTTTGTTGGGGAAAACAGGATGTTTCTTTATACATATTTTAAAGACAAAGAGGAAACCTCACTGATGCTTTTAGCCAACCTACTAGGCAGCTGTTAGTGTACAAAGAAATGTAAAATACAGTGAGATAAAATACAGTTACTACAAAAGGTCTGTGTAAAGCTTCCAGTGTCCAAAAATACCACACAGTATTTGAGCCATAGTTAAGTCTAAAGATGACACAACACGGATTGAGGAGAAAAGCAAAGGTAAAACAGGACAGGGTTTGCCGCAATGCATAAGTTCAGCCAAAGATGTTGATGCCATCAGGACTCAGAAAGGTGTAAGGGAAAGCAGGCATGGGTTGTGTGCATGTTCACAAGCTTACATTCCAAGTGAAATATCTTCAAACATCCATCAGAAGCAAGTGTTAGACGAAAGCTCGTAAAAATTAAATAGCGCAAGCCCTGGTTTCTAAAATATACCTGAGGTGAATGGCAAGTAAGAGGTGGTCATGGCCTACCTGATGCTGATTCCTGCAACTTTTCTCTCTTCCTCTTCTTTTTCTTCCCCTGAAAAACAGGAAATTTTATCATGCCATTGCACTCATAGAACTTCTTTTTTGTCACTTACCTCACAGCAAAAGTCATCTGGACACTGAAAATGTTAGGGAAAAACCCAATTATTTTCAGGGTAGCTTTTCTCTCCCAATTTTAACAAGTTCAATGGCAACAAAGTTTGCTCTGAGCATCTATGGAGAAATACGCACATCAGCAATACATATATTTATATCCACATGGAATTACAATTTCTGGCAGTTTTTCAACTAACACTGGCAGCTGCAAGCACCGAAAAGACTTCTCACGCTCAATAATCTGATGACACATATGTTGATATCATAATTTATGGCTCTTACAAGAACTCTGCACACATTCAGATACTTACACTGTCATACATGGTAGGAGCAGACAGGGTGTTGAAAGTACCTAGGACGACCATCACTTGTCTCCAGGGTGCAAACCAGCCAACAAAAACTGTTCTGATAATGCTGGTACCTGAACAAAAGCCAAATCTGGTGTGGCTGTGCCCAGAGAGCACGCTCTGCAATAACCAAACAGCAGAGACTGTACAGCAGAGCACCCTTAACATGGCTGAAGTGCAGAACACAAATAAGTGCCTGGCAGCTGTCTTTCTGAGAGACCACACTGGCCACAGCCTGCCAACCTACTCACTCAGCCTTCTCCTGCACCCCATCTATGGAAATGGCCATAGCTCCTGCTTCACACAGTCTGTCAACTGAAACAAAAGGTCAGCTTAGACCCACAATTTTAAACCTCAATCATCTTGCATCACCTTAACCACCACTGATATTCCTCCATATGTCTTGTCTTTATTGCCCTCTATAATCAGTGAAAGCGTTTTGTGTGTGTTTTAGGAAAAAAATCATATCCGTTTATATTTTAAAGAAGCCTCCAGACAGGCTGCAACAGATGAGCTCTGGCAAAGGCTGATGCAGTTGCTGTAAGCAGGGCTGCAGCCTGCTGTCCATCCTCCGGCCCCCACTCTCATGGCTGGCAGCTGCATGTCCCAGCACAGAGCATGCCACACACACACAGTGGCCTCAGAGGGGAAGGGCTGAGGTGCTGGGACACATCTTTCCACAAGCTGGCTCTGCAAAGTACTGGGATGGACAGCAGGTGATGTGAGAAACCACCTCAAACCCCTGCAGTGCTCACTGATTGACAGGACAGCAAGGGAGGACTCCAAATACAGGCTGTGGTGAAGCTCCAGCACATGAACTTAAGTAGCCTCCACTCTGCTCTGACAGTCTGGGCCTGCCTGACTCTCAAGCTCCTGTCCTTATTTATCCCAAGGCTGGCAACTGGGCTGGCCAATGCCTTGTGAGCAAGATTCCAAAGTCAGGACCAAGACTACAAGTTGGAAAACACATTTCAAGGGATCTGAGGAGCTCCCAGCAATATGCTTTATCTCTTAGGCACCAATGCAATGCTTTTTTGAGAGGAAAGTGCATTAGTGCAGATGTTAACACGGAAAAGTCTTGGGAGGAAGATTTGTTTTGTTCTCTATGTCAGGCTGACTTCAAGTGCTAAAACATAAACTGAAAGCTGATCTGAGATCTACCTATGAGATAACACAAGTGAACAAATAGGAGGCTGGGCTGAAAACTAGTTGTCAGCATTCCCAAGTAAGATAGTTTCTGACAACTGCAGCACACATCGACCCTCACATTGTGAAAATATTGTAACATTGTGCTTCTCATGTCTACCACACAATTTTGCATGACTGCTTTGGGTAGCAGTAATAAAAAGATATGAAAAAGATAGTTTCAACAGTTGAATAACAATGTTTAACATTTTCTTCGAATTCCTAAAATCAGGCAAAATTCCTAAAACCAGGCAAACCAAAATAGAAGAAGTAAAACCAAACAGTACACTTTTTTCACTTGTACTGTTTTGTGAAACAGAAGAACCATCCCTAAGTAACTTCCAACCCTCAAAACACTGCAGTAATACCTGTGATAAATAATTAAAATTTCACTTTTTGACGGCCTAAGTTAGGAAAACCAAAGAGAAAAAAAAAAGATGCCATATATCTGAAAAGGTTTCAGTGATAAACTGTGCTCTCCTGTGATCACTGTCTGACCACCACTGCAGAGCGTGTGCATTCCTGGAGAGGCAGAGGGGAGGGCTGCAGGAGGAAGCCAGCAGAGTTCTTCATTGTAACATACAGGACTGGAGTATGTCAGAGCTATACTTCCACACAGGATGTAGGCTGGAAGCACATCAAAGAGATAACTCATACGTGCCACCTCACACTCTCCAAATGTCTGTCAAGGCATTTCAGAAAGCGCAGGTCCGCTGCTCGTGCTGTGTGGCACAGGCTGGGGCAGAGCACAGGGTTTCTCAAAGCTAACATGACCAAACAGCACAGGAGGACCATCCTGAAGCCTGATGTCCAGTAAGCACGAGCTGACAAGACTCCAAAGTGGTGTGATTTTCCAGCAACTCAATTTGAGACAAGCTAAACCCCCTAGTTTCCAGGGAGTCTTTCCCTAAGACCCTGTTTGTTCCCAGCTATACTTCAAGGCAGCTCTGTTGACACGGTCTGGCTACTGGAAATAAACCCTACCCGTGTAGTGTCAGGACAGTTTATTGGCCACATAAAAAGGACAGAAAGAAGGTGCTAGGGCTTTCAGCTGTGGCTGTGCTTACAAAACTAGGCATGCATGTCAGCAAGACCAGGGCATTTCCTTCAGAGATAATCACATAGTATCTGTGTCAATGCATTCTCTGCTAGTTTCTACAGTTTCTGTTAACACTGAGTTTAGATACCTCAATCCTCAATGTCCAAAGACATCACTGAAGTTGAGAAAAACTGCTGTCGCCCTAATGCAGAAGGAAAATTGAGCCAAATATAGCATGTACATTTCCTATCCCAGGAGGTGGTGTCACATCTAATGGAGGGACAGAAAGGAGCTCAGAGCTCAGGTTAGGATCAGTCTCTCAGGACTGCAGCTTCTGAGTTTGATATCATCACATTTGGCTACACTGACAGGTCATTGTAGGCACCAGAGTGCAACCATGCAGTGTAGGCTGATATTTAATTAGAAAACAAGAGTAACTGTAAGAAAACTTATTAACATATACATACATACATATATATATATATATGTATAACAGTAGGCTCTACCATGAAGGTTACTTACACAAGATTTGCACAGATGGACCATTCTGAATTAATTTCAGCTGAAGTTTAGTCTGCATTGAGACCCCTAAGCTTGCAGTTCTCTTGAAAATAAAACATCCCTTTTTTCACAGGTCTAAGAAAGATTTCTGGATAATAAGTTATCAGATGAAAATGAGGGAAAATTCAGAGCTGTACAGTACAACATGAGCTTCCAGACAGTACTGGCCATTGTCTTAGGAAAAAAAACTTTCCATGCTATTTTTTCCCCTCAAAAACTGTGAATTTTGTAAAAAGCATCTCAACAACAAAATACCAAGTTTTCTGGGTGCTTGAAGTGAAAACAAATATAAGGTTTATGTTATGTGTATGTTCACCATCGCTTCATCCAGAACTTTCCACAAGTTGCAGAGAAAAAGAATAAACAATAATAATTTTAGAAGTTACAAAAAGAAAGTGAATTTTAAAAAAGAACCTTCAAGTGAGTGACTTACATAGTTGTCTCTTGCAGACCAGCCTGGATAAAGCTGCATGTGTAGCTGCCTTTCTTTACGAGCTAGTTCATAATATTTTGCTTGTTCTTCACGGGAGAGAGCATGCCACTGCAAACAAAATAAACACACCTTTAGACTAGGAACTAACTTATACCTAGGCAACAGATGACTTGAGCAAGTGTTTTAGTGACTTTGATTCAGTCCTTCCCCACTGCAAAAATGAAATCCATTAGCAATTACAAGCACCTGTGTTTATTAACGACTTTCAGGCATTTGTCAGCTCTGTAACTGCCAAGTGCCTTGAGCAAGACAAAATTATTTATGGAAACAGGGCTCACCAAATAATCTGCTCATAGAACCGTTCTCTCCCAACACTACTTAAAAAAACCAACAAACAAACAAAAGCAAACCCCAACAAGAAAACAGCAACAAAAACCAGCCTTTAGCTCCTGACAGAACTGAGAGAGTTTGTGCTGCTTTTAAAGGGCAGCAATCTCCCCTTGATAGAAGGGTCTGCTGTCTTGGTTTCAAGCAGCCCCTAGACACAAGTTTTCAATGCCAACACAGAAGGCTTTCTGTGCACCAGCAAACCTGTTCCAAAATCAACTTCTAAGTATTTCTAAGTATTGAACTTTAAGGTACCTGCTTTCTGATTGAAAAAGGAAATGACAACTGCAAAAGTTTCAAAGGTAAAGAAATCACAGAACTACAGTCTTACAAATTATATGAGTTGACCTCTGTAGCTAAGCAAGAATAAATCTCCTGGTTTCATGTACTTAAAAATAAAAACACCCCCCCCCCCCAAAAAAAAAAGCAAACAAAAATACCTCACAACCTGCACATTTGGAAAGGTACCAGCTACATTAGTATCTAATAATTTTGTTCTTGTTGAAACACCTATCAAAGCCCTGAACCAGAAAGAGTAAAGGCCTTTTATTTAGAATTAAGTTCCACTGCTGCAGCATTAGATACATCTTCTTGTTTGACAACATCCATGGGGAAGTAAGAAGAGACATGTTATGAAAGAAATCCAAAAGCCAGACAAACAATCATTAAGAAATCATTAAGACATTCATACAATACTAACATACAGAACTAAGATTTCAGATCACATCACTTTTGTATGATTTAATATGTTGTTTGGTTCCACAGCAGAGGATGGCTCTTGTCTGCCTTGACTTGGCAAATTGGATGTGTTGTTGAGAGCCCAGGAGCTCAGCCTGTCTGCAACTCTCAAACTCTGCAGGCACATTCAAAAACTGGAAGGTGCTGAACACAATGCTGTGGCATCAGGGAACCCAGCAGCATGCAAAGTGTCAGCTCAAGAGAACAGAGGTAGCTCCTCCTCTGGGACAGCACAGGGTAAATAACGACCAGGATGACTGAACACAAAACATTTGACAATAATTAATGCCCAAGCAATTGGATAGCTCATGCCCCGTTTGCACCACAGGAGAAGTGGAATTTGAGGTACTTTCACAGAGAACAGTAACTTGAAAAGAGGAGTCCAAGCTGCAGAAAAAGCACTCAAGACTGAGGCTGATTCCTTACCAAAACAGAGATAAATAAGCCACTGCCCTGGTTCAGGCCAAGAAAACAAGGCTGACACACTAAGCAACTAAGATCAGTCATCTGGGACTGCCTTCACCTGTAAGGGTAATTCACAGATCACAGAATACTGTGAGTTGGAAGGGACTCTCGAGGATCATCAAGTCCAACTCTTAAGCAAATGGCCCATACATGATCCTAGAGACTTGCATGAAAGCATGGAAAAGGCAAGCACCAAGATGTCCTTTAAGGGGAGGTAACAAGAACAACAGAAAGCAGAAGACTGCATGAACTGGGACAAGTACCAGTAGATTTCAGCTCTGTTTGGAGGGGAAAGTCTTCCAACTGTAATATAAAAGGAGCACTTTAAGGTCATGTACAGATTTCCCACTTAAAAGTACAGGGTTTTCAGAGAGTCACAGTGCCTCTCAATACTGCTTTGGTCAGTCATCAAAAGGAGGTATTCACGGGGAATTTGAATAATCCCTACTCAAACTCAGATCAATACAGAAGTCACCCCTTTCCTCATTTCTGGGAGTCAATTGCAAAATGAGAATTTACCTCTACTGCCTTCCCTTGCAAGAACAACACTGGCAGAGAGCACAAAGGCTGTCTGTGAGTTGGCCTGCATAGGGTTTTTTGTGAGCTTGGAATGCACAAAACACACCTACCACGCCACAGAAGCATACAGCTCTCAGCATGGCTCTGCTGCATGAACTGGGATCATCAGTACACAGCTGATGGCTTCAGAAACATTCAAAACTTGGCTGGGAAGGTTCCTGAGCAACCTGATGTAACTGGACCTGCTTTGTGAAGATGTTGGACTACATGACCAACCTGCATGGCTACAACTGGACCACGTTATATTCACTTTTGAGTTTCATCTCCAGTGGCATCCAGTGTTCATCTCTGAATGATCCCTTCCTGCCCTGATGGACACTATCCTTCATCTCCAGTGGCATCCAGTGTTCATCTCTGAATGATCCCTTCCTGCCCTGATGGACACTATCCTAAGGGAGGATCCAGAATGTGATTAGAATGCTCCTTCCATGTGTGACTGAGGGTATTTAATGTTTGAGATGCTGACACCATAACATGAGTGGAACAAACACAAATTTGATGATGTTGCTGATGCTGAAAAAAGAAAATCAAGATACTGTTTTTATTTTTGTTGCATGTTTTATCTTCTATAGCTAATTTGATAGTTGCACATCAGTTATCACCTCAAGCAGAAAGCCAGGCTTCACACCCAGCTAAAGGGAAACACAAATTAGCAGCACACGTGAGCGCTCACAAACCCTGCTGTACATACCCTTCTGCCAAGGATCTGGTTGATAGCTGCACTTTCTTTCAGAGTACACTCTGCTACAACGTTTGCTCTCATTTCTTTCATGTACAACATGAAAGCATTCAGAGGTTTCTTAATATGAGGTCTTTTTGGCTCTTGTTCTTTTCTCTGTTCGTGCTGAGGCTTCCTAAAACGTGGTTGGGAAAGGGAAAGGAAAGGAAAAAAAGCATTAATTTGCCTTCAACCTAAAAAGATCCAATGGAAAATTACTAACTTGTGATTACAGTAGCACTTAAGTAGTAGGAATGAGAATTTCAGTGGTCATGTCCCATCCACGTTCATATCTTTTAGTTTAAAATTCAGGGAGAACGTCAGGTTGACATTATCTAGCAAGTAACATTTAACCTGTGAATCTGCTCCAAACTTGTCTCAATTCTCTTTTTGAAAGGCTGTCCCTGGTATCCTAAAAGACAGGCAGGAGAATAGCTTCTCATCCCCTTCTTTCCTAGGTCTTTTGCCTTGAGTACTAAGCAATGAGACTGCTTTTTACTAGTGAATTTTGCAGGTAAGAACTTCTCCAGCAGAAGTTCGTGAGTTCACACTCAAGCACCAGTCAAATCTGGACAGGTCCATGATTATGGCTCAATGGAGATGGTTGTTGCCAACAGCTTAAAAGTGCTGGACTGGAATGAAAAATGGCTTCTCATTACCCTTATCAAACAGCAGCCCACAGTCCCTGTTTTAGTTATAAGAGAAGAGTTAAAATTCAAAGAGGTCATGAAAGGCACTTTTTTAAAGCATCCTTGATTCTTCTTCAGATGGAGTTAGTTCTCAAACATTTATTCATCAAGGGCTAGAGCAGAAAGGCAGACTCACACATGCATTAGCTCACTGTCGTTGTGCAGATGTTCTTGTTTTACTTGAGGTGTTACAATAGCTGGGTGAGGGATTCCAGTTGTGTGAGGGCCTGGAGGACCAGGAATCATGTGATGTGAAAACCTAAAAGAGAAAACAAGGCAAGGTCTGTAACCCCACTGAAGACAGCATCAAACATGTCTGACAGCAGCAGGACACTCCAAGAATGCAAATGCTATGGAGCTTGCAATTAAGACAACTCTTAAAAAGCACACCAAAGATATTTGGCTAAGATTTGTGCATTGTAGCCCAATTATTCAAGAAAAACAAACAAAAAATGAGTCAACATTTTGGTTGCAAAGAAGTTGTTTTATTACCTTTTGGACAAATGCTTTTAGCAATGCACACAAGAAATATTTAATATTTGTACTGTTGCACTGTCTTGCAATAAAAATACACATTTCTTAACCAAAAAAAATGTATTTCCACACCAAGATATAAACATCCTTGAAATATCCACCACCAGCCAATGCAAAGGAGGAAACTGCCATGCAGAAAAAAATAAAATGAAAGAAGAGTCTTTTCAAGAAGTCCCTGATGGCTCTCTTTACTTTTCCAGGTACTTAAGGTAAAAGATTTTAACATCATTTCATCTGAACCCACTATTCTTACCATGAATGCTTAAAATAAACTTTGAAAATCCTGCATCCTGGATGAAGGATGGGAGCAGGGAGAGATTTTTTTGTCCTAATTAAAGCTTCCTTTCATTTGTACAAGAAGGAAAATGAAAAATAAAACAAAAATACCATTAACTGAATAATCCCACCTTACTAACCCAGGTAGTTCTCAAGGACAGCTGAGACAGATCTTGAAGGTGCTGAGCATTGCAAACTCAGGCGCAGCAGAAAACCTGCATGCTGCATTTTAAACTGGTGGAAAAGCTCATGCTCTAAAAAGTTTTGCTGAAGGATTGATGGCTAAGGAATGCCATCCAGCCTTTCACCATTCCCTAGTCTCCTTGCTGCCCTTTTCCTTCATGTGATCAAAATAAAGGAAACACAAAGCCCTGTAACAAAATCAAGTGATTTTATCATGGAGAAAGAATGTGTTTTCTTCCCAATCACCCTGACAGGCACATGCTTATCATTCCCCTGTAAAGAAGTGAAGGGACAGTGATAATCCAAAGGAGCCCACACATGAAGAGGTAAGAGGACCTACCACTTATCAAGTGGCCTGCCTTAAATCCCTGTGCAGGAGGATGTCTCTCTACAGATGACAGAAAAAAACCCCAAGAATTGTATTTTGCAACCTCTTGTACACCAAGCACAGGATGCAGAAGCTGTCTTAAGAATGCAAAAGCAGAGCATAGGAGGTCTGGAGTGTGTCATGGCCAAGTCTCAATTAGCATTGCTTGCTTGCACTTAGACATAAAGACACAGTGCCTGAGTCACACACCAGTACAGTTACTGTGCTGGCATCCCCTGCCATTAGTGGCTTTGGGCTATGAAATACCTACTTGTGAGCAAGATTCCACACAGAGCATTACCTATGTGATTCAAGACTAATTACCAACAACTTTGAAATTGGGACTAGAGAAGGCAGACTAGAGTGACAATCCACCTGGCTGCATACTGACATGAGCAAAACCCAAGGATGCTATGCACAACACCATGTGTTGCATCTAGAAATGAACTAATGACTCATTTCAGATGAAACAGCTCAATTAATTGTTGACAATTCACTGGGTGCTCCTCATTGCAACACTTCAGAGACTGACAAGAAAATTCTGAATGAGACCAGTGTGGGATCCAGGCAAACTGCATATACACACAAAAGTTAAATAAAAATGCATAAGGGTTTAGCTGACTGAAAAGCAAGCAAAGGCAGACCAAGATGCAAGCAGAAGAGCAACTTGCCCTCTAATGCCAGCAGTTACTCCCCAGTCAGTCATTCACCTCCTACACCTACCTGGACATGGAAGGGTCGACTGAGAGTGAGGATGGATAGGGCTGCCTGAATCCACTCGAGATGGGATATACAGGCTGACCTTGCCTGAGGTCACAGAAGAAAGGAACCCATCAATCATATGATATGGTATTCAATCGTTATTCTAGAGTTACAAGCTCTTGATGGGAACTCAGTACTAGTCACAAATAAATAGTAAGAGCTAACACTTTCAAGAGTTCTGCTAATGAAACTAATGAATGCTTAAATGCTTTGAACTTTCTCCCTTGCTATTGAAAGATTCCCAATCTAAGTTTCCACTGGGAAGGAAAACAAAACAACCAGCCTTCCTCCCCCGCAAGGCACACATACTCATGCACACTTCTCTATCTCCATCCCTCTCTCACCTAGTTTTAGAAGCACTGGAATCAGATTTGTCAAACAAGCTCTTAGAAAAAAGCATCTTATTCTGAATAGTTCTACTCTAGATCAGAGTGAGAACACCAGATGGTGAATTATTAAGCTAAAAAGCCTTTTGAACAGTTTTATTAAGTCTTTGAAAACTTATGACTCTCTCCATTAGCATATGCTATAGTGAGGTACAAGTGGACAGCTTTTCTAAGTAGAAACTGATTCCATAAAAAAACCCCAACCCAACCACATAAAAGCCCACAGTGACACAAGCCTATCTTACTACTTAAAGATCAAACTTTGCAGTCCAGTAAGAGAAGCTTGTGTGAAGTTTTTGTCTCCTTTGCACTCTCACCTATACAGAATATTTTGCCACCAGTCCATCACTTGAGGTCTTTAATTTTTACGTTTTGATTACTTGATGACTACAATGACCCCCCTGAAGTAGCATGCGATGGTAACATGAGCAAATACCAGCCCAAACACCTCTACCAGCCAGAGGGACACCACACACATCAATCCTTTTTGAACAGTTGCTTATCCACTGGTCAATCAGCTCTCAGATGAGAAAAAATGGAACCTGGCCTTTGTAAGGTTCAGGACACAGATTTCACTCTTGAAGCATATTACTGGAAATGAACAGTGCTTAAAGGGAAGAGGAAATGAAAAAAAAAAAAAAAAGTTGAAAAAAAAAAAAAAAAGTTGAAGGAAGTCTCAACAGTGCTACCTCACAGCAGGGAGCCATAGCATAAGGGACAGCTGAGTATGTCCCACTGTTGGTGAGTGCTGCTGAACACATCCCTGAGCCTTGTAAGGTTGCATCTTGCCTCTCCTCTTCTTTCTCTTTTCCCTCTTCCCTCCCCCCAGTTTCTGCACCGAGAAACCATTCAGAAGAAATGACTGACCACATCTGGAAAATGCATGCTAGTAACTGCCTGGTGGCAGTGGAAGTGAGGAGTCAGCTAAGCAGCAGAATGGGGAAAGGGGGGGGTGAAAGATTAAAAAAATAGATGGTCAGATACTTCCATATTTTAGTTTGATATCTACTAATTATTTGTTCCAAAAAGGCATGTGGCCTTTCCTGAAAGATATGCCAGCAATACAACATTTCACCATCTTCTGCTCTCTACTTTCTCTGCCTGTTGTCATCTGGATCCTGTTTCCCTCCCATGGAGACATTAAAAAATAAAAAAATCTGTATCCCTCATTGAATGGGCACAGACTAGTCACAACACAGATTCTAAAGCACTGAAATTGTGGCTGAGTTGCCTTATTCCCTGCTCCAAGAGAACTGAAGGCAAGTACATATCTACCCCAAGCAGACATGAAGCACCCTGCCAAATCTATTCCTCCGAAAATACCACATTTCCTCCAAAAGGAAAATGACACCCTGAGTGGCAGCAAGAGATCATGAGAGCATTAGCAAGAGCAGCAAGATCTCCCAGTGACAGAGGCTTCTCTCTGTACAGAAACTGTAAAAAGCAGCTGGTTACAAAAGTTTGTTCTCCATTTGGGGCAGTTTCAAGATTTACCCCCCCCCTCCACTTCAAAGTTCTTTCTTACCTCCCCTCTCCTCAGTAATTGAAATTTTGTTTATTAAAATTTATTTAATTACTTGAGAACCATTTGCTGCTATCTTTCTGAAAGCTAAGAGCCACAAATCTGAGCCATAAGAAACATACAGACTTCAAAGTGAAATCTACACACTTCAATTCCTATATGTGTTCAAAAAACAGATTCATTTAATTTCAAAGATCAACTTTTTTTCATCTTTTCAACTGAAATAAAGTAGCAATTTCTTAGTGGAATGACATTATTATTATTTTGCTGCAATTGTAATTGCTGCAATTGATTCAACAACAGCGAATGGTGTGAACATGCACCTGTCTGAAAAGAAGCTAAAAAATCTTACCAGCCAAGAGGTGGTGTTATCTGTCCAACCCCCCCTGGAGACAAGGGATAGAAGGTAGGGAGATCAGGAGCTGGAGGATGCCTGGACATGCCTGTTAAAAAGCACAGAAGAACAAGTGAGCTTCCCCTCAAAATACTCCATATATGACCTACAGTTCCCAGCTGATACTACAGTGGAACTAGTGCTGTGGATAAGGAATAACCACCTTCTTGGTTAGTGTTAAAAGCAAAAGGCTCCACGGGCCACCTTTAAAACAATTTGCACACATTACTGCAATTCAAAGGGAGATATCAGAAAAAAACAACATGGAAGGAGGATATAAATGTATGGGGAAGGACCTGTGCAAGTTTAGATCTCCTGTGAAGTGCATTAGGTGCTACTGTCCTCTCGATGCTCTCACCAAACCCAACAGGATCCTGAGGACCTCTTCTAACACACCATGAGACAAGGGGAAAATAAAGCGTAGTCAAAGAGGCAGCACAGCAGAGCTATTAGATTAGGTAAATTGCTACTTTTATATTTTCACGGGTTCCCTTATGGATTCACAGATTTTGGAAACTTGCTACCACAGAGGATCAGTGGTTAATTAAGAACCATTTTCAGGCCTGTAATGGTCACACTTGATATGATTCATTTGGCTTCCAATTGTCACTCCAGTTCCAACTAAGCTCTTCATCAAGTTGACTCCTGTGGGCTCCAAGGTCAATCTGTTTTGCAATGGTAGTATTTCATGAAAAAATAAGAGTCCCATCAGGAATGATCCATCAGCTCACATTCCCCAGAACACAGAGTCCTACAACTGCAAGAATCACCTCAAGATTAAAGCTAATCCTTATCCCAAAAGGGTCTGTGGTCTCCATTCTTCACCTAAACCTTGTGCCCCCAGGAGACATGGAATTACAGTTGCAGAGGCCACAAAGACATTGGTTTATTTAAATGTGTTTGGGGAAGAGGGGGTGAAGCAGAAGGAATTGTCAAGTCTACTTCACATGTTAAATCAGCTGCTTTAAAAGGGTATTAAATATTTATATGGTGACACTCCAAAGGTCCAAGACTGAGCATGTGCTACCTTGAGACTTAGTTTATAGACTGATATTACTGATTTATTCCCCTGCTCAGTTTGTACTTAAATCTTCTGAATTTAATTACAAGATTTGAAGAATATCTGTCAGGACCGTGTACAGGAAAGCATAGAAAATAATACCAGTGGTGTCATTGTCTCAAAAACCTGGATTTTCAGACTTGGAACCACAACCTACGTGAGGATCGAATTTCTGGACAGCTGTCTTTTCAAAGGTGTAAAACAGCTGGTAGCTGACAGGAAAGGAAACACTTTACATATCCCAGGGCTCTTACATGTGAGGGAGCACTCTTTCCAAGTGGTTAAAAGAAAAGAAAACCAAACAAGGTGTAAAAGAAGCCCAGTGTCTCATCTCTCACATCTCTGATGATGACTGATGCTCCTGAAAGTGATGACATCACCTTGCCCCAGCCAGACCAGGTTCTGCACAAGGAGCTGGGCCACTCCTTCCCCAGGATCTGCAGTTCTGACCCATGGAGACAACACTGTTCTCTCTGAACTAATGCACAGTTGTTATGGCTGATCCAAAACTTCTGGCCTGTTATGGAGGGCTACCAGCACCTAGCACCCTCAGGAGCACACAGAGCTACCACATGGCCAGTGCCCTCCAAAGCAAGTTCTCTTGAGAGGGTTAAGAAAAAAATTAAAATTAAATTAAAATTAAAATCAAAAAAATAAAATAAAGAAGTGACTGCCTTTAGGAAAGTGGTGCTGTGTGTCCATCCCAAAGTGCCTTGGGTGCAAGAGGCACTCCTGAGGGCAAGCTGCTGTGGACCCCCTTGTCGGAGGATTTTGGTGGGAGGAGGGCACCAGGGCTAGGGCACCAGGGCAGTGCCTTGTTCCAGACCCACAGTGGGAGGCGAGGACAGAAACAATGGTTGGAGGCGTTTGGCAGAGGACCTGAGGAAAAAAAAAATCCTCTCTTTGCAGCAACTGCATGGGCTACTTCAGTGCGGCTGCTCCCACATGCCGGTGGCGCCGAAACTGGGAGCATGGACGGAAGGACCACACACATCAAGGAGACCATCCCAGACAAAACCAGTAGTCTCCAGCCTGCATTATCCACATCATCCATCTCCATCTTTGCCAGACACTGAGCAAAGGGATCAAGAGCCCGTTCGGGAACTCCAGAGGGCGATGAGCTCTGTGCCTCCTGGCAGAGGCCCTCAGCAGGCTTGCACTCGTGACTGGTGGGAAGCTGGACAGGGGAGAGGGTAGAGAAGAAGCAGAAGAGAGGATGTGCAACAGAAACAAAAAAACCAACAAACCAAATGTTGTTGAGTTGGGGTCTGCTGTACAGGAATACAAAAATAAAGTGGGGTAAAGGCAAAAAGATGGGGCACAGAAGGGCAAACTCAGCATGCAGTAAGCAGAAACACCTTAAGCTCACAAACTGCAGCAGCGGGTTGTGCCCCGGCTGTCACAGCCAGCTTCTGCAAGAGGTGGAAATCCCATTCTCTTATCGCGTGGCACCCCTGGGATTTCAAGGAATGAGTGTGAATATCCTTCTCCTGGACACTGATGCAAAGGAGGAAGACAAATGAGGACAGGAGGTCTCCATTTGCTTCTTCCAAGTCTGAAACAGATATTGTATACATATTTACAGGCCAGGCTTTCCAGGCAAAGTGATTTTTGTATTCTCCCTCCCTAGAAAAAAAACAAAACCTAACCAACAAACAGCAAAAACCACACAGAGCCACCAGGCCATAGCATTTTCTGGATGTAGCCCATGTTATTATCTCCATAGCACAGCCAAAATAAAACCTAGGCATTCAGGGAAAGACAGAACAAAAAAAAGTCTCTCTCCCCGAACAATGATGACTAAAAGCCTCTTCAGATAAATGGGACAACTGTGCATATGGATGTGTGCCCAGGTAAAGCAGAGCTTCAGGATTTTGTCAAATGGGTGCCATAACACATGGTGGGACATACAAGCACAGAGAGAGGCAGGGAGAGGCACCCTCCAGGACCACTTGTGGCACTGACAGGCTTCCTGCCCATGCAGAGATACCCAGACTACAGTGAATGCCTTTGTAAAGCCTTTACTCTCTCTCCTTCCCTCCTCACCACCAGCTCTCCCATGCAGGCTTTTTCTGCTCAAGTTCTTACCAAACTCTGGCTCAGACCTGTGATGGCCATCCCCTTCCACCTCCCCAGCTTCCATCACATCCCTCCCCAGCTCCTGCAACCCACTGCAAGCAAGCACACCCTTCCCAGGAATCCCTTGTGTTCTCCTGGGTACTGGGCAGCAACTCTTGGCACAGGCTGCGATTGACCCCTTGGAGACTGTCCGCCCTTCCCTGGGAGCCTGCAGACTGACCCTGAGCAGGGCTGGTCTGACATTCCCAGATGTGGATCTAAGAGGCTTTTGTGTTTGCCTTAAGGGGTCCTAGAGGTGCACAGAAAACTGACATCCATGACTTGGACACCTAAAAAGATGCTTTCTGTAGAAGGCACCCACCACAAGAAGGTTAAAAAATGTTGGATTTGTAAAGCTTTTACTTGCACAGGCTCAAAACTAGTTTTATGGGCCATGCTTTGATTATGCTAACTGACATATGGACAGCCAGAATACAAGGACATAAAATAAAGTGAAAGAAAAGCTTTCAGCAACACCACTACTGAAGCACTTGTCCCCTGTTTTCGAGAAGGTGAGGGATGGTTGCCCTTTCTGTATTTGCATGCTGCAAGCCTTGGGCACCACAGGAGATGGTGAAGACTGGCTGCTGTTTACTGAGATTTTGAAAGACTTTGATGAGAAAAGCAAGCCCAAATTATCACATTAGAAGGAACATAAAAATTTAAGCAGCCAAGTTAAGCATCAGCATCATGACAGAATTACCATGTCTGAAAGTAGGCATATGCACCTGGAAGCCTCCCTCTAAAATATTACAGATTGGTAATATTGGCTCTGTCAGCAGCACAAAGGGCACCAGGGCCACCCTGCACCCGCACTGTGCTGGGAAAGGATGGGCTCACCTTGTTTGGAGCTGACATCAGAGGGGACGTGAGACGGGTGTGACCCCGGGGAAAAGTGCTCATCGCTGTAGGTGATTAGAGGGGTGAGGGGGTGAACCGCATGAGAAGGCTGTACCACGGGCACCTTGTTGGACTGCAAGAGAAGAACAAAAAATTAAATTGTGTTAGCAAGGGGAGGCTTCTGCTTTGAGAAAAAAAACCAACCACCCAACATTTCCAAAATGCTATTTTTAAATATTTGCATTACTAAAGCAGGGGAAACAGATGGACAGACATGACATTGGGGCTAGTGGATGGAAAGCAGGTTTGCTGCCAGAATCGGCATCCTCAAACCACTGGCACCCAAAGAGGGATGCAGATATTGAGGAAATGCAGGGAAATGGGTGGGGGCTGGGAGCAGGAAGAAAGGCATTTGGGAGCCATTGAGACAGGGCTGCGGAAACGGCAAATGGAGAGCTGCAGGGCAGGAGGAGCAACGTGCTGGGCAGCCAGGCACTGTGCACCAAGGACAGCAGAGTCAGCAGCAGGGCTGGAGAAACCCTTTGGTTACGGGAACAGCATTTAAAAAAAGAAGGCTTAAAGTACAGGTTTGCCATATCTCCAGCCTTAAAAGCTTCATCAGCTTCCCTCTTCCTTCCCACTGCTCTTCCTGCATGGCTGTGGCATGGCACAGCTGGGACAAACCCCTGCCATCACCAGAGGAATGGCAAGTTTGTCCCTTGCAGTTTTACAAACTCTGGTTGAAAACTCTTGTCCGTCTACTGGGTGACTAAAGGGTCACCCTTAGGAGGCTGATTTCATATAGGAGCAGTTGGCCGTGGCCTCTCAAGAGGGTCAGTTAGAGGGGAGGCACGGGAGCGCGAGGAACAGCTGGGAGGCTGCTGACTCTATCAAGGAGAACTCAAAGCGCTACTAACGCCCACAAGGGTGCTGAAATGGGTGCCATAAGGTGATGTCCTTGCAGGGCAAGATGCACACTTCCCACCAGCATTTCCCGGAGTTCAGAGGCACATGGGAAGAGGCAGGCAGCATGACAGAAGGATGCTGTCCAAAATTACTCCCTAAGATCAAGGTTGCTAAACAATGGAACTCCTCAATCCCAGTGAAATCCTGCATTATTAATGCTGCTTGAAACTCAAGTTGCTCTTTCCACAGTGGGACGAGCCACAGTGATGATGCCAGTATGTAACAGGCACTCCTCATTTGTGCCCTGCCACTCTACCTTAGCCTTAGCCCCTTAGCACAGAAAATTATGGAACAAACAGGTTTTTAATAACACCCCCCCCCCCACCTCCAAAAATAAAGCTATCCTTCAGACAGACACACTGACAACAAGGACAGCCTGTCAAATACAAGGAATTAAAAAAGAAAAAAAATTAGGAGGCCAATGAAATTAATTTTCATTGAGTTCGCTATTGAAATTCTGGCACAAAGCAGACATTAAGACATAGCTCCATGCACAAGTCCATGATTTTTCTGGACTTCTGGAAGCAGATGGGTTATTGAATGGACAACTCAATTTATTGTTAAGGCTGGTAGGAGTAGAGGAAAGGAAGCAAATGGGAACCAGTGCAGCATTTTCTGCTTTCCTTGTTTCCAGAGCACCACCTTAAGGAACTTGCATTAGCAGGCAGTATCTTCTTAATGTCTGACCTATCCCTCCAGTCATATAGCTCAGAATCTGGTGCCATGAATTTTTGCTAAATTATGCTATCCTTGCTCTCCTCTTAATTTTACGGTTTTCAACACAGATTTGCTTTCCTGTGGGAAAGAGATAAGAACCTGAGGATTTTAATTTAAGCTTCGGCCTTGTCTTATATTTTGCAAGATGGAGAGAGAAAGCAGCACTAGTAGGTGTTTTAAAGCCAACAAGCATTAGGTCCATTTTTGTGACCAAATAGTAAAAGCAATATGAATTCTCAATAATATCTATGAGTTGAGTTGTAAAGGGGATAGCTCAGACTGCTATTCATCTTCCCCATCCGTATAAATTCCACAAAAAACAGATGCCAACAAATTTCAGACGATTTACAAATCGGGCCTCAGTCTTTAGCTATGAGACTCCTGGGCCAGCCCACCATTCAGCCATTACTTTATCAACAATAAACTGTATATTATGAATAAAGATAAGCAATAGATGTATTTAGGTCACACACACACACACAGCTGCTAATCAGCATTAATTTCTCAAAATTTAGTAATTAACATTTTGTATTGTACTGGATGTAATTGTCATGCATGCCCCTGGTATCAGGGTTCCTTGCTTTCAGAAATCACCCATTTATACTTGGAGCATGCCAATCCCTGTACCCCCTTGCTCTCCAGCATCCTGCAGATTTTATTTTATTTTCTAATTCTTGGCACCTTATCCCCTAAGCCATGGCAGCGGCTTTCAACGGGCGAAGGAACTGTGAGAAGTCAGGAGAAAAGCAAACCGCTTGTCAGCGGGCTTAAAATTAACATATAAACGGGCCATATCTCCATTAAGAGCATTTGGGGGTCTGCAGAGCCAGAAATTGGGAGGGAAAAAAAGTAACAATAAAAAATAGCAATAATGCAAAGCTTCCCAGCCTGCCTGCCCCACACTGCTTTGTGAAGACCCAGGGATCTCTGGCAGCTAAATCCTGCTGGTCGCCCCAGCGAGACAACAGAGCCAGGGGGCTCACTGGGCACAGGCTGAGCCTCCCTGAGATGGCCACAGGGATCGACAGCAGGAGGACACATGGGGTGACACATGCACAATGAAACCAGGAGGAGAAAGGCC
The DNA here is from genome assembly GCF_037042795.1 of Molothrus aeneus. Lineage (NCBI taxonomy): Eukaryota > Metazoa > Chordata > Aves > Passeriformes > Icteridae > Molothrus > Molothrus aeneus. The sequence goes on along the minus strand of NC_089649.1, from coordinate 26,596,330 downwards.
TGATGACATATTTTCCAAAAGCTCTATGGACTTGAAATGGTTCTGCCATGGCACCTGCCCTACAAGGCAACCCAGATGGGTTATCTGGGCCTTCCTCACAGAGAGGGTTCAGGGCAGGAGACCAAGACCTCATATGCAGACATCTGGATGCACCTCTTGCCACCCTCTTAACCCTCCCATCCCCTGCTGCAGCAAGGGATTGGCCCCAGGCACCCCATCCAGGCCATGGACACTGCCTTGCACCCTTTCCCCTGGGGACACCTGGACTGGGGATGTTGCCAAAGCCCCTTCCACCATCTACTGTTCCCAGTGGGCACTACTGCTTTCCAGGGCTGTGAACCATGGCCAAATCCTACCTCACACTGAGGTACAAAACTGTGCTGATGAGACTGCTTCTACTGCTTCCCAGTCTTTATCCAGGCAGCCTCTTCCCACAAACATGGCATCCCTACTACATTTGTCTCCCCAAGTCCTCCAAAGACAATGCACACAGCTGCAGAAACATTTGAGAGACTGACAGAGATTCAGTCTTGGGCAACATGACCTCCATGCAGGGGGAACTCCATTCCCCATGGCTTGCTAAGCACCCGCTGACCAAGCTCACAACCAGCTCTTCCTGGCACACTGGTGACATTTATATCTAATTCAAGCATGGTCTATAGAGTATCTTTTCTCCTCAGCACTGCCTGAAAATCTGCAAAACCCAATCAGTCCACATGCCTTCAACGAGACAATTACATAATTATGCACTGTCCTACGTGAGGTTCTTCAGTATTTCAGTACAAAAATTATACTTCATCCACCCACCAAAACATAGCATTTTGGTGCAAGTAGGTACTCATGTAGCTTCTAAAACCACAATAAAGTGAATGAGGATTAAATTTCCATTTCTATTCTCATTTCCAAGACAATCTGGAGAAGCTGAACGTTTGTTAAAGCTGTCCCTAGCACAGCTCTGATGCCACATAAATGGTGTATTACCACACCAGTGAAGTTCTATTCTCTTTGCCTAAGGCTCTTCACACGACCTGGAAAGTAAGGGAAATGGGACATACAGCACAGCACAAGATATGCAATTTGGAAAAAGTAAATTACTAAAAATGAGCACCTGTTGTTTACAACCTGAAGACCTCCTGTTCTGTTTTAGGACACCTCATCATCCATGTGTTACCTGTAACAAACACTAAAGGCTAATGGCAAAGGGACAGCCTATTTCTGTTGGCCTAGGGACACACAGCTGTGCCCCACAGCACTCAGCTCAAAGGGACACTCCTGAGTGACTCAGCCTCAGTGGTCTCCTTCTCAAAGACCACAGAGATCCAGTCCCAGAGCACAGTCTTGCAGCACAGACCACACCAGCATCCTTTGGGAGCTGGCCTCTGTGCAGCCCTCCCTGGGACACTTTTCCTCATCAGCTTGGCCTTCCCAGTTGGTATCTTTTATTTCTCCCAAGCATGTGCTCTCAGGCTGAACTGAGGCAGTGCAGGCAGGGGACAGTCCCCTGAAGGACACAACTGTACTGGAAACAGCAGGAGCCAAATTATTTGGCCAGTTAGGGCTAAGATGAAACTGCTATTCAGTTTTATGACTGACCCCAAAACCCCAAAATCCCCAGCACAATGTTGGTGGGCAAAGGGTAAGAGCTTGCAGGGAAGAGGGCCCTGGCCCAGCAGTCAGCATTATCCCAGCAGGAGCTTTGCTATGCACCAGACACCTGTTTAAAGCTATTGCTGAGTTAAAGTAACTCAGGAACAGGTCAGGACAACAGCAAACACTTTCCTTGAAAACAGCAATCCCAGTCTGCAAGTGGTAAAGCTCGAACTTAACTCAGGAATTTTGGCCAGGGCAAGGAGCAGAGTGAGAAATCCCCTGGCTGCGACACTGGCACAGCTGCTGCCACATGGTTGGGTGACCCCTGCGAGTGCCCTGCGCTGGCAGTGCTGCACCTGCACTCACAGAGCCGCTCACCATTTCAGACATGTGCCTGCCCTCTCATCCGAGGAGCACACTGTGAGACAGTTTAGATTAATCTCTGGTGAGTTCATGGTGAAATGCTGCAGCACAAATTCAGTCTAAACCCAGTAAGTTTTCCCTCATTTTTGAAATGCTTCTGAAGAAAAGCAAGAGTCCAGAAAAAAACAAACCTCAAGCCCTGCCCAAACAGCCAGCTAATGCTTCACTGAAGGCCCACACCTGTAAGGCATCTTATATGCAACAAGTGTGCAAAAACTATAAAAAGCCTGAGACAGCCACGGCAAAAATGCCTGTAGGTCAGCGCTGGGCGAGGCAGGCAGCTGGGAGCTCCTGCTGGAGCTGGGGCCACCATTTGTTCCAGCTGCTGCACAGAGAAAGATATTAAATTAATGACCCTTCAAAGGACACACATCTACAAAGGAGGTTGCAGGCAGGCAGGGAGCTTGCAGAGAACCATGAGGCCAGCAAGGCTCCGCACACAAGACCCGAGCGTCCCTTGTCAACATCCAAAGAGGTGCTGGGTTGGTTTTTATTTTTCCTCTTTTCTTTAAACATGAAGTTGCTTCTAAAAAGCCAAAAAAAGGCCCCAGCCTGTCTACTCTTCCTATTCTGTCAGTAAGTTATGCATTAGTTACAGATACTAGCAGATGGTCTTCTCAATTAAGACTAAAATAAGTCAACTAAAAAAAAAAAAAAACCAAACCAACTTAAGGATGAATAAATGCATGCATTCCCTTTCACTCCTGAAAGAGGGGGTCATTTGAAGAAACAGCTTCAACTTTTTGACAGCAAGCATTAAGTTTAGGGGGAAAACACAACAGATAGCTCCTTAAAAAAGAAACCCACCACCAAAACATCTCCAAACCCTTCCACTACTGCTATTGCAGTACCTCAAAATAAAAGGACTAAATGGTCCTGTTATTGTGGGAGAATTTGAGGCTACCTTGATCTAAAGAGACAAGAAAAAATCGTCCCTTTTTTACCCTATTCTCATTTCTGGAGCCCTAAAATCCTTTGGCTGAAGGTTTCAGCAAACCCAGAAGACAGCAGTTTCAGCTGTCTGGTCAAAATACCAACAGCATTTTAATGGCTAAACTAACTCTGTATTTATGCCTTTGCTACCAGCTGTTGCAATAAAAATGCAAGATCAAGAAGAATGTTATTTTGGAGCAATGTCAAAACCAGGCCCACGTCTGGGTTCATCATGGACAGGCTGCAGCAAACTACCAGTGGTGGAAAAGGAGGAGGTAACTAGTTATTGGCCAAAACTAGTTACCAGTAGAGGAAACAAGCTCATCAGCACCAGCAGTAATAGCAATCACAATCTGCCACCTCCCTGGGAGCAATTGTTTTCATTGACAACTTCTCAAAGATGCAGCAAGGTCAATATAAAGAGAGCTCAGGTTACTCCCCTGTCCCTAAACCACTGTTCAGAGAAAAGAGTTTTATGTCCAAAGCCAGCTTCTTTCTAGGCTCTTGACAGCAGAGATAATTTTATGCTTAATTTTCAAAACCTTCTCCAGTCCTTGGACAGTGCAGTTGGGAAAATGCCAGAATGGCTATGGTGGGGGGTGGCTTGCAGCATTGCTTTTAGCCTCACCTGGAGCTAAAAGGAACAGGGATAGGAAAGCATGCCTTCAGGAACACACTGCTCACAGGAAACAGGGGCTTAGGAATACTGTGATTTATGAAAGACAAATAAAAGAGGTGCAGTCTTTTAACCCTGCTTCACAACTGGGCAGCAGGAGGCCATTTATCTCACTGACCTTTCATGCTTACCAGCAGCAGGGGGGACACCCCAGGGACTCGCCATTTTAAGGAGCTGCAGTGAAAAGCTGCCATCGATGCTGATGTGAAACTTTCAGCTTCACAACTGCTAACACTTAATCAGAACAAAACTAAAATCAAAACCACACATTTCAGGGGGCAGACTGATGGCTTGACGAGGTCAGAAAAAAGTCCTCCTTTTCCTCATGTACTGTATTCAACTCTTCACCATGGAACTAAGTTGCGCTTAGTGCTGGGAGTCAGGAAAGGCCTGAACAGGAAAGGTACCTAAATCAGTTATTGAAAGTTTCCCCATCTCCCAAGGACACACTGCATCATGAAACCAGAGCCAGAGCATGCCAGGAGCCCTCAGAAGTTGGAGAGAAGAAGTTGACAGTACATCATCAGCAGGTAAAGGAGGTACCCAGGATGCTTGCTAGAGCTTCCCATGGTTATTTGTGAGCAGGAAAAGTTTGTGACCTTTTTCCAGTTGCTCACACACTTTCCTTTTTGGGAAGTCCAGGAGCTGTGTCTGCAATGCACAGGAAAGGCAGTTTCATGGCCAACAGGACCATGGCACAGTCTACAGGCACAAGGATCAGCACCTGAAGCAAAGGGGTGTCATGGCTGAAAGTGCAGGAAGCACTCAAGGACAGGCAAGAGGAATTGGAGAAAACTGCTCTGCCTAAAGCCCAAAGGGTTGGTGTGCAATAAAAAATTCAGTGCAACAGCCAGGGGAGCACTGCAAAAGAAAGTGTAAATGTGATTTGACAAAGCCTAGAATAAGGATCTAGCTGGATAGATGGATTATAATCTGTCACTAAATTCAGGTTAATTGCAACATAAGTGAGAAACCACCACTACTGGCTTGTCTACATTTTTGTCTTTTTCCAACTTTTTCACCCCTCCCCCCCTTCAATCTTGGAAATTAATATAGCACAACTGTGATTTTTTTTTGCTGAAAAGTTGTAATAAGCATTTGAGTTCCCTCAAGACAGCTTTAAAAACACGGGTGTTGAATATCTGACAGAAACATGCTTTATTTCAAGTGTTCATTAAGCACTGCCATTAAGTAAGTGATTAAAGCACACCCAGTATTAAAATAGCTTGATTAGAAATCCCCTGCTATCTCCATTTTCTTCTCTCCCATGACTTCTTAATTTATTTGTTCTTGCCTGCTCAGGAAGGCTGTCAGGAGACCTGGAATGCTGGTGAACCATGTGGGGAGCCAGGCAGGTCTTGTAAGGCTCTGATCAGGGGAGGACAAGCCAGGTCAATTTCTGCACTGTGAGTTCACATATACAGAGATTACACCCAGTTTTACACAGCCCATTGGTTTGGGAAATATCACTGATAGGGTATTTAATTAGCAGAAAAGCCACATGCTCACAGAAAAGACTTTTCCTGTTACAATATTTTGCAATGTCTTATTTCACTCTCTAAACTCAGCAATGAGTTCTCTCAGATGAAGATCAGCCACCAGCAAACACTCCACAATTTGAGAGCCAATGCTTGTTTTGAGCTCTGATTACTTTTAAGCAAGAAGGTCCTTTAACTTTGGCCATCCTGAACAGCCCATCTTTCTCCTGATGTAAAGACGAGCCCCACACCCAACAAGCAGGAAACTGCATCATCAAATCACACACTGAACCCCAGGAGTCTCATAGCACCCCCAAAAACCTGGTAAATGGGACTGCTGCCACTACAAATGCTCTGGATGGTGACACAGCCCACGGGCCTTTACCCTGCACAGTATCCCCTCTTTAGCCTAGTGCATCCTTGTCTCATACAAGCAATTCCATCAGCTGGAAAGATGTTTTCCCCATTGTTTCCTGACCTGTCCAGAACACTTTCAGTTAGTTATTGGCTAAAGAGAGGCTTAGCAATGTTTTAACAAACCCAAGCTTGAGCCCCTGGGTTGCAGAGTTCTGGCTTATTGCTTGCTTGGACAATAAGGACAATTGTCCTAAGCCACCAGAGAAAGCCCACTGGACATCAGAGGAGCCAGTGCCCAGAGCCCAGCAGCTTGCCAGGGGGGAGCAGTGGAATGTGGCCAGGGACCCCCAGGGGTTCTCAGTGGGGGGAACAGGCTGGAGTCTATCCTGGTGTCACCTTTTGTGCCATCTTCAGCCATTTCCTAGGGACAAAGCTGCTCTGGTTTCTGTCGCCAGAGCTGTCTGCTGAGTTAAGACAAAGACATGAGCTTGTTTTGCTTGCCTCAAGATTATCAGGATCCCTTCTCACAACAACTTTGGCATTTTCTCCAGCGTACTCAGACTCACAAGATCATGTGCTTCTCTCACAGGCAGAGGGATGTGCTTCAGTCCAATGTTCAAACCTTGGAAATGGCTCAGGCAAGCAAAACTCCATCTGCCACATAAGCACACAAGTGTTGTGTGAAAGCAGGGTGTCCCACAACAACCTCTGAAGCCCAGCATTTCTGTTGTGGCAGACAACGTGCGTCACAGGATGGGATGACTTTTCCTCATCGGCCTCCTCAGGTCCCACAGGATACAGACCCAGGCTCCTGGGGGGAACCAAGAAAAAAATCCATCCTGCACCCTGGTGACAGGAAGATGCCTTTCGGCACTGCACACACATTGGATCAAAAGTGCTTGAAATAGGACCTCTCTTAAATGTATTTATATTAAGTCTACATTACAGCCTATCCAACACCATATGTCATAACAAAGACTATCAGAGGCCCAGAAAACTGAGAAATGGGTCAACTTCTCTCTGAGCTGCAGTTCTCAAGGTGCACTGAATAGAGATGTTCTCAATTAAGAAAATGCAAGAGTATGAAGCGTATTGGGAAAACATCTTAGCTCTGTCACATAGGAGGCAAGGACAAGGGCTCGACACCTGTCCGAGAACCTGGCACACCTTTACATTTTCAAAACCTCTGTCTACCATGGCTAAGTCTGCAACTTAGAGGTTGACCAGGCAGCATCTTCTTCTCGCAAAGCAGAGATCACACTGGGCTGGTCAAGCTACCCAACCTGACTGATGTTTTTGGAAGTGCTCTTGCCACATCCGCCCTCTAAAAAACCAGGGACAAAAAGAAAAAATATAGGAATGGATGTGATGGTAGAGGAGTGACAAATATTTGTTGACATCAATGACTCCTCTCAGCTGGCCTTTGCTCCTGGCAAGCCCTGTTCCCCACCACACTGATGCTGCTTGAAGACTCCTGCAGGGAAACGAGTGTTGAGGCCAAACCCCCTCTGGCTCCAAGGTGGCTGCTCCGATTAGCTATGAGGTGAGGAGATCCTGCTGCTGGGATTTTAGCTCCTTCAGGGGGCTTTTCTGGCAGCACTGGAGCAGACCTGAGCCCAACATGAAGCGCAGTGCTGACAGCTGAGGCTGCATGCACAGCACTACAGGTGGTGGGGGCAGGCAGTGCTGGTGGGGTGGATGTAGGGGCTGCTGCATCCATGCCCTCAGAGGGGGCATTTTCTCCGAATTCGAGGCTCTCAGGCATCACTGACCCTGAGTACGCACTGTAAAAAGTTTTCAAGTAACTTCCTTGAGTCCGGCTAAACCGTATTAACAGATTTATCCAATAACATGCAAATTCAGGTTTTAATGAAAAGTCTTAAGTCCCAGCTCTAAGTGATTTGGACTTTTCTGCTAATGGCATCGGCTAATGACCAAAGATTTAATGCATCAAGTCTTAGCATACATCAGTGCAAACAATATAACCATTTAGTGGAGGCAAAAAGTCATCTCATTAGACATCCATCATTGGATGTGGGCAAGATGGTCCAAAGGCTTAAAATAAAATATTCATTTTTAAACTAAAAATAAAAAAATCCCTAAAAATGTACAAATGATTAGGCCAAAAGCAGCAGTCTGCTAAAGCTTCACTGGGATTGAAAATGCAAACTGCAACGTTTATCTGGAGGTAAAACGCATTTGCAAGTACTTAATTTCAGCAGCACTGTTCCACAGAAGACAAAACCAATTTTAACAGGAATTAAAGCAATAGGGCCCTCCAGAAACAGGATGTCTCTTAGACAGGTTATTTGAACCATCAGTAGAAGGTCACAACAGGAATTATTTCTCTACCACATTGTGCAAGATGATTTCAGTACAAACAAAAGTGTTGAAAAGCTACTAACTTAATTTTATAGATCATTCCCACGAGGGTTTGTCACATCAATGAGACACAAAAACATGCCCTAAAATTACATCTTTATGTCGCTAAAAATACAAAAATCACAGCAGACAGCTAAGACCCGAACAAGGCATGGGCTCAAAGAAGCAGGGCTGGAAACACTTTTTTTGGCCCAAACCATTGATGCTGAATGTTGCATTTGGACTCTTGAAATAAGGAGGAGCAATAAACCTACCACATAACACAGCTGGATGCTGAGCCACTGACATAAATACTAAATGCTCATTATTTTTAGTCTTGTTTGCCAAATGGCATCTTAAAAGACATAAAAAAATCCAGTCTGATGCCTCCCAGCCATGGGCTGATGGTGGGAGATGACTGAGGTAAGGGGAGGACTGTAATTATAATAGACCTGTGCAAGCTGCCTGTTTGCAGGTGGAGTGGAAAAAGGATATCCACATAAGATAGAGCACCCCACTTTTGTGCCCGTGTGCATCTCTCCTAGGGCAGCTTAGGAAATGTTTTTCTTCCACTCCCCAAAAAGCAGATGGCAACCTCACAGCAAGCCCTGCTTCCAGACACAGAGGGAAACCAACAAAGGAGCCCTGAAGAGATGCTCCTACATCAGCTTTGGAATTAGATCATCCCCTAAGAGCTGCCTATCCCTACTGAAACACACACTTATGACCCAGGGAGTCCTCAGGACCCTAAAGCAAAGCTGTGTCAGGGGAGGTTTAGGTTGGATATCAGGAAAAGGTTTTCCACCCAGAGGGTGATTGGGCACTGGGACAGGCTCCCCAGAGAAGTGGTCACAGCAGCAGCCTGACAAGAGTTCAAGAAGTGTTTGGACACAAACTCTGACATGTGGTGTGACTCTTGGGGTGTCCTGTGCAGGACCAGGACTTGGGCTTCGATGATCCTTGTGGGTCCCTTCCAGCTGAGGATATTCTATCATTCTAAGAAAATGCATCTTTCCCTGTGTTGGTGGCATTGGCTCTCCTCCAACTCTTCACTAGCCCTGTGTACCACCCATCCTTGCCTCTGCTCCATTGCCCTGTACTCACCCCTGGGAAGCTTCCTGGGCCTCCTGGCCATGCTTGGCTCATTTAACTGCACAGCACCCTCAGGCTCCCCAAAACCAGGCATTTCCTTCAGCTTTCAGGCCTTACCCATGCAGGTGCATGGCTGTCCTGGGCACTGACCTGAAGACACTCTGGTGGCTGGGGGGCAGCCCATGAGATGGGGAAGACAGGAAGAAACATGGGGCTCACCACCCCACACAATCTGGTCTGTTACCACTAAGCTTCTTCACCCACTTGGCCACAGGGCTTAAAAAGGGTTGCTGGTATGCACAAGACACGTGATGCCTTTTAAATCCTGCACAGGATATTTCTGCCTGCTGCTAGACTTGAATTTTTTTTTTTTTTTTTAATTCAAGAGCTGGCTTTAAAATTTAAAAATTACTTTTAAAAACAAAAAAAAATACACCCGGCCCACAACCTACATTCTGTGCAGCAGGCACCTATGTCCTCATAAAAGCCCTGGGCTGTGCTTTATAACATGGGTAGAAGTCTAAACATCGTAAAAAAGAGCCTAAATTGCCAGATTGCCCAAGCCTCCAGTAAATCACCCTTCCAGATGGGCTTAGAGCTGCACATAGAGCCCCACTAGTAATAATGGGTCACCCTGCAATTATATTTCAATCCTACTAAACTCAAACAACATTATATGAGAGTTATGCTCGACTGCATTAAAGAGGCACTTCCAAAGTTTACCATCACCCTGTCATTACCAACAGTTTGATTTTTCATTCAATTAGTCTTCCCCTGTGCAATTAACTCCCCCCTCAAAGCATGGCAGAGGCCGGGATGGACAATTTCTTATCATAACTACATCCCTCCTTGCTACTTTTCACTGCAATAAAGGCTGTGCTTGGGAGAAACACAGTGTGTTAAGAGTCTGCAAAACACCACTAAACAATTTATCAGGCAAAAAAACAGCTCATGCCAGGAGAGCTTGGGGAAGCACTCAAGCCCTCAAGCCCTCACCCCCCTCCACTGCTAACAGGGCAAATGGTCAAGAGTGCCACAGATGCCCCAATGCAACTTTAATCCTTTTCTTTTTTGGTGTGGACACACAAGGGATCTGCATGAGACCTGCCCATCCTACAGTGGCTGCCATGGGGCAGGAAACCCTGGAGCTGCTGCAGTGCCCAGTCTGGCCTGGCACAGGGGCTGGGCAAGCTCTGCCAGCACTGCTCCCACCCAGCAAGCCCTCCAGCTGCCACCCCAGCCAGCAACCTGGGCAAGGCTGGCAATCACATACTGGAGACAAGTTTTTATTTGGGGTTTTTTTTCCCCTGCTCCTTCCTGCCCTCTCTGGCTTTCCCCTGCTCCTACCAGACCAGGCAGACTCCTTCCCCATTGCCATCATTTCAGAGGCAAGGACCAGACCCTCACCTCTCCCCTGCAGAGGGAGCAGAGTTTTTAGCTGGATGATCTGAGGATCATCTGGCAGTCAGGCAGGAGACACAGGCACTCCTGCTGCAGGCCCCACAGATGCTGCACACAGACATTTTGAGTTTGCTCCAGAGGCCGCATGTCCACAGCCAGCCACACAGTTTGCCACGTTTATCTGCAGATGAGGCAAATTTTTACAGCCCCCTTTTTCAAGAAACAGGCTGGGAGACAGATTAAGGGACATTCATTTAAGCCTTTTAATCAAGGAATCAAGTGCTCTGCTCTAAAAAATTAAATTTATTTTCCTATTTATGACAAAAGTACCCTTTCTGATGGAGAAAAATTATGGTCCCTCTTACTTCTATCCTACAACTAGAATAAGGATACCTTAGCCTCATCTGAAACTGAAAATTACCCCCAATTTCAGGCAGTTAACATAATTCCACCATCTCACTACTCACACTATGAAACAGGCAGAGTCCCCCTTGCCCTTCTCAGAGTTTCAGCATCCAGGCCTGAAGACAAAGATGCCAAATACCCTCTGCCAACCAACAAGGACAAGGACAGTCAGCCTCCAGACAGCCAGAGACAGGACCATGAGCCATGGGGTGAATCCCTGTCACCCCTACTCAGGGGATGTACTTCTCCCACGCCACTGAACTAGCACAGATGCAACACTATAGCACCTCGTGTGCGGAAGCAGAGACACAGGATTTGCCCATCTCAAACACCTCTTCCTTCTGCTTGCCCTCCCAAACCTCCCTGTCCACGCACAAGCAGCTTGTGCGGGACAACAGCTCAAAGTGAGAAACTGAATGCCAATCTATCAAACAGAGTCCATCAAAAGTCTATCAAATCAGTGAGAAAACAATATCCTCTCACTGGAAGGCACTGTAGATGATTTCTCATCTGCCCAGGATTTTGGCACTCACCGTTGTTACCAACTGCACAGAACTGGGAGCTGAGAACATGAGGAGAGCAGCTCCTCGGTGCAGCACAGACAGAGCACAGCTTTTATCGGCATTAACTCTCTCGCGCTAAGTCAGAGGAAGGAAATGCCGCCTCCCCCACAACATTATTTTTTTTAAAAACAACCACCTTTCCTCTTCAGAAGGCCCAGGCCAGGTGTTACATGCTCTCCACATCAAGCTAAGGCTGGGCTGGCTAATCTGTAGGTTCACTCGTTAACAAGATAAAGGATTTCAGTTCGGTGCCACGGCCGGACTGTGGGCTGGAGGAGCTGGAGGAGCGCTGCCGGCAGGCAGCTGAGTGTCACTCCTGGAGGAATGCCTGACCTTTCCCGGGGCTTTGATCATGCTGGCTCACAGCGTGAGATAACCAGCCCTTTGCAGAATCCGGAGGTAATAAAAAAAGCAGCTTTGAGGCCTCGTGTTTTTGCAGGGAAATACTTACCTGTATTCCCAGCACACTGCCCAGTCCCCTCCACCGTCCTCCCCAGATTTCAGCCACTTTACAGCCAAACCCATTGCTGTCAACTAAGGGAATCATGTAAAGCCTTCAGATGAGAGTTTTTAGCTTCATTTAGCTTGTTTAATTTCTCTTAATTGAAGAGGGTACTTGTGCACTGTTCTTAGGGAGGATACAGAGACTCAAAAAAGAGCAGAGCAATGGAAGTAAGGTCCCCAATTAGTATGTGATTAAGCTGTAAGTAGGATAATAGGAGGAGAAATTTTGTATCTTATACAAACAAGATAGCAAAAGAGATAGATAAAAGCATGGAAGGGGAATAAAGCTTTATCCCCAGTTCCCCTCTCAACACTCAAGCCATACAGAAAGGAGTGGATTTGCTGAGGGTTTTTTGTTTGCTTGTAATTCTTTTAAAGGTGGCTGTCTTTCTCAGGATAGTTCATGGTGGGCAATTTAAACAAGCCAGTATAGCACCAGGATAGTAAGGCATGAAATACTTGGAACCCTGGGCTGAATGTACTGAATCTGTAAGTGATAATTAGATCAGTCTTGAATACTTCCTTTAATAAGTCTACACAAGCACCTCATCCACCCAGTCTGCTTTTGGTTACCAACCTAGAGAACTTGAATGAGAATGATTTTCTCAGGCTGGGGTGGTTTTTTGTTTTGCTCTGTTTGGGACACGGCAGCACAGTCTCTGAAGTGGGGCTACAATTCCTTGATGCTCTCTGCAGGCTGTATATGAGGCACAGGGCTTGCTCTGCAGCACTCCTCAGCTGCAAGCAGGCTGATGCCAAACCGAGCAGACCTGGATAAGTTACCCCTCTGGGGGGGAAAAAAGTTGTACTCAGCTACGCTGTCTTCCTCACGGGGTTAACTATGTAGATTTCTGATGCAAATTTTACTTCAGGGCAGGCTTTATGGTATTAGGAGTCTCTTTTTCAGCCTTCTGAAATTTCATATGTATACATGCTAGAGCTCTCTCATCTCTCTTAATTGGGTTTTGTGGAATTTCAAGGCCCGGGGGCCAAGAGGGGAGGGCTGCTGATTAAAGCACGCCATGCAAAAGTGGATGCAGAAGTGTTGCACAGTAACAGGAGGAAAACAATTCCTCTGAGCTACCTGCCTCCATGTGCAAACCCCATCTGCCACTCAGGAGGAACCCCATCTTTTGCCCTGGTCTTCCTGAAGGTGCAAGGATGGCTCCTGCCCTCTGCAATGGCCACTTCAGGGAGGATGTTCAGCCCTGCTTCACTGGATGTGCAAATCAATTTCAGAGGTTTAGAGGCAGCTACATTTGTTTATTTCACTGGAAATAAACCTGTGTGCCTGTGTCCTCACTGCAGACCCAAATGGGCCTTCTTCCCACAGTCCTAACCATGACTTACACACTTCAGGACCATTAAGGAGAAATTAAAGGGTATTCAGTCTCCCTTTATCCCTTTTCATAACCCAGCACACACATGTATGTCAGAATTTGTTAGGCTGTGATGTCTGAACTGATGAGATGACATGTGTCTGTGTGTCCCCACAATGAGAGCACAGAAAACACCCATTCCTGCATTTGACCAAACTGTATTTCTCCACATACACGGATTCAGTCCAGGAGCCTGCCTGCAGCAGCTAAATACAGATATTCACACACCCATTATAAATGCAGTCTAGTTTCATTTTTAACCCACAGGAGGGTGTGGAGGGAGAAGACATCAAAGCATGGACACAGGCTACCCTGGCATTCTGGATGTGCAATTTTATCTTCCCCTCATTTCCCTCCTCTCCAAACCAGCTGCTACAACTATCATGATGCTTGCCCTCCGGCCAGTAGGCTGGAAAACTGGCTTCCAAGGCAGTCATTAATCTCTCCCCATTGCCCAGCTGGCACAGGATTTAGCTTAGATGGGAGAAGAGTCAGCCCCGTGCCCTGTGAAACACCAGTGGCAGCTCCTGCAGCCGCGCGTGCCAGGCACCCGCTGCCCACACCAGCACAGCCTGGCACCGCTCCCCCTGCCGCGGCAGAGGGGTCACCACGCACGGAATGAGAAGGGTAAAACTCAAGCACAGGCTCTGCAGAGCACTGAAAGAGGAACTCTGAATTATATAACCCCCTCCTGTCAGCAGTGACGGCGAAAAGAAGCGCTGTGCATCTTTGGGGGAAGATGTCTTGGCTCAGAGCTAAGTTTAGAGGCTGACTTGTGGCATAGCAATAGCAGCAGAGAGTAGCCCCTACATATGCAAGTTATGCAAGTGAAATGAAGATGCACATAAACCTTTAGCAGGAGAGCACAGCTCAGCAATGCTGCGCTTTTCATTCGGCCAGCAGGGTTCAGCCCGTCTGAGGTAACAGAGCTGGAAATACACAGAGGTATATGCTGAGCCCCAGCAAGGGCTGCTCCAGCGCAGCCAAGCTGAAACGAGAGTAAAACAGGCTCACAAAGTATTCAGTGCACCACTGCAAGTTTGTCAGGGAGATAAAGTAACAAGAAGTGTGTTTCATGTGATTATAGCCTGAAACATAGCCATTTTACTGTCCCCCACCATGCACTGCACTGACCCAGCAACTTCTGAGGCCACGTTTGACCATCTACTTGAGTCAAAAATCATCTTCACAGAGAATACTTGTTTCCTGTGTTGATGGGGTGATTCATAAACTTGTCATATCCTCTCAGTAATGTCACTAATTTGCCATTTTTAGAGAGGGAAAATGGGGCCCACCAAGGCCCCATGAATACACACCTAAAGCTGCATTTGATCTGTCAGTAGTACTGTAGGCTTCCCAAAGAAGAAGAAACATGCAGGCAACTTTTTGATCCTCCTTAAAGCACCGCTTATCTCAGCTTTTGTTTGTTTTCTGTTTTTCAGGTGTGGGGTAGTGTCTGATGTGAATGCCACCCACTGTAAGCTATCTAGGCAATGAAACAACCATCATAAACCACCACTGGAACAAAAATAGCAGCCCCTTTCTCTCCCCTGCCTCCCCCAGGCACAGGCCACATGCAGGACAGTGCTGACAGCATGTGCAGCTACAAGCACACTTTGCAGATCACAAACTCAGAGGTGCTAAGCATGGGTCTCCCCTCATGTATCTTCCAGCCACTTGTTAGGGAACCACCAAGTCCTTCTGGATGGCTACCAGAAAAGGCAGCTGTTCATAACAGCTGTGGAGCAGAGAGGGGTAGTCCCCCAAGGCTGCTTGTGGGTTCAAACCCCTGCTTGGCCCAAGGAAAGCCAGTACCTGCAGTACAACCAGATGAGTGAGCACTTACAGCAACACAGTTCACACACAAGAAGCCTACACCACAGTGAGCTGAGCCTTTTCCCACTGCCCAGGCTTTCCTCTTCTCACCCCCTCCTCACTATCTAGAGGGAGTGCCAGTCCACAGCTAGACATAGGACAGGGTGCAAAAGCAATGGTACTAACTAAAAATCCTAACTTTGAATGGGGAGACTCATCTGAAAGGGATTTACATGAGGCTGTAGGTTAAACCAATATTCATCCACACTTATAGCTCAGTCCCTTTTACCTCTAGAGCAGGCTGGCCAACCACAGCCACACCTGAGCTTGGAGGAGAGGTTTCCAAGTGGCTACTATGCTCCTACCAGCTTTGGGAGAGAAGAGAAACAACAAAACAACCCAGCAGCCAGGTAGAGGAAGCAGCTCTTCCTGAGCAGGAGGCAGCAATCCGCCGCTGCACCGCCTGTTCTGCAGCAGCCAGCTGGGTGAGCATGCGGCACACGGGGCCACTGATGTGCACCACATGAGCTCTCCATCCCCAGCACATCCTTCCTCACTGGGAAAGGACAGAACCCCCGGGACACCCAGATGTGGGGTCTGCTGCTGAAATCCTGCAGGGCTTCTGCTGAAAAAGGCACTTAAAACTCACATTAAAAATAGAGCCTGCACTGATGCTATATTTAGCAGGAGGGTGCATGCTTTCAAAAAAAGGCTGTTGCCCCCTCCAGCAGCAGAGGGAAGGCAGCCAGGCATGCCCCTGGGATGGTCCTGCATTCCAGCCCTGCTGCAGCAGCACGTGCTGGCGTCCCAGCATGAGTGTGCCTCAGGAGAGCCGCCTTTTCCTTTGGAAAGGTGAAGACGGGGTGCACGAAACCATTTGCGAGGTCACTGGGTAGAGGTTCCTGTTCCACAGAGGTCAAGTGGGATGCAGGACCCTGGACCTCCCTGGGAGCTGTGCTGCTGGCCAGTCCCAAAAACAGATGATTCCTGCCCTGTGCTGGGGTTTTTCTAAGTGCAAATAATGAGCATTAGGTTTTTCATAAAGCACTTACAGATATGTTGTTTCATCCAGGAGAGCCAGGCATGGCCATTGAAAACTTGTCAACTAGTGAAAACACAAAACCTCCCGCTTTGCCTGTCAAGCCAAGTATCTAGCAAAACCTCTGACTAACTGTCTCTCAAGTAAAGGGCAAAATCCTCATTCCCTGGCTGGACTACTTAGGCTATGGGGACAGATCCAGAGCTGACACAACACAGACACCAGTGTCTGCACTGGCAAGCCCAAAGGGGCAGGTTTGTACTTTCCACATTTTATGCTGTGTTTCCTCTCCCACAGAGCAAAGCTGTGGGGATGTGCAGCACAAGAGAGGATGCCCCATGGTCCACGCAGATGCTGCATGGGAAAAAGTGGCACCATGTCCCCTTGACTCGCTGAGACCTGTGGGGTGGCAAGATGTGGCAGGGGCGTCCCACCTCCAAGGCCCAGGAGGAACCACTGAAAGCCAAGCTTCTAATTAAGACCACAGCTTTGGTTAATTGAGTCCAATTCACCTGTGACATGAAGAGTCCCAATCCCATCAACAATAATGGAACTGCATCGGCTTACACCAGTAATGACTTCAAATCAGTGGCATAATAAAGCTAATTCAATACTTTTCCAGGTCCAGCTGAGGAGGCTGCTGAGGGAGAGCTGGAGACAGCCTTCCTCCCTCAGCATCAACACCTGCTCGAGGGCAATGTGATCAGCCAAAGGCTTGAAAAGACAGGAAATGTAAAAAATAAACTGCGTTTCCAACAAGACCAAGGCTTAGTTTCAACGCTGAATTACTCCTGCAGGTGATCTTGTGCAAGTGCTGATGACAGAGCAGCACACAACTACATTCCAGGAGGAGGAACTCTGAAAGGCAGCCACAGGTCCCCAACCTACCGTGTGCTACTGAGCCACTCCACCAAGCTGAACCCACCAGCTCGGGGCACCGCGAACAGGACTTGTGTCACACGCTGGATAGCATCGGCCAGGGCATGGGAAGGAGCTCCTGAGAGACTGTCAGGCCTGGGGAGGAATGTGGATGAACGTGGAAGTTGCCCGATGTAGGCAGACATGCAAATCAGCAGCTGCGGGGCCACACCGACAGCCTCCTAATTGCCTCGGCAACCTCCTAATTGCCACGGCGCCCCCAGCGCTCTCGGGGCAGGGACTGGGAATAGCCAGGAGGAGCGGGAAGAAGCGAAACCCTCCCACGGGAGCAGGGGCTGTGCTGCCAGGTGGGTGCCGCCCTGGGACGGCCCGAGTGCCCCGAGGGATGGGAATGGCCCGGCTTGGCCCCCGGCCGCCCCACACAGGCCACTGCCTTGCGCACACAAATTTGTCTCTGCCTCGAGCCAAAAAAAACTAAGCCGACACTCTTTAGAAGAGACGTGCATTATTTTAGAGCAGTCAAGTTATGACTGGTCTGATTTCCATAATACACGCTCTGCAAACATCTGCCTGTTATTTAAGGCTCATCTCCACTGGGACAGAACTCAACAGCACAGACCTCTGAGCTGGTGTCTGTGGAGGACTCCTTGGTGCCAGAGATATCCCGGGGCAGCAGTGTGCCCAGCAGCTTAGGCTGGTCACTCCTCACTCCCACAGCCACATCCAGCTTCTCGTTTCTGAGCCTTTCCCCACATACCCACTGATGCTCCTGCTCCCATCAAAGGAGAGCTCCATCCTTCCCCTCTACCAGAAGTGTCTGCTCGTGCCAATGAGCCGGTGTCACCCCTCAGAGGGCCCTGCGATGTGTCTCTCATCACTCTCATCGTGGGCACCTGGCAAATCACCTGGCACCTTCAGGCCGTCTGCCATTGTTGCAGGCCGACTGCTGAAAGCTGAGTGTCCCAATTAGATGAAGTTAAATGCTGCCCTGAACAACAAGCGTTGCTGGCAAGAAAGTTATCCCAGCATTATTAGACTGCTCCCTCCCTACGAAGAGACCACAAATTGGTGTTTACTTCAGAGGCCAAGTAGGCCAGCTTTGAGAAAGCATGCCTGCCCCGCCATCCCACAGGTTTCCCATGGGCTCCTGGTTCCTCAGCACACACCTCCACGCCATGGCCGTGCTCTGCATTTAGCCCGGGCTCCATCCTGGCCCGACACAGCATTCAGCTACTGGGTTTATCCCCTGCATGCTGTACTGGGAGAGCTGAAACAACCCCGTCTCTGTGCTGCAGTCAGTTGACACAGGCTAAGTCAATTAGCTGCTATTCCTGCGATGCTCAGCTAGGCCAGATCAAAAGACAAAGAAAGAAAAGCCTCACACTGAGAGGAACCAGGTCCAATCAACACATTTGTCTTCGATACTTCAATCAAAATATTTGAAATGGGAAAGGGAGATGGCTGATGCTTCCCAAAGCAACTAGGTACAAGCTTGCTTTCCTAGGGCAGGAGGGGCAGAGGGGCCAGGCAGAGCATTGCAGTTCCCATTCACTTCTGCTCCAGCCTTTGCTTCCATTCAACAAATCCTTCAAATAAACTCACAAAAACCAAAATATATTCTGTAAGTTCCAGCTAAGGCACTTTCCATTTCAGAGTGGGCTGCTCAAGCCCTGTCTCATCCTGACTCAAACCAACACTCTTTGCAGCTTGTGCATAGCATTCTTCAGGAAGGACACAGAAGATCACAATGCACCACAGGCCTCGCACATCCTCCTCCTTTGGGCAGGATTATTATTTTGCAGATCTCTGCTCTGTATCACCCATCCCAAGGACCACTGGTCTTCTCAGTGGCTTTTGCAAAACTACATCAGTCAGCAGGCATGATATCCAATCCCAAGCCTTGTGAGTACCAAGCCCATTTTTGCCTCCAAAAACATTAATTTTTCTTTTGACAGGCTGACAGTTACTGATGACAAGGCTTCACCTACAGCTGAACTGAAGGAAATCAGAACTGGTAAAGGACAAAAGCAGGTCCACAACACTGAGCTGCAGCTGGGCAGCCTTCAGCTTCCCCTCAGCTCCTTGTGTAGCTGCTGCTGTTGTATCATGCCATGCTGCTCCTCACTTCAAAGAGGACAACCATGAGGAGAACTATTAAAGCAATTAAAAAAATATTATCTTTAGGATGTAATCTACCCAGAGATGAATGGGAATAATTATCTAGCTGCAGATTTTTATGGGGTTTTTTTAAGGCAATAACTGGCTGAACATTCATTCTAAGTAGTTACCTACACTAACTGCCACCTTATTGAAACAAGAGACTAAAGATACCATTTTTTTTCACAGTGTGGGCCACGTATTCCATACCATATTTCACAGTAACATCTATACTCACTAACCCTTTTTCCATTCAGTTCACAATCCCATAAACATCTCTGTAGCAGCTCATGCAACTGTTCATGTAGAAAAGGGTGCCTTCTGTTTTTCTCAAAGCAGCAAAGGCAGCAGTTCAACAGCCTGAAGTGAGAAGATCCAGCTCCAGTTTACCAGGCAGCTGTCTGAAATCGCCCCCTCAAATTCTCACTGAAGAGCAAGACCTAACATCAAGAGCCTTGCCTTAGCATTCTTTAATCTGCATACCTTGAACCCTTTATTCTTCCTCTTCTGCTCTGTTGCCCCACCTCTGAAATGGATATTATGCCATACTCTAGACAGGGAAACAGGCCCTGAGATACCAGCTACTGAGCTGAAGTTGTGCATCAACAAGACTTCCCAAAACCCTTTGATTATCTGTTCATTCCAGGTATTTTTTGAAGGCAATGTACAACCTAGGTCTGTTATTCACTTTTGGTTGGATAGATATGTTTTCTGTAGCTATTGCTTGAAGCATTACCATCTCCTGTCTGCCTCTTATGTCTCCATGGCCAGGTACCAGCACCAGCTGTCCTGATGCCAAGGGACACTTTGAGCTCCTCCCAACAGTACACAAACACATGCTCACCCCTATTATAAACACGCCAAAATATGCAACAAAGCAGAAAAAGGTCAAAGCCAACAGGCCTCTTTAAAAAAAAAAAAAGGCTTTTTTTTGGCTTGATTAGACCCCTGAGATGTCAGCCCTGAAGAGACAAACAGAGGGATTTGGGTTGCATATCACAACACTGAGGTGCAATGCTTTCCTCTTTATAGGTTATGGCTTAAGCCACACACTTGATTCAATAAAGGCTGACATAGAAATTTTCATGAAAGAGCTGTGAAAAATTGTTAAAGAACTCCAATCAATTTTAAAAAATCTATTTTAAAAATTCCTTTGTAATTTAAATTTACTGGGAGGTGGGTTGGGGGGAAATAACCCCAGAAGGTAACAGTTTTACTTTTTTTTAGATTATGCATCTTTCACCAAATACTGAAAAAGAAATCTCAGCTCATATTTGTAATAACAAGAGATTATTAGAGTCCTTGATTTACTGTTGAAGTCTGCAGTAAAGTTTCATACCTTGAGTGAGGTGCAGCCTAATCCCTGCATGTGATTACATTTAGGAGTGAGAGGGAGGTATGCGGGGGGTAGGGAGAAGCAATTTTTATTGAAGACAACGCTTCAGGCAGCCCTGGAGCAGAGTGGATCCAGTTTGAAGAGAATTGGCAACCCTAAAACTTTTTGATAAGATAAAAATTCATTGATGTTGGCTCACACTAGGCCCACTTCAACTCTGCACTTGTCCTCTGTGTTTCCTTGGCATATCTGTTCCTTTCCTCTATCTGCTTTAGCATAACTTTATTTTTCTCTTTTATCTTTAGCTAACTGCACCCAGGGACTGGAGGGATTGATTTTTTGTTTTGACTTATTGTTTGAAGATCTGTAACTCAAAGCAGCTTCTTGCGCCTCTGATGTCTAAGCCCGAGCAGTATAAAAGGTAAAGCTCATCCTGTGTACCAAAGTGAGCAGGGATACCATTTTATAATCAGTCATCTGTGTTTTATTTTGCCTTTTGGGGAGGAAAACTATTTTGAGACTTTATAAGCAATAATACTTTAAATAAATATTCTCATGGCAGATACTGCACATGCCAGTTCCCTTTTTAAAGACAGACAGCTAGTGCTTACCACTCAGGGGAAGAAAAAAAAAAGTTCTTAATTAAAGAAGGCCATTATACATCAGAAGATATTTTGAGCATCACGTCACACTACCAACAGCCTATTGCAGCCAAAATGTTACCATGCAAATGTAGAAATGCTCTCGCTCAGAGATGCGCTGCCATGAGGCCAGCGAAAATCCCCGCTGGGAGGGGAGGGCAGGAGACAGAGCCGCGCTCCTCGGTGCTGCCTAAACAGCCATCGCTCATTGCCATGTTAATACCACCCCGTCCCGAGACATGGAGCGATGCAGACGGATTTCTGGTTGCTTCCTCTGCCTTCTGAGGGCCAAACTCTGGAGATTTCTCCTTTGCCCAGGCAATTCTTCCCTCCCCCCACCCCCCGGACAAAAATGCCTCCGGGCTGTTTTAAACAAGCAGCTCCTCGGGACGTGGCACAGGGGTTTCTCACTGCAAATGCACATTTCCGTATCGTGGAAAGCCGATAGCCATGGCACACACGGACTTTGTTTACAATCGCCAGTCTCTGCTATTCCCTGAAGTTGCCCAGCTTGCTGAAATATGGTTACATATGCAAACATTATCTCCCAATTGTAACCTCATTTTCTGCTCTGCTGGACAGCGTGACCAGCATTTGTCATCTTGCCGCCCCCGCCCGCCACATCATTCATGTGTCTATAATTGTCATCAAGATGTGGCATGTCAGCAGGACTCCCGCGTCTGCTGCTCCCCATCTCCACGCAGTCACTCAGGTAACAAACCCATAATCTCACCCTGTTTTCATGATGGTTGAATTACACATAATTGTTTCTGCACAGTGATTGATTTCTGCCTGAATAGAGACCTCTGCCTTTTTTCAATGCGAGCGAGTGGCAGCCAAGTCTCTCCATCTAGGAGGAGGCAGCAGCCTTTGAAGAGATCAAAGCCAAGGCCGCGAGCAGTTGTGCGCCCTGGGAATATGGAAAGCCTTTATGCTCTCAACCCCATTTCCAACATCATGTTGGATTGCAGCTGCATTACATTCTGCCAGCATTCTTAATGCTTTTAGTATTGACTCTGACATCACCGATAGCTGTTTTAAAGTAACAAAAGCTGAAGGATGACTTATTTTCACAACTCCATAATTGGAACATGCAAAGTTAGGGGAAGGGAGCATTTGTTTTTAATCTGAGATACAAAAGAAAGCACAGAAAATTATATAAGTTTCCCAAAATTAAAAACACGTTTTTCATATGGAAAGAACAGAGGGGGCATTTTTATAGCCTAGACCACACAAAATGAACTGATTATGCACATGCTTTTTCAAGCCTAAAGGCTGAAGTAAAAATACGATTGGGCAAGCGAGTCAAATCGGGAAAAAATATTGTGACTCACAGTACGTTTAGTGACTTTTAGCACCTGATGCAAGGGAAAATAATGCAGATGCCCAGGCTGTTGTCTCCCCTCTGCAGCTCCTTGTAGCAAACTGACAGTAGTTCACTTACCTTAAACCAGACACACAGCACATGGCAAACACTAAATCTCCATTAATTAATCTAAAAAGATAAATAATGACCTAAAAGTATAAAATACTGCAAAGCTTCATTTAAGCCTCCCTCTCCTCCAGTCATACAGACAATCCTTAAAACTACTCTTGCCACAACATGGTTTTCAGGGGCATCAAATGCTCCCATGCTCCTTCTCTCTCCTCATCATCTGGCTTTGCTGATGAAAACAAAAGCAAATTTCTATCAAGAAAAGACTGTCCTGAATTTTAATTAAACGTACATCTACATTACCCTGAAAAAATATTTCCAGGAAACTTTAAAAAGCTATCAGCAGAAAGGAGGGAGGATAAGGAGGATGTGAAAAGCAAGAGCCCAGGAGTGCACAGCAGCTGAACCACTCTGGTGCGTGTGCTGCCCAGTCTGAGCACCAGGGCAACTTTGACAAATATTTTTATTCATGGTAAAACCACTGAATAGTAGCCTTTAAGAGCAGTAATTTTGAAATACGGTCCTGCCGCTACAGTGTGCGGAGTGCTGAGGAAGGAAGAATGTGCAAATAAAGCATAAGCTGTAAAGAATTAAACATTACGAGCACCCATGTATTAGCAATAAAAATAATTTCCTCTTAGCTGTATCGTTTTTGTTCTGCTGTACTAACACTCCTTTCCTCCCTGTAGTCATTAAAACCCTAACTCAAAGACAACAGCGAAGGGATCTGGCCTCCCTCCCTATAGACACAGAGCTTATGTCCCTGTCATTTCAAGGCTGGGAAACTGTCTCATTTTCACTTTGACTGTTCCTTTACACACTAACCACACTGAGGCTGAAATTAGAGTCAAACCTAGCAAGCTCTTTTCCAAGATGTAAAAGCTTATAATTTTTTTAGTATCAAGACAGAAGTCTTTTCTGATGTAATCCAAGGTTTTGGAGTTTTTCCTCCCTCTACTCTCCTGCCATCCCTAACAAATTTACTGCTTCCTCTGCACAGCCTGCTTTTAAAAATCAGGACTAATTCTTTGTGGCTCTGGTGTTCATTCTGATAAGCAGAGGGATGCTCATAAAGGAACACAGAGGAAAGAGTGGAAAGATACACGGAGCTGAAGCCGTCACTGTAAACAGAAGGATCTGCTGCCATTATCTGCAGAACAGCTAAATCAACTTCTGCCTATATCCCAGGAGGAGTCTAAAGTATCTGGAAACGAATGCCAGCCTCCAAAAACTGAGTAAGTAACATGCATAGCATTGCAAAAGTCTCCAAAACACTCACCACTATGAAGACACAGCAGAAAAACAACTTTTACATGATGCTGCAACCCTACCTTTCAACATCAAACCATTACTATGATGAAAAAGTATGTTTTACTGTAATTACTGCTAATTTTTCCCTTCCGGGGACTTTTGTGTTCGTTTACAGAGGATTCACTTGCTACTTGATACTTTTTCTCGAAAGCTTGCTCCTATTTTGTAGCTATTGAAATTCAAGAGACACTATTTAGCCCAAAAGAGGCACCTGAAGGCTGTCTGCCAGGTTTTCACCCTGTGTAGCCCACTCCATAACCTGCACAGGCGGCATTCTGTGCCCAGGCAGAGGCACAGCTTCTCCTCATGCAGGATCCTTTGGCAACCACATTAGAGAGAGCCAGCAACCCTGAAAACCAACCTCACCTGCTCCTGAAATCAGGAACTGAAATCCCTTCAAGGTGACTACCTGCAGGACCACAACAAACTGAGTTTGAAGCGTGGCTGTGGTGCTGGGGACCCTGCAGCCACCAGCTGTGGCCACAGTGTATCAGCTGTGGCTACAGAGGTGTGAAGAAACAAAAGAAAACGCCACAGATGACCTGGCTAACCCTGGCAGGGCAATGGCGCCAGGGAACACCGTTTAGGGAGTACAGATAGGAAACTGAGAGCTGTGCTCCAGTGAACACAGCCTGGCTGCACTGTAGTGTATTAAAATAGAAGATATTTCAGGATGTCCAGGAAAAAGTTTAAAGCTTCCAGCTGCAAATGAGCCAGCACCTCCTTGCAAGCCATTCTTCCCACCAGAGGCAGTCGAGGCACAGGGCTCGGACATCACTGAGGCCTTGGCAGGTGCCCACCACGGCTGGAAGAGGAAGACAGATGCCATTGCTGCCGAGTTGCCATCCCAAAAAGCTGCTCTGAGGTCTTCCCATCCCTACAGTAAACAACAAAAGTCCCACCAGGCTGGTGCCAGGGCAGCTGACAGAAAAACCCTGGCTGGTCATTCCCAGCACATTGTGTGCAAGGGCTGAGAATCAATGGCAGGTTCCCAGGAGAGAGAGCGCACCGTGCTCGTTATCTAATTGTGTTTGCACTGAACTTCTGAGAGGGAAGGAGACAAAAGTGGGGGATGAAAATAATGATGCTGAGGGCAAACAGCCTGCTCCCCTGCAGGGGAGAGAGCAAACAGAAAACCAAGCGAGAAGATATGGGTGCTATTGTGTGGCAGGGAGGGAAAATGAGAAAAAGTCTGTTTCTTGACAAAACCTTTTTTGGGCTAATTTTCTTAGGCCACTTCTTGCTTTCATTTAGAAACTTCAGTAGATTGTTTGCTCCTCCATTCAAAGGCTGGGTATGAAATACAGCCACAGCCAGCACTGACACAAACTTTCTTCCTATCTGCACTGGCTTCAATCCTTTTATTTTCCCTCCCTCCACCACACACATCTCGGTTTTTACTTTCTCAGACTTCTCATTAACAAAACTAAAACCAAAACCAACCTAAGAAACATATGTTAGAAGTGAGCTGCCTTTCAGTTCCCAAAGTGAACTCAGGAAATACGGATTTTATTCCCACCTCTGCCATCACCTTCCTCTAAGGCTCTGAACAAATGTTGCTTTTTCAGGTCCTCATTTGCAGAAGTCTCCTCCCAGACTGTGCTTTGCTTTTGGGAGTGGAGCGGGGGGAAGCAGAGGACATCCACACACACAGACACACCCCAGTGCCAGCGTGGGCACCGGGGATACTTCCCAGGAATCTGCCGGCAGTCACTGACGCACTGCAATTTCCACGGGTCACGTCCTCATGCTACACTCTAGGCTGGACAATTATACACAGAATTTACCTATTTCACGCTTAATTGCACAGGCACAAACTTTTCCTCCAGCCCCAAAACAGCTATAACTTACCGGCGGCACTTATGTTACCACAGGCACCTCTGCCAGTCCTGGCTTAACCTCCTAGGATCAAATCTTGTCCGCTGGCTTAACCAGCCAACCCCTCCTGGGAGAACCCAGCAGAGGAGAGAGAGGAAGCACAGGTAACACAACAAAGGCCAACATCAGCTGTGGGCTCCTGGGCTGTGACACGCCACCTCCAGAAGAAAAATGAAACACCCACCTGTAGGCTCTTCTGCTGATTGAACCTGAAAAATAATTTGTCCACTAGATGCTGGCCAGAGAGATTCATTTAATGGAGGAGGGCATGTTTGTGCAGTAAGCACTACTGTCTAACTATCTGACTGTATTTACTTGGAGTCCTGGAAGACAAGCTTCACAAACCCACCGCTGAGATCTCCTTCTCCTAGGAAGTCTGCCTGTGCCCCAAACACAGGGGTTTCTTAACTGGCTTTGATTCAACCACATTTCCCTACTGAACATTTATCGTTCTGCCCCATTAGCCTGCATTATTCTCACTTACACACATATCCTTGGAAAGAAAAAGCAATAAAAGGAAGGATTTAAAGTGTCAGAAAAAAGAGGAAAGCTCCCTACACAAGTTGTTTTGGAAGCACCCTTGAACTAAAAAATGTTTCAAGACAGTGTTTGACCAGCTCTTCTGCAGTCTCTTAATATTTCCTTATTACAAAGTATGAAGTCATCCTTTTACAGGTCACTCTGATAAGAAGATTATATTTGCCAGTTATAAAAAAAAAAGTGTTTGCAATATTGCTGTCAAACTGTCTGGGGAGTCACCTAATAAATTAGCATTTCTTGTGGTTCTCCTATTCCAATCTTTCCTTCTGAAGATTTACATCTAAAACAGGATCACTGCACTATTATCTTAGAAATATTCTCAAAATAACTGAGATAGGGAAAAAAAGTCTCAACAAAACCTGAAAAATCCATACACTTAAGAGCTAAGCTTTTTAAAGTTTTATTTCTTTTCTTTTGCCTTTAAATCCACCACATCTTCCTTTTCTTCCTATAACAAGAGTATTTAAGACACAAAATAAAGTGCAAGAGAGAAGGGTTTGAGTAACATTTTTTTCAAATCAAATATGTTCATTTGAAACCTATTTTTTCAAGTTGAATTTCAGTTGTGTGCAGGAGGTAATTGGGCAGTAAAAACCAGACCAAAATACAGCCCAGCATGCTACTGTCAGATGGCAGCAAAACAAGGGGAATCCTAAGGGAGTAAACTATTTTAATCGCTTGAGTTTTGAAAAATGTATTCCAATATGTTCGACGTATGGCTTATTTCCTCAAGATCCTCACTGGCTCTCCCAGTGGCAGCTGGGTGAGCTCATTGCTCCTTCCCATATTGATCTCCAGCAGGCTGGAGGGGACCTGGGCTTCCCCCATCACCCTGGGCTCCCACCCTGACCCTCACTCACCTGTGAGCTCCTGCCCCACTCCCAAAAGCTTCCCGAGAGGCTGAACCTGCACATACATTTGTATTTGAAAAAGGAGGACCTGGATGTGAGCACATGGACAGTTTTTACACTTGGCAGGGTCTAATTCACATGCAGAAGTTCAGGGGAGAAATCAGCCTCCCCCCAGTTTAGAGGAGTCCCTGCACTGGGTCAAGCCCAGTTATTCTCCAGCTTCACCTCAACTTTTCTGTACACAAGTGTTTCATCAGTTTAAGATACAGAAGTGCTGCTGATCAGACTGCAACGATGGAACAAGCTGCCACAAAGCCTAAATTGAGGAGAGAGCACAGATGTGAGAATGGAACCACCCTGTAAAAACTAATTGAAGAAGATATAGAATGGAATTTTGCGTGGGACAGAACACGGGTTGGTGGCAAGAACCTTGCTCACTGTGAGGACACAAGGGAATGATACAAAACAGCAATGAAGGAAATACAGGACTGGCAGGGAGCAAAGTAAAGAGCAAGGAAAAACACAATGACCACTCATAACTGCAGCTTCCTGAACCCAATACAGCACCACTCAAACTTCAGAAAGGAGAGACCCTCAACAAATCCCTGGATTGTAGCATTTAAACAAAGTAAACACATTTGCGTTGCCGGACACAGTTTATCTGCGTTTTAGCACATCGGCAGGCAAAAGGCCTTCTCCCAGCCCGTGGTCTGTGTTTGACAAGTGTTGACACCTGTAATCATCACCTCCACATTGTACTTTTTTTATGCTAGACAAAGCTTGCCAATGCAAGACTTGATAGGGATGAAGAAAGATCAAGGCAAAAAGATACGCCAGAACTGTGGAGAGACAACAGACGGCCACAAAGATAAACCTCTGAGACAGTTTTGAAACACAGAAAAAGGCAGAAAATTGAAGAAATAGAGCCTTATAGCATAGCTAAGTGACCAGTTACAGAGAGAGAGCTCTGAGCAGCCAGTGTCACTAGGATGCCTACTCAGAAATATAGAGCCTACAGGGACAGCATTTTAGAGCTCATCGCTCTCCACCTCTGAGCCAACAAAACTGCCCAACCAAAGTCCAATGATCCCTTTCCCTGTTTTTTGAACATACATCATGAATCAAACAATTTCCAGACTGGTTTTCTTTGGATAATGACTGCAACCCCATCCACACCTCCGTTCAACTCAGCTAAGGTGAAGCTGAGCTGTCATCAGTATCCACAGGATTTCAGCATCATGCCTTGCAATTCTGTGCAATCTCAGTCCTTGTGCTGACACTGTGAGGTTCATTGCAGCTCACACACTTTCAAAGTTTCTCAGAG
Organism: Molothrus aeneus; assembly: GCF_037042795.1. Taxonomy (NCBI): domain Eukaryota; kingdom Metazoa; phylum Chordata; class Aves; order Passeriformes; family Icteridae; genus Molothrus; species Molothrus aeneus. The sequence goes on along the minus strand of NC_089649.1, from coordinate 26,567,962 downwards.
CAGGGCTGCTGGTTATATGCAAAGCCTGGTACTGTGCTGGATGTGCAGCACCAGCCTGTTTCAAACTACTTTAAAGCTTCCCTGCTCAGAAAGCAAGGAGGGGAAAGGAAAAAAAAAAGGTCACACAAGCAGCTTTCTGCTGCTCTTTGCCAAAGCAGCATTACCAGGGCTGCCTCACACCATGAGCACATGCCCATGTACCCTACTCCTTGGCAAACACTTGCATGAAGTCCCCTGCTCCCAAGGGACACCCTCCCCTGCCGTGGTCTGGGTGAAGCAGACCTGCCCACTGACTCGTGCGGAACTGTTTGAAGTACAGGGCTGGAATACTGAAAGTGCTTGGATAGACAGGTGCTTTTGGGAATTAACTGCTCTCTGGCTTGCTTAATAACTCCTAGCCAAAGCAATTCTCTGGTTTATGTGTTACAGCTGGTGACAGCACTACACTCACTTTTTGAGCTGCCCATTTTATAAATATTCAATCAAAGCCCTGTAACTTTACACTTGTAATTTTTGCTGACTAAGCTCATCCCATTGATTTTATGCCTCAACCTTAGCTATATCCACAGCCATTTAAAGAAAATAAACAATCATTGAGTCAACCTTTCAGCTCTCTTAAAATGCTCTTCTACACAAGGGATTTGGTAACTTTGAAGATCACAGGCGAAGATATTCCAGTTCCTTCATCCTCCATCTGAAGTCCCAGCAAGCAACACCACCACCAGAAGCCATGGAAGGCCAGCCATTTTTCCTTGGGCAGTTCAGGCCCCTTTTCTTCCCCTTTAGGAGAGCAGGCAATCCCTGACTGATTAGCACAGTTGGTGTACATGTTAACTCCCTATTGCACTTTTAGCTCAATCCCGAAGATTCAATGAATACATTTTTATTTAAGTGCTCGATCACTTTCTTGCTGAGAGGACAGATTCCTTTGAAGTGGGAATCCCAAACTAAATAAACATATCCACAAGATCCAAGTCTCAAATAGAAGCCACTGGCTTGCTAGATTAAGTTATTCTGAGTGCAATTTTCTTAAGTGAATCTAATGCTTATGAAGGGCTGAAGCAACAGAGACACTAATCCCCAAGTCGGGGGCAGGAGCAGCAGAAAGGGACCAAACCCAAGAGCCAGACAAGAAGTGTCCTCACCCCAAACACGTCTTACAACCAAAACCAGCTTGGAGAGAAATGTCTGCTATCCTGGACAGGGCAGTTTGGGGTAAATGGGAGCCACATCTGCACAGCTGGAGCATCACAGCACATGGCTTCCCTGCAGCAGTGGGACGGACACAAGCTGAGGACAACCTGACTCGAGCAGGTCAAGGACAGACTGCCTGGCTCCCAGCAGTGTTTCCCTTGAACCAGACAGACACTGGATCAGGGTCCATCCATGTGAGAGCAGCACAGGAGATCACGGCAGGACACACACAGAATGTTCGGTGTCTGTATTAAAATGGACTCTTGCACGTTTGTCTCTTCGTCTTCCTGAGAGACATAGTGTTTTACTACTAGCAAAAAAGAGAAAAAAGCACATGCCTCTGATAGGACTTCAGAAATATTAAGCAGCAGTAAAATGCTTTTGTGTGGGTTATTTCCTTCCCATATCAGGAGGCATTTTCGCTAACTATAAACAGAAGTTAAGTACTCCAGAGAAGCCAGGCCTGCGGTACCCAGGCTTTTCAATGCCTGCAGGCATGCAGCACTGCAACTATCTGGAAAAAGCCTTTTCCTCTTTTGATGCCTGAACCTGTGGAGCTTCAGGCTTTCTTCTTGAGCCATATCCTCCTTGGCACTTGCAGCCCATAACAAGCTATTCTTATTAACATTTTTTCTGGGCTGGATTAAGTTGGAAAAGAGACAGGAATGATATTTTGCTTAAATCACTTTAAAAAGTAAGCAGCAGCTCTACCATTTAAAGTTTATATTGAATCAGCTCCTAGATGTATAGAAAAAAAAGGGATCTTTAGGACATAAACACAGACACGTATTGCCATACAAAAGCTCCAACTTTGATGATTTGCAATGGGTAGGGTTTTTGATAATGCCTCAGCTCAAGCCACACACACACACAATTACTGCCTCTGCACTGACACACCAGGAGAACATTTTGTTTTCCCCTTACCCATCCACAATTACATAGATTTGTTAATTGCATCAATGTGACAAGGAGGAGGCAACAAAAGCTGAAAAGGTGTTCTCTACATTAGTATGTGCCAAAGATCACGGTAACAAACCGAACTATGAACTATATACTATATAGTTCATAGAACTATACCGAACTATGAGCTATATACCTAAGACTCTGCCTGAAGCTCTGATCAGGAGCAGCCAGACCAAACTCCAGACAAGGACAACCTAGAGCCAGTGTGTTAACTTCTTCTGCCCCTCTTCCGAATGGAGGATTCATCTCTTTACATGGGAGAAAGAAAACACCACCAAAACTCATCCCATGACCATTCACGGCTTGGGTTTATGTTTCACAGTGGCCTGACTAACTTAGACTGATCAGCTGTGATTGCTTGAGTCAGAGCAGCTGAGAGACATGTTTGTAGCAATGAAGTGCCACTATTGGGGCTGAGCAGATTCCTGTTCTTTCCCGGTGCTGCCATTTGGCAGGACTCACTGAGCTACTCAGAAAATAATGCTAAAATTCCTCCCTGGGCAAATGCTAATACAGTCCATCAAGTTCTGCTTCCATACAGCCAGGAAGCTCTGTGCTCCTGTGTGCTTGATTTCAAAGTTCTTTAAGGAGTTAATCAGCATCATTCAGCTGCGCGGGGTAAAGCTGCAGAGCGTCAGTGTTGGATAAGCAGCTCTGGCTTGTGGAGCCCCTCAGCTGCCCATTTCCTCAGGCACAGGCCTGGGGTTGTGGAGGGAAGAGAGACATCTGTGGCAGGACCACAGCTGCCTAAAACTCCAGAGCATCCTGCTCCAATGTCAGCTTGGGAACCAGAGCAAAGGTTTCTGGTGGGTGATACGGGAGCAGGAGCCGAGCCACAACTTCTGCACTGTGAAAGCCTAATTCATATTGGGCCAGGGAGGTTTCAGCTGGCCACAGCTCCCAGCAATTCCCTACAACTGCACAGTGAGAAGAAGCAAATTCTCAGGAAAAAGACAATACAATGAAAAATCAGGTTTGTGTCCTTCTGCAGCTCCCATACATTCCCCTTGGGGCTCCAAAATTTCCCCACAAGGAAGTGAATCAGGCTGCTTTCAGAGGAACAGAAGATAAAGCTAGGGAAACAAAACCCGCACTGAGGCTCCATAGCCTCTCATTTTTGCTATTTCTACCCTCATCCTTCCTTCTGCCCATATTATCCTCTGAATCTCCTGGGACATCAGCTCTTCAAGATGGGAACTACCTCCATACCCCCTGCCATGCAGAAACACACAAGCAATATCCAAAATCTGGGCTAGTCCTGAGTTGTTCCTAGCAATCCAACTCTCTTGAAAGAATTCCTCGTCATTTTCAGATACGCCGCATTGTGCAAGTTGCCATAAAATGTTTATACATTGTATCCTCCGACCTATTTAACACATCCAGCTGCTACAGAGAGGCAGGAAGAAAGAAACCCAGACCCCAAGAACACAGACAAAAAGTAGGTTGCAGAAATCCCCTATCTTTCCGTAGGAAGTTTAACTCATGGAGAATGAGAAATAAACCCAAAATTATCTACGGGATGAATTTAAAACATGGAGAAATGATCTTTCTTCAGTCACTTCCTCTGTTCCCACGTTCCCACCAAACAGTCAAGAAAGCTTTGCCACCCCAAAACTAGTCTTGTTAACCAAAGGGAAAAACCCCCACACGTTAGAAAACAAACAGCTGCCTCCATCTCCCATCTTCAGTGCCCTGCGAGGCTCAGAAACCACCGAGAGCTATCTCAGCACACAGGATGCGCATTCACCAGGTGTTCCTGCGGTCTGGCACCCTCACCTGCCACTGCTCCTGCAGCCACCCCAACCCACTGCTGCTTCCCCACTCACCCACCCATCTGATAAGAACACAAACTGCGGCACCAGGCTCCTACCTGAACTTGCAATTCACACTCTCCTGCTCCTACTAATACAACTTGGAAATAAATAGCAAATCAGCTGCCAGTAAAATAAGAAAATTAAAAAAAAAATTGAGGAGGAGAATGGGGAAGACGAGACCTCTCTAACATCAGCAGAATTTGGAAGATTTTGAATCCTTGTCAAACACCCTCTTCCTTCCAAAAGCTGCACTGAAATTAGACTTCCATTTTTTTTTTATTATGGTTTATTAGGCAAGTTGTGTCTGACTACAGATTTCTACTTTTAATTTTGCAAAGCAAGCTTTTAAAGCATGTGCCTTTTTTAAAAAAAAGGAAAGGCTTTTTTTTTTCCCCTCTCTACATATGGTGATGAAAGTAACTTTTTTCCCTTTCCAGGAAAGCTTTGCTCTCCCTTCTCATAGATGGTCCTTGCCCTGTGTCTGGATGCCGTTCCCCAGGGGTGCATCCCCGGGGCAGTTTGCAGTCAGCAGGTCCTTCCAAGGTGGAAAAAAAGATTCAGCGCCCCAGGCGCCTTTTTAATCCCGGCTAACACCTCCAGGCAACAGATGCATCAACAAGAAGCGTCTTTGTCATGCAAATAGCAGGGCGCAGGTACACACCAGGCACAAATGGCTGGGGACTAGTGACACCCCAGGGGAGACCTCTGCCTCCGGTGCTTGCTGATCTCAGCTGCTGCTTGCCCTGGAAAGGGGAGGCAGAGCAGACCTGGAGGGCAGCGGCCGGGACCCCGCGGAGGTGAGCGCGGCGCCGGAGCCGCGGAAAGGCACGGGGAGAGCGAGCGTGTCACCTCCCGCATGCCGCGTTTTGATCTTGCGCGCATTAAAACCCAACTGTCAGCAACGAGCCTAGCAAAGATTACAGTTCAATTAAACAAAAAAATTATTTAATAACTCAAGCGTGTAGCCTTGAGGTTAAACTGAAAGAACTCCGGGCTTATGTCAACATTGCAGCCCTGCAACAGCACTGTTTTATTGAAACAGTGGTGCTGCTGTAACACGCAAGAGCAGCACTGAACTAAATTAGCCCCTCAGATGTTCAGCAGGCAGCTTTGCAATTAAAAACAAAACACGTTTTCCCCTCTTTGTCCCCTCCACCACACCCACAAAGGGCAGTTCCTCAAGAGCCTCTGCAAGACGATATTCTGAGGGCACTGATGCCAGATCTGTACAGAGTGGCAGCCTCACGGCATGCATATATGGAGAAAATCCTCGGAGTATAATTAAATTGGATTTTGCTGTTCTAAGCCATGCACCAGCACTCAGGACTTTGTTAGGAAGCTAACAAGGCAAAGAGGGGGCAAAAAAAAAAAAGTTTGAAGTTTTCTAGTCCTCCAAAGGGTGGGTTTGAGCCTCGATGCCGTCTTGAAAAGCTGCATGCTTTTCCCTATGATACATCCAAAAGGAAGTTTTATGTAGAACAACGTTTACAACAACAAATATCAACAGACTGTGATCATCATGCTTCACCCTAAATGGCTGTAGGCCTCTGAACTGGAATTTATACACAAAAAAAACCCCCACAGCTATAGAAAGCAATATATTGCATGAGTCTTTGCATCTTTCAAATGCAGATCCATGTGTTTTGCAGTGCCAAAGCACCCTGTCACTCTGACTCCAAATATACACTAATTTAACATGTTTCACTGCTGTCAAATTACCAGCACAGATCAGGCCCCCTTCTTTTTGTTTTTGAAGTCGAATGCCACAGTCCTGAATAAAAATCAAGAATGTCAAAGAGCACAACAATGCCATGACAGAGTGGCATGACAGAGACCTCCAAGAAAAAAATCTAGGAGCCAGTAAGAGGGAAAACTGCTTTATCACAGGGGAAGTAACAGCATCCAACTCCTCCTCTCACAGCACGCACAACGGCGGCGGCATTTTTCCAGCACGATGCCTACAAGCAAATTGTTTCCTGCTCCACTCAGGTTCTACTAATATAATTTCCACAGCTCATTTTAACACTGCCTCTCCATTGCTCTATATGTATACCAAGAGGCTTACAAAAATAAATGGGGATTGACTATCCAGAATTAAAAGTACATTTAAATCCATTAAACATGAGTCTACACCAATGGAAACAGAGGGACCAACCTGGAAGAATCAGTGCTCGCCACAATGTAAGGGAAAGCTGTAACTACTGCATCATGGTTGATATTAATTCCTAAACAACCATTTCACAATTTCTGGCTGAAGATACAGAGTATGTTTCAAAGCAATGCTGCCAGATAGATAAAGCCTTCACGCAGACCAACTGATGGTGGAAATAAATATCAATCAGCAAAGAGCAATGCCACATCTGAAGCAAAAAAAAAAAAAAATCCAATCTTCTCATCTTACTGTCATGTAACTTTAGCAGTTCTGCTTCCAGCCCTTGATTTTCCTCAACAAACGAAGAGTTAAAGCCAGAAAATTCACATCTGTCCCAGTCATTACAAAGACAGCATTTACATCATTCTGCCATACATTATCCTACAGTAGTAAACCAGAGCTCCCCCCACAAAGCCCCCAGCCCTGTTCACAGACATTAATCTCAGCTTTTCCACTGTGATCACGACCAACACCTCTAAGAGCTCTCAAACTCCACTGGACAGAGGCTCTGAACAGTAGAAGCTCAACCTTCACTGTCACTGAAGCTAGCCAAAAGACCCCTTTGTAAACAGGCTCTGCAGACCAACAGGAGGAAACCCAGCTTGCCAAAACCAGCTTTTGGAAGAGATAACTCACTGTTCTGGGGATGGGTGGCGACAGAGATCCGTTAGGCATGTATGGGTCGTTATTCATATTTGGCATCATGATATACCCAGAATAACCAGAGTACGATGGTCCCTTGCTGTATAAGCCATTGTCTGGATGCTTTCCTATGGAAGATGAAACAATGATTACATGATTCCCCATGTATGCATTTCTCACAATTTAGAGCACTCAAACAGGTACTGTGCATATATAAAAATGTTCTACATGCAAATGTTTCTTTACTCATGGAAATTACTGCTGACAGAAAAATGATACAAAGCAATTTGTAAAAACATTTTTTTTTTAGGAAGAGTAAATTGTTAAAAGAGCAAGTATTCTCAGTGAGGAGTTTATGTTTAAAATACACAATAGCCCCAAAATAAACAATTTTGCTAGTACTCATTGAAATCAAAGTAGACACATCAGCAATGACATCACATTTCTCAAGCAGCAGTTTTACCTAATTTTATACGTGCCTCTAGGATTTGTCAATTCAGAATTATTGCCAGTATGGGTTTCCAACATCATTGTTAGGAAAGGGAGGACAAGGCTGTGATAACTAGATATAATAATTTCCTTCTCTTGCTGAGACAGTGTGTGCAGCAAACAATTCATTCTGACTATGCTCACTGGGAACAATTAAAGGGCAGGGGGTGGCTTGGAAGGAGATCCTTACAATTTGGGAGGGAGGCTGTTAAGCACACATGGTACTACAGCCAAGAGGGAAACCCCATGAGGGAGGCTGTCTGGTAGGGGAAAAAAAAGTGTTTGGGTCCAGATCCTGCAAATAGGGTGAACAGGTCTCCCACCTACATGCCCACTGACAAGGATACTACTTGAAAGTGAGGTTTTAAGAAGATGCAGAGCTGAAAACTATCCAGAGCTGAACACCTCCCCCTCACTGCCCAAATGCAATGAGCATGGACATTATTGCTTTTAGGCTATTTAATTACAAATTTGGAGGAAGATGGCGAGAGAGTCCTGGAAAGCACCAGGACTGAACTCTGTCTGTCTTTATATGGAATTTATAATCCGGTTTAGTTTGTGATGATAAGCTTTTGATTTTAAACATAATCTCCCACCCTTCACAGCACACATTCTTTGCATGCGTGTCCAGCTTCCTAAATGATATTTGATGAACTCTGCTACTTCCTCTGTCCTTCTCAATTGAAATTAACCATTTGAGACATTAAAAAATGCAGGAGATCTGCTCATACTTAGATTTGAAAAAGGAGATTTAAGTGACAGACTTTGGCTATGGGGAAAAGCAGAGGGTTTCTGAACACAACTGTACACTGTATGAGTGAAGAAATAGATGTATTTAAGGTGATATCCTAAAAATAGTTACTTCTTCAGTGAAGATCCATTTGGCCTACTTATCAGTTTCTAAACAACTGGAATACCATTTGGTCACTCTAGATAAACGCACTGCACGTTCGTCTCCTTTTTAAATGCACTTTGAAAACACTTTGGCATCCCTCCTCCCCAAAAGATATTAAATTTATGTTTTCCAAAAGAAACCAAGTTCCAGTTTGAGGACTGTGTGGAGGGTCACAGAGGGACAACACTGCAAGACGGGACTGTGCAAGTCTCACCTTCCTCGGGGTGTTCTCTGCCTTTATCATGGTAGGAATCCTGTGCTTGAGTCTGCCTGGAAACCTGACCACAAGGAATCCACCATCAGAAAAGAAGAAAAAGAAGAAAAGTCATTGTATGGATTGCTGTTTATCAAACACGCTGCTACAGTTTCTTGAAGGAAGAGAGGATTTCAGACCACAAGATTAACATCTTTCTTTTTCCTCCTAAGTCGCTTGGAAGGCAACTGTTCCAGAATCATTTGTGTAAACTATTGTTTTATGACAACGTGAATAACTACAGGGCTTTGCAAAGCATTTCTAGCAGAAGCACCCTGAATTTAATGGAAGTGGATCATTTCTGGAAAATATTTGGCACTCTGGCAGTCAAAACGCTCTTGGTAAAAAGATACCAAAAATAATAATGAAAATCAGGTTGCCCTCCTTAGCAGATGTTTAGGGAAAAAAAAAAAAAAAAAGAAAGAAAATTTTAAAAAAAAAATTAAACAAAATTTTTAAAAGGCAGGTTCCCCGCTCGCCCTGAAGTTATTTTAGAGTCGGGAATTTCTTCCCTAACAGTTTTATGCAAATCCCTTAAAGAGTTTACAGCTAACGCTCCGACCCCGCTGATTTTACTGAGGAAATTTCATGGCTGCTTGAGGTCTAATACCACCGCACCGTCGGGGAACTCGCGGCAACTTTTCTCATCCCGGGCCGAAGCGCGGAAGGAGCTCTGCCCGGCGCATCTCTGGAGACAGGATTTGGGGTAGAACGAGCTCTTTTCCTATGGGAAATGTTTCCCCGGTGCCCCTCCGAAGCTCCCTCCCCGCGGCGGGGCCGGAGCCCGCCGGCACCCCGCGCCCCCTCCGTCCGCGCTGCCCACGGAGCCCCCGCGGCCGCGCACCTCGTGCCCGTTGGCGCCGGGGGCGATCTCGGACTCGTTGACGAGGGAGGACTTGATGTCGGCCAGGTCGCCCTCCTCCTCGGGGTGGCTGATCTCGGCGAAGATCTTCTCTTTCTGGGGGTCCCCCTCGTCCTTGAAGGGGATCATCTCGTCGGTGGCGCAGAGCTCCGGGTCCCCCCCGCCGCCCCCGGCCCCCGGCAGCTGCGGCATCCTCACGGCAGCGCGGCGTCTGCTGCGGCCGCCGGCCCGCCGCGGGAAGGGGAGCGGGCGGAGCAGCGGGGGGAGGAGGAGGAGGAGGGCGGAGGAGGAGGAGAGAGGAGGAGAAGGAGGAGAGAAGAAGGAAAAATCCCGTGAACTCCTCGGGGCTGCTCTCGACAGCCGGAGACCCCCGCCCGCCCGTCCGCCCGCCCCCTCGGGGCCGAGGTACCCCGTCTTCCGCACGACACCGACGTCCCGGGACCCTCGCCCCAACGCGCCGCACGGCCGGAATAGGTCGAAATACGCTTGCCCGTGTCCCGACCGCGCCAGGGACCGCCCCCCAGGAGACCCGACCCCCCTCCATCCCCCCGGGACCCGGGCTCACCCCGGGGGAGAGGAGACGCGGAGGGGAGCGGAGCCCGCCCGCGTTTCGCCTCCGAGCGAAGTTGCCACCACCCCGGCGGGACCGAGTTAAAATGGCTGGGGGGAGGCGGGCAGGGGGAGGGGGCGTCCCGGGGGAAGGGGCCGGCGCTGCCTGTGCCGCGCACCCACCGGGCCTTTGTCCGCCACTTCGTCCGCGGCTCCGGGCACGGCTGGGCTCGGCTCGGCGGCACCGCGAGGGGCGGGGGGCCGGGGAAGAAACAGCCCCGGGAGGGAGGGAGAGCAGGAGGGGAGGGATGGAACGGGCGGGGAGGTGACCCCCCCCCGCTTCCCTCCGCGCCCGCGGGCAGGGGAAAAAGTTGCCGGCACGGCGCCCCCGGCCGCCTCCGCGCTCAGCGCCCGGCGCGGGGCCTCCTCCTGCCGCAGCCGGCGGGCGCGGCGCCCCACGGGGGGCGGCGGTGGGGCGCGGGGCGGCGGCGACAGCGCAACTTCAGCATCGCTCCCGCCCTCCCTCCCTGCGCCGTCGGGGCGGGGCGGGGCGGGGGCGGCGGAGATGAAAGGGACCGCCGCCGTGACTGACACCGTGTCCGGCCCGGGAGGGCCGAGCGGCGGGGGCGGGGAGAGGAGGGGGCTGGGGCCAGCGCCAGCGGGGAGGGAGGAAGGGGCGGGAGGGAGCGGGTGCGGGGCTGCCCCCGGGCAAACTTTGCTCTGGCTGCGCGGAGTAGCCTCTGTGTCCGTGTGTGTACCTACATGCACATGTGTGCGTTTGTGTGTGCGTGTCCGCGTCGCGGGGGTGCGCCGGGTCGCTGCCGCTCCTCTCCCTTCCCAGCCAAGAGCCCGCCGAGGAGGGCACAGGCACTAGCTGCATCCCCGGGAAGGGCGGACAGACCTGCTTTTTTAGGGCTGCTTTGTTGAGCCTTCCCCATCGCCACATGGCGCTGCTCCGGTGTGGGAAGTGTGCGAGGGGTTGACCAGGCTCTGCCCGCGCCCGCATCGGACGAAGGGCAGAAATTAAGACATCCCCATTGAATCCAGTAAGTGCCCGGCAGAAACGAGTGGTAGCCCCTGAGAGAAGGGGAGAAACCGGGGTGAGCTCGTCCCAGTTTCGGAGCGGTAAATAGAGCCAGAGCAGTAAGGGAGATTTACCCCTCCACCCTGTCCCGTTCCTCCAGCACCGCGCTGCCCCGTTAGCTCCTGGCCGATCCAGCATCAGCCGGCGACAGGGCACGGGTGCAGTAAAAAAAAAAAATCATCCAGACAAAAGCAGACGCTGCGCTTGGGGAACGTCAGGATCCGCAACTTCTATTTTGCGAACACCATGGGCGCACATTTTGCAGGAAACAACTTCCCAGTATTTTGGCATCGGAAAAGTGCGCTTTGTGCTTTGCACATGCCCCGTCAGGTTGCTAAACCTTCAAGCGCCGGGAGCCGGAGGAACGGGAACATGTGGATGCTCAATCCGTTTTCGGCAGATGCTGGGTTCGGCACGGCGGCACTGCCGGCCGGGACACGGGCGGGCTGAGCCCGGCTGCCCACGCCGCCGCCCGCGGCTCTCCGTAATCGTCCTCGAACGGTAATTAAAATCCAGCTGAGAAATTAGACCCTCCAAACCCCGAGAAAGGGAGCAAGGTAGCGGGAAACGGGGGGGTGGACTTGCCAAGTCGAACAAGTGCGTGAAATAAATGATCGAGAAAGGAAGAAATTAGAAATGTAACTTCTGGGAAAGGGCTTAACTGTGCAGTGCTCCCCAGATGCAGGGAGCCCCCCTCTCTCCCGGAGACGGCTGCAGAGAGGCGATGGAGAAGCGGTTGTTTGGAAAACGACAGACAGCTCGGGGATGGTTCCTGAGCGGAGATGCGCATCTCCGCATCCCTCCCGCCCCTCTTCCCTTTCCTCGCGCTCGGCGGGCACCGGACACCCGGGGCGGGCAAAGCTGCCCCGGGATGCTCCCGTTCTGAAAAAAAGACCTTCGCTGAGAGGCTGAGGTTTGGAACCCGCTCGCCCGACGGGGCGGCCCGGGAGCAGGCAGCGTGACCACTCCTCCGTTTCATTACCGTGTCCCTCTGGAAAAGCAGCCTCCCCCCGCCCCTCCGCCGTGCCTTTACGTGGGCTGGAGCCTTTCCCGGATCGGTTTTTTGGTGGAAGGATTTGGAAGGCAAAAAAGGGCCGGGGTGGGGGCGGCGGGACCGGGGCGGGGGAATGTGTGTGTGGAAACCGTAATGATTTACGACAAAAAGATAAACTCAGGAAACGTCAACTCCAACGTCAGATTTGACTGGAGACAACGCAATGCTGTCGCTTTACTCGCAGTCCTTGGGGCACGGCCGGAGGCGGGGGGCAAGGCCCGGGGTACGGGGACGCCCCACGCTGGCCCCGCTCTCGCCCCCGGCGGGACCCGCCGCCCTCCCCGGGCCACCGGGAGCGCGCCCGCCGCCGTGCCCGGCGCCCGGCTCCGCAGCGGCTACCGCGCCGCTCGGTACTTTCGTAGCGGTGATTTTTGCGCTTTAGGTGTTTCTTATTTTTTTTCTCTTTTGCTTTAAGCGTGAGTTTGTATTTTCTCGTGGTTTTGTTTTTGTTTTTTGTTTGTTTGTTGGCTTTGTTGTTTAATTCTGGACAGGTTTTGCTGGGTTTTTTTTGGTCGTTTGAGTGGGTTTTAGCGTTTCAGAGTGAGTTGAGGAGTTTTTGTTTGCTGGGTTTTTTTGCATTTTCAGCGTTGAAGGGACCCGCACTTGGAGCACTTCCCGACGGCCAGCCCGGCTTGCCCGGGCTCAGGGCGGGGGGCGCGACCGGGGAGGGCAAACCCGGTCCGGGGCGGGCTGGGCTCCAGCGCTTGGGACAGCGGGACGAGCCCGCGGAGCTTCAGGGGGGCTGAGAGGGGGGACCTGGGGTGCCGATGCCGACCCCTCCGGGGGCAGTGAGCGGGCGGGGGGACACAGGACACTCTCGCGTGCGAAGCGGCGTCCGCCGGCGGCGCCCCCTATATAGGGGAAGGGCGGGAGTGGGGCGGGGCGGCGGCGCCTTTGATGTCCCGCCGGCGGCCCCTTTCATCCCCCCCCGGTTCCCCCCCCGAGCTCTTTGTGTGACTAAATTTGGCAGGAGCATGGAGACGCGCCAGGGCGCCCACGTGTGCGCCGAGCTCCCAGCTGAGAGAGCCGGGGTTTTCTTCCGGGTAAGGAGACAGCGGGGGAGATCAAAGAGTTTGGGGAGCTGGAGCCGAAATGTGCAGTGGAAATAAAGTGAAATTAAATAAATAAATAAATAAATAATAGAAAAGGGGGGGGAAATAATTCCTCCGTCCTGGACGCGTGCCAGTCAGAGGCAAGGGGGAGCATATAGTGGTCGGGGGGACCGGCGGGAGGGAGGAGGGAAAAAAAATATTCTCGGAAAAGGGGGTTGCAGTTGTTTTCTGAAAAGAAAAATAAAAGAATAAAAAGCAACCAACGAACCAGCAGACCAAGCCTTTTGTTTAAAGCCGCCGGGCTGTGGAGCCAAGCGGGCTCCGCCGGGAAGAGCCGTCCAGGAGCGCGGCCGGGCCAGGGCTGCGCGGCCGCGGGGCAAAACTCCCCCGTACTGCCCGAGAAACGCTGGGCAACCAGCGGCAGATATCCCCTTCTCCCGCCCGCCAGGCCGGTTCCGGGGTTCCAAGGGAGTCTTTCTGGGCAAACCCCCCGCGGTTTTTCCTCCCCCTCGGAAGCGATGCCGAGGATGGTCCCCCGAGGGGTGGGTGTCCCGGGGGCCAGGCGCCCTTTGCGGCAGCCCACGCTGCTCCCCGCGGCTCCCCGGCGGGCACAGCGCTGCCGAGGGACAGCGGCGCTTCTCTCCGAGCTGGGCTGGCACCGCCGGGCTGCGCCACGGGAATCCCGGGGCCCCGCTGCCCTGCACACCCTGCCCCCCCGGGCCTGCGGGAATGCTCACCCGGCCCTCGCTGCTCCCTCAGGACTGCAAAGCACAACAAAGAGTGTTAGGTTTTAAAATTTCTCCAATCGAGCCTTCTCGGTGCCTTTTCAAGGCAATGTGACTGAATTATGCGTGTTCCCCGGGTCTGCGTTTGCCACCCCGTTTAGATAACAGCCGTGATTTATGTGCAAGTTGAATGTATAGGCTGAATTCCCAAATTCCTTCTGAAGCAAATAAATCCTCCTCCTTCAGGACATGGGGTGAGCAGGGCCTGAGCAGGGATGTGATGATTAGCCCTGGCTCTGCAGAGTTATCGCTGGTGTCCTGCACATCCCGCTGCTGCACAGCATCACTGGGGAGCCAGCCCCGGGCTGCCTCAGCTTGTATGGATGTGTTTGCAAATATGGACCTGTCCTGTGCCTCTAAAACAAGGATAATGCCTCTAAGGCATTTTCTACCCTGTGAGAATAAATGCATTGTTGTGTTTAAAGAGACTCTTCTGATAAACACCATAGGGAAAGCTGTAAGTAACAGTTCAGGATTTTTGGGGGGAAAACCCAGTGTCCTCTCTCACTCTTGTGTTGTACCAGGCACAATCCCTTTGGTGGTGCAGTTCCTTTTACAAGCACAGTGTCCAGATACCTGGCATGCCTTTGGATTTGGGGCAGGTTTGGACTGCAGGCACTGTGGCTCACACTCCATGGCCTATGCCCAGCTGTTTATGGGGTGGGTCACCTGCCGTGGCCTCCAGATGATGCTGATGCCAGTTCCTGGTAACCTCGAGGGAACTTGGGTGTGGTGTGGAAGGGACTTCTCATTGCACTTAGGATCATTCCTGTCATGGTGGCTGAGAGGGATTCTTTCCAAAAGTCAGGTCAAGAGGATTCTGCCGAGTGAAGGGAACTATTCTGTATTTGGTGCAGATTTATATTTTAAATGGAGAAAAAAAACAAATAGGGAATAATATCTTCTGGTTTTGAAGGCTCATTTATTATGAGCCTTTATGAAATACGGACTCATTTTTCAAATTTATAACAAAGGGCATCCTGGCTATGTTTCCAGAAGCTATATCAAAGAGTAACTGCACTTCTCATTTAAAGCTACTTTGAAAGAGATCACATGTAATAGGTATTAGGATATTAAGAGTGTATATGTGCTTTTTGCTTTTTAATTTACACATCCAGCTTTCCAATTCTGGGATGCCATTAATGTTCTTAGCCCAGAATTACTCTATTTAAAGAGCTAGGTTTTCTTAGCTCTTGCAACAACATGGACTTTATGAGATTTGAGTGGGAAAATCTTACCAGTGCATTTTTACTGTAAGAGCTTTTGTTTAGAGGAAGGCATTGGTGGCTCAGATCTCATGAACATGTTGTTATCTTATTTTGAGATTAAAATAGTTGGTAGTTAGTGGATGCTTTTTTTTTTTTTTTTTAGTT
Organism: Molothrus aeneus; assembly: GCF_037042795.1. Classification (NCBI taxonomy): domain Eukaryota; kingdom Metazoa; phylum Chordata; class Aves; order Passeriformes; family Icteridae; genus Molothrus; species Molothrus aeneus. Next base: position 26,552,801 of record NC_089649.1, on the reverse strand, counting down.
CAAGATAAAATACAGGGCAAGTGGCGTGGTTTATTGAAATAAGTGATGACACAAAGTAGCTTGCAAACTAACCCTTACATTAGGCTGTGCAGTTGCAGGATTATTTCTGATGACTCATCAGATCAGGTAATCCACAGCATGTGGATAAAAGGGGACGGAGGACTCAGAACTAAACCCAGAAAGCCACGCTTGGAAAAATGCAAAATCTGAGGTTAATGTTGTATTAAATGTAAGACCTGAAAAGAGCACGGCAATGTGCTGCCCCCCAGCAGGGATTTTTAGCCTGGCATTTTTGAAAGGACCAAAGAGATGTTCAAAGGGAGTGCAGTAAAATATCCCTGAAGGGGCCTTTGAAAATCCAAACTTTGGTAGTTTTGTGGGACGCCACATTAATGTGAGATTCTAGCTGAAGAAATGTGTTTTAATTTCAGAGTAGCAGTTTTGCCCATTTACGTCAACATTTCCTACTTTTTTGGAGGGGGAAGTTCTGCTCCTGAGTAAATAAATGTTATACGTGTCCCAGAACAGATGAGATTTTCTCCATCCCTGGAGCCAGGATGCCACACCCAGGGGCAGTGTCTGTGGGCAGGCTTTCAAAGGCCCCTCCAACCAAGTCCTGCTTCTGCACCTCTAGCCTGGGCTCAGAAGTGCTGGTGAGTGTCTCACGCTGCAACTTCTTGGATGCACCAGGGAAAGCCCCTGAGGGCCTTTTGCTGGGGTTTTGTGCACGTGTCGTTGGAAGCTTTATACTGAAAATGTTTATTTCTATTTGTACTTGGTTATACAGCGCAAAATTAGTATCTGGAGCCCTGTAAGTATATGAGGTGTTTTGTAAAGCAGTCACCCTTTTACAATAGCCCTTGGCTTGGCTCTAGCTTGGCCTGTTTTGGAATTCAGCATACACCAATTGATATATTCTGTCCAATATATAATGACCACGCAGAGCTGACTGTGCACCAGTGTTTCCTTCTGGCTTTTGAAATGGCGATCGCTCCCGTTCTGTGCTCCCAACGAAATCAAAGCATCTTGTAATCCTTTGCTTGTTTTTAAGTGACAGTAGTCCTCTGTTCCCTGACAAATATTGCCAGCAGAAGCCTGGTAGCTCCAGACAAGGTCCTTTGAAAGAGGTGGGAGGGGAGAGAGGCTCTGCAGGCAACTTTCCAGCAGCAGCTGTGCACTAACGGCATGGGAGTGTGGGAGGCTACTCCCGGGTTAGGAAGACAGTTCAGCAATGCAGTGAATGTGTGCTCGCAGTACATGACTCCTATTTACTTTTTTTGAATTCCCTGACCTTTGTGTGACCAAATCCATTGCCAAAACGCAGCTGGATGGGGAGGGCGAGCAGCAGCCAGGCTGTACCAAGGACCCTACTGTGCTCGGTGGAACACGCGGTGCTCCCCCAGGGAAAATGTTCAAGGCCAGTAATGAGGTGGCGAATTTTCCTTCTTGCTGAGAAAGTTATTCGGAGTTGGGTCTTATTTTACTGTACCATCTCTCACTTTCCATGGAAGTAAGTGCGATTAATTTGCCTGGCAGAGGTATTAAACTGTAACAGCTGAATACCAGTCAAAGGCAGTACTGTTTGATAGGGAAGTGCCAGAGAAAGAGAAGTTTGCAGGAGTCTGGGGTATTGTTCAGAGTCTTGTGATCTCAGCTTCATCACAGCTTCACAGTTTCAGGTCTGGTAATGATCTGAAAATACAAGTCTTCATGGTGACTGGAAGGCAGAGAGGCACAACCTATAGGGACAGCAGTTAGGGTTCACCTTTTGATGAAGAACAAGATCAGTCTGAGTTGCAGCTGGCCATTTCACCTTCAGCTCCATTTTCCTTTGAGTGGGTCTCATGGACCACTTGTGTCCACATCCAGGGGAAACAGGCAGTTTTGGCTTGGAATTAAGAGTTTCAGAAAGACTCTCTAACACCAAGGGAAGTAAATAAATGTGAGCAAAAGTTCTGCAAGTTGTCAAAGGAGAATATCACATGCAAAGAGATTTCAGTCAAATCCTGCAGAACCTGACTCATAATTGTGCTGGAGCAAGGACCTACATGAGACCCCGTGCTGAGAAAGAGCTGATGGGGGTGACGCTGAGGACAGTGTGGTGTAGAGGAGAAAACTGTAAGTGAATGGTGTCACATAAAATTCCAAAATTCCCTGTGTGGTGTTGCTCTGAGTCTCCCAGACTGCTTGTGGTTACTGCTGAGCTCAGCCAGAGCATGGATGCTCAGGCTGTCTTCAAGTAAACCCTGCCTAAGGAGGAGAATGGTTTCTGCCCTGCTGGAGAAGGGTAATGAGAGAGGGGGACCCTTTAGGCTGGCTTGGCTATTGCAGAGGGTGGAAGCAAGGGTTTGGATTGTGGCCCTTGTTGCTCATCTGCCAGGTTACACCATGATTGATCAGCCAGCTTCTGGCCTGTACATCTCCACAGAAAGCTGTGCTTTCCCTCCTGTTTCTACCTTGCCTCCTCTGCTGCTTTGTGCTGGTCAGAAGGAAGGAGCAGCTGCAAAACTTGCACGTCTGGGTGAGCCTCAGTCGTCAGCTGAGCCACCAGCCCTTGCCCACGCAGCAAGGCTTTTCAACAAAACAAGAGACTCCAGATGAAAATACTCTTCCTGGCTAAAAGACTTTAATAACTTTTACTAACTTCAGCACCTTTTTAAACAATGTGTAATTAAATTATGAAGTTTCTTGCTGCAAGATGTTATGGAGTCTGACAGGATGAATGGATTCAGAAAAGGATTAAGCAAATTCATTTTGTCTATGAAACAACTGGTTGGATACAACTTCCAGCCTAAAAACTCCCTGAACACCCAACTGCAGGCAGCCATTCCGGGCACATGGAAGGTGATGCAGCACAGGAGTGCAGATTGGAAAATCAAAAGCTGCAGAAAATTACTCAAATGCATGCTGTGATGGAAAAGTCAGAATCTGAATTTGCAGCATGCCGTCAGTCACCGGCCTCAAGCTATAACCAAGATTGATACCAGCTGATGTATGCATGCTGCTACTTATGTTGATAATGAAATAAAACTTTCACTGCTTTATTTGTCTGTCCCTTGAGGAATTCAGTTTTTCAGACCTCTCTCACAGCCAAGACTACTTTTTATTACATTTATTTGTGTTTGCTGGCTGTGAAGCATCTAAATAGTGTTTCATTAAAAAAATCTTTATACGGGAAAGATCAGAAGCGTTCCGTGGTATTTATTTTTCTTTAAAAGGGGTATCTTTGGCATGCAGACAGGCTGTGGCTAACTTAACCATTATAAGTTAGCAAAGGATCATCCATCAGATATTAGCCATAACCAGAATAATATTAGATAACCAGAAAAGGCCGCTTTTAATGGGATTTAATTTCATGTAAAATATATTATTTTGAATTTCAGTAAACTTTTTCCTTGACTGCAAACAAACACCTTGTTATTTTGAGTTCTCTTCCTCTTAAACACTGTGCATTTAGCCCTGATATTGGCATAGGATTCACCAGATTATTTTGCATTAGAAGAGTGCTATCTTTAGTGAGAGCAATTAAGGCAAAGGGGCTGCAGGCCAAAGCACTGGAGCTGTATAAGGATAGCAGAAGCTGTAGATTAAGCTGTATATTAATTACTTGGTTCCCTACTTGGAGCTATGAGCAGTGAATTCTTTAATTTAACGTTGCATTTTTTAAGGTAGTTTGTGGTTCACTAAAACCCAAAGCATCGGGAGGTTTTGCAGGTGGATATTAAAATGGTGAAACTACTACGGATGTTTTGAAAAATACAGTTGAAGCAGACTGCAGAGGTGGATCCAGAGGGCACAGGACAGCACTTGGAGATGCCCAGGTACATTGCTTTACGCAAGCTCTTGCACAGGGCTGCAATAAGATGGGTTTACTTCATCCACACCCTGAGCTGGGCTGTGGATTTGATGTTGTGTGACTGAATGTCTGGTTTGGGCAGGAAGGTCTCCCCTCTTGCTCCACTCCATGGTTTATGGAGTTGCCCACACAGCCCGTTACACATGGTATGCTCTCCAAATTAACAGGTTTCTGCTCCAGAGAAACTTATGCTCTGGAGGAAGTTCATATCTTTGAACTTATCTGAATTATCCTCATCTGGGGAAATGAATTCCTTTAGCTCATTCTCATCTCTCAGAAGCTCCTTGTCCCCTCAGTCACACTTTAGTCTCCCTTGCTACTGCTGCACGTCCTCCCTGTGGACTCCTCCCACAGCTGGGGAAGCCTGCAAGATCCCCTGGGGCTGCTCCTGATTTCCCGCCAGGCTCCAGGGCAGCTGCCCAGTGTCCGAGCAGGGGAGGGGGCCCTCTTAATGTGACTTTGTTCAGTTGATCTGGGGCTTGTCAAACATATGTGCCTTCAAAAGTCCTGGCTCTGACCTGGGAAACAGGTGGCACCTTATTAGCCTTTTCAAAGGGAGCTCTCCTGATCTGCTGTGTAATTTAGGCTCCTGTGTTAAATATAACTCAGTGTGCAGCGGTGCCTGTAACCATCGTGCTTGGGCCAGTGTCTGCCTGTCAGCTCTGTGGGGCTCTGCACAAGTGCAAGAGCTCCCACTGGGCATCCTCCCACCAGGCTGAGGGTCTCTGCCTGTGGTGGCTGTCATCTGTCATGCAAGGAAAGGATCCTTTGTGCCTTACTCCCATCAAAAGCACTCCTCTCTATGGTAGAGGAGGAAATGGCAGCAGCAGCAACGCTCTTGACGCTGATTCTGAGATCCATCCCTACCACAGAACCACAGAATCAATGATGTTGGAAAAGACCTCTGAAATGATCGATTCCAACCTATGACTGAACACCACCATGTCAACTAAGCCATGCCACCAAGTGCCATATCCAATCTTTCCTTAAACACCTCCAGGGACAGTGACTCCTCCACCTCCACACATAGCCTATTCCAGTATTCAAATTCCCTGATGATAGACATTAGTGTAGTGTAACTTAGGAAGTGTGTAATAGTTAACATTTTACTTCTCTGCCCTTTTTCTTCTGTCAGGAGCCTAAATGCCAGCTATCACCTGGGTGATGTGGAAAATGCATGGCTTGAGATTGACCCAAGGGCTGAGCTTCCTTCAAAACTGCTGTGTGGCAGCAGGATCCCAGAGAGAGACATGGGCTGCTATCAGGCCAAGAAAGGAAGAGACTGTGCCCAACAGGATTGTTGGAAGTGGTTTCCACATTCTCTCCCTGCCAAGAGGCAGCCAAACCAGGACCTTTTATTTGTTGTTGCCTGCTTGCCCTGCCTGAGTTCAGACCACGTAGCTGTGGGACAATGTGAGCACACTGAGCTGGGCTGGTGTGGTGGCTGCACTTTCCCTCAGCAATGAAAGGTTTTCTACTGTGCAACTTACTGTGCTGGGCTGTGCCAGTAACCAAAGTGCTTATCCCAGGAGGGATAAACAGTTCACCATCTCTGTAAACAGTTCACCATCTCTTTTGTAAAGGTGAGTGGGTCTGGCCAACCAGTATAACCAGAAGGTGTTATCAGTAGGCATTTTTCAGGAATACTGATTTATTTAATTGACATAAAAACTATAAGGACAGCTCTCTAAATTTGTAAGGCTTTAAAAGCTTAAACCAAGTGAAATGGTTAGAAGAGCACAAACCTGCTCATTCAACTCTGTCAGCCCAGCTCCTTTCTCAGAACCCACCTCTGCTGGATACAGCCTAGGAAGAAGTGATTTACAGTCCATGATGAGCCTTTGCTGATGCTGTCCTGGGGAAGATGAGAACTCTCCATAAAGCTGAAGGAGCCTCACAACAACCACAGTACCCTGGAGACCTTGCTGTCACAGACATCTTTTATGAAAAATCTTTTCCTTGGGATTTTTCCTCCTGAGAAGCTAAGAGGCCTCAGGAACAAAATGTAAATGATGATTATCTGCTGCTGTGGAATGCTACAGGTGGATCTTTGATTGGCCCATGTTGGCTGTTTCTAATTAATGGCCAATCACAGTGAGCCGGCTCAGACAGAGAGTCTGAGCCACAAGCCTTTGTTATCATTCTTTCCTATTCTATTCTTAGCTAGCCTTCTGAGGAAATCCTTCCTTCCATTCTTTTAGTATAGTTTTAATATAATATATATCATAAAATAATAAATCAAGCCTTCTGAAACATGGAGTCAAATCCTCGTCTCTTCCCTCATCCTAAGACCCCTGTGAAATCGGTCACACCTTGCTCCTTCAAATTTCATAGCATCTGGCACAAGCAACTCTGTCAGATGTGATGGCTATGGAGTAGTGCATGCAGAAAAGGTTTGAGCCATTTGGACCAAAGAAAAAATAAGACACCTGAGAGTATGATGTCACATGGAAATATCAGGGGCATTCAATAGTAATTGCACCTGCATGTTATTTATCATTTATGTGTTGGCCTTTTTCTTTATGTGCATGAGGATCTGCCCCACTTCTCCATTGCTACCAAATTCTTAAGTTGTTTGACAGGATTTGGTCAAGTACGCCATCCCCTCAAGTTTGTGTGGGTTTTTCTGTGTTTCAACCTAGAAGTATTTTTTTTCAGCAAGATTTTGGAGCAAGATTTATTTTCAGTTTCTTTGAGGCAGTTTGGAGCCAGAAAGGAGTATAAAAACCTCCAAACACCAAAGGAAATGGTGCCACTGAACAAAGGGTGTCTTGTTTGTAAACTTCCATTTTAAAGTGTTGGTGCATATTCTACTGGAACAGTTTTTCATTTTTTACCTATAGAGTCCAATGTTTTAAATACTAACCTATTCAAGAGTCGAGTACTTTTTAGGACCCTTTGGAGTGTCTTTTCAGTGCTGCGTCTGTTTCTGAGAAAGCTGAGCTGTCTTCACTCCTGTGTATCGATCCTCTTAGATAATGTATCCAAAGAGAAAAAGGAGAGAGAGTGTTTCAGTTTGCAGAGAAGCGCAGCTGAAGAGAGGGAGCTGAATGTGTCCTGTAATCTGTCAGTTGCAGAGCCTTCATCACTGAATGATCCTCACCTCATGTTTCTTGCAGCACAAGAGCAGGACTCTATTTCAGAAAAATAACAAGCTAGGAATAAAATAAATTTTAAAAAAAACCCCAACACTCCCTTGTTCCCCCCTCAATTTTCCTTTGAATCTAGACATGGTTTAACCAGGAGAATTTTTTTTCCCTGCGCTTTTACCTTAATATTTCTGTCTACATTTCTGTGCCTCTCTCTGCTGCCAAAGCTAAGTGTTTGCTGAATTAAATAAACCATGCTGCATTGACAGAGCTCGTGAATGCTGCTATTGTCACCAGAATCCCTTTTGCTGGTCTGACCCCAAATCCTAATGCCAACAGTGGTGCAGTTAAAGTGAACAAGAATCGATCATGCTGACAGGACTAAGAGACTCTCCAAAAGGTAATTTTGCAGGCTGGTTTTGTCACCACGTGGCAAAACTTTGGATATGTTACATCTGGCCTTGTTTGGAATGTCCTGTCAGAAAAGGTTTTTCAAAAAAGTAAATGCCAACACATTCAAGAAAAGCTCTTGTCATATGGCTAAAAGCCCCCAGGTAATCATTTCAGTTACAGGGTCGTTAATAATATTGGATTTAATGGATTTCCAGTGTTTGCATAATGCAATAGGGGATCCACAAGGAAATGGATTCTTCCTATCTGTATTGTGGAGAAGAACTTAGGGCTGATGCAATATAAAGTCTCTAAGATGAAAAATTGGAGTAATTTCAGACAAGATAGTTTCTTAAGTCCTGAACAGGAGAGGTCTGAATTTTCAAAGCAGAACTGTAATAATTAAAATATCCTAATTTTGCATGTCTTAAATGCCTACATGCTGTTGAATATTCCAGAACCACATACTACTGAGAAATTCATTTAAAATATTGGGTCTACTCTTTTTTGTGTGAGGTTTAGAGACAAACATGTCCAACTTAGAGTCCAGCTGGTCTTTGTCAAACTACCCAGGAAAAGAACATCCCATCTCAAATCCTCTGCCATTATTTCCTCTGGCTCCTGTTTTTACTTCTCCTTTTGGACACGCTGAGCAGCAGCTGCAGCAGAAGAGTTGCTTTGGGTAGCTCTGGTGAGGAGCTGATAGCTCAGACCAGTATTGGAGCTCCAAAAGTGGTATTCACCTGTGGGTTTCAATTTCTCTTCCAACACATTTGCATGAGGCAGCACGAGAACCCTCTTCAGCAATGTTTTCCTCTTCACTTTGTCTTCCTTTCTGACAATAGAGAACAAACCCCTACAGAGAGCTGCTGCATGAATGACTCAAGCTGTCTACAGGCACTGTGTTCCACTGACACATATCCTCACCTGAGAACGAGGGTTTCTCCCAAAATGGACACTCCCTGTGTGAGCTTTACAGAAATAAGGAGAATTTTCTTCTTCCACCTTAAGGCATGAGGAGAAGTGTCCTAGTCTGTAATAGTTTTAGGTTTGTGAGCAGAAGCTCTGGGCCATCAGGGCTTGCTCTGTTCGGGCTCTGGTGTCTCGGAGGATTGCGGGAGTACCAGCTCTCCTGAGCTTTGGAGGCAATGCAAGAGCGTGGCAGGAGGAAATCCCTTCCTTCCTCAGCCAGGGGAGACAGAGACCTGCAGCTTGTACCAAATCTCTTGTTCAAACAGTGATGTCAACCTTGCCATGGCAGTGATCAGCAGAGCCCAGGTTACCATTTGACTCCTGCTATGCAAGCAGAGGCTAGCAAAAACCAAACTGATAATTCACATCCCCCAGAATTCAGATTGCACCTCAGAAGTGACTCTTTAAAAGCTCTGGAATAATTATTTCACCTGTAGTTGGATTTTTTTTTTCTCCAGGCTCAACTTACAGTTTATAAATATGTGAGACAGGCGATTGGTAATTCAGTTTATAGTTTGTATGAACCCTGAAGCTTATGTCAATGCTGTTATCTATTATAGAAATGCAAACATGCTCTTTGATGTGTTATTCTCAGTGACTTGGGAGGATAAAGACGGAATACTCTATGGGCATTTGTAAAAGAAATTCAGAAATTGCAAGTCTACTAGAACCTAACAACATACTTTCATTTATTTTTTTCTCCTTTGCAATATACTTGATTACAGTAACTGAAAAACAAGAGAAATATTGCATCCATCTAGATTTCTGCAGTAGGAGAGCCCAAACTGGCTCCCCTGCTATGCCAAAAGCCCTTTTTGGAGTACGCCAAATGTGTTTTGTATTACAGCAGAAGGGAAATTTGGTGCCACAGATGTAGGATTTATTCTGTTGGACAGATTTCCTTGCTATAGGAGCACCTCCTGCTGGCTCTGCACTGCGCTGCCCTTGCACTGCCCGTGTTTCCCAGACTTGGGAATAAAAAAGGAGCCACGTGAGGTTTCTGGAGATAGAGGAAAACAGGTCATGGTGGGACCAGTTCTGCTGCAGTGAAGGGTGAGAGAGAAGGCTCCAGTGACTGACACTTCCCAGTCTGCTACAGATATATATTTCTATAGTCCCTAGTGGGGTGTTTGTACTCCACTAACTCAGTTTGGGGGTTACACACTGTCTGCTCCCACGTGTCTGCAGTGACCCAGGCAGCTGGGAGTCCACAGAGCAGCTGGGAGTAAAACTTGGTAATAGTGGGTGACAGAGAGCAAACAGACATCGTGTTTGTCCCTGTTAACTTCAGTTTCTCCATGAAAAACAGCTCAGAATGCTTTTCCACACAAAATGCCTTTTTTTTTTTCTTTAAAGAAGAATGTATAGTGGCTTTGTGGTCATATTAGTGGATTTTATTTCAAAATATAAAAGTAAGATATTGATATGTCCTTTTTGATTTCAGTGTTTTTTTCCAAGCAATTTCTTCCTTTAAGGTTTTTTGTTGGGTTTTTTGTTGTTGTTGTTTTTTGGGGTTTTTTTAGGAGGCAATTATAAAATAGTTTAAAAAAATAAATAAAGTCAGCCTACAAATGATACGTTAAAGCTAAGTGAAATAAGCTATCCTGACCAGAGTGCTTTTCTTCCTTGGAAAACTAAACCAGTTGAAAATACTTGCTGTCATTCTGATGCACAAGAAAAATAAGTCCAAAATATCAACATTTTCCCCAGAATGAGAGCACTGCCAGCTCTGACATGTTTCCTTTGGTGATCAAAGCTCTTGGGATGGCTGGAGATGACATGAAGAAAACGTGGTTTGTTCGTTTAAATGCAGTGGGTGAGGAGCACGAGAGAGCAGAGTGTTGTAGAGAGCAGGACTCAAACACAAAATGAGCAGCAAAGATGTGTTCATCAACGCCTTCTCCTCGTACTAAGCATTAGCACTGTAGTAAGGAGCACTTTAAGGCTCCTGTTATTGTTATTCCTATAGTCTAGAAAGGGGCTGTTGAAGCAGGCAGGGAAGCAGGTGGGGAAAAAATTCAGAAATACTGTAGAAAATGGTTTAAAATTTCTCTGGAACTACTTTGGTAAATCTTGGTGGTGTAAAGCCAGACTCCTTTTATCTCATAGGAACTGAAAGGCAGAAGAAAATTATGACAAATATGTTTTTAAGAATTAGAAAAAAAATACTTAACCCCACATATTTGGAATATCAGCATATTACCATTTAAGGCTGTGATTTTCAAAAGAGCTTATGGGATTGTGGCACCCAGACCTACTCCTGCCCCCATGGAAATGCATATTAATTTGCTATCAACTTCCATGCGAGGGATCAAAACTCTTCAGCTCTCACTGCATTTCCCTGGGAGGTTGGTGACTGTTGCAAAAATCCCAGCTCAAACCTCCTCACTGTCACTCTCTTTTCAGCGGAAATTCAGTGACTATTGCAAAAATCCCAGGCTGAACAACCCGATAGCTCCTGGCTTTCAGGGCAGGAAGCAAACTCTGTGCATCCCACCCAAAACCAGCAGCAATCTCTTCTCCAGTTCAGAGGGGTTTGACACTTTTGCCTTTTACATCCCTCATGCTGGACAAACAATGACCTGATTATTGAGCCTGATGGTGATCAGATTGTGATGGGTTTCTGTTATTTGGGCACTGAGAAGAATCCATGTCTGGGCCAGAGAAAGCAATCCTTGATCTGGCTGTAGGGACCCATTTCTTTTAAGTAGTTACTGTTTGAAAGTGTCCAAAACCAGGAGGTCTCATGAGCTGGGCTAGAGCTGGGGCTGTGGTGCTTTTGGGGTCCCCTGTGGCAGGAAGGAAATGATGAATCTGACTCCATGTTCTCAGAAGGCTAATTTATTATTTTATGGTATTACATTATATTAAAGAATACTACACTAAAACTATACTAAAGAATAGAGAAAGGATACTTACAGAAGGCTTAACAAGATACTAATGAAAAACCTGTGACTCTCTCCAGAGTCCCGACACAGCTGGACCATGATTGGCCATGAAGTCAAAACAATTCACGTGTTGGATAAACAATCTCCAACCGCATTCCAAAGCAGCAGAACACAGGAGAAGCAAAGGAGATAATATTGTTTTCCTTTTTCTCCGAGGCTTCTCAGCTTCCCAGGAGAAGAATCCTGGGCAAGGGGATTTTTCAGAAAACGACAGTGACACTGGGGCAGTCATAAACACACATTCCCAGCCCATTCCAGCTGTACCAGTCCATTTGTACAGTTTGACTGTGTGTGTGTGTGTGTGTGTGTGTGTGTGAGGGTGCTGGCATGGGGGTGCACATCCTGCTGCGTGTCACACGTACAATTTCTTCTGCTCACAGAAGAAACAAATCTGCTTTACACCAACAGCTCTGGGTCTCTGCTTGTTAGACAAAAACACCACTTACAAACACATAAACCAGCCGTGCTTGCCTGTGCTCTCAGAGCAATGGTAATTACATTGATTTTTGGTCAGTCCTGTCATATTTACTCCACCAAATTGATTAACCTGTGTAATGAGTACAGGACTGTGACCAATACTGACCCCACATCAAAGCCTGATCTTGCTGCAGTGTGCTGACCTGAATTTTAATTGTTCAGTAGGTTTTGTAATTAAACCGTAAATGTGCTAAAGAAGAGATTAGGCATTTCAGCTAGCAGTGTGTCTATTTTTTCCCAGGTGTGCCAATTGTGTACATTATAAAATGTCCAATGCCTGCCTCAATACACAAAGATCTAACAACATGCCATTTCATAGATGACTAAATCTTCTTCTATTATTTTTTTCTTCATATATTAAAATATGGAAAAAAATGTAATTTGTATCCTACAATTTTCTATATACATTATTGTATGGCACTAAAGCTCTTGCATGTAAATGTATGTAAATAAATCAACAATGAATAAATTAGGACTTCAAGTCTCTGTGAAGTTCCCACAGGCTTGTACACTTGGTCCTCAGAGTCCAAAGGAACTACTGCAGACAGATGTGTTTTTGTTCTTCAGGATCATCAGCATGGTACATCTGTTGCTTCAGCCAGTGGCTATGCCAGACTTGAGAGAAGACACGTTACTCATTAAATGAAGACAACTATCATAAATAAACTAGAACATTTGGAAAACTACCCGTGCCTCACTTTTGTTTGAAAGAAACTTCTCTTTTGGAAGTTCTCGCAACATAAAAGAGAGGAACTGCACTGCCTCATTCCACATGAGTCTTTCCTCTTTCATTTTTCTGGAGAAAAACACGTGTTTCAACATCTGGGCTTCCAGCACATGTTGCCTCCTACCTCATGTGCCTGCTCCTTTGGCAGGGAGAAATCCAATGTCTCTGTTGGTGCAGCTCCCTGCTTTATTTTCGACCACACAGAGGAGATGGAACTAGAAGGAGGTGGGTTAATCTGGAATTGGGTGGGTTGTGCTAGAAAGGAGCAACTGGGAAGAAGACCCATCTTTCATTCATAAAATTATGTTTGAAACACATGGGGAGAATTAGGAGCTACATTTTCATCTTCATGAGCTGGGATTTGGGAGCCTGCCTTGTGATTTATTCAAGACCATGAATCTGGTTTGAAACTGTTCTTCGTTGGTGTGCTTGTACTTCTTCCATCTTCCTGTGATTTAGTCCATCTTCCTGTGATGAGTGTCACCAGAACTCAGAAAAGGTGATTGACTCTGTGGGTTTCATTGTGAGCAGAGAGCTTGGCTGAAGGAAGGGCAGGACCAGGTTTCTTTCTTAGAGGTAGACTGTTGTGCATAAAGAATAAGGAGGTCAAGATGATAAAATGTGCTATGTTTGGGGAGTAGCAGTCTGAGACACAGGCTATTTGTCTCATAGATTTGGTAGCCAGAGTTCATCTAGAATTGGCAAAAAAAAAGAAGTCATCTACTGATACTTGGAAAAAAAAATAAAATTGAATGTAGATATGTAATTTACTGGAATGGTGAGACAGTCCTCATCTTATCTTTTTGATTAAAAATAATCACACTGCAGACTAAAGAGTACCCACCTAGCACTGAAGAGTGTCCTGTAGGCACTGATCTTTACGTAATACTGACAACTTATTCTCCAGGGACAATCTCTGCTTCGCTTTCCTTTCCTGTGCTCTGCCCAGAAATCCCAAAGGCATCTCTGGGAAGATTTTTCTTTCAATGGGGAAGTGTTTTGTTCAGCCATGTAGTTGCGTTCACCAACTGGATGTGTTTTTCACTTTGCAGTGTGCTCCAGGATGCCTTGGTCCACGACGAGAGCCTCAGAATCCAGCTGAGCATTGCTTGGGTGTGAGCTTCCCTGCCTGTTTCCCTGCACAGGTTCCTCTCAGGCACAAGACTCTGCAAGCTATTTTGGTTGGTCCTGCCATGAAGGTATTTTCTGCATGCTGGAGTTTTTAAGCATGGGTGTTGATTTATGTCATTTTGGCAACAACGTGCTGAAATTTCTCTACCATTTTGCAACTGTTATTCATCCATTTAAGCACGTGACCAGCCTTGATAAATCAGTGAGGACTCTTAAATGCTGACTGTGGGAATCTGTGAAGAATGATGCCTTCATTATCACACTTGAATATGCACTGAACCTTGCTTCCCTGTCCAGAGGCACCCTCTCCTCCACAGAAAACACCCTACCTGCCATGCCTGACTTTCTTGAAAGTATTTGCAAGGACTGTGCATTAAGTAAAACCTAAATAAAACAATGTAGCCCCTCTAAAAACACCAATGTGTTGTATCCTTTAAGAGTGAATGCATGCATCTGTAAGATCAGATTTTAGATTGCTAACAAGACCTCCACATTTTCCAGCTGTGACAAAAGACCTTGCAGTGCATAACCATGAGTCCAAGCAAAACTATATAAATATGCCAGATAAATAAAAGTTTTTGCTTGCCAGAGATGTCAAGGTCTATGAAATAGGTTTGGACTCTTAAATTGAGACAACAGTTTTCAAATAAAATTAAATGAGTTAACCAAAGACTGAAATCCTAATATAAGAATTAAGAGGCAAGAAAAGTCATAAACAAATTACTGATATATAATTTTAAGGTAAATATGTTAATTTAAAATAAGTTTGCATACCCATTTGAAAGATGTAATTTCAAGACAGAATAACCAGTTTAAAATTAATATAATTTATTAACAATTAAAAATTATAACACAAGCAGAGCGAGGTTGGAGGTGAAATATTGAGTTTCCTTTGATAGGTAGAGTAATTATGAAGTATGCTTTTGAAGTTCAAGAAGAGAGCCTTAGGACACAACATTTTTTAAAGTAAAAATTGGCTTGCACTCTGTTCAAGTGATTTATTTTGCACTAAGAAATGGGTGTGAGACATGATGTGATTTAAAATGTCATCCCTTGATGGAACTGCTTGAGGGTGACATCATTTTTTTTCCTTTTTTTTTTCTCTACTTTTATTTATGTATTTGGCTGCTTTATTTCTAAAGTTTTCTATCTTAGGGAATCTAATGAAATCACGTAGATATTTAAAAAACCCCAAGCCATCAACACCTTTGCCATCCCCCAAATAAAGCTTTCCCCTAAAGCTCAGGAAGCTAAAAGCTAGACTCTGGAGGGAGCCACTGGGAAGGAGCAGAGTCTTCAGCTGCACCGATGTCATCTGTGTTGTGGCCAGCTTTGAGGAATTCCACATGGAACAAAGGCTGTAGGAGTGTTGCTGTCTTCAAGACCAGGCTGTCCCACACATCCCTGGACAGGGAGGGCTGCTCCTCCTCTGTCCTCTCCCACTTTTTCTGCAGGGACCTGGACATTGCACCACCTCTTACAGGTTTTCTTAGAGGCAGCGCACTGTGCAATACATGTGGCAGTCAACACCATGGCTTTTGGAACATCTTTGCTTGCACTGGGCTTCCCTGCCAGGGGCAGGCAAAGCTGGTTCTTGTGGAACAGGCCCAGAGGACAGAGGCTGTGCTGTGGCCAAAAGACACCCTTGCTTTGCAGACCTGCCTCTTGAGAAGTTTTTGCTTAACCTCAGTGGTGTTTTCATATGCCTGGTGATTTTCATCATAAATCTCACAAATTTTGTTCAAAGCCCTAGCTGTTGGAGGTAGAGGATTTATGTGAGAATGTCATACATTTAACTTAAATGTGAGTCCCATGACGTTTTGCCTACTGGTAGCTGAGTAGATCTTGAGAGTTCTGGATGGGACAAGATTCTGGACACACAGAGCGTGGTTAGGCAGCCGAAGGGCAGATCCACCTGTGCTTCTAATATACAGAAATATATATAAAAAGCAAAACCCAGACAAACAGCAGCACCACCACCTCCCCCAAAAAATCTCCCCAAAACAACTCCCCTAGAAAAAAAAAAATCCAAAATGGACAACAAACCCTTCAAGTTTCATACAGATGTGCTCTGGAAAGCCATAGGATATGGATGGTCTCTCTCTGAGCTCTGCAGGCTGAATGACTGAGAACGAGGGGACTGTGTTTTGTCACCAGCGTGAAAACATTATAACCTGACACACACAGGCACAGATCTGCTGAGTAAGAGAAGCCACTTTTTTCCTTGTCATTTTTTCAGCTGAAATTGCCATCTAACCTAAAACATGGCAGTCTTGCTGAAAGTCTGTGAATTCTCTTTGTATGAGGAGCTGTAGCAAAGTTCATAGCCAGACTGTTATAAAAAGACAGAAGTTAAAAATAGCTGCAGAGTCAGGGAGCAGGATCCAGCTCTGAATGGGTGGCCCACTTTGCTCTCACAGTCAAGTATCATAAACAAAAGCCAACCCTTTTGTTTTTAGTCTGCTGCTGATAGCCTTTTCTTTTCCATGGGGAAATGTTGGTGCTTCCCTATAATTTGACAAGTTTCAACTCTTTTTGTGGTCTTTGGGAAAGGTCTGTGCAAACAAAGTGCCAGGGCCCTTTTGACTGCAAGCAGGACTTCTTTGGGAAGGTGTTATTCATGGAGGAGAGGGAGTAGCTTTTTTTTTTTTCTTTTCTTTTTTAACTGAAGAATGTTGGAAAGATTTCTGCAGGAACTTTGCAAGGAGCTCACAACACTTTTCTTCTGGGCCTGCTGCAGAAGTTGCTGCCCTGCTTAGCAGACAGAATTACTGCTGCAGTGGGAAATGGATTGCCTCCTTTTCTGCTCTGACAGCCATGAGGCTGCATGAATTCCACAGCCTGGTGTTCTGGGTGGAGCAGTTCTGGAGGATTCATCCCAGCTGGGTCTCACACCAGGTGGCAAAACAAACTATAAAGGGCTGAGGGGCTGGGGGAGTGGGTTCCCTTCTTTCCTGCTGTGCTGTGAGCAGGGATTGCTGTGGGTGAGTGTTGCCCTCCTCGATGCACAAGGGAGAAAGCTGAACCTTTGAAAAAGGAGGAGAGGGTAAGCGATATCTAAACTGGTGTAAGTCTGTTATAACTGGAAGTTTGGGGCTTTTTAAAAATGCTTGCTCAAAGAACTGAGTCAGTTCTGTGTTTTCTTACTTGTGTTGATCCCCAGCCTGGATAAAGCCTGTGCTGTATTACTTTGCAGGCTATGTATATTTTTTATTTTGTTTTTAACTGTAAACCTTCTGTGGCTTGGTTCTTGTCTGGTGTGACTGCTTGGTGCCCAGCAGGGATGGTGTTAAAGGCAGACTGTAAAAAGTGCCATAAAATCCATGGATGCATGGGCTAAAGAATGAAAGGTCATTCCTTTATTTTAGCTACTTAAAATAGTGACAGTCCATGGAAAGCTGTAGGCATGTTCTCCATTACTAACTCATATTTTAATATGTGGTCTTGTGGGAGCAAAACCATCTGCTGTTTTCCTAAAGCTGGTATTCCTAATACTTTATACCTCTGATGCAGTGTGAGGGATAAAGTCAAAATATGTATCTGTTGCCCAAGATATATTTGATGATATTGTAGCCTGTGATGTTCTATTGCTGAATCAGCTCTTGCAAGAAGCTTGGAAATCTGTTACAAAGCTGGGAAACACACGGCTAATCCATAAAACCTTAAATATATGTAAAGCAATGTGCAAATGACACCTACTAACTGGAAATTGCTGCAGATAAAAGAGATCTGGCAGCTGAATCACAAAAATATTATTCAGAGTAAATACTTACACCAAATTAATAGCCTAGGAACAGTTCCACCACTCAAACAGCCTTCAGAAGTATCAACTGGTTTGAAAGAGTGGGCTGCTGTTAAAGTAATAATGAATCCAGCCTTGTTCTTTCTCCTTGGTATTCTCCAGGCTTTCTCTGGTTTTGACTGCTGTGAGGATTTAAAAGAACTTTCTTATCACTGATAAATATCAAAGCTGGTGAGACTGCTGTGTGTGGCAGAGGGTTTGCAATATGAGACCATTAAATACTGATGCTATACTTGATGCTGTAACAATTTCTGCTACTTCAGCAAAAAATATCCAGGAAAGGTGTCTAGCCCTTTCCCAGAGGGGAGTGGCACATTAAAATGAATAACTAAGAACGTGACATGTTGTTGGCATAATGCATTTGCATATTTGGCTAATGAATATCTACTTGTTTCAGTTTTGGTGAGGCTTGTGTTTTCCTGCAAGTGTGGTGTCTTGCTTGGCAGCTCAGGAGCTATTGCCCACGCAGTGTGAGGGAGCTCCTTCCCTCTGGGTCAAGCCAAAATGATGTTCTAGACTTTAAGGTGGTGATCTAGGACATGGCGGCTTTATGTTCACCACTCTGCTCCCTGCCTGTGCAGTGTTAGGTTTTGCCTCTCTGTTGAAAATAGTGAGGATACAGGGGTGGTGTCAGATTGCTAAACGTTGCTTTTTGATAGTACAGTGGTGTTACAGGTCTAACATCTACTTGCAGAGGAATATAATCTACCTTGTATATATTAATGTATAGAAAGATTGGCACTGGGTTGAACAAAAGCTGCTCCTACCATTCTGGAGAACAAGTAACAAGAATGTTACTTTAGGTTGTTTTGTTTTTAGTTAAGGACTTCTGATGTTGTAATTTGAATAAAATTATCTAAGTTCTGCTTATTTTAGGTCTCTTCCAGTGTTGATAGAGAGGTCATCTGCTGAGCTTGATGCTGCCTAGTCTGGCCTGCTTCTCTGGGAGGTGATTTGCTGAAGGCTGGGTATCTGCCCTGCAGTGCAGGGTGCACTGGGCACATGCCTTCAGTGTGTGATTTCCAAAGCACTTCTCCCTCCCATATGGCAGATATTCCTGGGTGGATGCTATTGCTTCACAGGCTGTGGCTCAGGTTCAGGTATGCAACTTACAGATTGGGCATGAGACCTATAAGAGTATTAGATAGTGCCTCTGAACTCCATTAACTCTGTGGAGGCTACTGGTGTCTCACAGATTCATAAGTTGCATATTCCTCATGCATTTCTTCCATTACGTGGATCCAGTGCTCAGCGTCTCTAAGGACCAGGTTAAAAGTTAAAACTCCAAATTTCTTAGGCTAAAAACCTCATTATTACTATTTGACCTCATTATTTATTGAAGAACACTGTCAAATCTTGAAAAGAAGAAAATAACCTGTATTATACCTGTCAGAAGTGGGGGAGATACCTCCTGGCACATCCATGGGTTTGTGAGCTGGTGGCTCAGCTTCTCTGAAGCAGAGCTGAAGAGCCCCATGGTGTCTCTGGGTGCTGGATTTTGTACTTGGAGCTGTGCACTGACACCCCCATGGAGTGGCAGCTCGCTATTGGATGCACATCTGAAGCACTGCAAGGGTGCAAATCATTCCAGCGGGGGTCTGCTCTAAATTACATGTGCTAAATTGCCTCCAGATAAATCTGGCTTGGACTCTGGAACGTGAAGAACTCATGTGGTGTGCTAAGGTCTCCTGTTTCTTGCTCAGACCCTGCCTTTTTGCAGGGAGCTGCCTTGGCAGTCCCAGAAATACAGATCCTGAGTCTGGCAGGTTTGGGATGGCCAAATCCTCCTGGATCACCTTTTGCACAGAGGCTGCCATCAGCCTCCTGGGCTTATTGCTTAACTGGGATGCAGGCAGTGGGATCTAAGAGCTGATCAGATACTTTGTTTAGCTGTAGTAAGTTGTCTTTAAGTGCCAGATTCATCCTGATCTTAATACATGCAGGCTGAGATTATGGAAGAGGTAGACATGGTATAGCTGTTATATAAACCTTGAAATATGTTTTAAATAATTGATTTCCATGCATCTAAAGTAAAGATCAGTTATTCAAAACATATTTATATTTGCAAAAAAAAAACAAACCAAAAACCAAAACCAAACAATATGACAAAACAAATACTTATAAATAATTTAAAACATATTTTGAGGCTTTTAATGTTGCAAAATATGTGTCTCCAACAGTGGTAAAACCTCAATAAATATGATTTAACAATTCTTTGCATTTAATTCATAATTGTGCTACTGAATAGAAGAAAAAATTAGGTTCAAGAAAAAGTTTGACAATGTGGTGGATAAGCTAGAAAAGCCAGCCTTTAAATTGACACCTGTTTAGTGAAAGGCATGCACAATTAACAGTAAATGGGAAGAACTGGTGTTTATTAAGAATTCCTAATTATTGATCCAGTGCTGGGTGCAAACAGTGCTTTATAATCTGATAAAGCTGTGTTGGGAGGCTTCAGGCTTAACATTAGGAAGCTCAGAGGGTGGCCAGACACTATAATCAGCTTTCCATAGAGGTGATTTGTGTCCCAAGCCTGTCAGTGATAAGGGGCATTTGCACAATGCTCTTAAAGTGTGTTAACTTTTGGTCAGGCAGCTGGGCTGGAGGATCATGGTACATCCATTCCAGCTGAATTTTCTGTATCAAAGGATAAATGTTCAATGAAGTTCTGCAGGCTATTAAGATCAAGAAGTGCAAAGGGAAATTTAAAATGGCTGGTGGTATCTAGAAGAGACTTTATCTCAGCTGCTGAGGTTTTGACTGGTTGCATCCCTTTGCCCCGGGGAATTTCAGTTCTATGCCTGAATCTTCCTTACTCATGCAAACAAAAGGTGAGGTATAGATCTTGTTTTATGATACTAGAGGCAGGGTGGCTGCCCTTCCTTGGGCAGAGCTTCTTCTGGCCTTACTGGCTGCTTCCTTGGAATAAAGACAGCACAGCATGTACCAAAACAACATTTAGGTACTAAACAGTGGGCTTCAGTCTCACTTGTAATGTAATCAAGTTACCTGCCTGTAATTTCCCTTCCTTTTGTAAAATAGCTGTTGTTTGAAATCCACTTCAGATACTGATGTTCCCTCACTATAGTAAAATCAGTTCTGGCAAAAGTAAAGACAGACACAGGAGTTGTGCACTCTGTAGATTTTGAGCTGGCTTTGACTGTGTGCCCATCATAATGTCATAATGCAGCTGGCTTCTTTGTGAGGAGTTGCTGGTCTCAGTAAGTTGCAGGCTTGCCTACATGAAGTGTGTTTAACAACTGAGAGTGTGAATGAAACTGCACTAGCTTTTCTTCATGTCTCTATGAGGATACTCTTTATCAGGCCACCTTAATAAAGATTGGGCTAATCCACATCCAAAGTTACTCAGCACATTAATCTGTTCTATGCTAACTTTTCCAGTGCTTGGCAGGCTCATCAATCACCTCATCAATCACCTGTCTCTCTCCTTTCTTTCATTCACACGTAGCAGTGTGCTTATGTACTCAGTGTTTCTCAAGTATTCTCAGCCTGGTCTTGCCCCGTTGGAAGCTAAAGGTTTCATGTTGTGCTCTCTGTGAGATGATGGGGGTGCCTATAAACACGTGGAACTCCTGGGTCTCTGCAGGGAGGAAGTTCAGGTGAGCACCCGTCTCCCATTCTGCTGTTCCCTGTGCTTTTATGGAGAGGGTAATGCAGCACAGAGTGCTGTACATGGGTTCTTCCAGCTCTGAATTAGTCTCTTTCATCTGTCTCTGACCACAACAGATGTTGGCAGCCTTTCTATTCCATATCCTTAAGTCAGACTAAGAATATAAGTTCCGCTTAGAGAAGCTGTTAGGGAAAAAATTAACCCTTTCAGGAGGATTTTTACTGTGTTTTTTTCTTGAATGTTCTTGACTTAATTTAAAGGGGAAAAAAGGTCAGCAAATGTACAGATTGACACAGTCTTTGAGGCGTACTTAGATTATATTCCGTAGAAGTGCTCACTGGTCTCTCTCGACTTCCCTCTTACTGGGGACACAGGTACAGGGTAAAAAGAACACAGTAAATATTTCTAACACAGTTTGCATAAGAATTTGCAAAAGAATGGTAGCAGTTCTGTAAAAGGCTTGTGAATACAATCTTTAGCATAGACACCAGAGACAATACTGGCCATATCTATGGAAAATTAGCCCATCTGACCCTTCTCTAGCAATCAGTCAGTTGGCTCTCTTGCATTTATTATGGTATGAAACATCATTTAAAAAGTTTGAAGTTTACCTTTTCCCTGTAGGTGGAATTAACAAAAGCTTCACATGCCTAGATCCTCTTCAGGATAACCTTGGGCTGTTTGCTTTCATCTTAAAACAAACAAAAGCAAACAAAAATAAATCTATAATTTAAAACAATCACAAATGTGCAGGTATTTTATTCCTATGGTTTACTAGGAAAAAAGCTCATTAGATTCATAATTATAAGCAAGCACTTTCTCTCTTTATATATATATGTATGTATGTATTTATACCATAATAATTTGAGAAGTGCCCATTATATCTCCAAAGAGCCCATGCAGGCTGTTCACTGCTGCTCTCCAAGATGACCAGCTGTTGGAAAGACCTTGGCAAGGGCAGAACCAAGCCAGCATTCTTCTTCCCTGCCTCACTCACTGTGCCTCTCAGAGAGACCTGTACAGCCTGATGTGTAGCTAGTTACTTGTCTTCAAGGGAGGGGATGTAAGGATCTAATTTTCCTGACTGACATGGGCTGCAGAAGCATACACAGCTTGCTCATATCCTTTGTGGAGTTGGAAGTGGAGTCACCTTTTTTTCTTTTTTCCTTTATTTTTTTTTTCCACCACACAGAGACGCCATCACATATGTTCAGAGGCTGATGAGCTGAAAAGATCTGGGAGCCACATGTGACCAGCAGAACCAGCATCAGCCTAGAGTAGAGTTTCAGTGGGAGATGGCTTTTGGGAAAGTTCCCACAGAAATACCATGGTAGCATTTCCGTCCTTGCTCAGCCTGGTTTCATTTATTCTGAGGCTACTTTACATGTCCCTGGAACCACAGAAATACCATTAATCAGGCATAAGGAGCCCTTGAGATCCCATCAGTGCTCTCTGGAATCTCCAGAAGGGTGCCAAAGGGTTGTCTGTGTCAAGGTGGAGACCTGGTCCAGTGTGTTTATTTATGCAGTGGCTTGTGCTGAGTCACAGTGCCTGCCCCGCAGCCAGGAAAAGGAAGGGCTTGTTCTCATTAGGGGACAGAGTACTGGGGTGCAGAATGTGCTGAGGGAGGGTCCCAGAAGCCTTTTTGGAATGTCAAAGCAGGAATGTCGCTGTTGTCAGTGGTAGAGTTGGAAGGCTAGTATTTTCAATAATACAGCACAACAGTCTGTCCTTTAGGTCCTTTAAGGTTTGATCTGTCAAGATTATCGAATCATTATTGAATCTGTTTGATGCAATAATACAGCACAACAGTGTGTCCTTAAGGTTTGGTCTCCCAAGTGTAGAAAGGGGAGTCTGATCCCTCTCCTCTCCCAAGAGAATAGAAGCAGAAGGCCTCAGGAGGCTGGGATGACCACACAAGCAGCAGAGTCCCCAGCCAGCTCACTTGTTAAAGTGTGGGCATCACCTTCTTCAGGGGAGGCCTGCAGGCCCCCTGCCCTCAGTTTGCCTCCAAATTAGCTGCCCCTTCAGAGAAGGGAGCACCAAAAGCAGACTGGAGGAAACGTAGAGGAAATGCCATATTTTTCCCAGGTTAGGAGTTTTTGATATCCGAGGTAAAGTTTGTTATCCAGCTTATAATGGACTTTTTGAGTAGACAGTTTGTATGGCAGGAGGAAGCGGTTGTTGGGGTGGCAGTGGGGGTAAGTGCTAAGGGGAGGGCTGCTCTCAAAGGGTTGATTTTGTTCATCTTGTTTGGTGTAGGAGATGGTGCTGTGGAAATGCCAACCTACAGCTCCTGTCCTGCTAGATGTGGACAGGAGGAGTCAAGAAGATAAGCAAGGGCACTCTCCTCAGTCCTCCTTCCTGATGCTAATAAGATGTAGTGATGTCCAGAATTGAGAGTTTCTATCTCTGGGGGAGCTGTCCTGACTCCTGACTGAGGGAAAATATCAGATTCCACTGATTACTTCTGCTCTCTAAGTATTTTATATGTGGAACTTGTAATCTGGGGAAGGCTGCAAGCTAAGAATTTCAGAGGCAGCCACTCCCACCACTGTGAGACTGCTAAGACAGAGCTGGTCTCTGCCTCCATGAACTTGTTCCCTGTATTGGAGAGTGAGTAACCTCCAGCAGCACCTTCCTGGCTGTCCATCTCCTGGAGTGCCAGGGTGGCACCGAGGGCTTCTAAGCCATCCTAGTGCTGTGTACATAATGAGTATTTATCCATTCATTCATTCTCAGACAGAGAAGGTCTGGGACAGGCTGAGTGCTCCATCCACTTTTAAGGAAGTAGGACATGCAGTGGGAATGCCTGCTGCAGCTCTGTGCATCTGGCCCTTTTCTTCACTTGATTCTCCTCCAAGCTACTGCAAATGAAACTGAGAACATTTTGTGCCCAATGGCTTGCTTTTACTGTTGTAAGAAAAATGCAAGTTTCAGAGGTTGCAGTCAAGACCCTCCCCTGCTCCCCCGTTTTGTTGCCAACCCCAAAAAATCAGCTATTCCTGTAATGTGGGTGCCAGGATAATGTCAAGTGTAAGGGACATATTCTGAAATGTCTTATTTGTGGTGAGGGCTTTGGACCCTCTCTCAGGAGACTTTTCTTTCTGGGAGCTGTTCTCTCATGCTTAGTGTGTGTTTTAAACAGCAACATATCCTGCAACTACTATAAAATAATGTTAAATTATTTTAGATCATGCCAGGCCTGCTGGTAAATGTTTTCTAATAATTGATTGTTGGAGTGTTTCTTAGTTGCTTGTGGCAGTGTGGTCTTCCTCTTTGCAGGATTATTGGTCTTTTAAGTGCGATCCAACGACTTTCCCCAAAAGAGTGGAATTCTAGATTCAGCTAGGAAACACTTTGAAATTATATTTAACCTAAGGCTGCCAGTGTTATAGAACATGAAGGGATAATATTCTTTCTCTCTTCTGCAAATTCACATGCACATGATTGATTGCATTATTTATCCATGACTAAATACTGTATAAAGCTCTATCTTTATCAATCTCCATTGCAATTCAGAAGTGATATATTTATAGATGCTATGTATAATCTCTGCTAAGTGTTGATTTTTCTGTTTCATTAATATGTACTTTTGCATATACATGGAATTCTAATATACTGAAGTCTAATAACTATTCCTTTAATGCTTGATAAATCTGTAATATCAATTGAAGAATATAGCCAAAAAATGGGATATGAGCCAAATGGCACAACTGAGAGCACTACATTGACTTCCTGATCTCTTGCTCTGTGTTTGTGGGATGACTTTCATAAAAGGATTCCTAAAAGCATCCAAAGTTGCTTCTACCTGCCCAAGAACATGGAGAAGTCCCATGGACTCCAGGTTTGCTTACACTGCTGTGTGGGACACACAGGCTAGAGATTAGCTCTAAATAAGATGGATCAAATTCTAGAAGTGCGGGAGGCAGTCTGGGAGTCCTAAAATTGGTCTAAGAATAACACTTAGAGATAGGAAAGGTGTAAAAGAATGAATTAGGTACCCAAAGATCTCTTGTCTCTGTTAGTGCACTCCTCTCTGCGGCCCAGTCCAGTATAAACCTGGAGTTGATGTAATTCTTCCAAATTTTTTTTTAAATTATCTTTTACTAATTAGGGCCAGTCCATTTCTGTGAAGTAGGTTATGGTGTCAGGTAAACAGGCCATCAAGGCTGCTCTTCTCCAGAGGTCTGTGAACCTGGAAAAAAGGCTGGTCTATCATCCAACAGGTAAAGATTGGAAAAGTACTCATACAAATCATGTTAAATTCCTTGAGCACTTGTGTGGTGTTGGAAGAACTTGGGTCTGAAGCTGCTGAATATTGGTTATCTGCCTGCAGGCTGATATTGGAGCTGAAGAATTCTATCAATACTGGTGCATGTTCACATGAGATTTTGAGTCATATTGCAATCACACATCATATTGATCATATTGCATCCTCTAAAAAGGCTGTTAGTGACATATACAAAATCAGATTTTCTGTTCTCTAGGTTCTTCTATCTTGGTCTTTTGAACCAAGTTTTCTTGTAAAACAGTCCCTCAGTTAAAATCTTACTAAACCCCTGTGGCAGTTTCATGAACTGAGACCCTTATGGAAAAAAATCTGCACTAGTTGACTCAGAGCAGGCTTATTATTGTAAAATCATGATCCTCAGGGATATGGGACTTTCAAACAGTGTTGCAGTTTAGTGGGCTTTTTCTCTCCTGCATAATGTGCCTTTCTTGTCTGTGCATTTTTATTCTGAGATGTGTCTTATATTACAATATATTTTGCCTCAAACAATGACTTCTGTTGCTGTCAAATGTAGCTTTTCTAATATTTGACTTTCAAGGAGTGTCCAAGAATAGGATGTAGAGAATTCCTGAGTCTGTCCATCTATGATCTTCAGTAACATTTGGCCACCTGAATCTGTAGATAGGATTTTCATTCTGCCATGGTCATTTTCTTTTATCTCATGCCTTGAACATTGCCTCCATCTTGTTGAAAAAATAGCGGTGGAAGAGAAGATCCTTTTTCATTGCCATCTGATGTTTTGGCTGCAGATGGTGGCTGACTAATGATGAACATCCTGTTCCCTTGTGCTGCAGGAAGTCCACACAGGAGAGGTAAGAGCACAGATGCAAGGGCAGCCTGCTGGGCTCCCCACCCTTCAGAATCTGCAAGTGGCAGCGCTGTGCTGAGCTTCCAGAAAGTGGGAATGACACAAGAGATTGCCATGTAACTCCTGATGCTTTGTGGGTAATTGGAATGGTGATGATTTTTTACCTAATTGCTGCAGTTTTCTGAAGTTGGCCATTTCAACCCATGGTCTGAAAATTTTATGGGTTTTTTTTGAGAAAAACAGGTCCCTTGTGACCATATCTCTGCTCAAATGTGATTGTTCTACTGAACAAATTTGAGTAAAAATACAGTAGATATTCAAAGCAACACAATTCTTCAACCTGGAGAAGAAATCCCTGCAGATTTCAACTCCAAGTACTGCTGTGCCTTGTCTGGGTGGCTGGAATAAAGAAATAAGGAGGCTCTGAAATGCTAAGCTCAGCTGCAGCAAACTCACCAGCTTTTGCCTGAGCAGATACTGCTTCTTGAGCTGTACAGTGAGCATGAGCTATTTAGTCTCCCTTGAGACAGGAAAGCTCTGAACCTTCCAGATAAATCCATACTTTAATCCAGTCCTGGAGTAATTGCAAGGGCCCTGAGCAGAACTTGAAGTTGTCTGGGCTGGGTATGCTGAGCTCCTCTTCACTCTTTCTGTCTGGGCACCTTGGAAACTTGTGTGTCCAGTTTCAGGAATACTGATCCTCAGAAGTGATAGAGCCTTAATGCTTAGGCCATGTCAGAAAAGGTGTACAAGGATTATGTTCATCCTAGCACAAGGGTTGCTCATTAACTAGTTGCCAGTTAGCATTATTTAATGTATAGGAAAAGATACTAAATTTGCAGGCTAAGTAATTTCTCTGTTTTAATGCTCCACGGATTCCAGTGTTTGGCATAATAAACTTCATGTGGGTAAATTGCACTTAGGTTTCTTTTCACTTGTTTTGCTTTTGCAATTGCATTAATGAAGTCTCCAAAACTTAGCTGTAAAATCTTAAGAAAAAGAACCTAAATATCTAGCTGAGAAATTGTAGCCTGAGTGATTTCTTCTTTCTCCTACCTGCCCCTCTACTACAAATGCCTGATGTTGAAAAAGAAAAAAAAATTACGGATAAACTGAAACTAGTTTTAGGAAGCTATATGTCACAAGCAGGTAGATCTAAAAATAGGGTATGTCTGCTATTAGTGATAGCTTTTCTAAGCCTCCCAAAGCAGGCTAAGAACTCCTTAGGGCTTCAAGGAGCAAGATGATGGATGTTAAAGTACCATCATTTTTAGGCATTTTTCAAAATAAGTGGCTATTTTTCTTGCCATTTGGTGCCACAGAGCAGTATTAGTGGTAACTAATGCAGTGCAGGTTTAGACAAAAAGTAGTCACAGCAAAGCAATTTTAAGTCTCCAACATTATCTGATACTGTAAATAAATAGAAACACATGATCACATGGACTGATTCATTGGCATGACTGTGGGATACTCATGTTGCCTTCAAGTAGCATATAATTTAAAATAATTTAAAGAAAAAGGTTTTCCAATGTCTATTCTCAAGTATTCTGTATGTACTGCCTTTCAGTGTTTTGCTAGATATTGTGCAGTTTTACAAGTCCAGTCTTTCTGGCAAAGTTTATCAAGAGTTAGACATTTTACAAGTATCTGGTGGTTTGTGATCCTTCCGATATATTAATCTTACTCAAGGTCACAGGGGAACCATTGTTTCTATGCCTTGGGAAAAAGCTGTAAACCTTATAATAGGATTGCTTTATAAAGTATTTGCAGCTGTTGATTTTTATCCAGCCCCCTTTTCTTCTGTTTTTGACACTTTCTTCAAAAGGTTAGTAATTTTCAAGAAACATCGTAATTCTATGGTACATTTAGCTCGTAAGGTAAAATTTGGCAATCGTAACTTCAAGTATCTCCTTTCCCTACAAAGAGGGAAAATAGAAGAAGACTGATTGAAAGAAATGTGCTAGGCAAAAATTTGCAAATAAGACTGTTGAGAAATAGTGCCATTATTGATTTAGAAAATAGAGCTATTAAACAAACAGTGAAACAATTTTCATTGTGGGGAAGCTATTCTGTGAGAGTTGCAAAAATGAGGATAAGGGTCCACACTCAGGGAGGGAAGGGGAGCACAGACAGAGGATGTCCTGTTGCAAGTCAGGAGAATAGTGACACTTCAGCATGTCTAATTGTCTAATGCTGCAGCATGTATGAACTAGGGCAAGCTGTATACTATAAAAATTAAAAGCAAGCCAAGGCTGACAACTTTTTCTCTGAGTTCTGCTCTACTGCAGAGGAGTTGGCTTTGATGGGAGTTGTGTTTTCTGCCTTGCTTGCTGCTTGGCTCTCTCAGCATGGAAGTGGGGATGTCGTTCAGTCAGCTTTGGAAAATGCAGTTGCAGCAGCAAGGTATTGCTGTTAAAATTATGCCTTTGAATTATCTCCAACAATCCCTCTGCCTTGCCCTCAGAGATTTAAGCTGGCAAGTGCTCAGCATTGCTCCAAGTCATGTCTTTGGATGTGAACTGAGAGTCTTCCTTGTGACCTTCCAAGCTGGCGTGTGGAGTTCTGCGCGCAGGATGCACCAAAGAGAACAGGAGTTGTGCTGCAGCAGGGAGGCTTTGCATCATCTGGCTTCAGGCTCTGGAATTGTGTTGACTAGAAGCTTAACCTCCCTTGTAGTGAATGCAGAGACAGACTCCTCAAAGGAGAGACTCAGGGTCTAAACTAGAGGCCTATCTTTTGCAAATATTTTGAGTTTTGAATTACAGCATCTGGAATAACTCTCCTAAATAAATTAAGACCTGGAAAACTCCTGTTTGTGAAACTACTGGAAGAGATGGGAGCTGGCAGTGAGAGAAATAATGGAAGCTAGTAAAGTATAAAAGATTGCAAATGTCAAGGAATAGTTAGCTTGGGAACTTGTGTTTTCCCTGTGTCACAACATTCTGCCTTCCAAACTCACTATGCTATGTCACAAAAACTGTTCCTCTGTTGCCTCCATGGGTATTTATGTCTACTAATCATCACTGTCTGCTTTTTCCTTTGGTTCTATCTTCTAATCATCTTGTTAAAGATCTTAATTTAATCTGTATATTGTATTTGGTAGTAAAAGCTGGCTAATGAAGAAGTTAAACTGAACTGATTTTTCTGCAGTGGGAAGGACTTGATGTTTGTGTCTCATCATGTTTTCTTAGACTGGGTCATTCAGAGTCTAGCTCTGTTCAAGCTTTTCCTAGATTAGGGTGCTGTCAGCTGCTCTTGTGGTATGCTAGTGAGCCTCATGCAGCTCAAGGGCTGAAACTATTTTGGCTCCAGTCTGAGCAAATATTATTTAATCGTTTTTCCATGGTAACTTAAATCTGTGCAAAAATTAATGTAAATTAACAGGTTACTTAATGTGAAAGAAAATTACTTAGTATGGCATCTACTTATGAAACAGAAAAAAAGAAGAAATTTGGCAGCATAACTTTAACTGGTGCTGAAGCATGGAAGGAGTAGTGGTTCCATATAGGCAGCCATCCTCACAAAGGATATTAAAATATCAGGTAAATAATTTAATCTCTCAAGAGTCAAGTTCAGATTTTGGGTGCCCTGCTGAAAACTAAGTAGTTGCTGCCCAGGTATCACTGTAAAAACCAATACCTTGGAGAGAGATAGGAGCATGGACACTGTAGAGGGATTTGCAAGATTCTTATGCTTGAACAAGGATTAAAGCACTGCCTCTGCTCCCAGCTGCAACAGAACTGAGTTTATCTGTGTTTCTAGTCTTTATAGTGTCAGGCTCTTTTTGGTTCTCTTTGGGACTGGATGTGTGAATGGGAAAATGCTGAAACCTATGAGAAGGCCTTAACCCGAGGGGTTGCCTAGTTCAGGCTGAAGGCTCACCAGACAGAGGTTATTAAGCCATCAAATTGCAGAGTATTTATCAGAAGTAAGCAGGCTTCTGAACTGCTGGAAGTTGTTCTGTGAGGAGTTGACGGTCACAGGTCAGATCCTTCATTAGCTTTCCCTGCAACAAGCTTTCCAAGGTGAGAGCCAGCACTTTGCGAACTGCCAACATAAACATCTTCTTTCATATCATGCTGGTGGGTGTCTATGTATGCAGATATATGCATGTGTCTCCAATTACTAACAAACCTTCCAGGGTCAGAGTAAAAAGAAAGCCACAAATCTGTATTTTTAAACACCTTGATACAAACCCATGGATCTCAGCACACGTGAGCTTTGGAGAGTTTGAAAACCTTATACCGATTTGGATTTTGTCTATAGCACATCTCTACTCTAGTCAAGTTCAGTGTGCTCATGCCTTTTAGTAGTTATGCAAGAAAATACCCAGAGACAGATTTCTGTAATTAAAATCCTGATTACTGCGTAGATCAGCATGTGATGAGGCAAGAAATGGTGGCTAATATCTGATGCTATCTTGCAAAAAAGAGAGCCCTAAGCTTGAATTCGTTTAATGCTCATTTGGCTTCCCATATACAAAGATAATGATCATCTTTTGACAAGAACAGCTGTGATAATGGGTGAGTGCAGGAGCGTTGCTTGCTTTGGTTTGTGTTGCCGAGCATGACATTTAAAAGCAGGGAAAGACATTTGTTTTAAGCCTTTCAAGGAGCATTTTCAGAGTCAAGCTTCACCTTCTCACTTCTGTGGCACTAGGTGCCACAGAGCTGAGCAAGAGTGACCCAGCATCACCACCTGGCTGCAGGCACCTCCTCTGCTGCTGCTGAAGGACACCTTTGTAGCGGGCACAGTACAAATCTGTGAAAAATGTTCAACTATGTGTTTGACTTCTGGAACAAGGGACTGGATTTAATGACCTAAAAAACCAACTGAGAACAAGATACACTTGTATATAGTCAGCGTTTCTCGTGAATTGGGAGTTTTGCAAAGACGACGACCAAAATTACTTTATTCCCTCTGAAATTTCAGTGCTTCTGAAAATCGCATCCATAGAGAGCTGTAGTTAGACACTGACAAAGAATCCTTGCCCTTAATTAAATTGTAAGTATTTCTGGGTAGTGATTACAGTTGTTTTAATTATTTCCTCTAAGTACAATTCTACTGGCTCACAGTGGAGCTTTTCAAAATACATCTCTCTACCTAGAAGGACAAAGCATATGCTCTGATCAGTGAACTCACGTGATTTGGAGATGCTGTAGTTAACAGGGATTAGTGTTTCTATGATTTTAAAGATTTAGCTGTCATCTTCCATTTACTTTTAAATCTCACTTTTCTTCTTTTTATCCTGAGGGTATTACAGAAGGAGTTTCTTGCTAAATTTATCTTGGAGTTATGAAACTGAGAAAAGAAAATTAAAGAGGACTCATAGTTCCCACAAAAGGTATAGAGATTATTCAGCTTTATTGGGAGGAGGGGAAAAAAAGGCAAGAGAAGAATGAAGCAGATAAAGAATTCTACTATGTAGATCAAGAGGGAATCCCATCATTGAGAATATTGTGTGGAGTGGAAAAATCATCCTGGTACCTGTGGGGTGGTGGGTATGACTTGCTGGAGCTCCCTGTTGAGCAGTTCCCTGTTCATGCTTATCTATTCCCTGTTGCCCCACCTTGAGAACTGTGCAAATCCCTTCCTGTCCCATGATCAGGGGGATCTGCTCCTGCTTTTTGAACAGGATTACAGCAGTGCTCAAATGAGGAGCACGTGTGGTGCCATATAATGGAACAAGTTTTTCTGTGATAGGTTGCCTGATCTGAATCGCCTGACAGTCCTTACAGTCTCTGCCTAGGGAATGTTTGAGGTGGGACCCAGGGAATATCTCTAACTGGGTAGTACCTCTGATCACATCCTAAGGCATGTGTCCTGCTCTAGACCCCATAAATATGATGGCCAGTGTGTATCAACAAATTATCCACTTTGAATATAGCTTTGCCACTAAATTCAGTATTTATGCTAGTGCTGAATTATTTTTATTATTTATTCCATGGAGAGAAAAATCACAGTGTAAATTTCCAAATGCAAACTAAAAATCATTGCAAGAAACCAACCCCTGTGGAATGCCACTAGTCACTGCTCTCCACTTGGACCTTGAGCCATTGATCACAACTGCCATACAGCCAATTTCTTATCCATTGGGTGGTCCATCTGTTAAATCCACGTGTCTTCAGTTTAGTGACAAGGATGTCTTGTGGGCCAGTGACAAAATTGTAGCATCTATTTAACACCTGAGGTAGTAATTCCCTAACATGAGGAACTGGAAATTCCTAGAGCTGGTTACAGGTAATGGAGATACCACAAGGAACCATGAAGCATAGTAGATGGAGCAAAGTTTCCCAGAGAGAGAAAGAAGGGGTTTCTTCTTCAGAGAAAAGACTTGTGGAAGAGTCCTATTTCAGTTTGTACTAGCTCCCCTAATGTCCTGTGAAGTACTGAGTCAGTGAGTATGGTGTTCTCTCTGAGGATTGGTCACCAGTATTAATTCCTGTTATTTTTTTCTCAGTGTCTGAAATTAAAGTAATTTTTAAGTGCTCTGCTGGGTGACAATTCCTATAATCATTTGTTCTTGTATGTTTTAAAATTATTGTATCTGTGTTTTCTTCCTGATATTTTTGTACTTCCCAAGGGGTCTTCTAATGTGCTTCTCGGAGGTTGTCTAATTGTCCCTGTGTCATAATCCCCCAAACCATTTATTTATGAAAAGAAATGTCACCCTAGTTTTTAACACTTCCATATGTAGCCTTGCCTGTAAAATAACTGAACAGAAATCAAATACCACTTTCTACTTATGCAAAGTTTGTTTCTCATTAGAGCGTTTCAAAAAGACATCTATTATGGTAATAATTTTAGCTATTCATATCAACTTACTCTCAAAATTTGTGCTTTACCTCTTTCAAAGACTTGCTGAAACCTTTCTTCTAACCCTCCTCCAACTCTCATCTTTACTCCTTTTGATTTCTTTGTAGTTTGGGGTTTTTTTTTTTGTTTTTTTTTTTCACCTTGCAAACCTTAACTGGTTCTGCCTTCTCATTTAGTTTCTTCCTCCTCCTCTATTTCCAATACAGATTATTCTTTGTCCTTGGAGCTTTGAGTGGTCCCAAGTGAACACTCATCCGTTCTTACTGCTGCTTTGCTGACATGAGTGTTGCAGTGTGCAAAACAGGAGAGTCAGCAATGCTTGGACCTTGATTAGGAGAGGACCCTCCCCCTGCTACTTAAAACCTCCCTTGCAAACACTGGAGAGGAGGGGAAACACATGGTGGAGCTGATATATTAATACACATACAATAACACCAATTGCCTGCAGGAGTAAAAAACCCTGAACACCTAACTTGAGAACAAAATTAATTTTAAAATGTAGGTCATATGCTAATACAGCTCCCAGTGTAACCTGTGTAGCACCACCGAGCATAACACAGGAATTGATTGTGCCTTGCTTCTCTTGCTTGTTCTTTTTGCCACTTCCTGCTAGTTTACAACTAAATTAGCTGTCAGACTCAATGGTCACATTAAAGAGAGGATTTTTTTCATCTAATGATCAATAACAAAATGCTTTGCATAATTCTTATGGGTGGGTTGAGAATATTCCTCCTTCATTAATGGTGAGTGAAGAGAGACAAGTAAGGATTTCTCCCATGACCACAGTGATCCTGGTGTGCAGGCTGTGTTATGCTGCTGTGCCACTTGCCTGGTGCTCTGCAGCAGCTGTGCCCAGATGTTCTGGCTGGGGGGCTGATGAGCTCTGACCTGCCGGCCAGAAGCTGGTTGAGCTTTGTGGCTGCTTTCTGTGTGGGGTGAGCAGACTGGGAGCGTGTGCAGGGTATGACTGGATTTACACACACAGAGTAGACCCAGTGAAGCTGGACATCCCCTTTCCTGCCTGCCCCTCAGTTTGTCTCTGACTGTTGGCTGGCTATTCAGGTCCATCAGGATGGATTTTCTGCTGCTGTTGAGGGCCTGTCTTTATCACATGGTTCAGACTTTGCAAAGTTCAGGTCATTTCAACAAAGGCAGTCACAGATTTGGAGCTGCACAATAAAAACTTATGAATGCCATATGCTGACCTGGGTTATTGGGCTGTTTACTGCATAATGATATTGTTTAATTCAATACAGGGGGAGGGAGAGAAATAGGTGATAGAAAAAGATGCAGTAAGGGGCAATGCCAAAAGAAGAAAGAGGCAGAGCTCCTCAAGAAAAAGCAAGCAAATGTAAGAGTGGAATTTGGGGTAAAAAAGCCCAGCATCTCAAGACAGAGAGGTGGCTGGTTCTTTGAACCCCTGGAGCACCTATCTGGATCAAGACTGAATATCAGTATCTGAACAAACTGAGCTTGCCTATGTTAGTGTCTGCAGGAAATGAGCATGTAGGCAGACAGTGAACAAATCAGCTCTGCAGGGCTGGGTGTAGCTCACAGTGTGCATTAAAATGGGTATTCAATGATGCCAATTAATATTATAGGAGTTTATTTTTGCCTTGTTTGGCTGTCTAAAAATATTTGTAAAAGAATGTTTTCTTCTAAGACCATTTTAAAACATTGCCATTTTGTATCAAAAAGCTTAAGAAAATGTAAGTCAAACAAGACATTGTTTCAGGCAAGTAAATTTATTTTTCCTTGCCTTTTGCTTTTCACTTCAGTAATAAAAATAAGGGGATTTATGCAGAGCAAGGTCTCTCGGTTCTTCTAGCAAACAAGCAGTTTGTATAGCTGTTAATAGTTGGTTTAGTACTTTAGAAGCTGCCTCCTCAAAAAGCTACCACAGATTTTGTTTTAGAAAGACTGTCAGACTGATCACTGGCTAGGTGTGGTCTGACTTTGATGGAGGAGCAGGGACCTAGACCTGGTAAATGAGAGCAGAGGCTTTAATGGGTGTTTTCAGCTAGTACACCAGTTTTCAGCAAGTGCACCAGAATAAGGCATGTTCCCCATGCTGCCAGCACTGGGCTGCAAGCTGCTTGGCTACCTGATATCCCAGGGGCTGTGGCCCCTGCTGTGCACATAAAAGTTGGATTTCTTGGCAGACCTGCAGCAGCCCACCTCGATCTCCATGTGTTTGGATCTGAAGTAGTTTGGTATTACTGCTAGTGTGTCATAGCTGGCACAGCTGTGCTGGTGTGGGCACTGCTGAAAGCAGCAGAATTGAGAACTATGGCCCTGAAGAGGTATACCCAAGACCCTTGGAAAAAGAGCAGAGAAGGGGGTGGCCTAGCTTTCCAGAGTCACAATAGAAGTTTCAGTTAGAGGAAGGACTCCTTAAGTTTTGTGATTCAAGGACTGATAGCCATTGTGTTGGGCTCTTCCTAGTAAAGGTGAGCATGTGGCTCCTGGCACGGAGCATGTGAGCAGAGTGTGAGAGTTCTAGTATTTCATTTTTGCTACTACAACAAGTAGTTGTTGCTCTTAATTTGTGGAAGTGGCTGGATAAAGGAGGTTTTGAGAAATGGCTTAGGTGTTGTACACCCAAATGTCCACCCTTCTGAATAAGCTACTGCTCATTTAAATGTCTGCTCAATTATGGTGGCGCCAGCTTGTCCCGTGTTTGTAACAATGTGCCAGCATTTTTACAATAAACCTTCATTATCTGAATTTTATATTTGTCCATAAAATCTTGCTCTAGGCAGGTATGTGATGTATAAGATAGGAAGAAGGAAAAATGCAAATACCCATTACAGGTTTAGTTAAAAGTGGGCATCATGATTTTGAAGAAAAGATTGTGGCTTGGCCTTACCTAGTGGACAGGAAATAACTGTAGGCCTGCTGTTGAGAAGGGCTGGGACCTTTGTTCTCCTGAGTGGGAAGCTGAGGGTCTTTCACCTTGCTGGTGACTGGGGGGTGGGGTGGTGTGATGCTCAAAATTGCTGTCCTGGACAGAAGGACAGCTGGCAGCAGTGCCCTGCATGCTTTGGTGTGTTAGCCCTCAGCTGGGCTGTGCTTGCCACATCTGCTGTGATACAGCCTTCTGACCAAGTCATTTCATGTCTCCACTGCGCTGCTGTACCCTCAGCTCTTGCCTGAGATGACATGAAAGATTTTCCATCCCCTTTAGCTTCTTTTGTCTTTTCCCTCTGCTTTTATAGTTTGTTTTTGACTTTGGTTTTCTTTTTCCAAAGTAGGCAAAATAAGAATTGTTTTATGATGTTTCTCAGCATCACAAGAAGGCACAAATGAAGTATTCAACAAACCAGAGTTACCAATTCCCACACACCTGTGTTACTCTGTAGCTCTCAGCTCTTTTTCTTAGAGGCACAGCTTTATGTGCTCACTCCAGAGAAAGAAGTAATTCAGAACAAGACGCTCTTTCCCTGGCTGTCATCTGCTTGACTCTCTTGCCTCTAACTCAGCTGTCCAGGTGCTTCTGGAGTCCCTTAAACCCAGGTTTGACTGGCTCACATGCTCACATCTGTTGAAGGGCCTGCTTCTTTACAGCCCTCTGGTGACATGGACCCATTTATTTGACTAAAGAGAGCCCAGGTGAGGTGCAATGACCTGCTCAAGGGACAGCAGCACAGACAGCAAATGACTGTCATAAGGAAAAGGCAGCTTTCCTTCTCTTCTGTGTTACTCATTGTTTTTAAAGAAAAATTTGAACAAGATATAGTCTAGAAAGCACTTAATGTTGTGAGAATACCATGTCATACCTGAGTTTACAATCCTACCAGTGGTATTTTCAGATTTTTATATGCAGTTTTAAAGCGTGTTGTCAGTTTTGCTCACTGATTTTTTACACCTGCAAGTGTTCACATTTGTGTAAATCAGGCATTTAAATGTCAACACCCCCAATACAATGATGTCTTTGGTTCATCTTCTCCATGTGGAGGTAACTACAGGGACCTCTGATTATTAAGTAATGGCAATTAGCAAGACAAATGTAAACATTTGTTCAAAGGGATTGTATTTGGAGACCTTAATTAGAGGGCATGGAGCCATTAAAGAGTAAAAGCCAGCTGGCCTGGGGCTGGTGGGGAAGGCTGGCCTTCACAGATATAAGCCCAGCCAGTTTCTCCACTCTCTGCCATTTTATTTGTTTTTATGGAGACACAGCTGGAATATTCTGGTTTTTTCACAGTTAAGGCTCAGACACTTTTTTTCACTTCATACCCAGTTGATTACTTTGTGCAATGTTTGCTTTCAGCTGTGTCCTACAAATACATCCACGTGCTTCTTTCTGGCACTTGGTCTGGCTGGCACGGAGATGCAAATTTTGTAAAACTTTTTTAATTTCTTTGCTTTATTTACCTGCATGAATTTTAACAAAAGCCATGGAAATTTTTAATTGCGTTGGAATAGCACTGAACCTCAGTGGCTGGTGACTTCTCTATTTTAAAACACACATCCTAAGGAATGTTAAGCAGAATATCTTACATGTCTTTTTCTTGATTTTAAAGAGCATGAAAAAAAGGGGAAAGAAAAAAAAAAGTCATATGTTTTGCAGGTTGAAAAACGCCCAAGCCACAAACAACAAAAAATCTCCAAGCAATATTACAAAAACCCTCCTCAAAACCCAGTAAATAAATTCCAAATGAAATGAAGAGGAACTCTGCTGTTAGTATAATGCAAATGTTACTTTTGTGGTTAAAAAGGATGTTTATTGGGCCTGGATGGTCTAGAGTTAGGTGGCTTTGTAGAAGATTGTGTGGGGCTATGTTTTGGATCTGTGAGCTCTTGGTCATCCTAACAATTCTTTTTGCCTTGTGTTTTCTTCTGCTTCCTTGTTACAAGAATTAATATGCGACAAAGACTATGATCTGATTATTTTATTTATTTAATTAAAAAACAGAAATCACTCCTGTTGGGGTTCCTATGGGATAAAGACTGAATCCTTCATTAGGGTCTGACCAATGAAGCTGTTAGCCTGATCCAAAAAGTTTACTCTCTGGTACACTTGCAGGTCTCAGTGGTGGTGCTGGATGAGGAGGGCTGTCTGTGTAGCAGCATTACTGACAATGCTACATGAGGGCAGTCCTTGGGGACTGTGTCTAAAACACACAGTGGGATGAATTATGGCACATGACTGAATGGAATGAGTTGGGTAAAGCTACTTTGATGGCAAAATGACTTCAAATGCAGGCTGCCTTCCTGCTCCAAAGGCTTCTGCACATCTGGTGTGTGAGCTGTGATCCACACCCATACCCTGCAAGGCCATTTGTCCACCTTGTTGCTTGGTGGGAGAATATTCCCTGCAAAGTTTCCTTTCAGGTGTCCTTGCAGTATTGTGTGTTAGAGATTCATGAGGAAAATCCAGCAAGTGCTGCTTGAGATTTTCAAATGACAGGCAGATAGCTATTAGCATTAATCCTCTTTCTGTATTCTCCAAAGAGCTCTTTGACAAGGGTGTGTGCAGGACAGGAAACACTTGACAGGATTCAGCTCCCACTCAAATCCCTGCATTAAAAATGAAGAAAACAGAGACCCTTTCCATCATCATCCCCGGCACTGGCGCAGACAGCCTGCCCTGGAAGGCAGTCTCTCCACTGGGATAAGTGATGGGGGATGTTCTGCCAGCATCTGCCTAAAAGGCCACCCAGTAGTTGTGCAGGATTGAAGAGCAATAGGCACTGAAATTTTTGTTTAAGGAACAAGCCTGCATCCAAGAGCCCCTGGAACATCACTGAGATGAGCAGTGAGTGGGGTCATGTGAGCTCTGTGACACCAGCTCTCCAACTTTCCCTCCTCCTTGCTTGTCTGTGATGGATGAGGTGCAGTGAGGAACTGCCTCCTGCCACTGCTAAAAGAAGGGTGATCCCCACTCAGTCAGATGGGCCCCATCAAGCCCCACAGGGTCTACCCAGAGCTGTTGGCTCCCTGAGGAAAAGGGGAACCTCAGGGGAAGGGTTGTCTTAGCTTGAGAAATTCTGCACCTTTGGCCTGAGGGGAGTGTGGGTCAATGTTAGTTCTGGAGGACTGAATAGGTGCTTGTGCTGAGGTTTTGTAAGTGGCTTCTAAAGAAGCATAAAGTTATGTGTTTTCTTTAAAATGTATATTGCTTATAATCTCTACCTCTTATAGCTAGAAAAGGAAAGAAGTTTGCCTAATGGGTTGGTTGTGGTGAAAATAGCCTGTGTTGCATGTGTATAGCTAAGTGTACTGTGGAGATGAGCAACTAGAGGAGTCTGATTGTAGTTCAGCTTATGTCAGTGAAGCTACAGATTATTCAAAAAAATCAGAATTTGTCTTGCTATGGTCTTCTTTGAATCCACACTTCCTTGATCAATACGTGTAGCTGATTTGCAGTTAGTCAGTGACTTTACAATTCCAGACTTTTCTGCTAAAACCCATCAGCCTTCCCCATGCAGATCTAACCTTTTCTTTGGGAAGGAAATAATTTAGTTAATTTGCTGGATAAGTATGTGGTAAAGTTTTGTGGGAAAGCCTAAGGGAGAAGATTAAAATCACAAAACACATTTGAACATCAGCTGGCTGTATGAAATACAAGACAACAAAAGTCAAGACAATGGCAACAGCAATTTAATAGTTTTCTTAGAAATCTGTAGTATTTTGCTACAAAACTGCATATTGATCAAGGTTCTGAAACACCTGTGTGTATGATGAGGTACAATAGCACATCCTATAGGAAGGTAATACAACAAAAATATCAACTGGAAGAGCACTAATTTGTAGGAAGTCAGAGGATGCTCTTCCCTCCTTTGCTGTCTCATGATCAGTCTAGCTATTGCCACATTTGAACTCTTAATATTACATCACATCAAGGAAATCTGCACTCAACATTTGCATTAAAGGATCACTTTTAAACAAATTCTGGCATTAACTATGTGATAAATCTTGGCTTTCCAAAAGCTTGATTGTTGTCTGTTTCTGACTGCCCCACTGGCATTGTATCTCTCTTAGGACACTCAAAGTGTGGTTTCAAAAACAAAAATTTGGCTACAAAAATGTCACCAGACCATGTAACTGACTTGAGCAGGTTTCACCATCCCTTGCAGGAAATTCCAATCTGAGAAACAAGATTGGAAGAGGCAAGAGAGTTCAGTTTCTCCAGGGGGAAGGAATATTGTGAGACCACCCTATTCCTTACACTGCACAGGATTAAAAAAAAACCAAACAACTAAGCAGAAAATTTCCGGGTAGATGCAGCTACTTACATTAACGTTACTTCATGAAGATCCAGTAAGTGGTTCTGGCCATGCAGTGATTGTTAGCATAGGAACAAGGCTGAAGTTTAAAGATCAAACAGCAGGTCCCAGGAGCCTGAAGATGCATCTTGTTTTCATTACATTGCTTTTTGGGTGTGCTTCACAAACAGTGATGCACTCTTATCCCTGCAGATGGACACTATCTATTTGGCTTTACCTTGCTCATATTCACAGACCCTTCTGTGAAATATCTCAATCTCAGCCTCAAGGATGCTACAAAAATCAAAAGCAATATTTTGGGTAGTCTAGGAAAACTAGCCCTTCTAAGGAGAGAAATTAACTTCCCTTGCTTGTAAAATTACAAAGGTGAAGGAAATGGGGCTTTGAAGGGCTTCAAGAACAGGGTCTTTTGTATTTGGCCTACTGAGGATAGGTAACTCTCTGACAAACTGGAAGCATTCTTCATTTTATCCTAGTAGATAAGATTTGGATTTGCAATGTTTAGGCCTGTTAAAACATGAATTGAAGTTGTGACCAAGACTTTTCTTGAAATTGCTAGCAATAACAATGCCTCTCCTTTTATAGGGTCTGTTTAAAGCAGGATGTTGAAAGGGGAAAAAAAGCTAAACACTCAGATGCTGTGCTTTTCAATACTTGCACGTATCTCAAGTTTATCACAAAAAAATCACAGGTAAAGTAAAAAATAGCTAGAAGACTTGGTTTGATTTAGGGATCTCAAAACTACTTCTCCTGTATGTGGTATTGTAATCTCTGTGTTCAAAGCAAGTCAAGCTCTTAAATCAGATTAGTTCATAGATAATGTGGCCACCTCTCTAGCCCTCCTGACATTCAAGGCTCATGGCATCACACTTTACAACAAAGGAGGACTGAAACCTTTCTTAGTTGGGAGGTCCTTCATAGATTCCTGTAACTTCAGAGAAAGCCGTAAGAAACTTCATGTGCAGGACTTGAGATAATTCAATTTTCCAGTACTATTGTATTATATTCCACTCTGTGGTCAAAACAAGGCAGGTATATTTCATCTGCCTGTGACAGAGAAGCTGAGACAAGGCACAGTTGTGTTGTTCCTCTCAGGATCACAGTATGGGGACAAACCTCACTATTCCTCACTCTGACCCTGTTGCATTGGCTACTGAACTCAAGGATCTGCTGTGCTTAGCTAAATGATGCTTTTAGTTACCTGCTGATGCAGATAGGAATCTCTTTGGTGTTTTATCTTGGTTCTTTTGGTGCTTATTGTGGTTTACATTATCAAGATTCAGAGTGCGTGCAAGTGGCACTTTGTAACTGAAAGGTGTTTTCCATTTGCATTTCCATTTTGTTCATAGCCCTCGAATAAAGTCACCATGGAAAAATGCCAAATAATACACCCTTTTTTTGGCAAATAAATGTAAAAAACTTGATGCCTCAAGCATATTACATGCTTTGCAGGAAATTCCCAGCCTCTTACAACAAAGAGACAGCCAGGCACCGTATCAGCTCTTCAGAGCAGATCAAAATTGCAGTTACTTGCAGAGTTATGGGGCTGAATGTCAGAACTTGCCTCTCTGAGCACCGTTTACATGCACCCCTTTCTAGGGGCCTGGTATCCAAGATGAATTCTGTGGCCACTGTTTGTCTTTAAGGGGCATCATTAAATGAACCAAATATCCATGACACTTTCAGAAAGCTAAGAAGAAAAATAGCAGGTATTTGTCAGTTATCTCAAAGTGCAGACCCAAAGCATATAGCAAGTTACCAAGGTACTATAGTGCACATATTTCACTAGTAATAAGAGAACTCTTTGT
Source organism: Molothrus aeneus (assembly GCF_037042795.1). NCBI lineage: Eukaryota > Metazoa > Chordata > Aves > Passeriformes > Icteridae > Molothrus > Molothrus aeneus. Next base: position 26,510,820 of record NC_089649.1, on the reverse strand, counting down.
ACTGGAATACTTGAATGTGTTTGGGGTCAATAGGTAACTTCCATCTCACTGCAAGGAATCTAGGAGTTGGACACCCTGTTATACAAGGGTTATTTGATCTGTATCTGTACAGCATATGCTGATAAGGCTAACTGCATTTTGGTGAAAAATGGCTTATGTGTGATCTGACTGTGTAAAGCAGAACTGCCCAAGACAAAGGGCTGAACCTAGAAGATACTTTATTGATAAAGTCACTTGTGCTGCAACAGAAGGATGTAAATAACTCAATCCATGTTCTCTTTCTGTTACATCAGCTTCTACTGCTTGGTTTTGGCATGGCAGTAAAAATGTGGGGGGAACTGGGCTCCCATTTGGGGGCAATTCAAGACACAACAAGGACTGAGCAGTTTGCATATGTCCAACCTCACAGGACATGGCTTGTCTCAATTCTCTCCTCCTGATTTCCTGGGTGTTACAGTCTGAAGGGTGGGATTCTCCCTAGGGAGATGGGAGGGCTTTGTGGTGTACCAGGGCTGAGCTCTTCTATACAGGCTTCAAACAAAATTAGAGTCCATTTCTGAACAGCTCTGAGCTTTGGGAAAAAGTATTCAGAGCCAAATCTGGACTTTGCAATTCAAGACCTTAGGACAGCTTGGAACAATGGCTGTGCTTGCACTGTGACTCATGTTTGGGGTGTGGGTGGATGACGCCCTGTGACTGAAGAGCAAAGAAAAGCCAGGGGCAGGACTCCTGACCTCATCCTGGCATTTCATTCCCAGAGAGCAAAATCCTGTTCAGAGGCTCAGTTAAGCTGATGCAAAGGGACCAGTGGGCTTCAATTCCTGCCACAGCTGCAGTCCCCACTGCATATTGCTCTGGATCAGTGAGGCTCATCCCCAAATGTCACCTTTGTTTAACACCAGGGAAAAAATTTGGATAAAGCTGATCAAAGGGAAAACTTGATTTGCACATTCCACAAATCTCTCAAAACTAACTTCTGTAATTTTTGTTTTGCTGTTATGCCCTCTTGAGTTACTAGAGAAAGTTTTTTCTTGCATCATGGGTAAAACAGGTGTCTGGACACTGCAGAATGCATATTTTTTTCCCCCCAATCAAACATTTTGTTGAAGATGGAATGACATTATTTTGCTCTTCCTCTTCACCTGAACCTGATTTCATGTGATTGGGCACTGAGGTAGCACATGGCGATGCAGATCTGTAACTTCCTCCTCCTTAGGATCTCCATGCTTTATTTGTGTACTTGGATTACAATCCCTTGCTTCAGTTTATTTCCCCCTGCCACAACTCTTTCAAGACCCTGGTAAAATTTGGACTTTTAGTAGTTTCTGTAAGGTAACATATAATTTTATCAGATAATTGTGGATATTCTATAGAGCCTAATGATGTAAAGGAAGGTGCTAAGAGGTGCCAAGTCCAGTGTGTGGATATTAGTAGCTTTAATGACAGAGTTCATGGTGGCAACCCATTGTGAGTGTCCTATGTCACTTAGACACAGAACTTCTTTGGCAGTAATTAACTTTGACTTTTGCAGAACCAGGACTTGCAGTTTTAGTTTCATAAAGGAGTTGAGAGCTGAGTTACTGATATACATACATATGATCAGAAAGTTACATTTATAGCTCAAAGGCTTAATTGGAAATGTGGAAAAAATGCTCAGAAAGGCTGTGAAAAACTTTTCTTTTACCTCACCTTTTACTATCATTTATTTGATGGCCTATGGAATACTGTCTCTCAGTTTTCCATCTAGGAATGCCTAAAACTTTGAGCCTTCTTCTTAGGTTTAAAATTTGCAGAGCATTGTATGGCTCCAAAGTCAGATTTTGCTGTTACTTAGTATTTGTGTGAAGCCATGGGTGATTTGCATGGCCTCTGGCCCAAAGACATTGCAATCTAAATGAAACTCTACAATACAAGGTGCTCAGAGAGATAACAGCAAGCAAGGAAATGGAGGAGGAGTCTACTGGACAGGTTTATTGACTGTTTGGGATACATCATTACACAGCATGTCAAAAACTTTGCATTTCTAAAAGTAGGGCAGTGATTAGCCTGCTATTATGTGGAACAGCGTTGTGGATTATGGAGCTATAGGAAATAGTCTTAAGGGTTGCATGAAGCCTGTGGGAGCAGATCCGTAATAATCAGACTGTGTGCTGCAGAAATAAATATCCTATTGGACTAGAAAGCCTAAGTTTGTTTTTTTTTTCTGTACTGAAATGGGCAGTGCACTGCTCAGGAGCATTTGAATCTAAAATGAACATGTGAAGCATCTAATACACTTGGATTTTCTCTTCTAGTTGCTTTTGGATTTTCTCTTCTAGTTGCTTTTGAATTAACCATTATCTAAATAAAAACCCTGCCTTCTCCTGTCCCACAAGCATCAGCTCATACTCAAAATAATTATTTCTGTAAGTTAAAAACCTGGACCATTTTATTGTGTATTTTTAGTATTTATTATGTTTCCTTTACTAATTTTGATTTCTGGAAAATCTTCTGATTTTTGAAAGACTTTTTTCCTCTGAACCCTTTGCTGCCTTGCTTCTTTATTTCCTATGTCAGGGTTTTTTCCCTACATCAACTTTTTTTCCTCTATCTGCTCTAATTTTTGGTGGCAATTACAGGCATTTTTTTATCCCATGCTTTTGGACTGATGTCTTCAAGAGCTCCAACCCCTCTAAACACTTTTATACAGGAAACTGCCAGTTTTGTCTTCCTTCCTCAGTTAGACTTTCAAGAATTATCTACACTGTGCTGACACTCTTGGTTGCAAGGCAAGATGAGTCTTTTTAAATGCACTCATAGTGTTCAATTTTAATGTTTTGTGACTATCTGGGATTGATAAAATTGCTTGATAATATAGAAACATACATAAAAAGCATATATGTTCTTATTTTATCAAGAATTTATCATGCCTTGTAATCCTGAATACTTACAAAGTATCGGTTTTCAGACAGGGAAAAAACTTGGGTATTGTTAAATGAAAACAATTACCTTTTTAATCTGAAAAAGATGGTACACATAGAAATAAACCAAAACCAATTAGTATTAAAGATACAGCTCTAACCTGGGAATGACAATGTCCTGGTCAAATTACACTTATAATCAGATCCAAAGAGATTTCCTAAAGCACTGAGCATTTTAATTCTCTCACAGATGACTGAGTTAACTCCTTCTCTGCTATTGACCCTTATTTGTTCTGACATCTTTTAATATGTCTCTTACTCCAGAGTGCTTAGATGTAGCATGACCTATGATATTCCCAACAGTCTGACCTCCTAACAAGGGCATAATGCTCTGCACGTTAAGTAGGAATTCAGGATAGTTTATCTACCTTGTTCTCACATCTAGCCAAGGCTTTGATTTTCAACAGGAGATTCTGCTGGAAGGAATATCTTACCTACCAGTCATGTAAAAATTCAAAATGTGAGAAACTTCCTTCTTTATTTTGATGACAAAAGCAAAGTTTATTGCTGATTTGCAATGGCAGCTTTCTGTTACCCCAAAGTAAGTATCAGCATAATACTCTGAAATAATTTTCTGGTTCAGGCAAGTTGCCTTTCCATTATTTACTGGATGATATCACTATTCTTATTCACTGTTAAATCCAATTTGGGCTTCTGGGCTGAGGGTGCCAATTTTAACTAATCTGACACATTCATTTTACTGTACTGCAAAATATACTAAAAAAGTATGCCCCTGGCCACCCTAGTAGTGCTGGACTCCATCAGAGATCCTGCAGAACCAGGCTGGCTCTCCTGTGGCTGCAGCCCAGGGGAGGGGAAGGGAAAGGCAGGTAGAGGGTGATAAAGGTAGTCTTGAAAGGAGATTCATGCCTTCTGTTTGCCAGCTGCTCCTGCCAGTCTCCTGGTATCTCATGATGCTTTGTGTCCCAGTGGGATGGCCCAGAGTAGTCTTTGGGAGCGTGTTCTGTGGGCCTTGTTTCTGCCCCTGCAGCCTGTGACATGGGTTTGTGCTGGGGCTTCACGGGAGCTTGCATGTGCACAGCTTGTGGCTGTGCTGTGCAGGGCTCAGTCAAGGGAGTCTGCACTATCAGACATTGCCCTGCTTGCCTTACCTCTGGGAAGAACTCAGGCATTTATACCTACATTGGCAAAGTTTACACAAAATTTAGACTAAAAATCATGTCCTCTGATGTAGGTTTTTGTGGAAATTGCTTTTCTTGAAGGATGCAGAGCCAGTCAGCTTTGCTGCCTTACTTGGTGTGTGGATGACAGTGAGAATTCAAGCTCTCACACCAAACCTTCAGTATTTGGAGTATGCAGTAAATTGCCAAGGGCCATTCAAATGCCACAGGTTGCCTGGGTGCCTCTGTGTGTGAGACCAGCAAGCTCTGTGCTGGTCAGAGCACTGGCCCACCACAGCTCCATCACTGCCCTTCACCTGGGTTTCCTTTTGATAGAAAGCAGGAGGTGTCAGGTGGACAGTGCACTTGAGGCTCATCAGCATCCAAGGGAAAATGTGAATCTGAAGCGGGAAGTGCTCTTAGGGTTCCCTGAGAGTAGCCAGACCCACTGAGACCAGTGTTTGGTTGGCTTCATTATACCATCCTCAGCAGAGACTTGTAAATGTAGGAAGAACCACTCACTGATTAGGGAGCATGAAATATGAGCACAGCCAGGGGTTTTTCTCTTCCTACTGCTTCTGCTTGGAGCCAAAGCAACATTATCCTAAATTTCAATTTATGGCTGTTCTTTACAGCAACAACAACAACAAAAATAGGAAAGAAGCTTTCTGGCACTATTAGCTGAAGTACTCTTTCTCTTAACACAGTCAAATGATTCATAATTAGAAAGAGTAGTGTACTTTACTCACTCTTGTCTGATTATACAGAAACTCATTAAGCACCATGCATCCAAGTGCACTGTTTTATGTAAACAAGACCTCTCAGAGAGATATAGATGTCTGATAAAGATGAAAAGAAAAACAGACTAATACCAGGCCACATTAATAATGGCCATGTCATGTTCTTAGAAAACAAAAGTCATCTGCTGTGCAATTGTGACACATTTCACAGCAGGATGGGGGCAAGGTAAAGACCAGAGATGTATAAGGAAAAGACAGCTATGGATTTTAGATCCAAATTATTTAGTTGCAGCTAGGCTTGAAACTTTGGATGATTTTTGTTCTGTGGTGAAATGGGACAATCTCTGTTGTGCTTCCAAGTGCTTGAGACTGGTATTTTGTGGATGTTCTTTACTGAGACCTTCAGGATGCAGTTGTAACTCATACTGAATTAATCTACCCTTTGGCAGTTGAAGCTGACAGCATTTCTCTTGTTATGTCTAGGTAACGTGTAGGTTATTGATGCATTTAGCTGTGGCCTCTGCTGTTAATAATGTATTTAAACTAATTGGATGGTTCAAGCTTAAAACTGTTCCTCTGGCTGTGTTCCCTGGTGCTGTGTGAACTGAGCTCTGAATAAGTTTAGCTTTTTCCATAAGAGGCACAGGCTTTGACCACATGAGCTTCACAGCACTGCCATGTTCTCTGTGGTTTATGGAGGGGGCAGTTCTTCCAAGCTGAAACCAAAATTTGCTCTGCTCCCTTCAGCTTTTCTTTGCCTACGCTCTGATTCTTCCTTTTGGAATACAGAAAGCAGAAAAACTACATGAGAAAAATACAAGTTGAGATGGCATGGGGAGGCTTTCAACCCAGTTTTATGGAATTGAGAGAATGAGATTTTCCCTGTGTAATGAGTCCTTGGATTTGCTTAAGTATTGAAAAACAGAAGTCAGGCGCCCAAGCTCCACAACCTGTGGAAGATCATCCAGCTTGCATAACTCAAATTAGCAATGTCTCAAAACCATGAACACCTCTAAAATATATAGCTATGCATGCAAAGTTTAATATATAAAAATAGTTGTATTATATAAAAATAGATGCATATGAAGATGCACTGAATAAGCAGTATGCTGCTTTCTAGTAAAAAGCAGGGGTTTAGGCTTGACTGGTGTGAAAAGATGTAGTATGTAACTTCCACCATATGGTTTGCTCCATTCCAAAACAAGTAGAATTTAACTTAAAATATGTCATTAACAGCAGATTGCATTATCCACTTTAAGCAACATAAAGGTCAGGCACTTCCACTGAGACTAGATAAACATGCCAGAAGTATAATTGCTTGCATTTCAGCTGAGATATTACAAGCACAGTTTACATAAATATTTGTACTAGTGTACTTTTATGAACAGAGCCATTGTAACTTCTTCCACAGATAATCATATAAACTCAGTAAACCCTGGGCTGTAGGCACTTATGCCATGCCTTTCACTGACAACAGTGCTCCTGTGTAGCATACTAGGCCTGATTGCCACCAGCACTGAAGGAAATGCTTCAGCCTCTTTGAGTCTCTTTACAACTCTCCAAGAAGTTTTCTGAGTAAACTGCCAGTTTCTTTGTTCCCTTTTCCACACACTTAGTGCTGTGGCTGATGCTATGTGCTCATGATCGAGGGCTCCCAGAGCTCGGATTCCATGATCACAACATTTCTTCCAAATGATAATAAAACCTCATAGGGCAATAGGGTGTTAAAATAAAGGCCAGATGAATATGAACATAATTGGTAGATTTTGACCTTTTTGTGTAAATTACCAGTTCTTCAAAGTAATTTGGTGAATTTAGTTGAGGGTTTTTTTTTACCTCTTGTGGGAGAATGGCCTGAAGTTGTGGCATGAGAAGGTTTAGGTTGGATATCAGAAAAAGATTCTTCACCCAGAGAGTGCTTGGGCACTGTAACAGGCTCCCCAGGGAAGTGGTCACAGCACTAAAGAGCTCAAGATGGATTTGGGTAATGCTCTCAGGCACATGGTATGATTCTTGGAGATGATCCTGGCAGGGCCGGGAGCTGGAGTCAATGGTCCTTGTGGGACCCTTCCAACACCTCATGTTTTGTTGGTTCTGTGGTTCTTCATATTGTTTTTCAGCTCTTTTTCTACCTATTAAATTTCTGGTGCTGTCTAGAAGTGACCACAGTGCTCTTGTCTACAGAAACATCTTCTGTTGAAGGTACTTACCACTCTTTCTATATCTCTGTGGTCAGAAGCTAATGGTCACAGAGGTGACAAACTATTCTCAATAAAACTGGATGAGTGTCTGCTTATGCCCTGGAGCCAGAAGGGTCCAAGTTCCTGAAACAAAGATGCAGTTTCAAGGAGTTTTCCCTCAAGGAGTTTGGGACTCAGAATAGGTGTTTGCAAGAATTGCAGTGCAACCCAGTTTGGGATGGGAATCGTAGCACAAGGCATATCTGCATCCTGTGTATTTTCTACTATTGAAGATGCATGAGCAGTTATTCTCAGCTGTTATACAAATGCTTCCATAAAAAACTACTAGTTCTCCAGGGCTGCCTTTGAAGGACACTCAAGGAGAGAGCTGAGATACTGCTGGGGTGTTAACTTGAATGGGTTGAGCAATGATAGGATAATATTTGCTAGGTAGGAAAAGTACTGTGCTGGTGCTAAACAATTAATGGACTTTTTTTTTTACTTTTCATAAAATAAGTCCTTCAGTTCATACTTGCTCAACTTACATGTAAAATTGCATTTTCCTGCTATCAGATGTCAAATGACACTCCTGTCATTCTCAAGAACTCTGACTGAATGGAGATATGCACCAGGTGAGTGCACTTAAAAAAAATGAAGTAACTTTCCTCTCCTGATGAACTGCATACCAAATTTATCAAGTGGCTGAGAGCCATCCATCCTGTATCTTGGAGACCCAAGGAAGGGGAAGCAGTGGGTAAAGTTCACTAGGTGGTCATGACTGTGACCTCTCACTGCAAAAACAGGAATGGAGGGCATAAAACCTCATGTCAGAGAAACTTGGCAATACTGGCCTGTGCCCTCCCTGCTGACTGATGGCCCACTCCAAATGCCATTTTGGATCGGCACAGGATTTATGATGGCCTGGTGGTGTCCCTGGACATAGGATTCATCCTCAGCCATGGGGGAGTGTTTGAGCTGCCTGCAAACTGCACATACTCAATCCTTACATTAACCTATGTCTGTGCTTATGAGACTCATTACACAGAGTCTCCCCTCAGTGAAGCAAATCAAATCAATGTTCAGTGTGTTTCAACATCCTCCTTAGTCCCCAGTGTATTCACTTTCCACTGCTCCAAAATGCAGCTAACACAGAAGCATTTCTATGTCTTCTTCCCCACCTTGTTTTGTTGTTTTTATTATTCTTCTCTCCATGTGTTTCTATCATTATGCTGATTGATCATCGATGACATACAGTTTTTGGCCTAAGCTTGATAAGTTGGATCCTGAGGATTTGTCTTGTTCATTGAATACCTGTGACTCATGTTTTTGGGGGAAATCTACTGATAAATTAGGCATGATAAAGTATTACAGATTATGGGTACTGTTACTTCAATGCAATGCTATTATGGAGCATGACACTAAAAGTATAATTTTCCCATGTTGAATACTTGCAGACATAGTCAGGTGGGTTACTGGAAAGATTGTGAATGAAGTACTGATGTGGTCAAATTGAAACAGAAACCCTCAAAAGTTGATTGGTCATTGGTTTTGTTAATTGTTTGCAAAGATTGGGGTTGATTGAAGTAATCAAAGTGCCAATGTTCTCTGTTGGAGGAATTGAAGTGGGCCAAGTGCCTTTCATAAGTATCTCCAGAGGATTTATTTCAATCACAAATCAAGCATAACTAAAAGTAAGAAATGCTGCATGCCCATAAGATCCAACCACAATGGAGTTAACAATGAATTGATTTTGTGCCAAACTATGTTACATCCCAAACCAGCAGCAGAATTCAAACCCACTGCCACACTGGGAAACAATGCAGCTGCCTGAATAAGCTTCTTCCTCCCTCCATGGTTGCAGTATAGTGTATGTTTCAAAAGACAGGGGCTCTATTTTGCCAAACTGTCATTTTTCTTTGCAAGTTTAAAGGCCAGAAAAATCAATTAAGAAAAAAAAGCAAACAGGTCATGCAGAGGCAGCAGAATGGCCTTTCAATACGTACTGGAAAGCACCTGGCACAAATCAGAGCAGCAGAAATGTACTGGTGACAGCTTTTAGGGTAGCCCTCATTCCCTGTCCCAGCCCCTCTCCTCCCTGTTCTGTTGGATAGGGTCTTGTGAAACACTGACTTTTTCATACAGTGTGCTGAAATCCAAACACCCTTGCATGTTTGACAGGTATGTTGCTGCTAATCTTACAGATTTGAAACTGAAAAAGTGAAAGCACAGGATAATTGGTCAATTTGTAGCCAGGAGGTGGTACTTGTTTGAGATACATGCAGATTGTGCTGTTCTGTATCAGTGCAGAAATCCCAACAAATGATCTGAAGGAAGAGCTGGGGTGAGGATGTGCGTGTGGTGTGCCTGGTAGGGTTTTTTACCCGCTCTCGCAAAGCACAGGCCTTAATGAGTTCCAGGGGGACAGTGGCTTGTCAATCACAATATACTTTTCAAGTAATAGTCATCTCTGCCCCATCACAGAACCACAAGGCATGAAATAATTAGAAAGCCCAGAGTAACTGCTCTGTTTTACAAGAGCAAAATCCTTGTGTGGATCATTTACATAAACTTGTCACTTCCCATTATGGTTCTAATGCAAGCTGGGTAATAATCATGGGACCAGGAGAGGGGAGGTCAAGGTATGATGCTCCTCCATGTTTGAAGCACAAGGTACGCATGTGCCCAGCTTTCCATCCCCCACTGAATTAATGTAAAGTATCTTTTATTTTCCATTAAATAAGAACTATTCATGCTGCTATGGTAGCAGACCATGTGCAGCCTTCTCTTCTTAAGAGAGAAAAAAGGCTTTTGCGTCAAGCCATTGTTAGGGGAGAATTCACTTTGAGGAGCATTTCAAAGCTGATCCGATTGGGGAAGGAATAATGTTAAATATTTGGTATGAAATATTTATAAGATGCACACATGAACATCTGACAAAGTAGCCTAGAAAATACACATTCTCATCTTTGACAATTTTAGCTCTTTCCCTGTGAATGAGAGGGTGGAGAAAAGGAGTGTGCAGAGGGAGAATTTTGTGTGTGTGTGTATAAATGCATCTAAACACTCGCACACGTACACACTCAGGGCAGACACACTTGCATACGAACGCCTGAATGGGTTGATGGGATTTAACGCAATCTGCATCTGAATACTGCTCTCCAAAGATGGTGGCAATAAGGGCTTGCTGAAGTCTGTTTTAATAATTGTAAAGGAGGAAGCTCTGCACTAATGCCTATCATGAGGGGCATCCATAGAGTGATGGAGGTGATGGCTGCTGTTGTTGCTGTTGCTGTTTTCCAGCAACCATTTTCTTGGTGTTCTTCACAACTGTTGTCAGGCACATTTTCCTCACATGAAAACAAGACTGCTTTTTGCACAGATTGACTTTCCCCACCTGCATCCCTGCATGGCTGTTTCATTTCACTTTTATTTTAGAAAAAGGTGTGTAAAGAGCAAATTTACTTATAGGCAACCAGTATTGTTGGGGTTTTTTTACATTTTCATCTCTTTCAGATAAAACAAGGCAAAATATTTTATTTTTTTTTTCCCAAGGGTCTAGAAAGGTTTCAGAAAAATGGGTTATCACCTCATTCTCAGTCCTTATGACAAGGGATAAAGAGAGAATGTAATGACTCACTCCTTATGGCAGTCACAGTGAAATGCACAGGGATGGCATATATTAAATAACCAGGATAAAGGCAACCATGTGATCTGCTCTCCTTGTAAGGGGATCTAATAGCTCTCCTTTAGAAATCTTATTTCCTTTTCCTTTTTTTGTTTTTCCCCTTGTCTCTTCTTTGCCTACCCCACTTGTATCAGCTATACGATGTTGTTATTCTCTGATGTAAATGCCTGCTTGGTTCAGGCTGTAAACAGGTTAGAGCAAGACCTTTGTGTCTGTTAATAGCCTTTTTACACATCAGTGCTAAACACATATTAATAGCAATGGTCTTGATGAACTACTGTATATTTCTCTTCCTACAGGCTTGGGGATTTATTCTCTCCTTAAAATTTGCTAGATCAAATGGTCTGGTCAGGCTCCATGCATTGTACAACATGTTTTTATGTGAGCAGGCGGCTCAATAGCAAGGCAGCATCGTTTGCCCTCATCTGCCAGCTTTTGTCTTTGAGTGGAAGTGTGGGGCCTGGTGAGAGGTAGGATATGAACTGTGTCCAGACTCTGTTCCTTATCTCTGAGATCACCAAGAGGGAGGGCATTGTTGATGGATTTAAATCAGCTTTTTCTCCCCTTGTGCACAACAAAAGTCTAAATCCCTTTTCAGGCCAGATTGCTCCATTTCGCTGCATGGGCTAGGCAGATTGGAAACATGTTTGTCACTCAGCTTTTCTCCCAACCTAATCAGTAGACACTGGGATGGTGGGATTTTGGTGCTCAGTGTATCACCCTTTAATCTATGGAGTTGGCCTTTAAAAGCTGCTGATGCTGTTGCTGCTATGTGTGAGCTGCTGCTGTCTTTCATTTCTGAAGACAGATATAAAAATAATGTTAGCCACGAGCACAAGCAGAGGGTTTAGCAGGGATTTGAATCTAAAATGTGATACTTAACACTGACCAACTTGATTTGGTCCAGCAGAGCAGAACCCCTTATTCTGTTATAATAAAGTGTGTTGTATGTGGAGATGATGGCAGTGGGATTTACTGTGTCTGTATTTTAGTTCTGCTGAGGAGTGGGCCTAAATGGAGAATAACCATAGGCCACAGGAACACATGGCTGGAAAAAGGTGGCTTGGCAGATTTGTCTTTGGGTTTCAGTGATCTCTGATAAACCTACAAGCTCACCAGTGTCTTTGCACTTCTGATCTCCATAGCATGCCATCCTCATCTGTGCCTGGCACCACAGTCCTAGAGGCACAAATTGTCTCAACATGCAGGTATGAAGAAGCAGGCCAGCTCTTGGGAGTTGGCAGAGGTCAGAAGGATGCTAAGAGAGAGAGTTATGTGATAGGTGTGATGAAGGATGTTAAAAGCACTGAAACAATGTAGGCTCTTTGGGGCAGAGGCTGCAGCTCTGTTTACACACAAACAAGTCTGAGTCTGCTTGCACACACACTGCTTGTTGTGTTAAGCACAGCTTGAATCAGATATTGACTGAGGTCTCTAGACAAATACAAGATAATTCCTTCCAGGAAAAGATATTGACTAGGTGTGCAATAACATTTCTAATTCTTTTTCTGCCACTAAAATATTCTGCATGAACTACCTTGCATCTTCTGGAGCCACATTTGTACTGTAAGGTACAGGTAGCATGCAGAATTGCATCTACCAGTCCCAAGTAGTGCCTTGTTTGGCCATGAGAGCCAAACATGAGGGCCAGCTACAGAGGGAATGTAGAACTCTGCATTTTTGAAGCAAGGATGGTTCAACAATTCAGCCCAAATGTTCAAATGTAACATTTTGCTGTGAGGACAGGCTAGCTGGCTTATTAAAAAACCCATTTTGTTCACTGATAGATGGGGAGGAAGGCTTGCTCCTGCCAGTCTGGCATCCCAGATTCCCAGCATCTTGCCCCTGGTGGTGTCAGGTCCCTGCCTGGAACTCTGACCAACCTGAAAGAGTAGGAAACTTTTTAATTTCTTCTTTCTCTTTTCATCATTTAAAATACAAAAGAGTTTTTGACTGGAAGTTCCATTTTCAGCAAGCTTGAGTTCTTTCTTTTTAGTGGTTGTGAACTATGCCAATTGTTTTGTTTAAATGCTGAATAACTCAGTTTAGTTTTGGCTTCCCAAGGACAGCAAGAAAAATACCAGTCCTCTTTCTGAAACCCTCTTTTGTTTTTGGGAAAGAACACAATTTTTTCAAGACTTTCCAGATTCTCTTTACCCATAGTAGAGGAGAGAGGGAATATAAAACAAGACATAAAAAGGCAAATTTCCCCAGATATTTCTACTGGTATTGATTGTCCCAACCCTTATTCCCTCTTGACTTAATAAAATGGGAATGTTTTTAGCAACTTCCAGTATCCAAGTACAAAATTTCCAATGAAGTGGACAATGTCAATATCTACAGTAAGAGCCTGTGGTCTTATTGTGAATTAGTAATGATCTTTCTGAAGATGCCATTCCAGTGGGTAACTCTAGGAGTGGGAGCTGAGGCCCTGGATCTTAAAGGCCTTTTCCAGCCTGGAAGAGTTTATGGTTTCCATGTCTTGCTGGATGGGTCAGTAGCAGAGGATAATTGAGATAGATCCCAGGTAGGGTCTCTGAAGAGATGAGAGACTGATGAAAGTGCTAACGATGAGAGAAAAAATGAGAAGGGGTGTAACCCACATCTCTTGAAAAAAGGAACTTTCCTGCTGGACGTAGTATAGTTAATGGTACAAGTCCAGTTGGCTGGTGGCAGAGGTTTTTTAACCCACTTCCCTGATGAAAGAAGTGTAAGCAGTCCATACAGGGACTGGACAATAATGAAAGTCTGATTCCAGCAATGGGAAGCAGGGAAAGCAGGTAGGCTCTCTTTTAAAGCAACATGTAGATATGTATTTATATATTTCTAGCCAATTAATTAAGCAAAATTCCTTACAAGTTGAGACTGCAGAAGACAAGATTCACTCAATAACTTCCCTTTTTTTTTTTTTTTTTCAATTCCCATGTTCAAACAAACTCCCTGAGAAAGGAGGGCTGGATAGTCCACAAAAGTGTTAGTTTTTCAAACAGGTTGTTTACAGAAGGTTTTAGTTAAATCATCTCATTGATTAACAACAATTTGATCTCTGCCTATGTGAATTTCCAGTTGGGCTGGCAGTTAAATGAGGAAGAATTAGGAAAGAAATTCAGCTCGGGTTAACTGAAAGCTTAAACAAAAGTTTTACTTCTGCAGAATAATTTTTTTTTCAACTAGGATGTAAATGGATTTTACTTATTCAGGACAAAATAGTGTCAAATGTAACATTTTGTTTAATGACCCTTTTAAGGAGAGGAAATGACAAAGTAAGTGTAATCTTTCATCCAAGAACTTGGTCATTAGGACCCTTATTTTGTGTGTGGGAGGCTAGGATTACATTTTTTCCTCACCTTGAGGACATTTGAATTGATATCACTCATATATAAGGGCATTATTTAAGTGGAGGAGAGAGTTCTTAACTCTTCTTATTGCTGTAATTTTATTGGGAAAATACTTGAAATATTTTTGAGGCTATGGAATGAAATGGACTGAATAATTTTGGGGCTTAGTGCACTCACCTGGGAGGAATAAGATCTATGCTCCTGGCTGCATTACACCAACTACTTAATTTAAGAGTGTAAATGTCTCCTGGAGCAGGGACTGAAATCCTTTTTGCTCTTTTTCACCTTGACTCATCTAAATTTTTAGTGGTGAAATTGTTTTGCTCACTGGGCCCTGCAGAGGGTTTTATTCTGTGTAAAACACAGATTGAGTAGGAGAGACTGTGACTGTGTGAGCACAGAGAGGCAGCCTGGCAGGTGGGTTAATACCTGTAGAATGTGGCTCAAACTCTGTCCAGGCAAAGGAGAAATAGTACCCAGGTGTGCCTGAGTCACAGCTCTGCAGCTACCCTGGAAGACTTACAAATGTAGCAACAACTTTTTATTTCTCTTTTTTATTTTCACCAGACAGAGCTAAAAATACTGATCTGTTGTTCAAAATAGCTGTGGGAAGACAAGAAACCACAGTTAGCCAAAAAAACTTGGTTCTTTTTTTGACATCCTAGTCACAGCTGCAACTTGAAAAAGATAATTAATAGTTACCTTGATTGCTTGGTTGTGTGCTTAAGAAAAGAAAACAACTTCAGTAAGACTCTAGACTTCTTTTCAGATCAGACAGTGTATGAAAAAAACATTGGGACTATAAAATTAATGCAGAAGACAAAAGGTAAATGAGCTTTCCACTTACAGGAGGACACTTGTATTTATTTTCCTTGTTTCTTGTGTTTGGGGCTGAATCTTGGGGGATAGCTAGAGGAGTCAGTGCAAGTAGCATGGTTAAAAATGTTTCCATTGCTAATATCAGAGATATATCTCAGTGATAGCACCAATAAATTGTTACTATTTCCTTCCCCTTGAAGTCTGAAGGGAAGGAGGGACAAAATACCTGAATTGTGGGAAGAGCAATCCTATGTAGTCAAAGAGATTATCTAGATGAAAAGGACTTTCTTGCAACTTTAAACTTTTTATTCCTT
This sequence comes from Molothrus aeneus, assembly GCF_037042795.1. NCBI lineage: Eukaryota > Metazoa > Chordata > Aves > Passeriformes > Icteridae > Molothrus > Molothrus aeneus. The sequence continues at coordinate 26,495,663 of NC_089649.1, read as the reverse complement.
TTCTTGCCTTCTTGTTCTCCCTGAATGAAAAACATTGAGTCAGGTCAATTTTATAATTTTTTCCCTGCTGTTGCACTGTAAGACTTTCTTCTGCTCTCATGTTAGTGCTTACCCTGCTCTCTTCCACAGCATAGGTCCTTTCCAGAGTGACTGCAATCAAAAGATTCCCTAGCTGAGAAGGATGCCAAAATAAACTGCTTGAGGTCCCACCTCCCAAGACTTTCAGGAATCCTAGCAGAGACTGATGAGTTAGATTTGGCACCACTTTCGTATTTTAAATATATTATTTTTCCCCTCTAGGTCATGGATATTTAGACAGATGTGTTCAGTGATTTGCAAAAATTAAGGGAATGACAAGGTTAGTTTTGTGTTGTGTAAGTGACCAAAAACCCCAGTCATTCCCACAGCAAGTGAGGAACTCATCAAGGCCCAGCTATTCTAGGCTGTGATGGAGTTTCTCTTCTTTCTGATAGTGACAGCTCTGTTCAACAGAGGTGTTAAGACCCTTATGACCTGAATTCTTGCCAGTATTGTTCCTTTACAATAACTCATTATACCTTTGTATTACCTGAGTTGCTAAAGCGTTTGCTTAGGCCTCATGAGAGACTGAACTGGGCATCTGGCACCACCTGTGAAAATCCCACCAGTGATGGCTTCACCTCTGCACTTCTGCTGGAAGCAAAGCCCTTTTCCTAAGCAGAGGTGTGATTCTCACTGCTGTGGCTTCAGAGGAGGAGAGCCTTTTAATCAAAGAGTTACACCTGAATGACTGTTATCCCCGCAGGAAAAAGAAATAGAACCCCTCTCGTGGGACCAACAAATAACTCATGAGTCTTTCTACAGAGGAACAGCAAGACAAATATGTCACCTTGTCTTGTTTGGCTTGGCAGAGCCAGCATGCTCACAAGAGGTGAAGCTGCTAGGACTTGCCTCCCCTGCTCCCAGAGCCACGCAGCCTCGGCTGCCAGAAGCGCTCTTCCGTCCCAGCCGTGCGGCAGGTGAGCGTCTGCCAAGTGACAAAACACAAAGCTGCTAACGAGCAGCTGAGGGTGGGGTGGGGATTCCAGATAGAGACAAATCTATGTCCCTCGGGAGATCTGGTGCAAACCCATCGGTATAAGAAGTATTCCGCTGCTAATTAAGTTTTGATCCTTTGGCTTCACTTAAAACAGTTTGAGAGTATATCAAGTTGGAGAGCAGGTGCTGACTGGCTTGAAAGTGCTGGTCCATCAAATCAGGTAAGGGTTTTATGTTCAGAAACTCCCCTAGAAGGGAGACTCTAACTTGCTAAGTGATAGATATAGCCAGACCCTTTCAAGTATAATGCATTATTGACAGAGTTATAATGCTTGTGACTTTTACTCCCCCAAAAGCATTGCAAAATTCCCCTCTGCTCTGAAAGAGCCTCCTCTTTCTCATATTCTGTCCTCTTCCTTTGTGTGTATGGAATGAATGCCGAAGGAGATAAATAGCCAGGTGCAGCTTGGAAATCCCAGGAGCAGTTGCTTCTGGTCTTCCTTCCTTGATTTGGAATCTGAATTTGAACAGGAAATTCTGATTTTAGAGGACGTGCCGCCTCTGTTCTGCTGTCTTCAAAAATTCTAAATGTTGAGAGCAAAAGAATGTTGGATTCATAATATGTCTGCTCCCCTGGTGCCAGGATATTTAGAGAAGTGGTCACCTTTTATTAGTAGCTCTTAGGTGTTCTTGACTGACCAGAGTAAAGGAAGGCCCAGCAAATGTGCAACTGAAAAATAATTGGCTGCATATGCAGGGGGGAACTGAGATAGAGGTCATTAAAAATTTGGGTTATGTTTTTCTGTATCTGAAAAACTTCTTAATGATCTCTGTGCTACAGAGAACAACAAAGCAGATTAGAATAAATAAAGGCTGTACCGTGCCTCCCTACTGATACAGCTGCCTGAGGACTGAATACAGAATGGTACATACTTACAGCAGGTTGCAGTATGACCAGCTCCAATTGTTCCAAATTATAAGTTGCCTTAGAATCATGGTTGAAAGTTTTTTTGATGGGTGTTTTTGTGGGTTTTTTTTTTTTTTTGTAGTTTGCTCCCTGAAATTTGGGTCTCTAATGCTCACTTTTTGAAAAAAGAAAAATTTCCAGCATCATAGTACTTCATTTCTGGGCCATTTCTCTTCACCCACCTCATCAATTGAATGAAAGGCAAATTTAAGAGACAGAGAAATATTTGCAGTTACAAAAGTAATTCTTTTACTATTCCCCATTGCATAGTTAGTGAACTGGAAGTAAGCATTTATTAGAATTTCTGGTACGCCTTCAAATTTATGCTGTTGACACTGAGAATAGTAGTGTGCTGGTGATCAATAATGGTAGATGGATTTCCTTTATCGCAGTAAGGTTTTGAGTAGGGTCTTTCCTCAAGTGTTGTGGTAGTGGTGCAGTTATCAGCTTGTTTCCAGCCTTGTGGAATTTGGCAGACAGCTGACAGTAGGAAACTTCTTAAAAAAGGCGAAAGAAGCGGCTCAGGGATGTTTTCCTCCCTGATAACTTGCCTTGTCCTGAGAAATCTTTGCAGGGCTTTCTCTTACAGTAGAGTAGTGCCTGTCGATGGCTTGAGATGTGTGGTGCTTTCAACACCTTGAGATTTTTCACTCTACAGTTCCTGAACAGTTAACATAAGGCTGTTCCGTAACAGTTAACAACAGCTGTTGTCTAAATCAATAGCATTTTTTGGATGTAATTGGAGGCAAAATTTTACCCCGCAACAGATAAATTAAGTCTGCTGGACCTTGTTCTGAGCAGCAGATCTATATTCTTCAGGCTCCACTAGTAATGTGTCAGTCAGCAAAATCACTTATGCTGGTTTTATAATGGGGATTCCTCATGTCTGTGCTTCAATCATAGTCCTTTCCTACCTGAATAAAGAAGTCTTCCTGTCCAAACAGAAACAGTGGAAGGATTTTTTTTTTCTATCAGCAGATCTGTTGTAAACCATCCATTAATTTTTTTATGACAGCTACAGTTGCTGAGAAGTATTTCACTGAGTCTAAATATCATATGTAAACAAAGTTTCTCAGTGTTGCATGGATAAGAAGTGGTTGAAGTGTGGTATGACAGAAATTACAACATATGGGTGCATATCCAGAGCATCCCTGTTGCTGTTGGAGAAAAACATGCATTGATGTATGCCAGTTGTTATGTAGTACCTCTGAAATAGATGTGTGAAGATTTCCTAAGAAATTGTGCCTAAATAGTTTGCAAGGTGATGGGTCTGTGGAAGAGTCCTGAGAACTTCTTTCATCTGAACCACAACACTACAGGCCCAATGTAGTTGAGTGAATTTGCCTTTTCCTTTCAGCAGGGGAAGCAAAAGAGAGTTAATAAATTAAGCAGAACATCCAACAACACTGAGCCATCAGCTCTAGTAGCCATACCTTCCATTTGCTCTTATTTGGGACCTATGGGTGGTGTGAGCCTAGAAAGAGAAGCTGTAAAGGAAATAAGAACCTAAGATTGTGTGTCTCCAGTTAAAATGTGTTTGTGATGGTTGTTCTCCATCCTGCTGTAGCCTTTTTGTGAGGATGAAGGCTGCTTAGTGTTATTCTTCCTGAGCTTGGTTTTGGGGTGTGGTCATTTGAACATGAGGCTGTAGTCAGGGAATGTGCCCCTTCCAACCCATCTCCTTTGAGGCAGCATCCAACTATTTCTACTCACAGAGCACCATTGTCTCCTTTCTCAAGGCCCTTCCAGGTAAAGCTGGCACAAGAGATCCTGGAGCAAGAGAGAGGCTTGGTGTCAGCTTCTGGAAACATAAAATGCAAGTGGATTAGGGCCTGAATCTTGTACACAACAACTGAAACATGTAAAGTGATCTGGGCAAGCCCCATGAAGGCATCTTCTGAGCATGATCTGCCAGTCTACTGTCCTTTTTTGGTGCTGCCACCACACAAGCAGTAATCTACAGTGCCTTGCACTCTTTCTGGTTGCTGGAGACCCTCTTAGATCTAGTTTAAGTTACAAGTCTATTCTAATGTGAAAGGGGTGAGATAAAGGCCCCAGGTTTGCTTAGTCTTTTCCTCTTTTTCTTCATTCATGCATTTGGTAGAGCTTGGCTGAAATGGATTTCAGTGGCTCTGGTGCTTTCTGAAGTTATTAGCACGTGGGTCCAAGTTTTGGCATGTTTAAAACTGACCCGTTGACTCCAAAGTGTAGCCACACTGAATGGCTAAGCCAATGCTGTGTCAGATATTGGCAGCAGGAATAAGGCACAGGTTATGCCCACCCATCCCTGTATTGAAATACCATCTCAGTTGAGTTCATGGAATTGTCTTCTATGCTAGTTTCTCCTGCACGAGGCTGAAAAAAAATAATGCGTTCAAATTAGTGTTAGGGGCCACTGTCTTCCCCAGCTAATACTGCCTGAGTCTTTTAGTGCTGATCAGGGTGTGAATAATTCCTTGTGGAAGAATTGCAAGATGCTCTTCAAGTACCGAGAAATAATTTTTGAGTTGTTTCTTTCATTCCATACCAGTTTTAAAATGATGTTTGAAGCCAGTGTGCTGGAGGAAGAAAGCTAAAATCATCTCAATTCTTCTTTGCTTTAAATGTGGCCCTTTCCTTGAAAGGGGAGGAAACCCCACGCACTGAGGTACTGCTGTCAGTTCTTGGAGAAGCCTGACTAGCTGGAAAAAAATGTTGATGCAATCAGCACTCTCCTCGCTGCTGCCTTCCGGCCTCTCTGGGGGGGATATCCAGCACCTCCAAGATACGGCAAATGTCAAGTTGCTTGCGAGGCCATGTCCCCGCGTCTGAGCTTGGAGCTCCCAGCTGGCAGTGGCAGCAGCCCTGTGCAGCCCGGGTGGTTGCAGCGCACGGCTTTGAAGTTCTGCCCTTCAGCTATCTCCTGTTGCACGCAGCTTGTGATACATGAGTCTGTGTCCTGCAGCTGTCTCTGTTTAAGACAGCAGGCGTTTGAAGCAGTGCTGGCCACCCCAGGGAAAGGGGCAAGAGTTGAACAAAGTGTTCATCTTCAATTAAACCGTTGGAATGCCAGTGCAGAGTCTGAGTCCCTGCCACTTTCTCCTCTAAGACCAATGCCATGTTTGAGCTTTTTAATAGGGAAGAGCAGAGGCAGCTGTCAAGGTCTGCTAGTCAGTTCAGGTTTGAACCAAAGGGAAAAATCAGTAATGGTATCAAATGGTTTGTAAGGGGGACACACTGACTTTTAGGCAGTGATTTCAGCATTCTCTAGCTCCCCTTTAGACTGCTGTCTTTAGTTTGAAACCTTGCTGCTGAATATGTCAGAGGAAACTAACAGGGTGATATCCAGGAAGCTTCACCAGCAGGATTTAAAAATGTTTCCTTGCAGTGAGCCAAATTCAGCTCCAGTGTAAGTGCAATTCCTTCTAAAGTCAGTTCTGAAGCTGCTGCTGCTGATGGGCTCAAACCAGCAGGTCTTTGCCTTAAATTGAGTGACCTGGTTGTCTTCACCAGGAAAGATTTAATTATGGAAAAGATAAGCTGAGGAAAACATGACCCACCTGGCTGCTGCACCCATTTAGTCCTGGGCTGAACTTGCTCAATTATCTCTCTTTTTTTTTTTTTTTTTCTTCTTGCATATCAAGTATGGCTGTCTGTTTGGAGCCACAACAAAAGCAGTAACAACAGACTTTGACACCTGTGTTTCCTCCAGCTGTGAGCCTCATCTTTTTTTCTACAAACAACTTTATCCGCTTCAGAACGTGGGACCAGTTCTCAGAATTACAAAGGCTGCTCTGCAACAAATGGTCTCCTAGTTTGCTTTATCTGTTCCAACGTGTGCTTTTTGGTCCAACTTCACTTTTTCTATGAACTTTACATGCTGCAGGGTATGCTTCTGACTTATGGAGTGAGTTTGATACAAATTGTGTAACAAAACAATTTACAGTGCAGGCTCGTATGTTTAAATCCATGGTTATGTTCTTAAGGATCTGACTTTTGCCTCTCCCTTACCAGCTGTCCTCTTTTAGTGACTAGTGCTGATAACAGCCCTGCTGAGAAAGCAAATGGTAGAAAGCAAATTGCTTCTTGAAAAAAAATGCAGTGGGGGAGTGAAGAACTAAAATGAAAAAGAGGGTCAGAAAAATTTATTCTAAAATACAAACTACTGTTATGCCTGGATAACTAGCCTGGCAATCTTTGATATGGCTGGAATCATTGCCACTGAAATGAACAGTGAGTTTTGTTGTCATTCACAGCAGAAGAGTAGCAAAGGAATTTATGGTATGAAAGTTGTCTGTCTTCTAGTGCATCTGTATACACCATGTGCTGGGCCACTTAGCAGGCCAGGAGATTATGTAAAAAAAAAAAAAAAAAAAAAGAAATCTTGGAAAGTCTGCTGTCTTTGTTTACTATATCAGAAATGCTATTCTTCCATAACCAGGGCAGCAGCTTCGTATCAGAATTTTTGATACAGGGTAGGGAATATGCACAGGAGGAATGAAAGCTGTCCTGTTCCCATTTTGTGAACTTTCAAAAGGATGCTGAGGGTAGAATCAGAGTGGTGTGGTGGGGAGTAACAGAAGAGTAATTTCTATAATTTCTTATTCTGTAAAAGTATTTTATGATTACAGGAAAAGGAGACAATCTAAATAAAATTACATTGTATGGATTTGCCTGCTCTATTGCAGCAGGAAAAAATAGTGAGGATGGAAGAAAAGTCCCTGCAATGCTCCAGAGGGTGCAGTCAGGAAGCCAGGAATACAGTATGTAGTTGAAACCTTTTGAAAAGCTTTGAAAATCTGACCCTTAATTTCCAACACTGGATGAAATTTAGGTCATTCTGATCCACCTGCTCCCCGTAATGGGTCTGAGAGAGGAATTCTGTCTGGGTAGACACATCTCCCAACCTAGATAATTAATTACATTCATTTATTTTAATTTAATTAAACCAGGAATAATTTTACATCACAAATTAGTTGTCACTATTTTTTTTTTTTTAGTGTTCGTATTTAAGTCAGCTGGAAAGATCAAATAGACTTGTTCATTTCCCCCCTCGCTTGCAGTTGTTTTTCAGTCTGCTTCCTGTTCAAGTTTTTATGCACATTAGAGTTTGCTTTTTATTTAAACTCTGCTGTATGTTTTCAACAATATTACTGAAACCGTGTCTAATGCTGCAAGCTTCTTTCAAGCCATTTGTGGTCTGCTGGACTTTCCAGTCTCTTTCATAATGATTTGGAGCCTTAAGCATGAATTGGTAACTTCAGATGTGCAAAAGAGCTCACTATTCTGGTTAGGACTTTTGCTGTTTGAGATATGTCTGATCTGTAGGACACCATTTCATAGCCCAAATAAGCAATTTAGAATATGAACAGATAGGAGGTGATTAAATTTGAAGTGCTGCATCATTGTTTTGAGAATTAATAGGCAGTCTGGAACTCTCATAAGCTAGTCTTTAAAATGCTTTGTTCTAGCAAATAAAAAAAGGGTGATCCTGATGATTTCTCAGTCTAGTCTAAGCCATCACCTTCCATATTTTGACAAGAAAGAATCCAAACCTTGCAAATATACTCAGGTAACCTGGAATATTTGTGCATAGGTAATAATAATCTCATTCCCAACCTATATGCAGCTTCTAGTCCCTTTATATTACTTTCCTATATAAAGTGCAGAACCCATACCAAGCTCAAAAATGTGTTTGCAAAGATCTCATGGTCTTATTGTGACCATGTTTTGTATGGGTCTTCCCCCAACAAGCAGAACTCATCTGTCAAAAAGATATTAAGAGAATTTTTTCCACAATGGGTGCCTCATGTAAGCCTATACTTAAAAAAAATACTGTTTTTTATTTTGACATACATGGTAGAATTACCTCATTACACTCAGTCTCAGCCTCCACAATTTCACACAGTCTGTCTTCATATAGAAGCTTATGTAACATGAGCAGGAAAATATTGAGTCTATTTTTTTTTAGTTCATGAGCTTTCTTCTCATTTTAATTTTGTAGGACTTTCCTATAAGGACAAAATATCTGTAAAACATTATGTTACAAAAAAAAAAGAAAGGGGATTTTCTGCTTGAACTGTTTTCTGTCAGGGCTAGTTCAGATAGGTTGGGCAATGAAGCTATTGTGAATTACTATTTTTGCCTGTGACTTCTCAGCTGGTTCTGCCCATCTCTAAAGGGCAGTGGTATTGAGGGCTGTGCACTTGCCCCTGGGTCTGTCATGAGGCTTGGCTGGAGCTGGACCTTCTGAGAATTGGCACAGCACACTTTCACACGCTGCAAAAATAATTTCTTGTGCTAATCCCTTGTGGCATTTACATATTACACAAGACCCTCTTTATAGAAGAAAAACCCAACATTTTCCCATGGCCATAGTTAATGTACTGTAAATCTGTGAACTGTTGGATCTGTAAGCCACATCTCAGGATACTTTTTCCTCTAGAAAAGGACTTGGAACAGCAGTGTGCTCGCTATCACAGAGGAAAGTTCTGGTGTGGTTAAAATATTAGTTCTAGACTCTAGAATATCTGCTCATCTACTGGTTGCCTTGTAACTAAATGTTAGGGCATTACACGAACAGAAACCCAGTATAGGTTATCTATGAAAGACAGAAAATTCAAGAGTTTAGGAACATCTGTTTGCCTCTGTCTAAGGGTTCATTGGGCCCTCTATCCAAGTGGTTACAAGAAGGTGCACAGGGAAGAATAAAAGTAAGAAAAGAAATGTACTTTCTCCAAGTACACTCCCAATTCCTGACACACTTCATTAATCTGATGTGTGGTTTTATTATTTGATAGCTCTAAAATATTGGTTTCTTCAAGTTTCTGGTACAGGTTCCCTATCAGCCTGTACAAACTTTTTCCATCCATGATATTCTTTTCCAAGGAGTCCTGTAACAGACAGAACTGCTGTCTTTTGTTTTTCCTGAGCCTTGTTCTTGCACATTTCATGTTGTGTCCCTTAGTTTTTGAGCTGAAAGACTCAGCATACAGTTAATTTTTATCCAGTTTTTCAAAGACACTCTTTAATTTGTTGACCTCTGTCATGTGTTACCTGTTCAGGTTGTCTCCTCTCCAGGCTGACAAGTCTCAGCCTGTTTTGCTGTCCTTTCAATTGCATACAAGGGGGCTGTAATGCTTTTTCTCTAGTGGGAATCCTGGAGAGTGGCAGCAAAATCATGTCTCTGTTTGCATATATGGATATATATATATATATATATATATGTATGTATGTATATAGAATAGAATGAAGGTTTGAGAATGGTACTATGCAGCACAAGACTAGTAGCAGATAATTATTCCAAAGCTGATATTAACAAGATAAATCTATATCATTATAATCTTTTGAAAACAGGAAGAAAGTGACCATTATCTTGTAAATGACCTTGTAGCTTCCTCCTGTGTGCCCCCTCTTTTACCTGAAAGGCTTAAATGCCCATTTATGCACAAGCTGGAGCTCTGGCAAAATGCCTGCTGAGGGCAAGTATGCAACCAAGCAAATGCCCAAAACCTCTGTAATGCATTTATTGAGCTTGTCTCTCAACACAGTCTCTTTTGTTCAATCTTGTTGAAGAAAACGAAGGCTGAATCTCCCTGCTGCACAATGACTTCTCACCATTCAGCTCACAAGTGAAATCACAGATCAGGTGGGCTGTCAAGACCTTATGACTCTCCTGCAGCCTGCTTGTGTGCTCAGGTTGAGTGCATCGTGTGCATCTCTGTGGCTTTGGGGACAGCTGGGGAAATACCCACTGAAGGCTTTGAAAGACACTGTAAACTTGTGATGCTTGGCTTGGTGCAGGTACCTGCCACATTCATGCTCTGTGTCAAAGGCAAACAAGTTCAGAAAAATGTTACAGAGGCTTGGAAGATCCAGTTTCCTCCCCACTGACCCCAAGGTAGACATCCCCCTGATTCCTCACCTGGGTTTATCATTGCTACCTTTGCCTGAGCTGTGAAACCTGTTGTTTTTGCACTGAGAGGATAGCATAACCCAGAGCAGGTAAAGTGTGAGAAAACCTTCAATTTATATATTATAATGACATATAATGGTGTTCTTTGCTAGGAACTACAGAAAATCCCAATATTTTATTTGCTTGGTTGGGTTTTGTGGGGTGTTTGGTTTTTTTGGGTCTTTTTTTTTTACTATTCTTGATACTGAACTGATGTTTAGGAAAGGCAGTTCATAGTATTTGCTCCCCAAGTGAAAAAAATCTAGACCCAGTGTGGGTAGTGGGATAGAGCATAACCCATTGGAACCTAATGGAGCAAATCAATGCCTGTTCTTTGAGAAATAAATTGGGGTTTGACAGATAGATCTTGACTGAATTAATGTAATCTAATAAAGGTATTTTTGTTGGTGGCTTTGGCTAGGAAGAGGTTGTATGAATAGAAGGAAGCCTTAAAAGGAGGGGCAAAAGCCTACTGGTGATGCAGATGAAATGGGGCTGATGTAGACTAATGGAAAGAGTGAAGTTCATGTAAGGATTAGGGTAATTGCCTGTCTAGCAGCCAGAGAGCAAGTCCTGGCATAGCCTGAGAAAATCATCTACCTTGGCTCCTTATGCTATTGCTCCTATAGGCTGAAGAAATTTCTTTTTTTGTACTTGTTTGCCCAGTCTCTCTCCAAAATCACTTGTATGGGATTCAAAAATGGAGCTCAACTCCTCGTTTCAGGACTAGGGTATAGCAGGGAGCAGAGGTGCTTGAGTACAGTCAAGTTTTGCTTGCCTTCCACATGTGTTTGTTCAACCATCTCTGCCTTGCTTGGTTCTGAAACTCTTTCCTTCTGAGATTGCAAAAGGCATCCCCTCTCCATTGCCTGAGTCCCACTTATTTACAAATTATGTGTAAGGTTCTGCTCTGCTAAAGCAGGGCAGAAATAATAAGAAAAGTATTTGTGTTTTTTTTTTTAACTGCACCTGTTTCAGGAGTTCTTTTTTAAAATTTTTTTCTTTCTCAGAACCAAATTACAAATAGCTTAGCTATTTGCTTATTCAAGAGTGCAGCTATGCTGAAATTCTTTCCTCCTCTCCTTTTTCTACTTTTGCACAGACAGAATGAATAATGCTGTGCATTTTGTGCACAGAATGATAGATGAATAAACTAGTTAGGTGCTTAAATATTTTGGCAAAAGGGTACTAGATGAGCATAGAAATTAGTGAGATTATTTTTCTCCTTTTTTTCTTAAGCTCTCATTTTTTATCTTTTTCCTACACATGCATCATGACTTGCATGCCTGTAGGCTGCCTAAATCTGAGGTGGTCAGTGGAAATGAGACCCTGTAAGATCAGATAAAAGCTGATTTTCCTGTCCATCAACTTTCCTGTCCATCAACTTTCCTGTCCATCAACTTTCCTGTCCATCAAAGAATTTTGCTTGAACAGCAGACAAGGAATGATCCTACAGTCCACTCTCATGGCTCTGAGGGAAAGTCTCTAAATCTCCAGCAGAAATTCACCAGCAGACTAAAGAAGGGCTACTTAATCATGAAAGGGTTTTTTCAGGTCCTCAGTCACTGCTAAATGCTTTAGGATCATCTGCGCACGAGTGTTCAGAGTGGTTGTGGAAGTGGCAACTGGCTTTCACTGCGGTGCTCCTGCGCTTCCTGTTCATGGCAATTCTCTTTTCTAGAAGGCTTGAGCAGAAAAGCATCAAGACAGTGAGATGCTGACTCTGATCCTCCTGAGCTGTTTTTGATCAAACACAGTCTTAGGCCCATGGCCAGGAGTCTTTTTAAAAAATTAACTAAAATAACAAATAAGAGATCTCTTTTAGAAGTAAAGGTCCATGTGTCTTCTAGTAAAAAAAACACAGTCTGGAAATTTTACTTTCCCCTGCAGTGGAATGGTTTCAGCTAAGGACACAACCTTTCACAATACTCAAAGTATGTAAAATTACAAGCCTATGTGGTTTTTAATCTACTCCTGCTTCAAGTATAACAGTAAGTATAACCTGCATATGACTCCCTTTGCTGGCAAGCTGCTTACAAGAAGGCTGCCATTTCTGTTGCTGACATATCTCTTACCTTTTACTCCTCCAGACTGTGTAGCATATTTAATTAAACTCTGCAGCTTTGGTATGAAGTTTAGGAAAAGACAAAGATAATGTTCATGGGGAGAAAAAGGAATTCTTTTCAAGTCAGCTTCATTAACTATTAGACTGTAGAGTGAGGGTCACTTTGCCCAGACTGAAATAACTGGATCTCCCTAATTGCATTTTACTTGAATTATTTCTTTATTTCAAACATGTTATGCTTGTTAGTGATTTAATATGACTGCAAGCACAAATTAATTCTACCAGCTAGCTAATTGTAGGAAAGCTATGGTGATCAATGTTTATGCTTTTTTTTTAATGTCTACCCTTAGTATACATACTTGGATCAGCTCCCTCCCAATCATGAATAAATATTTGCTGCTTATATGTTCCCATGCAAATTGGATTAATTTTAGCATATTCATGAAAGAAGGACATCACTGCCTACCCTCAATATTAAGCTAGCTGAACAAGCAAAGGTTGGGGTTTTTTTTTCCCTACTTAAGTAGTGAATGAATGAGACAGACAGAAAACTCAGCACAAGTTTGCTTATCCCAAATGGTTTGGGGGCATCCAGGGTATTTGGAGAGATGGAAGTAAAGTCAGTCAAAGAATTGGCAGAGAAAAGCAGCTCTTCCTGGGGCCCTGACCTTGAAGAATTTCAGTTAAGCACTGCTCAGCTAAATGAAATGGTAATTGGATAAACAGAGTGGTGGCTGTTTGGGTCTGGATATGGACAGAACTCTGCACATGCCTGTAAGGTTTTCTCTTCACACTTTCAGCATCTCATGCAGCCTTTGTGTCTTCTTTCACACCACTCAGCTGCCTCACACTCTGTGGTGTAAATGCACCACAACTTTGGCATCTAAGACTCTTATTTCTTCCCATTTAATTATGTGCCATTTTGGATATACTTTTTTCCCATGGTCTGTAAGGACAAAGGAGCTGTACCTTTTCTGTCTGTCCCCAGCCACGCTCAGCCCCTACACGCTGGCTCTGGGAACTGATCCTGTCTAGTGTGACTCTCTTCTTGTAGTGGTAACTTTTTTCCAGAGCAAAGTTTTGATGATACCCTCTAAGTTGCATCCTTTTTAGGGGTTTGCTTGTCTTTTCCCAGTTCTCCTAACAATTTGGGTGGGTCATCCCTTACTGGAAACTGCACAGTTGAGAAATCCTCATCTCTGCATTTGTCAGCTGAACGGAATTGTGGAATAAGCCTTGAAGTGGAAAGCCTTTTTAGTTAGAGATGTGACTTTTGGCTTCTTTTTTCTTTTTTTTTTTTCTTTTTTTTTTTTTTTTTGGCAGATTGATTGGTTGTAGGAGTGCTGTTCCCTCTGAGACGGCGAGTTGCTGAGGACTTGGACATTGTTCTTGTGTTGTGATATGATTATCAGGAACAATCTGGAGACAAAAGCACACGGATCAGGCAGTGCTACAGCATGAAAGTCAGCAGCCAGCTCTGTAGGCTCTGTACTGAGGAGACTCTTATTATTCACTTATTATTGACTGAGAAAGGCACTGTCATGCAACAACATTTTGGGCATTCAGCACTTAGATGAGGTGGTGTGCATAGGAATTTTAGCCTCCCGGCTCTGGGCCATCAGGATTCAAAAACCTCAGCCAGGATTCTGAAAATATCTAAGAAAATACTGGGATTTTTGTAGCACCACTCAGACTTAACCTTTCAATGGTTAAAGCAGCTGGGTACAAACTGTATTTACTGCCTTGGTTCCTGGTGTCTTAGAGGATACAAGGCCTCTAGAAAGGGCCTTGTATCCTCTAAGAAGGATAGAATGGAAGAAATTAATGGAAGAAAGGGCAGGAACAAATTCAGATTTTGATTTTGAGTCCCTTAGACTTGATCTTTCACACCAAAACAAAAGGATCAGTGCTCCTATCTTCCTATAGGATAGGAAGATACAGTGCTGAGTGATGTTGAAAAGCTCAGCAATGAAATGGTCAAGACATTGTAACTTCCAGTCCTCCTCAGAAGAGCAGATCCAACATCTCTGTATGAGCATGTGGACACGCACATGTAGATCATCCACGCTTGTGCAGCTCCTGCAGTGTGTCCTGTGCATGCCTGCCTCCTGTGATGCTTGTGCCTCTGAACTCCTGGGATGCAGCAGAGCCTTGTGTGATATGGAGTTGGTTTTTGCATGGTTGGTGGCCGTTTGTCTGGAGATTTCCAGATGTTACAGCTGTTAATTGTCTGGAAATTTGGTGGAATACTGCCCAAAGCAGTTGAGTTGGCCAGCGTGAAATGTCTTTTACATGTCTAATTAATTTAGTGTGCATGTAAAATATCTTCCCATGCAAAGAGGACCAGGGAAAAAAGTGTGAGTTACTAATAAAAAGGCTATAAATTAGAACTCCAGACCTTCATTTTCACATTTCTTATATCAGTGCTACTGTTCTACCAACATGCAATAATGAATATTCAGCGAGTGTACTTGTCTTTACATGATGTCTTCTGCAACATTTTGATTTGTGTATGTGTGTTAAAATTCAGTTGCTGACTGTTTCCTTTCTGTCCCAAACTAGAATTAGATATTTAGTGATGACCCAAAGGAGCACAGCAGATCCACACCGATTACCATTGTGAGTGACATGAGATTGGCGGGAAAAAAAAAATTATGAAGAGGCCTGTGACATAGACCTTACTGTCTATGAATTGATAAGGTAAAGGAAATGTAATTATTTGAATGTTTATATGATCAAGATAGGATGGAACATGAAGGTAAAAATATTAAAGCTCTGATAGCAGAATGGGAGACTCCCTGAGAAGTGATGAGTTTAGAGTGTGGTGGAAGTTTTCTAGCAGAGAGCAGTGTAAGAGTGACTTCATGACATTCTCTAAGATGTTAACCATAGTTGGAGACATGAGCAAGGAAAGGTAAAATATAAACAGAGAATGTCACAGCAGATCTAATTGGGAATTCTCTGCAGTGTCACATTCTGCCATCAACAATTCAAAGAAGCTGATGATAAATTGGAGATAATTCAGGGAAAAGATGAGATTGCTCAAGGATAAAAACTCCTGTAGGGTGCGTAAGAATGCTGAAACTCCCTTTATAATTTGCCAAAAGGCAGATAATGTGAATTATCTTGGTCAGTCTGCCAAGACCTAATGTTGTACTAATTTTGGAAATAGACTGTTCTGGACCTAACTGCTGTAAATTGAAGAAAAACATGTTTTAACTAGTGAAAATGTGTGGGTCTCTAACCAAGAGGGTAACATGGGAACATGTAGTCTTAATTGAGAAACTGGTACAGAGCATGCAATTCCTTTAAAAAAAATAATAAATTGGCACCATTACTTTGGAAACAAAACTAAGGGGAATATTGTTGCCTGTGAAAGGGGACCCATTCCAATTTTACAAGAATGCTTATTCAGCTGAGTTAATTTATCTTGACCAGAAGTATATAAAATAAGGGACTTTTTCTAAATTTTCTACTGTCCTAAAAATTCCTGTAAATATTTAATGAATTCATGTAGTTTGACATTTGTGTATATTTTGTGCCTTACCACCACAAAGCATTGAACTATTATAGGGCTTTAATGAACCATGAAATTTGGTCTAGGTATGTCCTCTAAGTGTCTCTCTGTGGCCAGCATTTCCCACTGGATCTTCAGCCACAATGGAAGGTTATTTCTGATGCCTGTTGTTGGTAGGCCATTGTAAGATCCTGATATTTAGAAAAGAGGAAAAATAGTGACCTGAAAAATCCTGCCCTGCATTATTCTGGAAGGACTTTGTATTCCAAAGCAACTGTATTTAAGGGAGATGTTTAGCAAGTGCACATTGAAATTTTTGGGGGGAGGTCAAGAAATATAATTTTAGATTATTTAGATTATATTTATATTTAACTTTATTTAATTATATTTATATTATTTTAGATTTAAATATTATTTTATTCTGGTGGGAACCAGAATTTCAACAAAATGTGGGAGGTTTTTTTGCATGTAGTTAACATGATGTATATGATAGAGATTAGAAACTAAAGAATTTAGAATCTTCTGAGTGAAAATTAAAATCTCATTTATGATGAAACTTTTCATAGTCTCTCTTTAAAAGTGAACACTTCTAAAATGAATTGAAATGCGTATTTTAAGCCACAATTTCTAATGCTCAGTTCATGCTGACTTCTCCAGCAGTCTGCATATAGAATCAGAGATTGTACATTGTCTTTTAGAAAACTGTAAAAATGTGTTGGAAAGGGGTGTGAACATAAGACCAGAACCATGTTTTCTGTGCTCCAGTCTATTGCACCTTCAGAGCTGATACGCAAACAAATGCTTTTCCTGGTAGGCTGGCCTTGAAAATGCAGTCTGGATCAGAAATCCAAAGAGACTTTTTTCTTTTAGCCCTGCCTTATTATCTTGTTCCTCTTTTGTCCAAATGGGGGAGGCAGAGGTGAAAAGGTTGATTTAAAAAAAAATTAAAAATACTCATAAAGTAATTAAAGATTCTTCTAAGTAGACCAACTGTCCTGCAGAAAAATCAGCAGAAAAAATGTTTCATACATTTGCATTAGAATGGTTGGGCTTGCTTTAACTTCTGTGACCCTGGCATGGATTAGTCAAAACTGCCTGGTAGCAGTGGCTGATATTTAGATATGGGCATGCCCTGCTGTGCAGCTGGCAGTTATCAGTGTGTATTGCCTGGTGAACTGTTCTATTGGCAGTCGGCTTTCATCTTCAATTTTGTCAGAATTTTAACAGGATATTCAGTGGGTGACTCTGGTCTGGAGGGCTGTGGTGTGAGCATCCACAGCAGGAACCTCACTGCTGTCAGGTGACCACTGTCACCACAGGAGCTGTTTTTGAGGTCACTTCTGTGGCCACAAGGGTTAGAAAGTTGTTTTAGTTCTAGAGTGAAGAAGAGTATGTCTCATAAATAAGGGGGGGGTCTAAGGAGGAGGAGTGGAAAGGAGACATCAAATATCACAACATTCACAACAAAACTATGCAGGGTGACCACACTACTTGCTCTCACTGTAGAGGTAGGCTGAATCTGGGATGACTGTGATTCTGTTAAAAAGAAAAGGGAAAAAAGGCAGTGTAGGCTGAGGTAGACCTTGTATTTCTTTCCACTTGCCATGTTTTTTTTCCTGCACATGTGGGTGATTGCACTGTACAAGAGCAATCTTGCTCCCCTCTTTTGGCAGGCTGCTGAGTGTGTTTTCCTCCTCCTCGGTGACAGTGCTTGTATTCCTGGAGCTGGTTGTGCACTGGTACTCCTCACAGAGGGAATGGCTGAGTTCCACTAATGAGGCAGAGGGGATGGCCTGCCTCTGACTCCAGCCCTGTGGTTTTGTTCAAATGAATGCTTTCCCAGTGATACACCTGCCCATCAGATAGCTTCCACCAGGTCTGGGCTTGACCCATTGTTCCACCAACAATATAGTCAGTTCAGCAGTTAATGCATGCATGAGATGAAAGCTGAAAATAAATATCTCTGCCAGATATAGTACATGTTCTAGTGCTCTGCTTGCTACAAAGCCAGCATACTTTACAGTATTCAAGTTAGAAGCTGTAGGAGTTGCCACAATATTTTTCCTTGCCAAAGGTCGTGTCTTTTAATCTTTCATGATAACAAAGCTAGATTGGCCCTTATGAGAAGAAAGTGGCATCATTTTGCCCCAGTAAATGAGCTTTTAAACAGGTAGAGTTCAACTCATTGTTGGCACCAAAATGCACAGCGAGTGATAAAATTAAAATTTTAGTATATACTTTTGAGTCAACATGAATAAAGAAGAATAATAAAGAGGGCAAAAATAACATATCAAATGGGAGGTAGTTAAGGCTAGACTTACATGATGTTTCAAAGCATGAATTGTCCTATGTTTAAATTATGACTGTTCCTTTATTCTCAGAATTGGGTTGGATTTTGAATGTGGAAAAGAACTTAGCCTTTTTCAGAAGTTGCATTCTTAACAAATGATTCTTAAAATGAAGCTGTTTAATGAAATTGCTTTTAAACTACTGTATAAAACCATGCATTATTAACAGATGACCATGCATAATACAACATAACACTGCAAGGTAACAAGAACTCTGCTAGCCTTGTGCAGTTTTGAATTTTACCACTTTTACTTTACAATATAATGGGTTAAGCATAGTCTTTCTTGGAGGTCAGTGACACGTCTAAAGCACAACCCTTTTGGCTCAGCCTCAGCTCTGGGGAGTTCAGGGTGTTTTGCAGTGAGCAGGTGGGCGAGAAAGGCGTACACTGCAGGGCAGATTGCACAGCTGTAAGATGTGGAATTCCCCTCAAAAGGATCGGCATGTCTTTGAAAATGAATTCAGCACTGAAATAAAAAAGATTTCTGGGGCAGGGGAAGAAAATGGGGTTTGATTAGTTTCAGATTAACTCTTTGTGTTTATTTTGTCTTAATTTCCCTCTCTTTACTCCGTTTTCCCAAGAGATGGTTTTCAAGATAGAATACAAGGGAGTTTTCATGTTTAAAAGGTGGCACTGGACTGTTGGAATAAACTCTTCAGTGCAGCCTGCTTCTTGTAAACACAGAGCCTGCTGGAAGGTAGTGCATATGGAGTTTGCAAACCCCATGTTTTCTCAATATCTATTAGGAAATATATTCATTGCTTATTTCCTCCTTAGAATTCTATAAGCAAGTATTTTTTGTTGTATATTTTTGTGGATGGTGGCTAAACAGGGCACAATTCAGGAAGAATGACTGCAAGGATTCAGTGCTGCATGTTCTAAAGGGACTTGCCTATGTGCAGTACCTAGCAGGATTTGAAACATAAAAATTATATTTAGCACTATAAAAATGTGTTCTTACTTATTAATACATTGGCTGTGAATGAAAATACTAGGATTTAAATGCTAGATTTCTTTCCTTATGTCCTTGAACTTGCCTGCCATCAGCAACAGTCAAGTGATAGTTAAGACCTGAGTAGACACACTCTCCAAGCTTTTGGCAAGTGCCATTTCTTTCTGCCCTCAGAAACTACCATAAGGTGGGAGCCAATGATGATAGGCCATGTGGAAACAAATCATCTGCCAAAAATTTCAGAAGTTCTTATTTTATTTTGAAACACCAGCATTTTCTCTGCTCTTGCTGATCAATGTGAATAGTTTCATGGCAGTGCAAGTCAGCCAAAAAAAACCATTTCTCCTTTGCATCTGATAAAAATTTTATTGCCATATCAAGCTCCAAATAAAACTCCTACTCTTTAAGCAATTCCTGAAAAACACAAATTAATTTGGGTTTGAATAATACCCCCAACATGTTAAAGCTGCCAACTGAAAAAGGAACAGATAATTAGGAGATGACAACAGACAGTACAGAGCCAACAGAGGAAAAACTGGAACACAGCTAAGACAGCAACACTGGCCATCTAATCCATTAACAGCCTCGTATAATTGTTTTGCTTTTGCATTAAATTGGTACAAGCACAAAAAGACATTACTGAAATTTTAATCTCCAGCAAAAGAGATCTCCTCCTGCCTAACAGCACGCAGCACACACACAAATGTGACTTCAATTAGCACTACCGTAAATTTTAATTTAGCACTTTGTAGGAGCATTCAGTAATGTATGTAAGAAACAGGGGCTGATGCTCCATTGAAGACATTCCATGCAATTATCCCATTGATCTGTTGATCCCTTGATTCACATTTGTGGGGTGAACAGGAGGGGGGGAGGGTTTAGGAATTTAGAGCTTATGAAAAATGCTAGAAGAAATTTTTCCCCTGAAGTATTTTGCACCTTTTCCCTGTAGCTGCACTTTGCCTGTTAAAAATGTGTCACTGCCACCTTCCTGATGCCTGGGGACTCAGCTGTCCTGTTTCTGTAGAGGCTGGGATGGTGGGGGAATAGCAGCACAGGCTCTCTCTTCCTGCCCAGCCAAGCCCATTGCCCTCTGCAAGTGGAAAGCACCCACCCAGCCTTCTCCTCACAACTGCTGCCATTTAATGCCCTTGAGGTTAGAATTCTGTCCCAGGGGCATGTTTGCTCTAAGCATGACTTGGATAACCCGTGGCACACGGAAGCATTCTCATTTAGTTTTGCACATTAGCCTGTGGACCTGACAGCAGCCCAACAGGTTAACAGTGTTAATTATTAACGATGGTGTGCATTTCAGTGGTGCTTTCTGATTGTGACCCTGCAGAGCTGACTTGGAAAGCCTCCAGTATCCAGCTCTGTCATGGTGCACCTGGCTCTCCTTTTTTATAGGACTGTCTTGTGTGGGTAGCATATAGGTTTAATTCTAGCAGCCAGCTGTGATTTGGGTTTAGCACATTAGAGCACCCAGAACTTGTTTGTTGTTGTATGAAGTTATTCCCTGGTGGTAATGCTTACTTGTGTTTAAACTGCCAAGGCCCGCATTTATACAATTTGCATTGTTTAAAATGTCACTATTATTTGTTGAAAAAAAATTCTGTTAGGCTTGACAGAGTGTATCCTGTGATTTATACTACAGCCTTGTGCTATGCCATTTTAGTGAGGATCTTGAAACAGGGCCCTGTGGTTTCTTTTCCCCTTTTGCTGTTTGTTCTGCTCCTTAATTACATTCATATCAGCTACTTTGAAGTTAATGAGACTGTTGGGATATGTAAAAGAGAATCCTGTATTGATTTCAGTCCTAATATCTTATCTTTGCATCTTTTTCTTCCTGAGTGTAATGTGTTCTGAGTCACAGTTGCTGACATGTTGTGATGGGTGCAATAGTTTTGGCCTGACACAGAGCTTTATCTCACAATCCAAATGTAAGAGGAAATAGACAAACACGAGAATCCAATCTGCCTTCTCATTTGCTTATTATAACTGGTCTATAAGGAGTACAAGATCTTGAAGTTACTGGGTTTCCTATGCATCCTAGGCTATAAGAATTTATTTTCTCGTTACTTTTCAAATAAGCCTCCTCCTGACTTGTCTTCCTCCCCCGCTCAGAAGAAAAAGAGGAGTCATACAGTACATAGCAGGTGATAATTAAAATGATCAGATATTGATTTCGTACGATTTAAAAAAATTGTCCTTATGCCCATTGGCTAGAGCCAGGTTCTTCAATACAGTCAGAAAATGACAGAAGAGAGTCTGCTAATGTGAAGGGTATAAATCCAACACCAAATGTTCACATAACTATTTTGATACCTTGAAAAGAATTCTGTAAACCATTAGATTTTATCTGGATTTTTTTTTCCAGTCAAACAAAGTAAATAGTCACTTTGTGGTTTTGGAGGTACTTCTGAACTTAAACCCTTCATTTAAGCTCAAGTTCACCTGTTCCATTGTCAGATGGAAATCCCTGCAGAAATGTTATTGAGTAACTCTCTTCCAACTGCTTTTTCTTGGTTTTATTTGGCAACCCAGAAATGCCAGGCACCAGGAGCTCAATACACATACATTCCACTCCACAATTGGCTTGACCAGCTGAAGACAGTGAAAACTAATGGTGTATTTTTAAATCAAAGTCTTCATGTGCTTCATAGAGAGCACAACTCTACTATGCATGTGCTCTCACTCAAAGAGACTGTCCTATTGCATTTTGGGTTTGGTCTCATTTACAATTAAACCGTGATTTACACTTGTGATATCAGATCACTTGGAGCTAAGGGAAAAGCCTGTGTTGGCAGCAAAGCATCGTAGTGCTCAGCTTGGTTTCAGTTTACAGAGCATTTCCAAATTCACCCTTATTAACTTATTAAAACATAACTCAGGCAACAGAATTTCATCCTGGCTCCCACCAGAAGGTTAACTTTGGATATGAAATAGTATCAGTAGTACCTTTTTTAAGTGCTGACACTGAAGTGTTTAATGACACCCGAGGCTGTTTCAGTCCTGGTGTTTACTCCAGACCATTCACCACAAGGCTTATTCTGTCTTCGTAAAGGAACAACTTGCATTGTCTGTATTAGAGAACTCTTTATTTCTTGTAATTGTTTTACTAGCATATTGTATGGGAATTAAAAGGCAGGAATAAGGTTTAGAAAGTTCACTCCTGGCTGTAGGAGTGTTGCAGAGTGGCCAGGACTCTGTACAGGAGGACATGAGCAGAGTCAAGAGACAACTGGACTGTAGGGGCCTGTAACAACATTCTGTTAAATTCTCAATCCAGTAAAAGATGTAAGGAAATTCTCAATGAGAAGTAGCCAAGGATTTATTGTTTATGTTCTTTATAGAGTTGTGTTCTTCTAGTGCACATACAGGCAGAAATGCTTTGTAATATTGGCAACTAAATGTATGTTATACCCAAGGTTTGAATACAACAGTCAAGTTCCTTTCTTGAACACTCCAGTGGCATTTCCAGCTTTACTTTTTTTATCTCTGCTGTACTGAAAAACTTTGTCATATTTCAGGAGGGCGCCTAAAAATTATCTGTGGACGAGGACGACCTACTTAATAGTCAGTGCCGAGAAAAGCAGTATGTTCAAAATCAGTTTCAAAATTAAGTGCAAAAATCAACTGGCCTTAACATGAAAGTGTATTTTTTTTCCCCTGTGAATAAGAAGTCTTCCTCTAGCAAAATGAAGTTGCTTCAATTCCCAGAAAAGGCAGTATCAGCTGGAAACTAGGGTAAGAGTCCCTATATTGCAATGCATCAGTGTTCTCTAGCAAGAAAAATTCCATACACTCAGTACTGTGTATTTGCTGTAAGCTGTATATTTTTGATGCAGGAGACCAAACTGTGAGGACAACTCTTTTATATCCTGTACTTTTTGACCATGTAGATCACTTGAAAGGCCACTTCCCTGGATTCTGTCTGCCTTGCTCCCTTGCCAAGATGATGTTTCCCATTTCAGAAAGCTCTCTGAGATGTCTGGGCAAAAATCTCTTCCTCAAGTCTAAAGTATTTTCAATTATGTATTCACACACTTGCCATGTGTATTTGGATGGTACAATGTTTTACTGATTTCCTTCACTGCAGATTTCTATGATTTCGTTATAATTTATAAAACTCTGTATTTTTCTATTCACAAAAACCCCCAAACCAGCCCAACCCTGCATAAAGTCTATTCATCCATTTATTTGTTTTTCATTTAAAATAAGATGATGCATACTAAATTCCATCTGTAAAAATGTCTTGGCATGTCCTTTTAGAATGAGCTTATCTAGCCTATTAATCTTTTCTAAAATTCAAGCCTTTCCTACATTATTTTGCAGTAAAAATCTATTTTAACACAAGTGAAATTCCCTCAGTACAAAGTGTTTTATTCTATAAAATTATGTTGTCAAGCAATGATAGAATAAAATTTCCCCAGATAAATTGGGCCATTGTGACATTTTTTTTCTATTTCTATTCCAAAATGTGGATTTTATGTATGATAAATCATATTTTTGTTATGTAGTGGCAGGAAGCTGGCCTAAAGTTCTAAAATAAAATATGCTTCATTGTCACAAGGAAATCTACTCACCACCTGAACTGCTTAGGATTTTGATTCCTATTCAATAAATATGAGGCACTTGAGGCAAGAAAAATTATGACATAATTGGCACAAGTCCCATCTCCAGATGGAAGAACTTCTAAGACTGACACATTAGACTCACATAATTTATGGGAGAAATAAAATAACTGAACCCACCTCTGATTACTCCACCCAGAAGCAAGGTTTAAGCAGGCATGTTCTTTCAATTAAACTCAAATTCTTCCCTGAAGTCTTGACTAAATACAGAAAACCTTGTTCTGAAAGATACAAAAAGGGCAATTGCTGCAGTTAAGCCTAAGCTGTGGGACCCAAGAGCACTTCTCAGAGCCATTACAGATTTGTTTCTGCTCCTGCAAATACATCTCAGAGATTCACATTTCTCCTGCTCTTCCAATATCAGACTTCCTACCAGTCTCTATTCTTTCAACACTTAGTTCAGAGGAAGAGGGTTATTCCTCAGATGGAGAATGGCAGGATGCAATAATGGAGTAACTTGTTAGGGAGAGGGCATTGAACTTGTCTCTGGTGTACAAGACCCTGCTGTCTCCTTTGGGCAGCAGCTGTTCTGGTTTATGCAGAGCTTGGGCTGTGTAAGACCAGGCTGCCCCAGCACAGTGATGTAAAACATTCGTGTGCCAAGCCAGCTGGATGTGTCTGTGCACAAGGACATGTTTACTGGAGGTGGCAGGCAGGAGAATATTTGGACTAGCTGGGGACTGAGATGATGGTTTAATGAAAATATATCATACAACATCTTTTGAGGATCATTTGACAAATGTCAATGCTCACTTTTCTTCCCATCTCTGACTCTCATTGGTCATAGAGAATACAAACTGAAGAAGAAGAAACACAAGTATGAGTAAGGGTTGGGAAGCATCTTCTGATAACTGTGTTTTCCTAATCTTCTGTCCTCAGTAAAGGCTGTTCTTGCTTTTGTTCAAGACAAAAGAGACTCTGTTAAATATTTTCCACTAGCATTCAATATCTCCAAACTTGGATGCCAATAGCCTTCATGCTAGATTGTAGGGTGCATTTTCATGACAATTTTTAAATAAAAGGTTAACTAATTTGTTAGCTCATTTAAGAAGCTGTTACATTCCTAGCTTGCCTCAATATTCATGTAGATATAAGGAGATGACTCTTTCAGTATATGCTGCTGCTCACAGCAGACACTAGTGTTGGGTGGGAGGCCAGACATGGACTCACAAAGTCTACTATTCATCTGCTGCCCACATGGCAGTCTTGCAGTTGAATACGGTCATTAGAGTTTAAAAAGAAATTTCCTTGTTTCTGCTCACTGGCCTCTGAAGTATCAACAGTTTGAATCTATTTATGAATGTCCAAACTAAAGGTGTGACATGCTTTGTCTGCAAAGTGGCAGGAAGTTGGCATTCTGCCTAACTTTCTCTATGTTCCCAACTTTTATGTGGTAAAGAGATTTATGGGTTTTTCATTACTGGATTGTTTGATTTTGGTTTGGGGGTTTGTTTTGTTTGTTTTTTAACTATTTAGGTTGTGCTCTTAGCTGAAGTGTGACACACTTTGTTGGAAGGTGTACAGGAGTAAATGAGATGGCTTTGGTTTCGCCCACCCTGGTAGCTTTCCCACTGTAGTCACCCTGGAGCACAAGTGCTGTGGTACTCAGCCACCCCCTGTCCTGTATCCTCTTGGGATGTAAAATCCAAAAGAAGTTTCGGGTTCAGAGGGTTTCTCTGCCACACCATCACCTGCTTGCAGAATCATGATGAAGGGGAGAGTCACAGCCTTCTGGGTCTGAGCCTGAAGAATGGGAAAAAGAGGAAATGAGGAGGAGAATGGGCACAACTAGAGGGATGCTTGTCTGTCTAATAGGGGTTTAACAACTACCTTGGGAACCACCTGTTATTTTAACAGCCAGTTCTGCTCAGCTGTACTGAACTGCCTCCAGAAAGCTTTGGCAAACACCTTTACAGAGACATTTGTGGGATAAATAGACAGCAGAGATTTTTCTTTTTTTCCTAATCTTACCATTTAGAAGTTGGCTTGTGCCCTAAGAGTTGGCAGATTTGTACTCCCTCCAATCTGATCTGTTTACTGTAATAATGATATTTCATTTTTAACTCCTGCTGTAGTGATTCTTGTCGGCCGCAAAGCTCTCTGGTCTCTTCTGAAAATGGTGTTTGGCTCTTGGTCTCTTGGAGGATACAGTCAGAGGATAAGAAATCCTGTTCCTCTAGGGATCTTCCTCATGTGGAAGTTTCTAAAAATAATGTTTATTTCATCATTTAATGTTTGGCCTTGCGCAGATCTTCTCTCATCTCCTTTCTACATGCTTCAGTAATTTTATTTTCATAACATGCTTGGAAATAAAGGCTGTGAAAAGTTTGAACTAACGATCTGCTTGGTCAGGCGTTCTGAAAATTTCATCTGTAATATGGTGCTAGTCTGGATCATATAGTACCCTCTAGGGGTCCTGTTGTCCAATCCTATTGTTATTCCTGTAAAGACTTACTGAAAGGTCCTCAATTGTTGGGAAAGGACTCCTTTGAAATGGATTCTTTAAATATAACTCTGTATTTGTAGAATGAAATACAGAACATAATATTCTATTAAATTCTGTGTTCAAATACCTGTAAAAGTTAATCCTGCTTTCAATTATAAAATACATTTCTACGTGGTAACAAGTACCAGAAAAGTGAGCTAGCTAGAAATACCAGGAGCACACCATTTGTTGGATGTCAGAGATCAGAGATTCCAGAGTTATTTCCATACAGTGTGAATGCACTCACTTCTGGTCTGAGCAAGACATGAGCAGCACAGGTTGCAAGTCTTTTCCATGATATGAAGAGAAGGGCATGAGGTCCTTACAAAGCCATTTATACCTCACTCCTGAGCTGGGCAATGAGGAAGGGAATATAGCATGGCTGGGTGGTGTGTATGGAGATCATGGCTGTAGCCCAGTGAGGTAGCCCTCATTCAGTACGTCTGACACCGCAGCAAGCATGTCTGCTAAAAGAGGAAATGTGCCAGCCATGGCAAGGGAATGCAAGTGTGCCCTTAAAGTGGTTTTCTGCAGCCTCTGTAGCGTGGAGCATGTTATTGTGGGTTGCTCTTTCATCCTCAGTGCTAATCAGGTCAGCTCTGTGCAATCCCCCACAGATGCTGGGACTCATTTGTGTTTGTGTTCTCCCTGTCGCTCACTTTTAAGTTGGCTTGAAGTCTAATTCTCTTAGTTCTCAGTCTCTTTGGACACATTAAAACCTGGATGGGATTAGCATACAACACAAATATGACTGCTGTCTACAAAAACTTTCATACTGACTGCTTGAATGGAAGATCCTTGAGCTCTTGCTATCTACCTTCCTGCAGTCCCTTTTTCTTGCTCTTTCATGGCTTGTAATTCTGTGATGCTGGTAATGCATACACTGAAAACTACCAAGAGACCTCTTGTGAGCCTCGTTAAGACAAGACTTAAAACTTCCTTGAGATTAGTTGAAAGTCTGATGAACACACCCCCCCTGAAAATACTAGCATGAATTTTTTTAAATCTTTCTCCATTCACGCTTAGGCACCTGAGCTGTCTGTCATTTGGCATTTTTCTTTGCTTAAAATTGATGAGAAAAAAATTTTATGTACAGTGAAAAGTAAGTGTATGGGTAACAGAGAGAGGCTCAGGATACAAGCAATGCTCTTCTGTGTGTGAACTTTGTTGGGTTTTGGAGGGCAAAGCTGCTACCTGTTCCTTCAAGAAAGGAGTCACAGCTGTTTCATGCAAAAATTCAAAATGAATGTGTCATCTGTTTACTTCCCTAAAAACAAAAGGCCTATGAAGAAGAAAATCTACATCTAGTATTGTTGGTGCTTCTGTAACACATTGACTCTTTAGACTCTTAGTACAAGTATTAATTCATTGGCGTGATTGCTTTGCCCAAGGTCACTTAACCCTTTGCTTTCAGTTCTAGAGCTGATGTTATTGAATTGAACTGCCAAACACTCAGACTCAAAGCACCCCATGGAAGTTACATCCAGTAAACTATCAGTCTCTTGGATGATGATGTGGATTGTGTAAGATTTATGAAAATTATAGAATCTCTGGAAATTGTATAAGATTACTGTAGCAAATAAGAGCAGGTAAAAAGATGACAGAATGCAAAGTAATTTTCTTTTTGCTGTCTGGGATGATATCAATAAGCCTCTTATTTTCATGAGGCCAGTTTTGTTAGAAATTCTACTCAAAGGCCCAGCTGGCAACAGCTGTCTGTAGTATGGAGCATCTATTTCAGCACTTCTAATTCTCTGGTGTCTTAAGTTAAAAACACTGCACATTTGTGGTTTCTTTTGCATGCAGGCTATAAGGAGTAGTTAACATCTCAGGAGAAGGGCTGTCAATTACATTATGTTATTGTACATCCTCCCTGCCAGACAGTGTCATACTAGATGTGCCCTAAATAAGAGCAAAAGCACAGTCTTAAAGTGTTAAAAAAGCACTTATAAGTAAAGAGCAAAAAAAGTGTAGGCTAAGAAGAAGGAAGAATTGTGAGAGCAAGCAAGCAGTAGGGTGGCAGGCAGAGGTCCTGATGCGGTAGCTGTCAAACCGTCGGTGCTCTGCTCGCGGTGCCCTGATAATGATCTCGCAGCAGTTGTACCGCTCCTGCCACAGACACGCTGTGTTTGATCACAAACGGGTGTCAGCCTGCTGCACTTTCCTCCAGGACTTTTAAATGTGAGTGTTTGTACCCTAACAATGCAGGCTGTGCTTCAAGATCCTTGGTCTGTCTAAACTGGTGGCAAACTCCTTGGGACAGAGGGAAAATGATAGTGGCTTGTTCATACATTGGCGAGAAAGAGGAGGGAGGACTCTGTAGTGCTGGCCTTTGTGGTTGAGGGCTGATGTGCTCATTACTGGCTTTTTTACCAGCCTTGCCAGCATTCTGTCTTCCTGGGGTCAGGAGGAGGCACGCTCTGATCTTGGAGAAAGGCTCAGGAAATGGTTTAGCAAAGGCAAAGAGGCCTCTATGAATTTCCACGTTAGAGAGGACTCTGAAATCAATACTCTGGCCCAAATGAATGGAGCTATTCATTTTGGTGGAGTGTGGGTGGGAAGAGACCAGGATTTAAAAGACTGCCAGATTTTGTGAAGGCTCTGCACTATTCCTGCAGTGTGTGTCAAAGAGCCCTGGCCCGCCTCTTCCATGGCAGGGAGGTACTAGTGAGTAGGCATCCTCTGAATCATGGCTGCTCTCCCATCCCACCTCTAATTGTTATGATTCCTGCTTTCCTTTACAATCTCATCTGAAGCTACCTTTGCCTTCTTGGCTGACATCCTGGTTGACCTCCTAGCGCCTTGTCTTCTTTCCTTCATCCCCCTTGACTTACAAGCCCAGAGCAACACTCCCACTCACTGAAAGAGCCTTGCTTCTGTTTTCCCAAAACACTGGTCCTCCTCTGATCGGTTTGAGCACGGCTTTCTCTCTCACCTCTTCACTTCTTTCAACAAAGCATATTTACCCTCTGCCCCTTGCCTCACCCTGCCCTCTTGAGACCTCAAATCCATTAATGTCTGTCACTTTTTTGTCACTCTCGGCATCCTCTCCCTGCTCTCTGTTCTCTTAAGTCATCTCAGCTATTGCTTCTCTCCACTTCAGTCTTTCCTCGACCCTCCCTCTTTCTGCAGTGCCTCATCAGAAAATCTGCCCCATGAACCCACAGAGCCCAGCTTCATGACAACAGCTATCACCACACTGTGCTTGTCTTCTTCCTTATTTGTTTTGCTTCTTCTTCCCTCTATGTCACTGGCCATCACTTAAATTCAGAAAACACTTTCCTTAAACTGTCCTGTCACCCTCTCACCTATCTTTCCTTCAGATCTTCTTCTGAAATCTCCTTATGTTTTGATACAAGAAACATTTGGAATAGCAAACATTGTTTGATGGTGAAGATGTTGTTCCTCTAAACATCTTCATGTGATTTGTTCTTCCCTTTATTATCTGTCAACTATTTTGGTATGTTCATTCATACTTCAGTAATATAGTCAAAAATACAACAGTGCATGGATCCATCCAGACAAGAGAGCTGAACTCTTTTCTTGCTGTCTGAACAGAAGAAAGATGCTATACTTTCCTCTTTCTAGGAAACAGGGTCTCCCCAGTTTGGTAATTTATCTATCAGCTTGACCACATGCAGCTGCTATTGGTGGGGATTGCACACTGATTTTTCTCTAAATTTACCCCAAACTGTAATTTCTGTAAATACCTTCTGTGCTGTGCTGGTTTTGACTGGGCTAGAATTAACTTTCTGCACAGTGGGAAGATGGGGCTAAGTTTTTGATTAGTGCTGAACACAGGTTTGATAATATAGAGATGTTTTTGTTACTGCTGAGCAGGGCTTACACAGAGCCAAGATGTTCTCATACTGCCATGTTTGCAAGGAAGGTGGGGGTGCATTGGAGGTTGGGAGGAGACACAGCCAGGACTGGTGACCCCCACTGACCAAAGGGATATTCCAGTCATGACATGATGCTTAGAATATAAAGTAGAGGGAAGAAGGAGGATGGAGTGACATTTGGAGTGATGGCATTTGTCTTCTCAAGTCACTGTTGCATTTGATGGGGCCCTGCTCTCCTGGGGAAGGCTGAGCACCTCTCTGCCCGTGGGGAGCACTGAATTAATTCCTTATTCTGCCTTGCTTGTGTGCACTGCTTTTACTTTCCCTATTAAAATGTCTTTATCTCAGCCCACAAGTTTTTGACCTTTTAAACTTTTTGATTCTCTTCCCCATCCTGCTGGTGAAGGAGTGAGCAAGTGGCTTTGTGGGGCTTAGCTGTTGGCTGAGGTTAAACCACGACATGTGTTTTGCTCAAAAATATTTTTTAAAGCTTTCGCATTGTCTTTTCCACATTAGCAAGTGAATCAATACTGCCGGCAGCTGATTCCTGAAGAAGGAAGGCACAGTTGGGAAGCACTGTCTATCATGTCCCCAGTTGGTTATTGTTTTAATATCCTTGAAACATTACCAAATTTGCTAACAGTGCTTAGCAGCGAGTCCAGGAAGCACATACAATTTTCTCTGCTCATAATAGGTTTATTCAGAAGCCCAGCAGCAGTCTGGAAAGGGTTAATGGAGACTTGTCTACCTCTGAGAGCTGTTGCTGCAGCCCAGGCAGCATGGGGCAACAGATAGAAGGCAGGAGGGTGTTTCAGTCCAGTTCCTCCGAGATGTAACCCTGCAACAGGACAACTGCTCAGGGCTGGCACAGGGCTGCAGGGTGGGGGCCCACCTCTCATCCTCACTGCAGATGGCTCCAAACACTCTTGTCATTCATTCTTTGTAGTCAGCATTGCTTGTAGTTTAGCTTTATGCTGCTGTATTGGTCATGATGCAACTTCTCTGACTCTTTACAGTAGAAACTCTTCTTGTTCACTAACTTAGGATGAGTTTCCTATGTCTCAAATACTTCTACCAGGTACCTAAATTATCTATTTCTTTCTCCCTTTTCTGGGGTTTATATCAATTACATTTTATGTACTCTTAAACAAATACGTGTAGGATTTATATGTGTTGCTAGATCTATTCAGAACCCTGAGGTTTTTGACTGCCACTTTCCATAGAGCTGTCTTTAAGTTTAAACCTGGAACTTGTTCAGGAGCTAATTTTTTTTTCCTTAATAAAAATTATTGTCCAGAATTCTCTGCAGCAAAGGAAGAGCATTTCTCCTAGAAAGAGTCTTAGTAGCTGAACTTTGGTTACAGTATTTGCTAGGAAAATTTAGCTGAGTTAGTATGAAAAATTAAATAATTTTAAATTAAATTATATTTTTGATGCAATCATAAATTTGAAAATTATTCTTGATTTCTACTACTGAAGCTGAAAAAGTGAATAGCTAGAAATAATGCTGAATAATGCTGATTACAAGGACTGTAGAATAGGCTGTAGAGCTCCCCAAGTAAGCCTTGATTAAAGAAAGCATTAAGCTCCAAGGAAAATGGAGACTTGGAAAAATCTTTCAAAACTTGTAACTTGAGAGCGTTTGCCTTTATGGAAGGGAAGGAAGATGGATGATGCTTGAACTGTGCCTGAAATAAAAGTGCCTTTACCCTCTCTTCATGATTAAAGCTTTTAAAATTTTCCTGGAATACTGTGATTGTGCTTAAATATATATTTGCTTTTAAAACTTGATTAGTTTCAGGAGGTTCCCTATCTTAATTATAGAAGACTTGTGCTCAGTTTCTCATGTCACACTCCTGTATTATAAAAAAAAAAAAAGCTGGAGCAAATCTTGCTAACCTCTTAACCCAGGAATTGAAGAAATCTCTAAAGCTAGTAAAATGGTTAAAAAACCTAAGAGAAACTAGTTTAAAAATGAGGAGGATTCAATATTTTCACTTGCAAGGGCACTCCTCATGAAGATGCTGGTCCAGCTCTTCCCTCTTTGGGGCTCCATTCTAGTTGTGGCCCTGGCTGTCGAGTTGTTGCACCTGCTTTTCTTTCTGATGCACAATAACTTGGAGCACTGGAAGTAGCTATGAGAGTACAGAAGATTGTGGAAAGCTCAAGCCTTCATACCCAAAGCTCAGCTACATCTGCTTCTCTGTTTTACACCTGGCATAAAGAAATCTTCTAGAACAGCCTGTCCTTCCTTTGGCCTGGCTTCATGGTCCTGTGGGAGTCCTCACAGGGACTGCAGGCTTGGGGCTCCTGTCTCCTGCAGGAATGTGTACCTCAGACTGCAGTTTGCTCCTGTTTCCTGCAGGAATGTGTACCTCAGACTGCAGTTTGCTCCTGTTTCCTGCAGGAATGTGTACCTCAGACTGCAGTTTGCTGTTCTGGTCTGTGCTCCATACTTCATGGTGTTTGTCATCTGTTCAAATCACCAATGAATAATAGCTACAGTCAGAAAAGGTGTGATATGCCCTTCCTGTAGCCCTTGCTGCTGCTTGTTTGGATGGTTAAAGCGTTTTGCACCCTATAGACCTTCTCCCTGCCACTGCTGCCTCCAGCCAGGAGGGCAGTGAGGGTTTGCAGATGGATGTGTCCCAACCTAGACCATGGTGGTTTCTCTTTGAGTGAGCCAAGCCTCCTCACTGCCTTAAGAGGAGAGCACCTCCTGCTCCCTCCTACCTGCCAAGCATGGGCAGGGACAAAAAAAGGGCACTGGAGCAAAACCAGAAGACCCTGTGCATTGACTATAAGAAACACAGACTGTAAATTTCCACTCTCTTGATTATCATTCTTTAAAAAAAATTGAAACACAATATAAACAAAAAAACCCCAAACCTCTAGCCTTGTACAAGTTCTGCTGATTTGTGTTTCATGTTTGGAGAGAATTAAAAAAGAAGTTATATTGAGGTGCCAGTGAGTGGCAGCTTAACTGAAATAATCATAGCCCAGACAAAGACAGTAGTGCTTAGACTTTGATCAGCACCTTTTAATCTCTTCTATGATAAATTAAAAAGACTTGTTTTCATCTCCAGCTACTGGAGTTGGATCCAGTCTGGTGCCCAGATGACTCAAGTCTGGTGTCCTGTCAACTTTAAGGAAGTTTGGCTCCAGGACTACTTTTCTGTTACAGTCTAGGGCATAAAAAAACAATGCAGACTTTGGATACATTTCATTTTGATCTCTGGAGATCCAACAGACTAGTCATGACTGTGAATGTGGCCAGTTTGTAGGAAAATTGTCTCACATGCTGATTGTATATCTGATGTCCAAATCTACTCTGTGAATCAAAGGGATATCTGCAAGGAAACAAGAAAGGAAGTAAATCTGAAAACAGCCTTAAAACTTGTACACAACATCTGAAAGGATTTGGCCCTCTTATGAACTGCTGACAATTTTGCCACTGCAATCTGTGTGAGAGCCATCAGGAACACTGGAGGAAAGCAAAAGTCTAAGACCAAAGCAGAAAAGACTTTGCCTTAATTTAATGAACTGAAAAGGGAAAGATTTCATTTCCAAAAGCACATCTGCACGATATGAATTGAGCCTGTCAAAGACTGAACACAATGGCATATACTGAAGGAAGACAGAGTAATTAATTGGCACATTACCAATTTCTCTTAAGAGTAATTTTAGTGACACTGGTACACTTATACTTAAGTGACTTTGCTCCCAAATAATGATTTAATTTGATAATGATTATTAAAATAAAAATAGTTTCACAGGACCTCTTTTATGAAGTCGTTGTAAACAGTGAATGGAGAAATCAAAGCCTCATTTAGCAGTTCCAAAAGGTATTAGTTGGATTGATAAAAATAAAGCATTTGTCTGGGGCCAAATTACAAGAGAAATCATGTAAATCTGAACATCTCTCAACCAACTATGACAGAAAGCAGTAACATGAATATTCTTCAGAAACTTATTTTTTAATATTTCTAGGAGGAGATGGAAAGCATCTAGGTTCAGCAGGTCTTGATTTCCATTCTTATTACTGTAGGCTTCCTAAAATTTTTTCTTCTGGTCTATAAGCGGCTGTATGGTGTAGGTTTACTCATGTTTTCTCTCAAAGTCGTGTCAAATTGATCTGGTTTCCTCTCAGGTACAGAAAATACACCTCATAAGAGGAACCACCATTTAACCTTACTTTGCCTTTACTAAAGTGTTTGACATTCTCAAGGGCATAAATGTCATTGCCTTAAGATGAAAAAATGGGGGCAAAACTGTGCTCAGAGAATGATGATCAGTTCCCTGTCAGATGGAGGAATAAGTAAAGCATAGCTGAGATTTGAGATGAGTCTTGTTCTGCTTGATGGCTTTCATTGCTAATGGTAGGCAGTTACATGATGGAGTACAGAGAGTCCTTGCTGCAGTGACAGCAAGCCAGAAAAGAAGAGTGAACACTTCAGAGATGAGCTTTGGAGTTTAAATGGTCTTGATGAATTGACAGCATGGTCTGGAGGAAGCAGGATGTTTTTCAGCAGGGGTAAGGAAGAAGACAAACTAAGCACCAGGAGCAACAGCTGCTGGAACAGGGAGAACAGAACTGGGTAGGTAGCAGTGCACTGAGGGACTTGTACTCCATGGTTTGTGTGCCTCTGGGCAGCTGAGCTCAGAAAGTTTCAGGTTTTTTAAACTGTTATTTGGTTACTTGTGCATGTTGTACCTGCTCTGGGCTGATTTCTAAGGAGAACTTACAGACCCAGCTTCAGTTGAAATCAGTGAGAGTTTTACTCATAAATACTTTTTAAGTATCTAAATCCCTGTTCCTCATCTGTAAAATGCAGAAGATAATATTTCCCTCCCTCACAAGTGTGCTTTTAGCATAAATACATTAGAGATTGTAAAGAATTAAGATGCTCCGGTAATGGGGATCATATAAGTACTTTAGATAAAGCTGTTTTTCTTTCCTCCTTGCACCTCTCTGCATGGCAAATTAGACTAAAATTAATCCAATATAGCTTTCTCATCCTTATAGTATTTTTATTCAGGCATTTATATGCTTTATATTGCTGGGGTTTGGCACTTCTCTCCTTTAGGGCATAGCAAGGAGAAGAACTGTCTGAGAATTGTGGACTAGATGGGACAGAAAATCTGAGCATGTGGACACCAAAAAGGTTTCTTGGCAGCAAAAATAATTGCAGAACTCCCAGAACATTCTCTTCTTCCATTTGACAGTCTATTTTTCCTTATAACTTCATAACAGAGTATCTCAAGTTGGAAGGGACCCATAAGGATCCTTGAGTACACCTCCCAGCTTTTGAAAAGTGGGATTCCCCTTCCCAAACTGGTTCAAATTAAATCCCTAATAGCCACCATTTGGAAGTATGCACTTTCAAGCATGTTTGGTTAAAGCCTTGCTATTTTCAAGCCTTACCTTAGACTGCAAGAAATACAGGAATATACAGGTGTGTTGTGTCTCCTTGGATTATAGAGTGAAATGATGCAGTTCCACACATGGTTCTTCAGGAGGATTTGAACTAGCAGAGGACACTCTGTTTTTAAGTGAGGAAGCAAAAAATGGATGGAGGGAAAATCTGCATTAAGTATGTCCAGAATCATCCCAGATAAATATTTAAGAAATGAAAGAATCCATGTAAAACCAAGAGAAAGGGCAATTAGAAGAGATGCCCAAGTCCATCTCCCTTTCTTTTGATAGCAGAAGAGTAGGAACCTGGACTTGAACATTTTGAAGCACCTTTTGAATTATGGGACAGTTCAAATTTTGATCCAAGTATCAGTTCCTCAGCTGCTGAGGAGGGATGTAGGGTAATGACAATCAGTATAAAACAGCACTGTCAATTTTTGGTAGGGGACTTGCAGAGCAGCAAACCAAAATGCTTTTACTACTTACATATCTTCTGTAAAGACAGTTAACATCAGAAGCAAGGTCACCAGTGGTGACTAACAGTAGTGCTGCTAAAGTCCCAATCTATTGGCTCTTCCTACTCCACTCAGGAGAAACAGGTTGAACTGAACAACAGAGAACTTTTATGTGCAGTCTCAGCAAGTGCAGTTACAGCAAGTAATGTAGTTACAGTTTTTACTTACCATTTCATCAAGTGCAATGGATGGGTGTGCTTGAATTTGGAGCCAGAGGAACCAAAGGGAGAGTGTGGGGAGGGATCAAAAAGGAAGTGGTGTCTGTCTGTTGCACAACTGAAGTGGTGTTGCCTGTAACACAAGCAGGAACCAAGGTGTGTGTTGGACAGAGAAGTAAATATTTGTGGTGCTTTGGTTTTCAGGAGGGTTAAGACTTGAGACTTTACAAATATGGTGGAAGAGTCAGGTTGCTTTGATGTGGAAGTAGTTCTGTAGTAGGTCTGTAATGGGACTTGTGTTCTGTAGTTTCCGAAAGCAGCTTTAATAAATAAATGTTTTAGGGTGGCCTATGGAGAAAATTTTCCTCAGGATTTTAATATTCAAGGAGAGTCATGCCTGTGAGGGCCCTTCAAATGCACTTGGTCTTCTTGGGCTGTTTCTGCTCCTGTGACTGGGCTCACTGTTAGCACAGCACCAAGAAGAAATTCAGGCAGAGCGTTCCAGGGCTTTATCTTGTTACTCTACCACACTGTGATCCTGTTCCTATGAAGTCTCTTTGAATTCACTGGCAGCAGATTCAGCAGCCACAAGCATCAGACCACCAGACAGAAGCAACTACCCAAAGGTTTTAGGGTTTGCCCATGCTGGCAGGATATATGAATAGCAAAGCATCGCTCATGTGCAATTTTAAGTTGCTTGTGACCAGATGTTCTTCTAGCACTGCACAGTGCAACTGAGGCTGCAGCCTCCTGGGAAGGCACTCAAATTTGTTGTTATTATGAATCCAAGCCCAGTTAGTATGACCTGAGGCCATATCATGTTCACTGCACAGAGAATTCAAGCAGAGCTTTGCAAGAAACACCTGCATGGCTTTTCCAAGTGGTTGCCAGAGTATACAGTGGTCGTCAGCAACTAAAAGATCAGGGAGATAAGGGGCAGGATGGACTGCAAATTATTCATAACTTTAAATGTTATTTCAGAGGCAAAAATGTAGTTTTTCAACATACAGTACCATTGATCATGAGTGTCAGGAGTGTTACAAACCCTAGAGTTTACAAACCAGTGTACTAGGTTGTGTTTTCTTTAATAAGTCTGTGCAAGGAATGGGAAGATAAGAGGGTTAATAAAAAAAATTGGAAACATCCTAGGAGTTTACATATATTTTCTGAAGGAAGATTAGGGATCTTCCTTCACAGAATTTAGCTTCTCATTTGATAAATGTTTTTTCCTTAAATGCAACTTTTGTGCCATCCTTGATTTTGAAGCTGGAGCATGTCTGTGACTGCTTGTTTGTGAAGGCTCTTCATGCTTTCTCACTATACAATTGTGAAATGTCTGAATGTGCTTTGATTTGCCTTATTTCTTTTCTGTCTTTCTTCTCATCCCGATTTTCAGCTCCCTTTTGTCCTGAGAAATTAAATAATTTTCTTTTTTTGGCAGCAAAGCGGCTGCCTTGTTGGAGTAAAGATGTTTTTTCCAGCCATGTCCCCAGGCCAGGCTCCCTGACAGGTCACCCTGTGATGGCAGTAGGGCCCTCTCGGGAGCAGTGGGAGCGCTGCTATTCACGGCAGTGCCAGGGAGGGGATGCCAGGCCCGGCTGGTCCCCTTGGTGCCCCCAGGGCAGCCTGGGCTACGCCACACACAGAGCGCCTACGTCAGGAGGTGCAAGGCAGCCAGCAAAGAGCCCACAAAGCAGAAAGGCAGGCTCCTGCCGCCAAATATCGTGTCCTTATGCTCTGCGTGCCTCATCAGACACCCTGCAGCAAGGGTTCAGTATTCAGCCCCTTCCTTGCGCTGCCACATCAGCAGGAGGTTTGCTGCCAGGCCTGGTGGGCCCTGCACTGCACCAGGACCCAGAGCCCAGCCCGCGGGAGATGAGGGCTCACTCTCCCCGTGTGGAGGGCAGGGAGGTACCTGGGTGTACAGGCAGGCTCTGAGGACCTCCATGTTTTGAAGGGAGGGAACAGGGCTGCAGGAGCAGCTGGAAGAGGGGCAGCAGCAGACCGGCAGAACAGACATGTCCTGTGGCTCCTGCGGTGCCACACTGCATGAGCTGTCTCCCCACCCTCAGCCAGATGTGGCCATGCTGGGCAAGCCACAGCCCCTCCTGGGCTCCATGAGTCACTGATGGCCTGCGGTCTTGCTGTCATATTTTGTATTTGGTTGTAGCCCCTGTGACTTATAGGTGAGTCAGGGCTAGCTGTTCTTGTTTTCTCTTGCCCGAAAACACAAGGTCTGGTGAGCAGCAAAGTGCCTGGAGGTGTCTGAAATCTCAGTGACACCAAATTGTGTGGGAGTGTTGATCTGCTGTGGATGGGATCTGGAGAGGCTGGACTGACGGACCAAGGCCAGTGGTATGAGGTTCAACACAGAAATGCTGGGTCCTGCTCTTTGGTCACAGCAACCCCAGGCAGTGCTACAGGCTGGGGAAGAGTGTCTGGAAAGCTGCCTGGTGCAAAAGGACTTGGGAGTGCTGGCTGATAGCAGCTGAACATGACCCAGCTGTGCCCAGGTGGCCAAGAAGGCCAGTGGCCATCCTGGCTTGTGTCAGGAACAGTGTGTCCAGCAGGAACAGGGCAGTGACTGTCCCCCTGTACTTTGCACTGGTGAGGCCACATCTTGAGCGCTCTGTACAGGTCTGGGCCCTCCACAATGAGAAGGACACTGAGGTGCTGAAATGTGTCCAGAGAAGGGCAATGGAGCCGCTGAAGGGGCTTTAGAGTAACTTACATGAGCTGAGAAGCTGAGGGGGCTGGGAGTGTTCAGCCTGGCAAAAAGAAGGTTCAGGGGAGACCTTATTGTTCTCTACAACTACCTGAGAGGAGGCTGGGTCCAGGTGCAGGTTGGCCTCTTCTCCCAGGCAACCCGTGGCAGAATGAGAGCAAAGGGAATCAAGCTGCACCAGAGGAGGTTCAAGTTTGATAGCAGGAGGAATTTCTTCATGGAAAGGGTTGTTAAACTTTAGAGTGGATTGTTCAGAGACATGATGGAATTACCGTGCCTGGATGTGTTCAAAGAAACAACTGCTTGTAGCATGTAGTGCTCAGGTCTAGTTGACATGATGGTGATCAGGCAAAGGTTGAACCCAATGATTTTGGTGGTCTTTTCCAACGTAAATGATTCTGTGATTCTGTGAAAGTACCCTGCAGGTTTAAGGCAGGGTTGCAGATGAAGGCACTTCAGCACGAGACTGATTGTTGGGATTATGCTTGCAGAGAATTTAAAGGACAGTGACAGAAGGTAGATGGCTCCTGTTTTTCATTCAGAGTGGGAACTGTGCTCAAAACAAGGTGAATGGAAGCCAGAGGACAAACAGTGTTCATCCTTAAATGCTTCCAGGCATCTCAAACCTATTGTGTGTGGTCTATTTGTGGCTCTTTTGACCAGTCCTCTTCAGATGAGCATAAGCCCTCTCCTCTGAAAAGATGTGTCAGGCTTCCCCAGCTCTTGCCTTCCCAAAGCCCCTTGCTTTGAAACATGACCCTCGTGCAGTTTTCAGTAAGGACCATTCCACTGGGGAGGCTGTTACCTGGTGTAAGGGTAATGCTTCAAGACCCTGGCGAAAGTCCCATTCTGGAGCACTTGGATTGCTTCTCTAGCAGCACACCTGCCCCACAGCCCATGGAATGTGCTCACTGCTGTGTTAAGAAAAGCCAAGAGCAGAACATTTGGCAGATCCTTTTGGACTTTGTCTCCCCCAGTGCTGTGGTGTTCATGTGCACCCTGTGCCTTTTGTGCTACACCAGTGGTGGTGTCTCCACTGATGGGCACATGTGGGACAATGTGCTCTTGTGACAAATGGCTAGGACAGTCGGTCACCAAAAATGTTGCTTTTAATAGGTAATGTGCAGAAAGCAGGAGAGCCTGTCATATGCAGTATGGTTTCCCACTCTGTGAGTTGTTCCAGGGGAAGGTTAGCGCCTCGTGCTTCTTCCAGTCCCTTGCCTGTCTTCATGTCCCTCTTCCAGTCTTCCAGTCCTTCCACAAGAAAGAAACACAGTATGGGGACATGATGCCACTGCTATGAGTGGATTGCTGTTGCTGCATGGTCAGGCTGCATCTGGGGAAGGGGAGCACTGCCTGCTGGTTGTGCTGTAAGGCTGGAGAGTATGTGTGTCCCCTTCATGCAAACCCTGACAAGCTGGGTGGTCTCAGTGGAGACTTTTAACCTCTCTGCACTTCTGCTTCCTCAGTGTATAAAATGGGGAGAGTAATAATTAACTCTTTCACAGAGGTGCCATGTTTTCATGTCCATAGAGTGCTTTGAAGGAGTAAAATACTTAGCACTATTGTAGCTTTTCAGATTTCAGCTGTATTTCATTGCAAGTATAACAGAATGATATATTGGTTTAAAAACATATTTGAAACTGTTGGTAATTAAGAAGTCGTGCAATGGCAATTAATGTTCTCAGACATGGTGTTACTGCTCTTCTCCAAACTATAGCTCATTTAAAATGCTAGCCCTATAATTTATTAGCAATATTTAATACCTCAGTGACCATAAAACTCAGTGTTTTATTACCACTGATTAACATATGTTTGATGTTCTGCCCAGTGTTACACAATCCAAAACAAATTACTCTCAGGAAGCTGGATATTATATAAATACAGAAAAGCAATAAATAATGCATTGAAGAAACAATTTTCTGTGGGTTCTAACATGCCACAATCTCTTCAAATGACTTAGAGATCTTAGGCAGTTTCTCAGTCCTCCAGGACTATTTGCACCAAAGAACCCTTTTCACACCACACTATCTACTACCTCTGCTGCAAGTTTGCTGGTGATTCTTGGCATCCTGTCAGCCTCTGACACTTCAGTCTGGTCATGCCCTACCAGAGGAAACCTGGAGTTGCTTGGTCAGAGTGTCTTCAGTTATGATAGTCTCCTTAATAAGCTACAGATGTGTGAGAAACAGAAAGGCTCTTTCATATTTCAGGGTGCTTTATTTCCCCTTCTCTCAATATGGTGTGAAGAAAAAGAAAACTTAACAAACACATGGATTTTTTTTTTGTTTTCTTGAGCCCCTTTAAGGCACAGCTTGGATAACAATAAAGAGTGAGGAGAGGGAAAGCTGATGGACTTAGGGAACACAAATTGACCAGAAGCAGATTATTCTCAGCTTGATTTGATGGTGCAGCTGTGATACATACTGGTTGAAAATCACAATATCTGGTTAGATTTTCATTGAAATATCCATACTTTCAGAGATTCCAGATAGAACTAACAAATCCAAATGAGAATGGTCCAATTATGTAGCTGATTTATACCTGTGCAATTCACAGTTTATGTTTCTGAGGACCTGAAGTTCCACCTCTCCTAAGACCAGAGTTCATATGAAGCACTAGTAGATGTGTGCAGCAAAAGCCCATACTCAGGTCAATAGTGTCTTTATTCAGTAGTGCAGGCCTGGGCTTCCCCTTCCGTTTTAAAGAGCTAGATGCTGCAACTTGCAGAAAATGAGAATT
This sequence comes from Molothrus aeneus, assembly GCF_037042795.1. NCBI lineage: Eukaryota > Metazoa > Chordata > Aves > Passeriformes > Icteridae > Molothrus > Molothrus aeneus. Next base: position 26,454,345 of record NC_089649.1, on the reverse strand, counting down.
TTACTTTTGTTAAAAGTAATATTTTAACTGTGAGAAGGGGGAATAAAATTGTTTCAATCAACTTGTCATATTTATTTTAGGAAAACAAAAAAAACAATATTGCATTTGAGAAAAATAGTTGTTCCTGTGGCAGTACAGATTTGTGGCGAAGAGCCTTTACAATGGACCAGGCAGATACTGCCCAGGCACAAAATAAAATATTGCTTGCTGTCCTGAGGAACTTGCTGTTTAAGTCTGTGATGCAGAAGTGGGAAGCAGGGAAGAAGAAACAGTAAGATAATGACAGAATTTCTGGCTGCCGTAATCCAGCCCTGACTCTGGCACTGTGAACAGCTTAATGGCTCCTTTCACACTTCTGCTCAGCCACACAGTATTTGGAACCTCAAAAAATGTACTCAGAACCTCAGCCTCAAAAATGTACTGACTGCACACCCTTCCATTTCCCTAAAACTTATTCTTGCCCCCAACATCTTCCAGCAACAGGAGGTTTTAGTCATTTGGCCAAGTTGGGTCAATAATGGATATTTTGTTTCAGTGGCTACCTTAAAATTGGGTTAGGCCAAACAAAATGGTTTATTTTCTTTCTATTGGTGTAGCAGCAATATGAGAAAATTCATGTTAGAGTAAATGTGGACAATTTCATTCATCTTCAAACAAAAGGATTAATTTCAGTTTTTGACTATTGAGCTTTCTTTCTTACTCTTACATAGGGCAAACTTTAAATGAAAGCGGCATTGCACAATGACAATTGAAAAATCTGTTTTAAAAATTTTGAAAAAAAATTTCAGCATCTTTGAAGTGTGAAACTTGTCAAGTTTTGTTCTCTGGCTTTTGAACAAAACACAATTTTTGAAGAACTTACTAAGAGATATGTCTTTTGAGTATGTATTTGTAAGCCATCTAATAAACCACTTCCAGGACCTAACATTCTCTTCTTCAAGGAGGTTTCTGTCAAGTCAGTAGATGAGATCAGAAAATGAAGTTTTTGGAATGGTGTTGCAGGCTGTTTGCTACATATCCTAAAGTTTTTGCTTCTTTCTTGGCCCTCTGTCAGTTTTATGTTGTCACCAGGGACAAGGTTCAAACTTCTGTCTTGCTGTGACCTTACCATGTACAAACTAGAGACTGGGTGCTGCAGATTCCATGTATAAAACCTAACACTCCCACAAATGTAGGCAATTTCAGCCCACCTTTTTATACTCCTGGAGAGTATATTCAGAAGCTGAGAAAAGCGAGAAGGTTTTATTGGAGCCAGTGTTATGTTAGAGGACATCCAGCTCTTTCTCAGGCTCACCCCTACCCTGAGAGATTTCTCTCTCTAAAACTCCTGTCATGAACATCTGCTAATTTCTCTTAGAAATATCAAGAATAAGGTTGTGAAAACACCAATTAAAAATTTACAAAGAATTGCTAGTGACTTGTTTAGCATTTTCTGAGGCAGATGAGAGATTTGGGTGCCAAAAGATAAAAGGATTTTGACACTGTGATTTATATGTTAAGAAGCCTCCCCCCTCCCCCATTCTCTTTTTATTTTTTAAACTCCCCTTAGTCCTACTGCCCTGCAGCATTCATTTTGAGAGAGGCTAAAGCAACTTTTTATTTTCTCATGACTGCATGTCAGTGCCTGTTCTTAATTCTACATCTGGCTTAAGTGCATTCAGGTGACTCATAACTTTGGGCTTAATTTTTTCTCTTTCTTCATTCATCAACAACAATAATATTATGTGGGAAGATTTTTTTTTTTTCCCTTCCTATTCTACTAACCTGGAAAGCTGTGTGAGTAGCCCTGATATGAGCAAATAATAAACTATTAGACAAGATGGTGAGGGGAAATGAGATTGCTCTTTCCTAATAGTTTGGTGTTGAGTTAAGCTCCCTCCTGCTGTTATCTGGATTTATACTCATCCATGTAGACTAAGTGTACTGTCAGGCTCTACTGAAGTGACTTATTTTTCTTCCCTCCATCTGCCACGGCACAGAATTCTGTTCTTGCCAGTCTTGATGCCTGAGACTAAGGAACCCAAATTACAGATTTTGTGCCATAACAAGTCATAGAATCATAGAATAGACTGGGTTGGAAGGAACTTTAAGAATAATTTAGTTCCAGCACTACTGCCATAGGTCTTTCACTAGACCAGGTCACTCAGGGCTCCATTCAACCTGGCCTTGAACATTTCCAGGGATGGGACATCCATAACTTCTCTGGGCAACCTGTTCCAGCATCTGATAAATTTCATAGTGAAGTATTTTTACCTGTATAATCTAAACCTACCCTCTTTTTGTCTGAAGCCATTCCCCCTTGCCCTGATACTGCATAAAAAGTTCCTGTTCATTTTTCTTACGGTCTCCTGTAAGAAATGCTGCAATTAGGTCACCCCTAAACCTTCTCTTTTCCTGGCTGAACAAACCTATGAATGGACCACAAAAACTCACTCAGCCACAGGTGTGCACTGGGGCTTTTGGGAAAGGGAGCAGTAGGAATAAACTCCAGGAGTTGTTCTTGTTCACATGACCCACAGTGTTCTCTCCCACCTGTAGGATGAGTTACTGCAACTTATCTGTGGAAATTGCACATAAAACTTGTGAGAAGCAGGAGATCCCGTGATATCTTGCACACTTCCCTCATCTCAGGAGCAGGCATAGCTGGATCATACTGAGATGTTCTGCCAGACAGGAACTATCATTTGCTCTTTTTCTCTATGTAATTAAGCTCAAAGGGTCCAGCTGAGGTCAGAATATGCTGCTGTAGCATCAGTATGTAATAAAAAGCTGTCATCAGCTTCTAAGGCAGTAAGCAGGGCAGTTCCTGTTTTTGTGTGACTTGGAAAAATTCACTTTTAAAAGGAAAAATATATGTCTCTGTTCACAAGAAGTGTTGTTGCCACTATTGCCAGAAGCACCCACTATCACCAGCATGTTCCAACAGCAAAGCCAACGTGAGTTTCCATCAAAATTTAGATCAAATGTTTTCTTGAGAATGTGGAAAACAAGTTTGTCTTTGTTTTTCTGTATCTATACTATAGATATGTCTGTCTATACTCTTGTTTGCTTAGATAGATGCAGGTGTCCAGGAGCTCAGCAACATTCATTTTCTAACAGTACCTCAGCTACTGAATTAAATTGTTTTTCAAAGTACAGGGAGAGGAATACTTTAAAAAGATTAATGCTCCATTTCACTGAGTTGCACTTAATGTAGGATGTTACATGTTTGGAAGATAATGGAAAACAGTGAGCTTTATGCCACATCTTTTCCTTTCTTGTCTCAAAGCAAATTTGTGCCCAATTACACCAACAACAAGGATGCCTTTTGCTCGTGTTCTGTATGTTCCTTGCTGCTGCAATGTTTTGGTCTTCTGCATCACATGTCCTAGGCTGGAAGAGTGACTGAGAAATGTGTCAAATAATGGTAGTTTCTTGAAGTCAGTGTTTAGCTAGTCGTGTTCCTAAACATCAGAGTTTAGGTACATATTCCAGAAAAGTGTCAGCTGCACTTGCTGGGTAGCTGTAGTATTGTTGAAGTATCTGATGATGTTGGCCACTGTCAAAGTCAGGCGACTAGTCAGATGTTTATGGCTGTTCTTATGTGTGTATATGTATGTGCATAAATGGTAGATGCATGTAGGGTAACTTGTCAAGGGCTTCTTCTAGAGCTCAATACAGAACAGGAATAATGCTTGGTTTCTGATCTGGAGCTGCCTGCTCCAAGGCCCTCTGCCAGGTATGGCTTTCACTCTGGTACTCAGTGTATAAGTTTACCTTGGTACTCTACTCACCCATGATATTGCTTCTTCAAAGAGGTCTCAAGAGGGCCCCAGGCCTGGCCTGAGCTGGGAGCATACCTTCTTTGCCTGCAAAAGGCTAAACAAAGTCAAATGTTCCTGTTTCAGTTATTCAAGGTAAAAGTTGTACGTGGGTTGCCTTTCATGCCCAATAGTAAAAAGGCTGCTGTTTGTTTTTGTGCCTGCTGATGGGGATCTCACTGGTGGTTTGCTTGCCATCCTCCACTCCACTCTGCAAATGAGTCATGTGGGAAGTCATTTGGGAAAGTCAGAAGCAAGCCAGGTGCAGACACTATCTGGTTTTGGTATCTCTTAGGTACAAATATAAACAGAAGGAGATTCTCCTTGAATGATGCTGGAGAGCAAGTTGACTTTGAACTGTCTGCTCTGTTCATTCCAAATATGTCTTGGCAGTATTGTTAAGGATGCATTTTGTGTGAACATTATGCCATAATCTATACATAATACAGACATGGCTTTCTAGAAGTTTCTCCTTGCAGGCAGTGTGCTGCAGGCTATGTCATCTCCCAGGTGCATTACCTAATGTTATCTTCTGAAATGAAAAGTTCACAAATGCTTGACATATCCCTATGTGCAAAAAAATCACACCCTGAATCCAAACAAATACCTGTAAATAGCAGTAAATATAAGTTGTCATCTGCAGCCCCAGTACAATTACAGTATACAAGTCAGACAGAATGAAAATAACAGTGAAGTCCCAACCACTGGGGAATCCTGAGCTCAAGCCAAGTCTCCTTCCTGTTCCTGCCTTCTTTGTGTGTGTTCAAATATAAGACTGAACATTGTGAAAAGACCTTCTGAGAGACAAACATGCGGGGTCTTTTTCAAAACCCAGCCACAATCTGGCAAAATGTCATACTTCAGAGAGCTTCAGTCACTCTCTGGAACTGCTATCTTTCATGGGACTTTTAAAGAAAAACCTTTTGATCCCATTTTGTAGAACAGATAAGCAACTATTCAGTCTCATCTGGCTTACAGTAGCAGAAAGATCACTCATATCTGTCCTGTATTTTGCAGCCATTCTAGGCAGCATATTTCAAACTAGATTGTACAATATGAAATTCAGAGAGACAGAGCGCCATAATTCCATTTTTGTGGTAACTGCCAATATTTTTAACAAGGGACTCCCTCAAGAGACTTCCAGACTTAGTCCAGGATAAAGCTTGTGGCTAGAATGTCTGTCTTCCCAGGGGAGAAGGAGGGGTTTGGGCAATGTACTACTTTGTTTTTCCATTCAAAATAAATGCTGCTTCATAACCCAATCAAGGAAAGAAACAGCACCACCCAGAAAAGAAACTGCTGAAAATTTTTGGAAGTTTTTGGAAGTTGCTTGAGTATGTTGGAGCCAGAGTGCTTGGTTTGCCTAGGTCAATATGGCACCCAGAGAGATGTCAGAAAACGAGAGGCAGTTCTTCTCACTGAGTACAACCTGATCTGTTGCAGAAGCATATTTCAATAGCCCTTTTGTGATTCCCTGGGCTAAATCTTTTCTGATGTAGGTGACTAAGCAACTTCAGAAAGGAGGTGAGCAGCAGCAGTGTAGAGGAAGTTCCCTGTTGACTTTTTGGCAAATTGTACCTGTAAATTCAATTTACCATGCAGCCAAGATCATCTCCACAGCAGTACATTTTCAATGTAGAGAACCATTTTAAGCTTATTTTATCACTCTCATTTTTTCCCTAAGCACACATATCCATAAGTGCCTACTTTACTTGTGAGTTTACAAAATGAATATGAGGGAGGATTTTGCCCACCAAGTCAAAGTGGTCGTATTATCCCTATTCATTAGTGAGGTAAGCCATTGTTAATGCCTGCAGAAGCTTTCCAAGCTCAATTAAGTTGTAGCACTGTAAAACAAATGTTTGCAATAGGGCAAACTTGTTCAGCTCACATCCGGCCAAAACCGACAGTGAGTAGTCGGCAGACTGCCCATATTTAATTACATTATCCTCTGCCTGCAGTGTACCACAGGCCTCTGGAGGAAATCCAGGGCCATATATATTTTGTTTATATTTGCTTGTAATTTTTAATGGTTGATTGGAGTTTTGGAAAATCATTATGTTTAAAAAGCCCCAGCTTTGGAGATAGATGTGTTAAGACTCTTTGTCATGGCTTTAAGGACTTGCACTACGGTAAAGCTGCCATGAAAGAAGATGGGGAAGAGATTCCTGCCATTTACACTAGCACAGCTGCAAATACACTTTGTTTTGCTTGTCATCAGGTCTTGGTTTTTTGTGCCCTTAGTGCATGCTAATCTAAGTTTAGCTGATGTGAGAACAGGATTACATTAGAAGTATGTAGGTTTGAGGGAAAGTTGAATAGCTTATGAATCCCAAGGGAGTGATAGGCTGATGGAGACAATTCAGGCCATGGAACAGGTGTTGCTACTGACCCCAGCTATCTGTCCTTCTCAGTCTTGTTCTGCTCCCAAATGAGTGCCAGAACTGTTGAAATTAGCAGTTCTGATGAGGAATTCCCAGTGACCGCCATGTTCAGATCACACTTCTTCCCTTGTGATGAAAACTGTAGGATTTTGGAAACTGATTCCTGAGCTACACCCACCCTGTACAGAATGGGACCAGTATCTGAGGGTGGTAACCTGGTTGGGCATTTCACTTGTCAGTGAAATATGTATGTACTAAAGGGGGAAAGAGAAGAAAGAAGTATTGTTTTGAGTAGTTATTATTGAGTTATTCAGTCATAGTGGTCTGGAGTCTGATTTCCAACTAGCATTTATTGGTCCCTCAGCAGACAGATTCAAAACTAGACTAGTCTACATGTTGGAGTCTGTTTCTGCTGAATATGGGAAGACAAAGCTCTAAGTAGCCTCTGTCTAATGATACCATTCAACTTCACAGAAGTCATGTGTAATTAAGCATCATGGAATAGGTTACTTCTATTCTGGAGCTGCAGTATTATCCATTCTTCTGAATATAAAGATTTAAAAGCAAAATTTGGAAAAAAGATATTGATTTTCATTTTCCCCCCTAGCCATTTTGAGGATAAATTTGTTGGTATGGCCTTAGTGGATAAATCTATGAAAATGGTTTACATTTGCATATGTAAAATCCAATAACAGAGTGCACATATTTGCATGCAGAGTCACCAAAATTGCACGTGCTGGTGTGCCATTCTGTGGTCACCATCACCTGTCTGCAGGAAGTGCAAGCTCCTTGAAAGACGTGTCCTTCATGCACTACTCAAAATAGTCTTGCTCTATTTCCATCTTCTCACAGGGTAAATTGTCAAAAGGGGTGAATAAACCTGGTAAAGTCAATGCCTGGCAGATTGGCATATATTGGATGGCTAAAACTGTGCTAGAAGGACAAGAGTTCCTGAAACAAATTTTGCATAAAGTGCTTCTAGGTCCTCAGCTGGAATTTGCTTCTGAATAGCTCTTAAAAATGAGGGTCTATAATGATTTTGAAATAAACTTTCCAAAGTTGTACATCATTTTGTTTATGAGTAGCCTGAGGGAGAGAAGTTCAAGAATCCCTTTCTGTGTTTCTCAGATTACCTGAATTTCATCATACGTAATAAGAAAATTATTTTGTATTAAATATAAAAGGTGGGTTTCAAAAGTTAGAACTTGCAATAATTTTATTATGCTATAGCTTTAAAATTTTATTGTGTGCATGTGAGTAAGATTTCCATTCTTGTTTTTTTCTTAGACAAAGGGATTTGATGTTGTTGCTAATATCACCATGTGATGCTTGCCAGGACTAGAGCATTGTATGTTGGTGCAAAAGAAACATGTAGAAAAATCCATTCTCTGTCTGTCAGTTTGGTTTTATCTGTCTTTGTTATGGGTAGCATGGGTCATGGCACTGTACCTGGTACAGGGCGTCAACTTTGGCTGAATTCCATGACAGCCTTCTGGGTGGGTTTCAGTAGGAGCCTGAATGAACTCATCCATTGCACAAAGACAGATTTTACGTCTTGAGGACTAGCAAGTGTTCAGTTGTCAGCAGTGACCATGTGTTACCGACTTCAAAGAGATCCTGAGATCACTCAGTTTATTTAGAACTAAGTGTAATGCCATGTCCCAGTAACAGTTGCAGAAAATATTTTCTTCATAATCTTATTTATTTATTTATTTGGATTAATCCCATCCATTTGAACAAAAATAAATCCCCAGAGGAGGTTGTTTGGATGTGCGTGTCCTTGTAAAACTTGAGAAAGCTTCTGGAGTTTTATATGCAGAGAGGCAAGTGGGTGCATGTGCTGGCAAATGGAGAGATGGTAGTAAAACAAGGGTAAACTCACATCCTTGAAAAAGTGGAAAGTGAATATAGACTATATTGTGCAAAATAATCCTCCCTTATATAATTGGTTCTTGCTTCTAAATGGAGTTTTTCCAGCTGTCTTTCAGTACATTGTGTATTGCTTATGTTCTTATGCTGTTCATGTTCATCAACTCATTAAGCTTTCTAGAATTCAAAATGAATCTCTTAAAACCTTGCTTCAGAGGAAGCTGACTGTCTAGAAAGGATTTGGGATCTTACTTTAGCTATCCAAACATCAGCAGGCAGAGAAGAGAGATTTCTACAACTTTCAAGTGAGTTTTGGAAGTGCCCATTTGTCCATAGGGTTGTACATGTTCTTAGGTGCAGAGATGCTCCAGATGACTTGGTATGAGCTAACAGGCAGCAGGACAGTGCACAATGCAGTGTGACCAATTCTGGCCCTGTAGGTCATGTTTTACTCTAGTTATGAGTATTGACCCTGAACTGATTCTTCAGATCTCCTGAGAGAAGGATCTCTGGCTCATGTGTATCACCGCTGAAGTATGTGGAGTTGTGCACACAGTAAAACAGATTTAACTGAATTTACTAACAAGCCTTGGGTATTCACAACAGCACATTTTGGTCTAGAAAGAGCTGGTATGCTCCAACAAGGGCTCTGCAGTGGCAGTACATGTATCCAAAAGGTGCTGGAGGAGGTGAGTTGCTCTGAGGGGTCTGTAGGTCTAGAAACTCCAGACAAATCTCCAGAGTTCTGAAATTCTACCTCAACAAGATTTCCGTGATGAAAAGAAGGGTGTGTATCCAGCAGAGCCATACATTTTGTCCTAACATCTTAGAGCATGGTGCCTCTGGACCTTCATTAATATGGTTGGGATTCAGGTTTGAATGCAGTGTGAAGCAAGTCTAGGGTGAAATATTTGCTACCTAACTCAGAGAGAGTTAGGTACCTGAAGCCCACAGCTGTTGCACTGATGAAAATACCGTGAAGTGGATTTTGTTCTTTCTCTTAGTGTGCTCTGTTTTCCCTCTTTTAATCTGCTATAGATTTGTGGCAAGGGTGTTTTTATGACCAGTTCTCTGGCTGGGATGAGTAAAACAAACAGAGGTCAAGTGACTAATTCAAACCCAAACAGTGCACCAGCCCTTCAGCTAGGTTTTTGGAATGAGCTTAATGAGGTTTAACTCCTTGTTGTAGCTGCTGCTTTAAAGTGTTCTAAGTTCCCAGCAGATTGGCCACCAGGTCTACCAAGCTACTAAGGACAGCAGGCCTGTTCCTTGCTGTTTAAACCATCATAGTACAAATTACCATAAACCCAGGGAAAAGTTTGCACCAGTGCATGGACAAGTGTATTGCACAATTCTGTGTGTAACTATTCTCCAAATGATCCTGGTGTCAGTGTTCAGGGCTGTGCTGCCTGAGATTAGTCATCAAAAAGGCAGAGTCTGCCTTATGTATGGTGGCTGTGTGACTGATCCTTGAAACTGAGGTGGTTAGCTGAAGAATATAGTGACACATCCAGAAACAAATAGATAGTGCCCAAAAAGCTGCTCTTGGCAACCACAGAGGTCTGTGAGAGGGGCAAGGAGGCAGAATTAAAGCCGGTAGGGTTAGAGTGTTAGACAGCTGACCAAAGCTGATGTTGTTTCTGTCACAGTTGGGAAAACAATGGCCCCGTATGCCACTTCACTTTCATCCCTTCTTCAGGAGCCTGGGGCTTTTTTCCATGCTTTTCTTGGGGTTCACATCTCCCTCTCCTAGACATGGCTATCTGGAAGGGATAGGGATGAACAAAAATGTCTTCCCCTTGCAATGCTGCCTTTTCCTTTTGACATAGGAAGGGTGTATTTCCTGCCCACTCCTCACAGTGAATTCAGCACTCTGAATGAAATAAAGTGAAAAGCCACTAGCAGGCTGTCTTGTCCCAGTTTGGCCAGCAGCGTGGGGAGACAGAGACAATCTTTTACCAGAATTAGTAACTGTGAGGCCATGGAAGGGAAAATGCCTATAACAAGAGGGCCTTCTACATGACTCCCACCAGAGGGTTGAGTCTAAATGACACAGCTGTGTCCGTCGCAACTTGTCTGTTCCAGTTTTATGTGACTCAACAATAGAGTTTCCACTGTTTCCCTTGCAAGACTCAAAAGAAAGCAGGTCTTACAGACCAGATAACCCTTCCTTATTCATGTGGAATAATCCCACTAAGAAGTCATTCATGGGTAAAGCAAAGAGAAGCTGTCCCTAAAACAGCTTTCTGCATATATTTGAGCCAGTGGATTCCTGCATGTACACTGTTGTGCTTGTGGAGCAGAACACACAGACTAGGGGCACCCTGTGTATGTGCCTGTAACTTCTCTTCAGCACAAGCAAAATACCCCCACAAACAACTTTCCCCTTCTTCCCCCTACCCTGCCCCATCTTTCTGGGTTCTGCTTGAATGGAGAAGTAGAGAAACAGGTCATGGCAGGAGTTGTGCTTGCACAAACAAGGAACAGTATCCCCCACATACAACACAACAACCTCTGGTAGGTGTTTCAGACAGCTTCAAATCTTGAAGCCCCTTGTTATAGGTGGTAACTCTCCATCCGAAGGAAACAAATTTAGGTTCTCTCTCACTTGCACTTTTTTGTCTTAGGAGTGGTGAGGTCTGTGACTCATTATGAACCCTCAACAAGAAAGAAGTATTACACATTTGAGTCTGCGAACTTTGCTGAGCTTGGACTATCAGGTTGTGAATGCAATGGCAGTCCCAGACTCTGGAGAGAGGCCCGTGAGGAGCTGAAAGACAGGTGTCTTGTCAACCACTTGACACAGCAGTTCCAACTTATCATTTGGCAATCTGCACTTTGAATGAGTCAAGTGCAGTGGCCTTGATAGCAGAAGGGACTGCCTTTGGCACGGCTCCGTAGCTTTGAGCAAATACAGCCTCATATACACTGCAAAGGGATGCCAGGTAGATGATGTCAGAGATGAATCCAAAACCTGTTCCTGCTTGCATTGCAATCCTTCAGCTAGATTGGGACTGCGACGAGTGAGGCATGGTTTGATAACTTGTCCAATGGGACAGCTTCAGGGGCTGTGTGCAAGTCAGATGAGGAGTGACATGCAGAACAATGAGGAACCCCGCAAGCCTCATCAGCCAGTCTCCCTGAATAACAGCTTGAAAGGATTAAATCTTTGGCTGGTTGCACCTTACATTCAACCAGACCATGTGCCTAGAGACAGCACAGCATGATAGTGACAGCTCAAATTAGTGTGCTTTTGGTGAAGTTCTTAAAATCACCAGAGTTAAAAGGAGATCCTAGGGTCAGATGTGACAGTATCCAAGAGTCTGTAAAGTTTCATAGTTGATAAAGAGCAGAGAGGGTTACACTGGCTGTTTGTGAGGAGAACAAAATCACCTCAAGCCTTCTCTAGATAAAATTTTAAATTGATTTCCAATAAATCAGTTGTGTTATCAGTATGGGATTTGAATCAGGATTTCTTGGGCATTTTCAAAAGAAATAATATTGGAGTTTTTGTTTATGCCAAGGATCCTGGTAAGTAATTAACTCTTTTAGGACTTTTTCAGCTGGTCTCATACACAATATCAGGCCAATACTTTCATGACAATGTTGTCTTGGAGATAGTATAATAAGATAACAAAAGTGTCAACTAGTTTGCTTGGGAATAAGATAGTGTCCCCATGCATTATGAGCAGCTAACTTTTTCTGTCATGTTAAAAATGAAGTGAACTTCTTGGACAATTTCTTGGCTGGCTATTCCCTAATGCCGGTGGGAACCACAGAGCAGTGTTGATTATTTGACAGTCAGTCTTGCTGGCTGAACGGTCAGCATGAACAGACAAAGAGAGGAAATATTCCAGCTTGCAGTGACAATGAAGCAGCACAGTCTGGGACCACATCTGCAGCTGCAGGTTGCTGGGAACATTTGTGTTAGGAGTTCTTACTGGCTTAAAAACATTATAAGATCTAGCAAAATATTTCACTTCTGTAATTCATATGGGTTTAATGAGGAGTATTTTAAGAGAATCACAGGAGTGACCTGTGGCTTTCATAAACCTAACATGGACAACTGTATTTGATTCCTGCAAGGGTAGGAAATGCTTCTCTGTCAGTCATGCGCTATTTTACCTATTAAATACCTTGATTGAAGCATTGGGGACTTCATTTCTAGACTGATGTATATCAAGGCATTAATACAGCTTCTCACAATTAACTCAGAATTACCACTGAGTTGAACATGACTTGTCAAATAATTTAAAAGCCTCTATGTACTAGCAAGTCTATTGCCATGAAAATCCCGTGGAGAAAAGGCCATGAAGATCAGCACTTCAGTCCTTTTTCTGTGGTAGAAGCTGAGCTATCCAAAGTATGCCTGTCTGGATTTTGGCACAGAGGCTTACTGGATTGTTCCTACCAGTATCTGAAAATGATGCCAGCTGCAATGATGCAGCAGTCTAAGAAGGAGGGCACTAACCCCACCAATTTCATATTTTCTCTTTATAACTTGGATACTTGGTTCCTTAATAATTTCTAAAGTTGCTCAGAAGCATGCAAGAGGCAAACACATGAATGCACAACATCAGGCAGAAACTTTGCTGAAGAATATCTGGAAAGCAGAATACTCACAATTCATTGCAAAATTTCTGATGCAGCAGAAATTTCAGATTGCAGATGCCTGACTCTCCACCAACTCTAGTAGTCTCCACTGACTCTAGTAGAGTCAGTCCTCTAAGAAATATGGTCACATTCATAAGAGTACATGGATAAATGTGATCCACTGAAAAAGTACCAGTGTGGTCACTGTGAGGGGAAGTCTGATAGCATTCTGTGGAGTTTCAGTAAGTCTGCAGATAAAAGGGATCCAGCCAACATGTTATGCTGGGATGTTCAGAAGATCAGTGCTTATGTTCCACAACAGAATATTTTAGCAATATAAGATTGTTGTAGGGTTAAAGGAAAGGCTCATTTTCAAACTGAGCTGATTAAAATGAGGAAGCTAAGAATCACTTAGTGGCCACTTTTCACAATGGAGAAAAGTCGGCAGTAGCATCCTTTTGAGATCACTGCTGGGCCCATTTTGATTCTGGAACATCATCAATGACAAAACTGAGAGTGAAAAGTTAAAACTGTAATTTTTGGATAAGCATTTTGAGTAAATCAAATGCTAAACCAATGGTGAAGGATATTTAATGAACATCATAAAACTGAATGAGCAAAAAGCTGGTGGATACACTTCACTTCAGGTAAATAAGAGGAAATTCATTTCATTAGTTAGGAAAAAGTGACCTTAACCAGGCTACATTGTGTTGGAGTTTAAACTGTATGTTATCACTTCCATAAAAGAAATTTTAAAGTCATTACCAGGGATTCCCTGAAATTCTTGGCTTAATATGCTGAATCTGATAAAAAGCCAATGAAGTTGTGGACATCAGAAGCAATGATACTGTGAACATTTTGCTCCTGTGGAAAACTGATGTGTCTGCATCTTGAGTGTTGGGCACAGTTCCAGTCTCTGCACCTGAATAATAAAATAGTGGAGCTGGAAAATGCCCAGAAGAGGATAGCTAAAATGATTGACACAGGAAAGCAAGTGTCTTCCAAGGAGAGATTAAAAATACAAAGACTCTTCAGATTGGAAAGAAAAAGGCTGAAGTGGTATATGATTGAGATGTATATTGGGGTATGAAAGTGATGTCTAAACTAAATGACAAACTGCTAGTACATCTTGTAACACTAAAGCTAAGAAGCTTTTTGGGAAACTAGTAGGAGATAATTTAAAAGACAAAATAATCCTTGATAAGGCAGGTAATGAACTTCTGGACTTTCTTACCCAGGATATTTTGCAGGCACGATGTCAGCAGGTTCAAAGGTGATTAGACAGATTGACAGATAAGAAATCTATAAAGAGATATTAAAAGGAACAGGCAAGGGAGTATATAGCCTCTAGCACTAACACCACTGCAGTTCCTGAACAGATAAGAGGGAAAGAGACCAGAGAAAGTGGTCTCCCTAAATAGCATCACTTCACGTCCTGCAGTGCCCTTGCCAATGATCTGCTTTTTATATGCTTGAGTGGGTCTAATTTCATGACAGGTTTTCCCTCAGCAATAACATTGTATGGCCAATTTACAGGAGATGCTGATATGAAGTGTGTGTTGAGATTGGTGTTAGGGCACTTACGACTACCACATGCTGCATTATACCAACTGACTTCTGACTTGGTGCAATTGGTGTAGCATGTTTCTTTGTGGGGATTGCTTTGGGGCTTCTTTGCCAATGAGGGGCTCAAGCTCTTTGTCAGGTTTTGGGTGAAGGGGAGGAGATGTACTATATGGACCAGCAAAGGGCAAGATACATTCCTATTTGCAGAAAGTACTTGTGGGAAAAAGGGTGATTTCTTAGGGGTTCTTGACTGCAAGGACATTATTCATGTAGGAATTACTGTTTGAACAGAGCTATAGCAAAAACTTAACCTTGTAACTTCCAAAGGTATCACTATCATGACTCCTGTAGTGTCAGAGATAGGACAGAGAGGTATTGACCCTACTAAACAAGCTGATGGAAAAAAAGGTGTCTCCATTGGCAATTGACACCTCTCAAACTGGATCTCACTTCCTTTATACAGCCTCTTTCATTAGCCTGTACAAGTCACTTCTATGGACATGGAGTAAAAGTCTCTTCATTTCTTGCTGGATAAAAAAAGAACAATTGTTGTGTTTGGATCAGCAGGCTTCTGTATTTTCCATGGTTCTTCTGCTTTCCAGAAATGATTCTCAGTGTCTTGGAATGAGTGTCTTGCTAAATAAAGACTATTACAGATGTTGTCCCCAGCCTCAGCAGGGACTTGGGTGTTTGCTCTTGGCAGATGATACTGATGTGGCTGAGTTCCCAAAGTTCCAGTGGGTTTCTCCACAACTGTGATGACAAAATGTGCTTGTAGGGTTTTCCAAAATATAAATTTTCTTTCTATATATTTGCATTCATTCAGTGAAAAAGACCTTTTCCTGGGTGTCAGTGAAGTAAATAATAGAATCACAAAATGTTGGAAAGAACCGTAAAAATAATCTAATTCCAATCCCCATGCCAAGGGCAGGGACACCTTTTACTAGATTCAAAAATCCCCCTCCACCTCATCATCTCCAGAAGAGACAATTTCTCACCAAGCTACCAAAGTTTCATTGTTCAGATATATGATGCAGTACGATAGGCAACCCAGCTAACAACAGTCACAATAGCTTTCTTGTTCTGCTTGTGAAATTGAAATCTGTGGCCAGTGACTAATGATGTAGTAGGCAACAATTATGCCTTCAGCAAGACTACAGTTCTGCTGTTTCTCTCCATGTGAGGCAAAGTGAGAACTATGAGAAACATGATGATGACAAATGTCTTAGTTCCAAACAACTACAAAGGGAATAGCCCGTTTCTGATTCGGACTGTCTATCTTGTTGGCTTCAAGGTGATGCAAAAGTCATGCATAAGACTCTCATGATACCTCTGGAATTCCTCAGTCCATCCCAGAGTTGTCATCTCAAATTGTAGGAGAGCCCATTTGTTTGTATCCTGCAGTGGCAAAGCTTTTAGTGCAAGGGCTTCCTGGTTGAAAGCCTTCTTTCACGTCTCAGTGGCTCCAGAAGTCTTGCTGCTTGTTCCTATTCCTTAGCAGAACCTACTCCTGATTAATGGAAATTTGACAGCTTATTTATGGGAAAGATTGCAGAGACTTGAAGCACCAAGCAAATGTAACTTTTTCACTGACAGCACTATGAAGTACAGCAGTGAATGGCTGCCCTGATTCCTTTGGCTGTTGCTGGATGAAGAAAGAGGAGAAGGAACAGAATACAAGATGATTTTTTATCCTTTGGTATAAACAAGAAATAGAGCACCTCAGATAGATAGGCATTAATGCTCCATAAAATTGAGGTGCTCTTAAAATGATGCATATATTACCTGAAGGGAATATGGGAAGACTGTGAACCAAAGAATTGATTATTGCTGCTTTGAAACTAGAGCAATTCAAGTGTGAGCCTGCTTAAAATACCTGTTGGAAACCTATTTCTGACTAGAAACATTTAGAGATAATTTGTCACATTGCTACACACATTCAAGAGCCAAAGCAGAAAGAGAGATATTTTAACCTCTTGCCTTCCAGAGGGAAGTGCAAAGGAGAGAAAGGAGAAGAGGGAACTGCCAAGATCAGTGTTTCCGTGAACAGAAGAGGAACTTACCTTGGGCTTTTGTGATTTCCTTTCAGCTGCAAAACTGTGATGAAGCAAAAGCAGGAAAACTTGTTCATGTAAATGTGAGGTGGAGAGGTTTGGTTCCTGCCTAGTATGTGTTTCTTGGGAAAAAACCACAGGAGTGACTTTACTTGCTATCTAGATTGTCTAACCATCTCTCTGTACTGATAAGTTGGTGCACAGAAAATGTGTGGGGGATGATGCTGACAGAGGAAATAGAAGCAAAAAAAGCACACACTTTATTTATGCAGAAAGAGTAGGCCCTCAAAGCTACAAAACAGGCTAATTGTTTAATTTAATGGGAAATTGTGGGAGAAAATGCTTATTGAGGTAAATTGCCACTGGGAGAACAAATTTAGAAAATTCTTAAGCGCCTTGCAAATCTGGTTGATGCTGAAATACAGCCTTGGAATCTAACTTGAAGATACCCATTTACCTTGATCTGAATGAAGAATTATCACACAATACCTAAAGCTCCTGAAGGAAAGCCTTGAGGAACACAGAATGCATTCGTTTTGGGTAGTGTATGTTTACAAAAGTCGTCAGGTGCTCTTCTTCCAAATACCCACTGAGTTCTTTCTCTAGCTTTTGTCCCTGATGCATTTCCCAAACGGGTGGAGAAAATTAGGCAGGATAAGAGTTTCAGTCTCCCACACTCTTCCAAGATATTTTTAAAGGAGCACATGGCAGGAAAATTCCTAGTAGCTCACTGTAATGATTTTTATCCAATGTCTAAAGGTGTTTGTTTATTCTAAGTGGTATTACTTTCATCTGCTTAAAGGACGTAATAAAATCTCTAAAAACTATTATGGCAGCATCCATCTTAGCTGATTAGCTCTTGGCAAGCAGGACTGCCCATTGTCACACAGACACCCTCACCTAATTGAGCCCCCCCATAAACAGTAAAATATTTGGTCATTAAAGCCACAAGAAATATCTCATATTACTCAAATAAGACGGTACTTTCCATTTTAGTTTACCTCCAGCAAATTAAACAGGCCCCCTTGAAACAGTGACAAGAAGAGTTATAGGAGCTTAGCACCAGGCACCAATTACAATTTGAGAACTAAATGCCATAATTAACAAGACGTACACTTTAATCTAAAGCAACTCAAATATGTGGCTGGATAAAGAAAAAAGGTGAGGGTAAACCCCGTAATTATAATAAATCAGTGTACTGAGAAAGTGTGTACCCTTGAGGTATATTCTTTTATTCTGCAATTAACTTTCAAGTGTTTTGCTTAATAACACCCTCTTCCATGCACACATTAAAAAAAAAACTTCCTTGAATTCTCATATTCCCCAGTCCTCTGAATAAGCATTCATTTCCACAGACACATTTCCTCCTGTCTGTGAGTGATAGGTGTGTGCCAGTAGTGCTGCCTGGCAGTTTCCCCCCTAGCTCTGGGCTTTTTATGGATGCCCTGTAATGGCCCAGTTTTGCCTTTGCGGGGAGGAGCAGAAGCAGCAGGAGCAGTATTTGTACATCCTGCTCAGTGCAGAGCTGGGGCAGTGCTGAGTGCTTTTGAAAATCCAATTGCAAACTTCTTTAGCATAAAGGAAGCTTTAAAAAAATGAGGTTTCTCACTAACATATATAAGTAACATGAATTTGTATACTTTGTTTTACATTATTATCTGATAAATAAAACCATGCTACTGATATTTTTCCTTTAGTGTATTTAAAGGACAGCCTCCCAAGAGCCTTATTTATACAAACGTCTGCTTTTGCCATATTTCTGTCCTCTGCAATAGAATTCTAGGATATAGTAATCGTCTAGAATTTCTCCATGCTCTTGCTAACAAAGATAGGTGAGAATTCCCTTGCTTTTTAAGACAAAACAGTAGCCTCTTCTAATTTAGAAAACTATGTGCCAGAACCAGACAAGTGAAGAGGAAAGAAGTGACTGTTAAAAGTGAAGCTTTGTGAGTATAAGATGAATGTGTCAAGGTTAAAGTATTCCTCTAATCCCAGAGTGAGGAAGGAAAGCTGTAGCTAATAAAGTCCATCCATGCAGTTTTATCCACTTGCATGCACTTTACTAGAGGAAGAGGTGCAGTCTGGAGACCAATTACAAATCACTAGTCTGATTCTTTTAATCCCTTTATTTCCATATCTGATCAAAATAAAGATTTAGTTTTTTCCTGTGTCTAAGAAAAGAAAAGAAATCCCAAATTTGTCTGCAATACATTGTTTTCTTTTATTGACATGCAGCCTCATATTTTATTCTGAAGCTTTTCTGTTCCTCTGACTCCGAGTTTCTCATGGCTATGCATGGGTCTAGATTTGTGTTTGTTCATTGTTTTTTGCTGGTTTGGCATGGTTTGGGGGAAAATGGGACCATAAAGCTCAATTCCATTAAAAAGTCCTACTTTAGATTGACCCTGGGCAACCCCCACTGGAACCAGGGCTGGAAATTGGAAGGGCAAGCATATGCACAGCAGCAGGCAGAACTGATTCCCTAGTACTGTTCTGGTTATGCAAATGTGTTTATGTTTTCAAACTACTGTAGTCTTTTCTAAAACTTTGGCCATGAATTGTGGTACAGCTGCACCCACAGTTTCAGCTACGGGCAGAGACAACATCAAGGACTTCCAGAACTTTGAGTAAGAGCAGAGGAGGTCACTGCTTTACCACCTTCAACAGGTCACTTATTTGGGAATGGTATGCGGCAAGGCAAGGGGGGAGTTCCCTCTTCTCACCTAAGGGGATTTTAGCTATTTCTGGTCATCAAGGAAGGCAGGGAATGGTTCAGAAACTCAACATGTTTTGTTCAGCATGATGAGAACTGAGAATGTTAAAAGAAAATTCACAGCTTCAGGGAGTTTGAATGCAAAAGTCTGCAAAAGCCTCAGTGTATGTGTTGTTGTTTGGACATAGATACTTGTTAAAGAAGGTCATTTCTTGATTGTAAAAAGGTAGAGCACTTACTTGAACCTCTCACTTATTAAGGATATGTAATATTATTTTCCATTTTAGAAATTTGTTTTTTGCATTTCATTAGTCCTTTGAGTGATCTCTTATGTGTTTTTTCCTAATCAAGCCTAACAGCCTATATTATCCCTAAGTTGAGCAATGTGAGTGAACATGACAGTTACTTCTGGCATTCAGTGTGGTAGAACATGTATTTTATTCTCTTAATCATTACGCTCCAGATGCAAGAAGTGCCCCACATCAATGAAGTGAGCTTCAGCTACGTCTGCTGTGCAGGTGCTAACTCTGCAAGCTCTTTCTGCTCCTTATCACTCATTCCCTCCCTGTTGTTCTTTTACTCTGAGGCTGTGTTTCTAATGCTGCTCCCCAGCAATGAGAATAAAGTGGGTGCCTGCAAGACAACAAACCCTCAAGTCTGACTGTTGCCGTGCTGGTGATAAGATGTAAACTAAGATTGTATAACTCTTCCAGCAAAGAAGTCTAGCTGCGAGTGAGATACTCTGAGCAAAGCTCATGGGGTTTGATTCTGTCCTCAGATAGGGAGAGCCCCAGTGATGCAGAGTGTCTTATCAGATCAACCACCTGATTTTACAAGATTTGCAGAATGCTGTGCCCTTAAGCTAAGGTAGATGCTGAGCGCTGGGTATATGTTGCACTTTCATTCAGTGATGGTGTAATTTCTTAATACCTTCTCTGTCACTTAGAAACTGTGCCTTGTGTTAGAGGAATCCAGCTGTGGTATCACACCCGTCTCCACTGCTGACTGGGCTCTGTTGAGAATTCTCTATCAGGAATTACCTGAATGTTGTGAATTGGTGAGAAAAAGCCAGACAGGGCCTGTTTGAATGCCAAAGAAGAAATTCAGAGTGCAAAAAGGTTTGTGTGCAGTGGCCAGGTGTCTACTCTGGGCTGATCTGCTCAGCAGAGCTTGCTTTACATGGCCAGGAACAGAGAATAAATTATTATTTAACTGATGTGTTTATGGAGTTATTGAGTAGCAGTGAATGCTACTTAAAGCTCCTATGTCATGGCTTTCTAAAATGTCTGGAGAATCCTCCTCTTGAGGTGTTTACCTGTCTTTTTGCTATTTCTCTCTGTAGTACCTTATTGACCCAAAGAAACTTTGAGCCTGGTCCATTGGCAGAATTGAGTTAACAGGAACTGTCAGCACTACTGAGCTTAATCCATTTGTATGGCAGTATTGAATACCTTAGTTAACTTCTGAGAATATTTTAATTTTTTTCTTAATTTTTATTTATTTATTTATTTATTTTCATTCTTGACTTGGATTTTCACACTACTCTGACAAGTATGAACCATTCCTGATTTGACATTACGAGGCTAAAATATCATTACTAAAACATGTTAGTGACGTACTGGTCCCTCTTTTTGTGCTTATATTTCTAAAGTGTCTTTTGTGTTTAGAGAATGAAGTAAGTTTTGCAGGAGAGCAAGAAAATACACTTGGTTGGTTACTTCTGAATTTGTAGCCTGTGCTGTTACTTGTAGAGATAAATTTGGTCTCAAAACTATGTGGAGAACTATTCCTTTTTGAACACATTGTCTAAATTTCTGCTAGAGGCTTGATGTTCTCAATTCACATCTTGAAGCACTTGCACAAGGTGATAGTGCTGAAGCTCCTGGTCACTCCTTTCATTTTACATCATCTCCTGACAAAAGTTTCTTAGAACCCAAACTGGTTTTGAAAGTGGGGTGACGACCTAAAATCATTTAGATGTCTTTGTTCCCTGTCTAGTAATCAGGCAACAAATTCTGAAAAATCCAGATCAGCCTGTACCCAAGGCAATAATTCTCTGCAAATCTTTTCTGTGTGCTGCTTTCTTGCTGTTTCTGCACTTGCTCTCAAGCATCTGGGTTGTCTTTCTGTGTTGGATCATGTAAAGATGCTTTCCTAGTCCATTAGATCTTGCAGGACATCTTGTGAAAGGGCATTTGCAGGCTCACGTGATTTTCTTCTGCATTGCAGAGGCTGGGTTTCTAGAGAGGTCAAGGTAAAAGCTTCTACAAGTTGTGGTTTTTGGAATAAGATTTAGGTGTAAAAATCAATATATGCACTTGAAAAAAATTTACCTTTGCTCTTCATTATTAGAATTTCCAGCATATTTTTGAGGTGTGTGTGATTTCTTTCCTTTGTGTGCATGAAATGCCTGCCCCTATCTTTTCATGTATCTGTATTTATACATATACTGCAAATAAAAGTAGATTTGAGGGCAAACGCTGTAGAATATTGCCTCAGGATTTAAGCTGAGATTGTAATATGTTGCTTGATGCTCTGGACAATACTACTTGAACAAAGAAACTCAATCCAAAAGGGTTTGTTTTCTGTAATGACTCTCAAACCCAATCAATATTTGTTTTATTAACCTGATGGGTGGATTCAGTTTAAAGTCTTAGTGTAGTTTGTTTGAAGTGCTTTGTGCTTAGAAGCTCTGTGAGAGGTAAACAATACTGAGAGTCACAGCAACAGTGGCCTATTGTATTGACCAAGTCCCTTTTGTACAGAGGCTGTTGACCACTTGTGTTGTTTTATGAGGATATCAGCCCATGCTTTTTTTCCTGACCCAACCTCCAGCATTCAAACATCCCGAAGGTTGGTAAATATTTATCAAGATGCTTTAAAAATATTTTTCTCACAAGTGTTTGCTGGCTCTGCTGTGCAGTTTTCTTCTCTTTTAATACTGTGGTACAGATGCAGGAGGAGGTGAACAAGATCATTGTTTGCCAACATCAAGAGCAATGCAGCTGTGCCTGATTATATTAAATCATACGATGACGCACCATTTTTGACATATGCAGCATCTCTTTATTGTAAATTAATCACCCTAAGAATCTATTTTCATTAGTTAGAACATTAGTGTTTTGCCTCTTTATGTTTTGCATTATTTAGAATCATCATGGACCGAGATGTTTATTTACATAATTAGCTCCATATGCCTTCACTATATTCAACATATGGCTGCAGCTATGCAGGACTCCTGTCCTTTCAAGAAGCTGTGCTGGCCCTGTAGGCAAGCCTGGGAGAGATCCTTATGGCATCTGCATGAGCCTTCAGTCTTCACCTTTGAGTACTGGTGTGGTGTGGCAGCCACTTTGAACCTAAAATATACCTTTCCTCTTTAACTGGGATAATAAAGAATAAAATATCCATGTCTGTGATGGCTGGTGATAGCTCACCAGTGGGAGGTTGTGTGGGGAGGACCAAACTGTTCTGCAAAACCCTGGTATTGTCTTAGCTGCAAGGGAGAAGCCTTTTCAAAAGCTGACTGTGACCTCAATTCATTATGATTTTGAGGCATCTGTAGTCCTGCCAGACTTTCATGCTCAAAAATCCCGAGTTACTCTCCAACATAATGTGAGGTTGATGGCAAAATCATGAGATTTAAAAAAAAAAATAAATCAGTTCTGGATTCTTTTATTTTCTTTGATGTTCAAGGCTTCCCATTTCCAAGCTTTCATTTGAGAATATGAACACTAGAAACTTTGCTTTAAATGAAAACTGAGAAAAATCCAAAACTGCAGGATGCCTGGGTACTATGACTTTTGCTATGACTTCCCCTGCACTTCAGCTTCAGATATTGCAGCATTTGAAATCCTGGCTCATGGTCATTTGTTGGTTGTTTCCATGAATGCTGCCATGGGTACACCTCATAAAGCAGCTATCCTGCTCCTCTGATCCTCCATTTGCTCCTCAGCTGATCGTCAAGGGGATGAAGCCTACGTGCTCTGAGCCAAGGCAGGGAGGTGCCAAGTAGAGGAAGAAAGCAGGAGTGAGTTTGTAACTCCGCAGGAAAAAAAAAACTGCAGACCTGCATGCAGAAAATGTGTGAAAGGGAAATATTAAAAAGGGAGCAGGCAAAGTTTAAAGAGAAGGAATAGGCAACCTAAACCTGGTGAAAGAGAGACCCACTTCAATTTTTAGTTTGTTTCTGGGAAATGCCACTAAAGCAGCCTTGCTCTGGTATTGATATTTTCTACATCCTTATCACAGTTTCCACGTGTGTCTGTGGAGAGAACGACTGTACCCAAGCTGGCAGCACCTAGGGTATCTGACTGAGTTTAGGCATCAGATATAATTGGGGAGCATGGCTCCCCAGTGAATGCTTCAAAACAGTGAAGGGTGCTTAAAGGTGTGCTAGTCAGAAGCCGTGCAATTTCCCTGTAGCTGCTGCTTCCTTCTGATTTTATATTCTGTTTCATGAAAATACTAACTGCAAGTGCCCCAGATCTGCAGCACATATGCTGGGTAGTTAGCAAGGGAACTCAGTACAGCCAGGAGAGCTGTGCCAGCCTCCTCTCAGTAGTGGAGCACTGCTCTGTTATTTACCAATTTTATTCCCCAAGCCCTCAGGAATTAGGGAAGAATTATTGCCCCTTTCCAAAGGATATCGACACTCAGGCAGATTAAAGACCTTGCTGATGGTTACACACAAAGTCTGTACTTAACCTGACAAATGAATTTAAGCCTCTAGAGTCCTAATCCAGAATTTTGTCTGCTACCAGAAAGATAGCTAATCTGAGCTCTTGAACTCTATGAGTGTGAGAGCACTTTCAGCAGAGTCAGCATGGGAAGGCAGCAGCCCACTGCTGGCACAGGCTGGCCAGAGCAGGCTCCCAGCTGCAGGGCAGTGGAGTTAGCACTGAGGTGTCCCTCTTTGCTCCTGCTAGTAAAGTGGTGGAATGCACAGAGCTATTCTATTCAGCTTTTAGAGTTTTCCCAAGGTTTCCTATCTGCTGCCCTTTTGAATGGCATCTTCTCAGCCAGAGGTCTGGGACATGGTTGGTGCCCCAGCCGTGTTCTGGCTTTATAAACCAATAAAAGGTAAGGGGATACCCACAGAAAGGAGACATAGGACTGTGGGCCAGGAAACAGCTGGGGATGAGTTGTAATACAGTCTTTCTGTCTTGTAGCTCTACCCCTAGAAGAGTTTAATATGCAGTTAGTAAAAACAGTAAATTTTGCTTCAGTGCTCTGAACCACTTTTTCTATCCTGGCTTATGTATGAATGTAGGGCAGCTTTAGCTCATCAATGACTACAAGTTATGAAGTGTACATATCTTTTCCTCCTCCTCCAACAACATGTGCTGGATCCTTGAGCTTCCAACCTGATCCTCTTTTTCTCCTCAGGCTGTAGTTCCTTTGCTCTGTTGCAGTGGCTTTGCAGGCTTGGCTGATAGACTGCTACACATATCCACAGAGAAGCACATGCCTGGGCAATATGATTCATGTTGTGTGAGCGAACTCATCCCGGCGGCTTTAAGCAATTGGTAATTTCCCTCAGGCTCTGCCCCTTCCAGTGTTTGCCACCCCAGCAGCAACAATAAGGCGGCGACGCCAAGAATGACCTGTGTTACACATTGACCAGAAGATACTGACCTAGGCTGAGTATTTCTGTCAATCATGGGCCATCCCACATCTACTCACAGAGAGCACCACAGTGGATTGTAGCATCAAATCCTCTCTCTGCAGTTACACTGAATACCATTCATTTTGGACAATGCACAAG
Organism: Molothrus aeneus; assembly: GCF_037042795.1. Taxonomy (NCBI): domain Eukaryota; kingdom Metazoa; phylum Chordata; class Aves; order Passeriformes; family Icteridae; genus Molothrus; species Molothrus aeneus. The sequence goes on along the minus strand of NC_089649.1, from coordinate 26,429,599 downwards.
AACTGTTTTTGTTATTCATTACCAAGTCCTCTGAGGATATGCCTTTTTTCTCTCTTTCTTCTGGTGATTGTTCTAAAACCCTTGAATCTTTAATTGGAATGAAAATTTGCTTTATTGCTCAAGAGTCTTAACAATATAGCAGTTTGAATGAAATGCTCAGACACGGCTCAGCATGTTCCCTTCCACACTATTCTCAGCCCCACTCTCTCCCATGTGCTATGCAGACATGTACAATTTTCTTGCCTCCTTAAACATCTTTTGTTCTAAGCCTTCCACTCAGAGAGATGCTCTATAACCCCCACTACATGAACAGCTACCTTCTCCATCTGCAGCTTGTTCCTTTTTCATCATAATTGTTCCATGTATTCTCTCCTTTCCCTAACACCTCCTGCATTGAGGTGCATCCTGCCACTGAGGTCCTGACATGGTGACTGCCACAGTGGAAAAAAGAGTGCAGCACTTGCTTCTCCATGTCTGGGTTTCGCTCCTGGCTGGAGTGGTAAGAAGAGCATCTCTCGAACGATAAATTGGCTTGGGCTTTCAGAAAGAAGAACATTTCCAATGGACTTGAGCTTAGTGTCATGAATCTCTGCATAAATTAGTGTTTTAACAAAATAATGATCTTTATGGAAAACATATAAAGTATTTCCCTTTTTCAAGTTGTTTCAGTAACTCTACGTGACTTTATCATCCAGCCTTTAGAAGAAGGACAAAACAGCTAAGAGTCCTCAAGTCTATAGGTCACTCACCTCTTTTCCCCTGTAACATAAGGATTGCTCATTCATCAGGTACTTAGTTTTCCCTTCAAGTGAAAAGGGACAGGAAAAGTTGAAACAAAGATGACTTTATTCCCATTTTCTGCTTTCTCAATGCTTTTTGTGCAGGGCTTAAGTGGGAATAGTATTCAGGAAAAAAAAAAGTGTGTTTGAGTACAAGCTCCTGTTTAAACAGGATACATTTCAGGCTGCCAAGAGGACTTTTACAGAACTAAATACAAGGTTCCTAAGCGAAAAGGAAAATTAATTTAATATCTTGACAGAGCCTTTTTTATTATTTATTTTTACAAGGGACTATTCATGCATGTGCACAATTCCTTAGCCTTACATAATTGACATGGTTTTTCGCATCTAAATATTCAGGTTTGCATATGCGTTGCGCATTGATTTTATGGGTGATACCAAGTCTTATATTTCGTGCAGAAGGACGGTTCAGATGACTGGCTCGTAATTATTTCTTTTTTAAATGTGTAATCCGTGTGATTCAAAAGCTGCTTTGTTGTTGGAGACGTGGTCTGAAAAAAAGCTCAGCAGCTTGTTATTTTGTGCAACCGGGCTTTCACCGTCGCGGCGTCGAGCAGAAAGATGAGTCTGCTCATGATGTTTACCCACCTTGGGCCCGTGTTTGCCTAATATATATGAAAGGGATCCTGTTATCATCAGGCAGGCATTCCGGAGGAAACACTTTGGGAGCCGCAGCCAGGGAGGGGAGCGGGGGATGCTCCCTCCCTCTCTCCCTCTGTCCCCGCCGCGGTCTGTCCGTCCCTCCAGCACCATCTAGCGGGACCCCCGTGGGTGCCGGGGGCTGGAGATTCAGGGGAATGCTCCGGTGGTCTCAGTCATGAGCGTGGATACTTCTCTCTCCTTGTGGCTGTAATTTTCCCAGGCTGGGTTGGTTCCTGACCCGCTTGCCCGCGGACACCGCTGGACACCAGGGCTGGCCGGTGCTCCCGCTCGGCTCTTGCTGCTGCTCTGCACGAGCTGGGAAAACCGCTGTGCCTATTTTTGCTTTGGCTTTCCCATCTGTGTAACACATGTCATGGTTGACTAAGGTTAATAGGAGGCATAAATAAAGGCAAATGACCACGAAATCCTGAACTCAGATCTGCTGATAATACAGTTTTGCTACTTATCGCCTGATTTGCTCTCAGCTTTTGGTGTGGCTTTACCATCCTGCTCACCGCACACCAAGGCAAATGCCGTGCCTGCATCCTAGGGCAGCTGTGCTGCATGTGCCCTGGCCAGAGCAGAGAGCGTTTATTTAGAGTTAAAAAGTAACATTTGGCCGGTGGGAAGGGATAATGAGGGAAACAGACTGGGGCAGGATGATTCCATAGCGGAGTAATTAGGTTGCCTGAAGAGGGAGAAGCTCACCTGGGATAGGGTGGCAGGACAGGGCACATGTGCCAGGAGTATGCCCAGGGCTATGGCTGCAGGAATAGAGATGCTTCAAAGCAAAAACTGTCTGAAAACTGAAGCAGTTACCTTAACTGAAGGGCAGTGTTGCCTGACATACATTGTAGAATAAAACCTGACAGATTTGCCCTGATGTTGCTTTAGTTTTTCTTGACCTGGTCAGGGGGCAAGACTGCCCTGTAGCCTCCATGGGGATTCCTTACACAGGCTGTCCCAGGATAGGAGTGCACACAATTTTCATGCTGATGTTCCATTGCAGGAAGCTGCTGGTTTCACAGAAATATTGTAGTCACTGTGTATTTGCATAAGGCAGAGCTCAGAGACCTTCTGGCAAGCAAAAATAGAAATGTCTTTTCCCCAAATGCAAGCAGCCCTTGCCAATCAACTGGTGTGTTGAACGTTTAGTTATAGCTCAGAGAGACCTTCCCAGTGAACCATATCAGCCTGTTAATAACATGAAGATGCCTACTAATAGACTGGATATAGCTGTATCCTGGGTTAAATATACTCAAAGGCCCTCAGGATATGATTAAAAACTTGTAAACCCTCACCATCTTAAGCTGTAACTCCACCACCTCTCTCTCCTGCATTTCCTGAAGAACGGGATAACAATTCAGAATTTTCTTTTAAATCGCATAAAAGTTCAGATTTTAGTGCATACTATTAGAAACAAAGGCCTAAGTTTACCAATGGAACAGATATGATTGTGAACAAGTCAAACTCCCCCCTTAGCTCTCATCTGTCATCTGAGTCATGGTTCACACTGGGTGTCTGCTCTATTGGCAGCAAAGGTGCCTGGTAGCATCAGCTGCCACGTGATCTTAGTCTTACAACTAAGATCTTAGTTTTACAACAGAATTAGGTCTTAAGTAGTTCTCAAATTTGTGCCTGGTTTAACAGGGCAACCCAGCAAGCACTGACTTCTTCAGCATAGCCTTGTGTTAGATTAGAGAATCAGGCAAACAATCTTTTGGTAGGTTACAGACAACTTCACTGAGGTTTCTCATGTTTTGAGACCTTGCCTGATTCAGGCCCAGAAAGATTATCGGTTTCCTGATCTGTTTTTTCTTTGTTAATTCAGTACTAGTTTGGGGAGTTGTAAGTTGTCATCCAAAATTTCTACTAAATCACTTCTACCCTGGATTACTGATCTGTGTTTTTGCAGATCTGGCTGAGAATGAAATTTGCTTCTGAGCAGCTGCCAAACAGGGAATCTGTCAAGAAATTTACATACTGTTATATTTCTGTAGTTCCGTACTCTATGTAAATAATGTTTGCCTCCTGGCATCTTCCTCACAGAACTGATTTCTTCCCTGTGGTTTCTTGCCAGAATCTTGGCCATTTCAATAATTGAGTCTCACACTGAGATCTCAGAAATGTTAATACCCAAAAGCACTAAAATCACAGAACACTGCATGATTAAGACTGTTCTAAAAACTGCATCAACAATCGAAACCAGCATATCTAGAGAAACATCATATTTGCTTGCTCCAGTTCTATTGCCCCTGCATAATACAACAGATGGAAACTGGAGCAACACCTGCTCAGTTGATATTTGTATTCTAGGGAAAGGTGGCCAGTGCAGTAATGCCTGATCCATTTCGCCCAGCACCAGAATAAGGGGATCAAGGGATGTATGGGAGTGTTGAGAAGGTACGCTCATCACCAGTTTCACCAATCCATATGTAATGCAAAATATCTCCTTACCCACAGCCAGCTAGGACTGTGCTCCCCTAGCTCAGTTCAGGAAATAGCAGCAACCTGAGAGTCAGGAATTTATAACCAGCTCCCTGAGGATCTCTTTAATCTTGATCCAGGAGGGAATGCATCTCCAGCCTTTATCAGCAGGGTCTTCCCAGGCAGGGTCTGATTCTTGTCTCTGTGAGTGCTGTATCAACGAAATCATATGTGCATCTAGGCAGCTAAATAAAACAGGCCCAGGGAGCAAGCTGGACTGCACATTGCCTTTGCTTCCTAATTATTAGCACACTCCTTACACAAACCAGGGAACAGCGTACACGAGGACTATTCCCAGCTGTGTGGTACATTGAATGCTACACTGTCTGGCTCTTTCCAGCTTCTGTGGTTTGCTTAACTCCATCCATGACACCATCCTCCCAGGCTTTGCACCCTTGGGAGGCCCCCTGGTGCCTACCTGCCCCAGGGCACGCAAGGTATAACCTCAGCATCTCGCTATGAAATCTCGGAAGCTGCAACACATTATGCACACACTTTGAACTGAAATAAATGGATGAGAAATAGTAATTAGGTGTTAGACTTCAGGGCATCTGTGGAGCCTATGAAAGACTCTGGAAAGTGCTATGTGGTGTAGTTAGGCCATAAACAGTCCCTCGTCCTGTTTGATTAACTCTATAGTCAAAGGTGTTGGTATTAGAAAGAGCGTTGTTATGTTTATCATGTTTCAGACAGTGTAAAAACTTGGTGACCTGTGTAATCCACAAAGAAAAATAGCATCAACCCATCACCATGCCCTACAAACAAGAGGAAGGGTTGTGCAGTATAGGTGTTTCTCTAGTTTTGCATAATATTTCATATTCTCTCCCATGTTAGCTGTCCTGGTAGAGGCCCATTCTGCTTTCAAATGAAAAGTTACTTTATTACTTAAATGCATAAATCACAGTATTATCTCTCTATCTTGATGAACTATGTTTTCTAATGAACAGATACGTGTTCCATATTAATTGACACTATTGAAGGAAATTGGGTCCTCATATTTTTAAAGCTGAACTGAAAGGCATTCATAATTCATTCATTCATCAATTGAATTTGAAATTCATCAATTTAGCTTTGCAGAAAAGAAGTATGAGATAGGAACTTCTTTGCTTTTTTCATGCCTTTCTGTGGAAAACATTTTTATATGTGATATGCAGTGAGATACAGGGAACAAGAGTTTAGAGACAGAAGAAATATTGCATCATGCACAGAATTGTACTGCTTTGAATTATAGCACTACAAACCCAATGAAAACCCATTGGCTCTTACTGAGGCTACTTTGGTTTTAAAGACTATTTTTTTCTGGTCTACTGGTACAGACCTGTGAAATCTGAATAGGCAAGGCACCAAATGGGGCAAAGGCATAACAAAAATAGCAGGGCATGTGAGGTGGAAGCACATGGCTAATTTGCTCCATGAGGTCTGCATCCATGTCCTGCTGAAGGTGAGAGAGACTGGAAGATCCCAGCCCAGTGGGAATGTTCAGGGAGGCAGTGTGTTGCATGATCTCAGCAATAGAACTGGACAGGATCTACTTCTTTTTCCAAGTGTCTAAAAGAGGTAGAAAGGTAGAGGGCCTCCCTCCCTCCCACTTCAAGATTACCCTAGCCAGTTGAGCTCTGGAAGGGTCAGCAGATGCTGTTCCTCTTTGCATGACTTCCCAGGGCACAGAAGTTATGCTGGGACTCTCTGAGTGAAGGCTCAGAAGCATGCTTTCTTGCCTTATATAATTATATTTTTCTCCAGAGGCTGTTTACAGTAGATTCACATAGAGTAGTGAGCAACTGGCCCTCATTATTTTTATAAAAACTCCTGCTTGATCAGATCATGCTAGGAGAATCACTTCAGTCTTCTCTTTCTCTTAATTAGTTTATTTCTTCAGAAGGGATTTCATTTTTTCTGCAGTTCCACTGCATTTCCTATGTATATTCTAGAGCAAAAAGAAATGAATTCTTTGAAGAGGTTGCTTATTTCAAGAGGAAAGATCCTTGTTTAAGTGGGCTCCAGTGCAGTAAGATCTGAGCTGGATGTTACTAAGTTAACAGCATTTCCAAACATATTCCTCGGGTGTTTAGCAAGGTTTAGGGAGTTGCCATGGAGGCTTATTTGCCTCCAGATGAGTCAGAATTATTGAAATACATCTATCTGAATCAGAAGATTTTATTCCAAGTTATGAAAGGAGTGAAAGCCTTCCTCCTTGAACAGCACCTCCCCCTGCAGCTCCCTTTCTGCCAGCTTGCTGTCACTTTGTTCCCAAAGCACTTTCCCTTTTCAGGTCCTCTCCTGCTCTAGGGATTTTGTGAGGGTGTCTTCTCTGCTTCTTCAACTGCATTTGAGGCAGTGTGCCTTTCTACCACAGACCTGGTGGAAACTTTTGAAATCAATGGAAATATTTTCTTTCATTTGCTCTGCTAGTTGTTTGATTACCCACACCCCATCTGCCACTCTTCAGGGGAATTAGATGCAGTCCCTTTTGAATCCCCAGTACATGTGCAATGAGTGGAATGTCCCCTCTCTCCCTGTGCTTTTGGGCTTCCCAATTTCTGTATGACCTCCTTCTTCAGAACTGTGTTGTCCTTATCCAAGGAAATGTAACTGTAGATTGAAAGAGTGATTTAGGGAAAAATTGCCTTCACTGGGCATTAAATCCATGATTAGCTTAAAAATTTGTCCCTTTATGTTACCTTAAAAATAAATCACAGACCTGAGTGGAGAAAGAAACATTAGTAGAAGAATGATCAAATGTTACCCTTTCTTCTTCCCAAGGTCTGTGAACTTGGAATGCATTTGAAATTCTTCAGTCTCATGTCAACATCAGGAATAAGTGCTCAGACCTGCCACCAGCAGAGCCCCATGCTGTTGTGGGCTTGCAATTGCAACAGCTCCCTTTTGTGTTAGGTGGGCTGTCCTCTGTCTACAGGAATGTTACATCTCACTGAGCATTAAGACGTTTGTTTGGTTTTTTTTTTCCCTTCATCCTCTGAACCCTTACAGTATCAGAAAAGATGCTATCAGTCACCCCTTTATGCACTCCCACATTGGTTGGTTTATCTCTGTAGTGAGGAGTGTAATTGCTAATGTCTGCAGAGGTGCACATACAGGTGCAAAGACCAAAATAGTAAGCATATGTCAAGCATAATTATGATACACCTGTGTGCATGTTTTCATCTGTGTGAAAAAGAACAGCACCAAAAACATTCTGGTTGTGGTCTTAACCCAAATTCACTTCACCAGCCTCAGGTTTTTATACAGAGTCACTTATCTCTAGTTCTGAGTTACCTCAAAGCAGGGATTTCCCGTGTTACTTTTTGCAATGCCAGAAGCACTAATCAAATGAAAAGAGGTCTGATACAGCCATATGTAACAGCATGACCTGGAATTGCTTGCTTTTGGCTGTGGGAAACCTTGCTCTACCTTTATGAGGAAGTCTAGACAAAAGGAAGATTGTTAAAGGTCTACAGCTGCAGCAAGGTGAAACCCCTGGTACTGAAGGCACAGAAGAGCAGGCACTCAGCTGATGTCACTGTTCCTAGAGTTTTTCATTAAGTGAAATGAAATTAATCTCTTTTCCCAAATACACAGTGTTTCAAATTCCAGGCAAGACACTGGGAGTAGAGGAGTGGTGCCTGACTAGAACAGGCGGACACTCAACTCTGTTTCATGAGCATGGATTTTGACACAACATTTCTTCTGGTTAATTCCCACATCACAGAAGGTTAAATGTAATTTTTAGTTTTCATTCTTAACAAAATGATGGAGTAAGGTTTGATAGGAATGTGTCTAGCAATCTGTCTTCAGAGACCATCCCAGGCACGTGCTCTTTGTCTCCTACAGCTTTTGTTGTGTGTGACACATTACTTTTCTGACATAATCATGATGTCAAAGTTGGTATAAAGCATATTATTGCTTCTTTTTTTTATGTCACATTGGTTTGAACTCAGTGGTAGACACTTCCACTATTTATCCAGAGTCAGACTTATTAGCCCACAGCAGCTCACAAATTAGTGACAAACTGTTGTCATTCATATTCAGAGCCAGGACTGAAATATCTGTGGAAGTGTGCTAAGATTTGATTGTGCTTTTTATTGAAAAGGTGTCTCACATCTCAGAAGATTATTTGCTCTTAAAAAGCCTTTCTTCTATCAAAAATCTTGTAGCACCAAAAAATATTGTAAAATCTAAAGGAACTGAGTGGCCAAGTTGTTACACTCAGGAAATCTGGGAAGAAGTCACACAAATAGGATCAGCCTGTGATTCTTCCCATTTGCAGCAAAGTGAAGTAAATAGTTAATAGTCCACCAAATGTCTTCCTTCCTTGGAGCAAAGCACTCACTGTGCCACCTTTTGCAGTTTCCTCTAACATGGTCTCACCCTAGTGCATGTGTTCAAAGTGCTAATAGGAACAGGCAGATGAGGTATTCATCTTTCATCATATCCCAAGGGATCTGGAGCATTTGGTCTTGTAACACTTGCAGCCTGTGTGTCTGGGGAGTTGGGACCCTCTGGGTGTCTGGGGCTGACCCATTTGTCTTTCCTCACCAGGATGTGACTGACTGGCAGCTCATACAGGGCTTGGCAATTGTTTCTCAGTGCAGGCCTCCTCTAGCAGAGCTTTCTGTGGAGATGCGGGACATTGCAGCCTTGGGTGTTTGCCACCACTATGGTCATTATGTTTTCCTTCAGAAATGGCTTCCTGCATGCAGAGTATCATCCAGTTTCTTCTGGAATTTGTAAGCATGGAGAAAAGCAAGCACAAAACATTCAGTAACTGATTCCCCAGCTGCACACAGATCCACTACTTCCATAGATTTTTAGATTTCATAGATTTAAATCAACTGTAGCTGACACTTCTATTGCTTTTAATTTACTATATTCACTCTTTGTAATGACTTTTTTTGTGTTGCTGCTAGTGCTAGCTACATTAGGATCCTGTCTTTGTTATTGCTCTTTATTTGGCATCCAAAAAGTACACAGACTTCTGAGCTGTAAACATTGAAACACATTAGAGAAGAAATAGACTGAAGATTTCACTTCCACACAGAAAGATTGTATCACCAAAATTGTTGTAAAATTGAAGGAAATCAAACTTTTAGTTTGCTTATGTTCTATACATCAACAATTTTAGAGAATTTAAGCTACAAGAGGTCAGATACCTACCTAAACAACCTAACTGAGGAAACTTGGCTCCCTCTGTGGTCAGTGAAGAGAAAGAATCATCTCCAGATAGTAGTTCTAGCCCAAGAGATGAAAATTGGCTTATTATTTTCCATGAAGAACTAGAAATCCTCCACCATAAATACAACTTGCAGGTTTTGCATTTTTCTAGCGCTTTCATGCATCTTTCACTTAGTTTCTCACTTACTGAAAAAAGCCTTTAAAAAAGTATTCATGAACCAGAGAAACTTGCATGCAGAATTTTTCACGTGTTCTAAGTCCAGGTTATGTATAAAGCTTGCTCTTTTGAGAATTTGGATTAAATATTCAAACTTTTAGGAGAGTCAACACCGGTCTCTACAACTGAGCCTTATATCTAGTGTCACACCCAATTAATGCAAAAGCCCCTCAAAGTCAGCTCATCCATGCTATTTTATCTGTATGAATGGGATTTCTGGTAACCATTTCACACACTGTTCTTCTGCTTTTTCCACCTCTTCTGCTGATTTGGCATATAAATATCAGCCTGTTTTCAGTACACACAGAAGAAATTTTGAATATTGATGAGGCTTTCTTCTGCTTTAAATGTAAACAGTTATGCCATGTGAAAACCCTCTTTCCCTCTCTCTTTCTAACATGTAACTTTCCACAGAAAGTGGAACTTTTTTCTTAAGTGACAAATGTGGCCAAAAGGTTTGAGACCCTATAAATCAAGCAAGGTTGCTTTTAAGTTTTCATCCATCTTTTACAGTATAAGTTAGGGAAAAAACATTTGTATTATCTTCCATGACAATGAAGATTCAGCTGGTAGGACTGAAAATATTTAATAAATAAGAGTGTAACACCTGTCTACCTTGCTCTGGGGCCAAGCACAAGTCATCTTAGTTTGCTGTTACGTTAGTGGGAATTGCTCATCTGCTGAGTAATTGGCATTGCTCTCAGAAGGCTCTTCCTTCTTTCTCTGAGATGCACACACACACATGTAAACAAACTGCTCCTTTAAACTACTAGGATTTATTTTAGAAGATATTTTCTCTACAGTGTTTGACAAGAAATGAAAGCAAAAATTCCTAAGATTTCTTTGGAGAATTTCAAGGTTTTTAAAACTTGTAAGAATAATGATATTTTGCGCTTAAAATTGTTTTCAGGTTTTCAAAAAAACATAAAAATATATAGAAGCAGTATTTTTCATTAAAAAGCATCTGTCCATGTTGAGACTACTTTGTTTCCTTGTTTATTTTCTTTATTTATCAATCTGACTCTGTTTCAGGATGTTCCTTTCAACTGATTACAAAATTGCATAGAATGATCCTGTCATTCTTGTAGTAATTTTCTGTGCAATATTACTGACTTCAGCACAGCTATTTTATATTGTGGTTAAACTGAAAGGAGAAGGCATATTCTTCTTGCAACAGATGCTTTATCACATACATATCTTATATCTAGTGCTTTTACTAATTAAATCAGCCTTGCTGATTCATAAATTTTTGGCCAAGCCCAAACAGATCTCCCAGTTATCCTATAAGAAATGTTGCTCCGCTCTAGGATTTTTAAAATCGTTATTCATGGAAAGGAGCAATTAATATTAGTAAAATATGTTTTAGTAGCAAATGCTTTTAGAAGTTGTTCTTTTTCTAATAGGGTTTATAATTTAAGAATGGAATTCACTCATTTCCAATGTATCTTAAACCTTGTTTTGTAGATTACTGCAAATCCACTGAGGAAAAAAACCAAGGAGGCATCAGAAGAATATTGGTGACGAGAAGGATAAAAGCAGAAACCCAGCAACAAATACTTTGCCTGTTTGAGCGAGAGATTTGAAACTTTCCCCAGCTTGTGAGTAATATCAGATTTCCCCCTCCTTGCCCCCACCCTCCTACTGAGATCAAAAGACAATATTCCTGCCTCTTTGTAAGCACTGTGCCATCTGTACAGCTCCATTTGCAGCACCAAAGTCCGACTCACCCTCTGTTCCCCTACTTAGATGTATGATACTGTCTCTGCTGCCAGAGATCTGATGTGGTAGGAGCAGTTTCCTTATATGTGAGCCTAACAAATTGAAACCTGCCCCCTGTGCTCAGTCCTAGCTCAAACAGCTTTGCACAAAGTCAAACATCAAGATCACAGTCAGTGTTTTGAGGCAAAAAATGAGGAATGCGTGCTGATTTTTTTTACTGCCACAAGTGTAGTGGACAAAAATGCTGTTTATTAAATATTTGTAGCCTGATGGAGTTATCTATTCTCTTGATACACTGATAAAGGTAATATGTATAGGAAGCCACATGAAATGTTCTAATGGTGCCCTCTCTGTCACCATTCAAAGACCTGTTGAAACTCCAGCTGACTGAGGACCCACCAGGCCCTGGTGGTCTGGAGAACATTGCTTATCTTAGTGCAGCATGACAAATCCAAGCTTCCCATGGGTATTTCCAGCCCTGGTGGTAGTGCTGACAGAGGACAGATGATGGCTCTCTCAAAAAGTTACGGGCCAAATCAGTTGAAGGAAAGAAATTTTAAAAGGAAGTAAAAATTGTAATTGACAACTGAGGAGAAACATTTCCTCAGCTGGCCAAAAGTCAGAACTTAACATTTGGAAAAGGAATTCTCCTGTTTTTCTAAAGAAAATACCTGCAAGTAAAATTATTCAAACAAGATAGAAAAGAAAAAAAATTGAGACATGGATAAAAAACCCCAAAACAACTAAATTGAGGAAGTTCACAATCTGTATAACTTAGACATTAGAAATTTAAGAATTACAGGTGAAAAGGGATTGTTTCTAGAATAAACATTTCTGGTAGAAATAACTCAGGAATGATTTTATCTCTTTGGAATTAGCTTATTGTGGATAATATATTTAAAAGTATTTTTAATAATACAGAAAAGATGAAAAGGCTTAGAATTTTTTTTTTTTACTTTCATGTGGGAGTATTCAGACAGTATTTGGGTGAAACCACTAGTAGGTGAAAAACACTTTTCACTCCAAGCAGGAAGTCTGAATGTGGGCATTTCCAGTCTGCAGGTTTGGCCACCCTGCTCTTTTGGTGAATGTAGAGCATCTCTCCATGTTATGTAATGCCATTGGTCAGCTTTTTGTGTATATGTGATCCCTTTCTAATGTTTGGACTATTTGAGGACTTCCCATGACACTGCAGGCTCTCAGGTCAGCCATTCTCTTTGCCTCAGTGGTTTACTGTCTTGGTAAACCCACACTATTTCTGATTTCAGGTTCTAGATTTTTCCCTTTGATGCTTCACAGAGGGAAGTTCAAAACCTTGAAACCTTTCTGTGCTGCATTTCTTCCTGCGATCTCTTTATCATGCTACAGGTTTTGTACCTGCTTGAATTACAGGGAATATATATCTACCTCTTAAAAAGTATCCCAAAAGTGTGGGTGTCAGTAAGACCAAGACAGAAGTATGACCCTGTCTGAGATCTTGTAGTGGAGCTCCAAGTCTGTGGAACTCATTGTGGAAGAATGAGGTTGTTAACTATCCCTGCATAGCAAAAATGGAGCAGTCTGTTGTTCTTTATAAAGGCTGAAGAGCCAGGCCACAAATATTCAGGAAATGCCTCTTGCCAGTAACAGCAACAGCTCTGAGCAGGTCTGGAGGTGGGCTCTAAGGAACTGCAGTACTCACACTGTGCCCAGCCAGGGTCTGCCCTGACTCAGCCCCCCTGAGCCAGGTCCTAAGCTCCACCAGCCCTCCCGTTGACAGAGCAGCACAGCCCTGCCTGCCGTGCTGTGGCCAGAAGCAGTGAGCTCTGCTGCAGCACTCTCCCAGGGGGACACTGAGGTCTCAATCCTGCAGGACCCAGAGCTGGCTCCTTCCAGACCCTCTCTTTTGAAACAGAGCTATCATGTAGGACACCACCATCAGTGAAGAGGACCACTCTTGTCCACCTCCAGCACCTGGCTCTGAGCCACCACACATACACACATTGTGGGATTGTCTTTATCTTAATGGCATTTTTAAAATGTGCCAACAGGACTTCCGAGCCTTCAGGATGCACTGAGTTTTATTTTCAATTCATTTCAAATGGAAAACTTAACTGTGTATTGTGCTTAAAGGAAACTTTTCTGTAAGCCAACAGCTGGCTTTTTTAAAATGTGACCCATATTTTTAGCCCAGAATCCCCTCTGAATCACTTTTTCTTGAATTTTGAGGTTTTACCTCCATTTAGATCTACCAACATCAGCAGTCCTCTCTGTTTCCCCAGGGAAAGGCAGAACAGGACCCAGCCTGTTCTCCTGAAGAAACAGAGCAGGAAGCCAGCGTGCTAAACTCTGATTATTTCTCTGGCTCGGTGTATTTCCTGAGAGATCTTGAAACAGAATCATATACATAAGTTATTTAGCTGGAGGTGAGCTATGAAGATGATAAAAAAAAAAGAAAAAGAAAAAATATTGTGGAGGGAGTAGATGAAGATAGCACATGATGGCTTTTGTAACATCAGACTATAAAATGCTACTATCTTTTAGGATACATCTAGGTGTGTATTACAATCAGAAAACAAATTTCTGTGCTTTGTGCTGGTCTACTTGCTCTGAAAGAGAGCATTTGACAGCTTTTGCTTTGTGAATGGGTCTCTTGGCTTTTGGGTGGGATCCAGGCAGAGCAGTCACAGATCTGTCACCAGACAAGCCTACCCTTAGTCACTGTGATGTGACCATGGATGGGCATTTTTGGGAGTGCAAAACACACAGCTCTCTGTTAGATTTACTGGTTGTTGTGTGTGCGTGTGAATCCTTCAGAAGAGTAGCAGCTGAAAGGGTTTGATTCTCTTCCCATCAAAAATAAATTGCAAAAATTGTATTGATTTCAGTGCAGGAGGATTGGACCCTTAGCCTTGAAGAGGATATTTAATATATTCCATTACTTGCATCTTAATGGGATACAGCTATACCATGCTGCACACGGAGCTACATATGATACAGCTCCCTCAGGCTGCTCGACAATATGCTCTCCACTTCAGAGACTAGTACATAAATACAATTCACATGCTCTGTCTTTAGTCATGCCACAGTTTTGTCAACCACATCACATTTTTCTGCCTCAGGCTGCGGTGTGTGCTGTTAACACACGTCTTCGGACTCAGGTCAGAGAGTGCAGGGACAGCACTGCATTGCTTCTGTTTTCAGGGGACTTTCCTGTCTTTTCTTGTCATGCAATTAACTTGCCTCATTCCTATTTTGGCTTTTTTATTATTGTTATTTTTGCCTACCACACAACATCTATTTAATGTAAATACAATATAATTTGTAAAATTCGTTCTACTGTATTTTTCAAGTAGATGTAAAAAATGCTGAAGTGCAGGAAAAGACCTCTGTAGCATATGACTGTTCTGAGTAAGTGAAATCCACTAATTTTCTCAAATTGCCTTCAAGTCTTCTTTTTCATGTTTTCTTCCAGAAGATTTTCAACCAGTGATTCCTTTGAATTGACTGAAAATTATCATAGGTTGATATCTTGATTAAGCTTTGAACTCTTGAAAATTAGCAAGGGAAAAACCTTTGGCCCACTTACAATAATATTTTTCCCGGTCACAGAGCTGGTCAACAGTTTTGGAATTTCCATATGAAATTTCATCAAAATGGAGATGAAAGGGGAACAACCATCAATATCTCTTTTTGTACTTAACTAACACCAAACACCCTGCAGCTGGAGAGGCTGGATGGTGGATCACGTCAGGGGTTCTTTGCTGCTCCCTATCTTCATGGGCAAAGTTTCTCCCAGGGTATTAGCATTATTCTGGGATTTCCTTCCCTCTCTCTCTCTGGACTGATTTTGCCATGGCCTAATGTACACAGCAATGAAGTAGATGAAAGCTGACCAAGGGCATACAGAAGGCAGTTCAGCTTTGCAGTAACTGCAAATCCCTCTTCCTTCATCCTTGTTGACTGACCCCACCCATTAGAAAAGCTTTTGTCTAAGAAAAGCAAAATCAGCATAAGACTATGTAGATGGGTGGCTCGCTTTGTCTCCATCAGCGGCAGTAGCTGGATGAACAAAGAGACTGCTCAGCTTCCTGTACTTTCTGGATTCAAAATGGAGAATACCTTACAATAACAGTTACTTCTTTCCTCTTGGACACACTTCTTCATAGAGAAAATGTAGCTTAAAAAAATCACAATGTCTCTGTCTGGGTTTTTTTGTAAAAAATTAGTGGCTTGCCTCTAATGTTTCTAATGCTTAAGCATTCATTGCCACCGTTGTAAATATTTAGAGCAAAAGAGAGTGAGAAATGTTAATCACAAAAGGGAGAAAGGGCTTATTTTGAGAAGTTTCTTTCTCCACTGAACATCAAAACAAAATGTACAAGGCAAATTGGTCTTCAAAACATGCAGCTGAAAGGAACTCTGGCAGTAGGCAGGCACACATAGCCACATTCTGGCCTCCAAATATAGTTCATGTTGTACCATCCAGATGAAGATGATCACTGTATCATGACAGAGCTTCACTCTGGCCTTGTTTCTGTTCTTTCCTTGATGGCCATGGCCTGTTTGGGTGCACGGTGCAGTGGGACCAGAGCTCTGTGGGGAAGGGCAGGGCCCTGCCTGAGTCCCCAGCTCTGCCTCAGGCTGGGCAAAGGCACAAGAGGAATGTGGGACATTTTATCTCTTGTGGTGGGGTCAGCTTAATAGAGAGTGATTTCTGGAGTGGTGAATTTCTCCTGGATGATTTGAGGTATGTGTTCAGTCCCACCACTTTGCGTTCTTTTAATCTGGTAAAAATAAACTGTAAGGGAGCCTAAGTTGCCCTTGGCAGCAAGTGAAATATGTGTTGGTCCTGTTAGCTGTGGTTCTGAGTTCTCAGTGGTATGAGAAGGAGAGCAGTAAGGAGGCTGGGGGGCTGTTGGACAATGCCTTCTGCATCAAAATCCAAGCAGCCATGGAAATGTAGTGCTGAGTTTAGCAACAGAAACAGGGGAATCATTAGCCTTGATGATAACTTGCATATTTCTTGTAGGCAGAGTAAGGAAACATTGGAACAGGCTGCCCAGAGAAGCAGTGGAGTCACCATTCCTGGAGGGATTTTAAAGACATGGGATCACAGTTTAGTAGTGTATTTGGCAGTGCTGGGTTAATGGTGATGATCTTAAAGGTCTCTTCTAAACTAAATGATTGTATGCAGCACATGACTTTGTGCTGCTCCTTTAGGGATGTGTTATTCCCAGGGAGGGAAGGGCTGGCCAACCGAGCTTCAGGAAACCAGTCCTAACCCCATCCTGGGCTTTTCTGCAGCTGCTAGCCCCTGCAGGGGCAGACCTGACAGAGCTGGGACAGCCATGCCATTTACCTGTGGGCTGCTGGACTGCCTTAGGTGGCTACAGCCCTAGTGCTGTGGCCCTGCCTTGCTCTACCACGGCATGGCTACTTCGGGCCAGGCAACTGTGAGTGTCATCTTAATTCCCTTCATTGGTGACATGACCAAGGAAGCCTTTTAGACACCTTTGCTGTTACAAATCTCTTCCCTGGTGTAGAGGGAAAATGTCCTTATGTGAGTACTGGACAGTGCAGTGGGTCTTGTCTCTAAGCAATAGCATAAGTTCATTAAGTCCATGCTGTCCTGATTTCTCATTCCTCACAGATAGCTCAGCAAGAAGTGTAAGCCTCTCTTTCTGCTCTAGGCACTCTGTGGTCTGATTACAGCCATGCAGTACCACATCCCCCTCCCAGGGGACAGCTGATGGTACTGCAGCTATTAGTTCAAGCCCTGAAAGCTTTGGTTTGGGAAAAGGCACACAAAGACTTGCAAGAAACAAAGGGAAAAAAATACCACAAAATTCTGTGGAGTAAACAAGATCTGGTTTGCAGAGGCTGACTAGAGACAGCTTGGCAGAGGCACTTCCTAAAGTCACAAATTTTCTTTGCTGCCTCTGTGCCTGTTTCCTGAAGGACCTGAAGTGTTTTCATGGACTCCAGATGTAAGACAATAGGTCTTATAATTGAATACCCAAACCAAAAACATATCATAGCTACTAAATTGTATAGTTAACATCAAAAGTTAGTATTTTTACATCAAAAGTGTCATTTGGTTAGATGACCTCAGGTACAAACACACAGAACAGCCTCTTCTGCCAGGCAAGGCAGGTCTTAGAATCTTAATTATGGAGGTCTTCATGTTGGTTAGGTATCATGTGTGAGAAAGATAAAAGAAGTAATTTTTGTTTTGCTAAAATATGTTTATATTGGCATTTTTTAAACCCACAGATCTTTTGTGGAAACATTCCATTCTTGGTTTAGTCCCAGCAGTACAATGTTCATAAAACCCAGGGAGAAAAAAAAAGCACCCTAGTATACCATAAAAATTAAGTAGGATGTGGCATTTTATGTAAAACAGCAGGGTGGGGTAGGAAAAAACCCTGTACTAATTCTGAAAAGGGAGCAGTTGCTTGCTTGAGATGCCCTGATGAAACAATGGAAATTTTTGCATGAACAGCTGCTCACTGGTGTGAGCACAGGTTGCTGGATTTGGCCAGTCAATACCAACTGAGCTTTGTTAAAAATAAGGCCCAGGTATAATTTTTAATATATCCCATGGGCACTCTTTCTTTTGATTTTATCAATGTGCAATTGAAAGGAAACGCATCTAGAAATAAAGAGACTGATGTGTCAGCCCTGATATCATATCCTGATATTAGTGCAGAGTTACATTTTGTGGCCCATGTTCAGTGCAGCCCTCGAGTGATCTGTTCCAATAAGGCAGATAACAGCCAGTAGGATGATTCACCCATCAAGCAATAATGAGCAGCCATTGCATCACCTTCTGTTGTTTATTGTACCCTCAGGCTTTCCAGAATACAGTTGCCTTGATAAAAAGATAAAAGAAAGGAACATAAAACTTGGGTGAAAGAAAAATCTTGTTTAACTGAATCTACTTCTTGTCTCCTCTTTCTCTGTTCTCTTTAAAGTTATTATTAATAGGGTTAGACTGTTTGATAGTGAGCAATGTTTGAATGAGATCCATTGCTTGTGGAGCAACACCTCTGAAGGCCCTTGGTGCTTTAGTCAATGAATAAATGAGACTTAAAGAATGTAGGATGGATTAGAGCCAAGTCCAGCCCAGGAGAGAGACAGGAACATTATGGACCAAAGTCTAAACACTTTGTTCCACATATTTGGATTGTCCGGAGGTCAGTAAGAACTCTGCCAGCATAAGAGACCTGAGTAAAACCTGAGTGATCCCCAGAGGCTTTGAAGCTATAATAATGTTTATGTCTCAACCTCCTCTCAGAGTTCATAATGAGCATTAATTAAATATACCTCAGGGCTCCCTATGTAAGAGTAAAATACTCTTACTCCCACTAAAAAGAGAGAGGAAACCAGCCCTTGCACAGGAGGGCTTGAAGTTTCTTCTGGCTCTGGGTCTTATTTCAAAGGACTTTGAGTGGTCAGCTAGACATCAGATTTAGCTGTGACCACAAAGATTTAGTTGTGATGTTGATCCTGTGGCTCAATTTTCGGGAACTCCGACCTCTTCCAGCTCGCCATATCTTCAGGCAGAGATGTTGCTTAGAGATCCATATGCCAATATTCTATTTATCTTTAAGAACATGGGGTAAAGCAGTAATCTATTTAGTAGACAGTCAATGTAAATGATGTTTATGAAAATAGCTAGTGTACTTAATTTATGAGGTAGGCACCAAGTGTAAACTTAGTAATAAACACACCTAATTTGTTAGCCTCAAAGGTCACCAATATGAAGTCCTCTCAAGTCACCAAAGAAATTATTAAACAAATTCATTTAAGTAGTTAAAACAAATACATTGATCTGAATGTGAAACAAGGTGCCAGGCTTCACTCTGGGAGGGAGCACTGACAAAGTCTTTGTCACAGAAATGGCACTGGATGTGTCAGTGTGAACCACAGCATACAAAGAAATGATGATGTAGAAAGAAATTTATTGCCTGTGAGTGCTGAAATACTTACAGGAACAAACCTTGACCACTGCCATCATAGGGCCATTTGCTTAGATGTGGCCCATGTGCCTAGATAAGGTCTTCTGATGAAATGATACTTCAATTTCCTAGCAGCTGTTTCACAACCAGCACCCACAAGAACCTTGACAATGGTGAAAAATTGGAGGGTGAAGAGGGACTTACCGTACAATTACAAGTTACCATGGTTCATTCTCTGTTTTGCTGCTGCTGAACAGATTCCACATGTGACCATAATCTGCTCATGGGCATGCAAGAGGATTTCTGCTCCTTCTATCTCAGGTGGTAGCACTAGCAGAGTTCTCTGTTTAAGCTCACCGGTGGAGTTTAGGCCATGACCAGCACTCAGTGGCAGCTGAAGAAAGCAAAGAATAATGTTATGAATAATGTCTCTTTTAAAGAGCTACATGAGAGAATCAGCATAGAACTTTTTATCTCTAGAACATGCTCCTCTTGGGCTGTGAGTCCTGCAATACCAGGCAAGTGTTTACATGCAGATCCCCCACACAATCTGCCTTGGAGACTAATGACCTAAAGCAAATCATCTGCACACTATGTGTGCAGGTTCCCTTCATATAGACCATATAGCTCCAAAAGCATATGAGTGTACACACTTGTAAGTGTTTCATGCTAATTCTCATATTTATTTCTTTGTATTAGTCCTAAAATTTTACAGAATTAAATCACTCTCCCTTTTCCCTAGACTAAATCAAATTTGCAGCACTTCTACTTTTCTGATGTTCTCATGGTTTCTCAAGGTTTTGTGTGGTACACTCAAAAGTAGTGTTTGGTTTATAAGTTGTGACATTTTCACTTTAGTTTTTTATATCTAGATTATGCTGTAAAATTTCACATTCATTGCTGTGTAAAGTAAAGGAAAAGTTATAAACTTTTGCCCCATGTCTGAGACAAGACTTTCCTTATGGCAAAGTGACGGTCAGGAGGAAGCTAGCCAGACAGTCTGAGTGATGACCTGTGGGGGGGTGATGGAAGCCCCTCTGGGACAATGCTTTTTCCTGCTTCTTGAAGTCCCTCCTATTTCCACATTGGCTTCTGCATCCGGTACTTTACCAGGATTCTCTTTCACATCAAAGCATCTCTCCCCGGGCTACACATGTAGGGGCACAGCCTTAGTTTCCATGGGAAATAGTTTTGTCCCAAAGGAAAGGGAAAGAAATGTTTGGTTTAAACATGCTTAACACTCCCCCTTCTGTATAAGGCACTCTGTTGTTGCACTTTCTCTGGTCCCTTGGGGTATCAACATGCTCTTTACCACACTTATGCTTATTTTCTTAGTTGAGGTGTTTAGAAGGGGCTGTGGGGAAATTTTGCTTTCATCCACATTGGTTAAATAAGCATCATCAGGCTGAAAGCTTGCTAAATCAATTGCACCAAATTATTTATTGTTGGTTTCACCCTTAGGATGAGTTGGTCCCAGTTCTACCATTTAAAAGAACTTCGTGATGTAGACGACGTGGAATTCGCATTTCTCTTCTAAAGTTATTAGAAATACAGAAGGAGCCAATGTATAGGTGATAAAACTGTTGCTTAGCTTAATGAACATATCCCTGAATTTATGTGCAGGGATCCATGAATTTTCCTGGAAGAGGAAGTCAAGGAGAAGTTTTTGATAGAGTTCAAGTCAGATATGAGTTGTCTACTCAATATTGATTTCACAATTTTGTTGAGAACTTTGTGCAACTTCAGTCAGCCCACAGAAGAAAAAGAAATCTTTGGAAATGAGACTGCTCTTGAGTTGTGTGCTCCTCTTGAGTAAACAAGCTACCAGCAAAAGTTGCAAGCTCCATGATAGCAGCTACAACATCTTAAGGTTGTTGATGTGATGAGGTTTGTAGCTCATAGTGATCTACAAAACAGATGGGCTTTTGAGTGCACAGTCCCTTTTCTAAGCTCAGCAAGAAGACAATAGCATGTTTCTGGTTTGACTGTGAGTGTGGCATCTCTCAAAACTACACAAGTGTTTGCTGGTAGCCATGACTGACACCAAGGAGGAAACACCCAATGCTTTCCATGGTCAGGATTAAACCAAGCCTGAACACACTAACCACACATGTTCCTCCTTATCCCAAATACTTACAAAACATGTAATTTGGTAGCCCAGTTACTCCCTTTCTGAAGTCTCCTGAATTTGTTTGTTTTTCAACTGTTGATGCCATTAGTTCCTCCCTTATTTCCCTCTGTTGGCATGTAATTTCTTTAGGTTGGTTGCTCATGCCTTCAGGCTTGCTGGGTTTCATTCCATGACAGGCTCTTTGATTTTGCCTCTGTTTGGGGGTGGGTAGGTTTTTTGGTTATTTGAAGCGCTTTGAATGCTGACTTTAATTACATTGCCTTGTAAGAGGCTCTTCTACAAGGGTTGCTGACTGCAAGGCCTCTGACTGGCTCAGGAGCCATGCTGCTGGGTGGAGAAAGTACCATGGAGCACATATAAGTGTTTTACAAAGACAGTAGCCACTGAAGTGCAAAACGGACAAATTGCCTTCAAGAATGTGAGACTTTGTGTTGTTTTGTTTGTTTTATTATATATGTATATATATATATTTATTAGTACTAACAGAAACTAAAATGCTTACATCTACCATGGAAAAGTGCTAAATCTGGAAACAGATCTCTAGCATCTCACTCAGAAGTGTGGCATTTTTCTTAGCAACAGATTGTCAGGCAGGGCCCAGCAGAGTTAAGGATGTAGATGAATTGGAGACTGTCCAGAAGAAAGCAACAGGAATGATAAAAGCTTTATAAAACATGAGTGATGAGGAAATGTTAAAGAAACTGAGTTTGTTTAGTCTAGAGGAAAAAGACTATGGCTGAAAACGTATGAGTTTTTCAATATGTAAACAATTGCTTTAAAGAGGACAGCCATCATTTGTTCTCCATGGCCACTGTGAGAAGGATAAAAAAAACATCAACATCATTTGCAAGAAAAATAAGTGAAGCTATGGGAACTAGGTTTTGTCTGGATATTGAGCCCTTTCATTGGCCTATTCAAGAATGATTCGACCAACCCCTTACAGGGTGGTTAAACCTTATTCTGACTCATGGGAAGGTATAAGAGAAAATGACTGCAGGAGATTCTTTCCAAGACTTCCAGCTTTATAAATTTATGAAGAAGGACTTTGAGGGGAAAAGACTTGAGCTGGGTGTAGTTGCTTTTTCTAACTGGTACCTCCAGTCACGCTGGTGTCATTTCAACAGAAAGAAATTAGGTCTTCCCCGTGTCAGCTTTTCTGGGAAGAGTTTTTAAAGCCATACAGCTACTCTGTTTAGCAGAAGCTCCCATTCTCTCCTCTTTGTTCATCCTCTTAACGTTCCTCCACAAGATGTAAAATACATCTTGGTCTCCTGCTTGAAGGATTTGGAGGAGCCTCATTCAGCTTCTCCCACTGGTTTTAAAGAAATCCCCAGTCTGCAATCACAACCAATCCAGTCTTTCCAGCAGGGAAAATGGTTCATGGTGCCATGGTGGGATAATACAGTTGCAAGTTGTAGGTATCACACCTCAGGCAAATTGTTCTGAGCCCTCAGTGCCACCCTGGGGAAGTTTTCAATGCACATTCCTGTGGTGTTACAATATCAGGCTTGTCAGTGTGCACCAACCACCATTGTGTGGTCAGATTTGTAGCCCTCTTTGCAACAACAGAAGGAATGTGGTGTTTTCTGTGCCTGAGTAACAGTGGGATTAAAATCAGCTGGGGAAAGGTGCCTTCTGACCCAGCCAGTTGGTGGGTCAAGGGCAAGGTGGAGGAGCAGCTGAAAAAACCGAATGCTTTAGTAAGGGTTTTAAAACCATTAGAAAACATTTATGCAGCAGAGGAGGTTAACAGGAAACCTTTAGAAAATGTCTTACTGTGTTTTGTACCTTGTTTTTTTCAGGGAATGATAATTCATTTATAATTAATTGCTAATGGATTTATTATTATCAATATTGATTTCACTTGACAAGGCAAGACATAAAGTTAACAAGTGTGAGGCATTGTGTGCAAAACATGAAATACCTCCAGGTTCATTGCCATGCCAAGTAGGTTGATCAAGAGCCAAGCTTGCAAAATGTGGCATCAGGGGACCCCTTACTGCCAGTCTGCCAGAGAGGACAAGAGTCCTGGAGGCAGAACTGCTATCAACAGAGGAGGAATAAGCAGGCAGCCGTGAGCAGGCCATGGGGGAGGTAGTATACTTCTGAGATTAAATCCTATGTGTCCTAAAAGAGACAACTTCTCTCTACAGTATCTTTCAACATTCTGTTAATTAAAAAAAAAAAAAAAAGAGAGGACTAGGATAAATTTACAAAAATAAATAAAGAGAAAGTAACTTCTGCCAAAAAATGAACTTTCATGTTCAGCTTGAAACTAACTTCCCAGGAGTCAGCTTTCTCAGGGAATAGCCTGTTATCAGATAAAGGAAGGACTGAATAAGAAAGATAATTCCTTTGTTATGAACGTCATCCCCCTTTATCAGGACATTCTCCCCCAGCTTTTAATGCTCACTGAATTTCTTCTGATTTCTTAGCATCTTTATATTTTCCCACCTGTCTGTCAGCTCCTCTGAGGGTATTTTCCTTCTTGAAGCTAAACTGTGCAACACAACTAAGAGAAAGCAAACAGAAATTTCTTCAATCACTCTCATTGCTTAAAAATTCATAATCATTTCTATAGCCAAAGGCAGAAAAGCTAATTATTTACTGTCCCAAGCAGTCTCAGCACCTCCTGGGAAAATGTGCTGTTGAGCCGGCTGTGCTGATGCATCTGCAGCTCCCATCGCTGGGGCCCAAATGTGCCAGCATCACCAGTGGGACTTCTTCAGCTTTGAACAGAGCTGCTGCAGCAGGCTAGCTATAAGGCAGAGGAGCTCAGCCACCAGGGACTGGGAAGACAGCAGCATCTAGCTTCTCTCTCTAGTGAACCTTCTGGCCATCTTCATATTGGCATTCACAGGAAAGTGAGCTATTTAGGAAAAGATTGTCATTTTTCTCCTTTCAAAGTGCAGCCCATTTAAGCTTGGTACATAGGATATAATGGAAAAGGAGCACCAGTAGAATTCTGGCTGATGCAAGCAAATACCTGTCCAAAATGATTCACTGAGTTGTGGCTTTGCCTTTCTGTTTATGTGTTTGTTTGCCTTTTATGGAAAGATGCCCAGCTCTGGTTACTGCTGTGAGAGATTTGGACTTGCTCTCTATCCCACATTATATTGCTGTCAGATTCCACTGGAAGATCATCTATACAGGCATCCTCTTCCTCATCCTTTTGAGGCAACTCTTTCCCTCTCTTTCTTATGTGTTTTCACAATCTGCCTCTAAACTGAGTTCTGATCCAACATTTGTGACTTCTTTGTAACATGTTCTGAACCAAAAAGACCTTTCCCTCAAAATCTCAAATTCTTTGAACTGCCCCATTCAAATTCCCAGCAGACTCCTCTTTCCTGTCCTTCTCTTGCTTTTTGCTGTCAACTGGAGTCGACTTGCTACATTTCTCTGTAAAGACTGAGGAGGATAAACCTGAATACACAGCTTTTACTGTGGTCTCACTGTGGGCTACCTCAGGCACTGTCTGCTGTTCTGCACTGGAACAAGAAAAATGGTCAGAGAGCTATAATATGCAGTAATTTACCTGATCTCTGGCAAGCTTTAATTACCATTGCTGATTAAAAAGACCTGGGAAAGTGAAGTGTGGATGATGGGGATCTAGTAGAGGTGGACGGTCAGGGGTGATAGATCAGGCATGACATGATAGTACAGAGAGGATAATGTGCTGTCAGCACTGGAGCTGCATGTATCAGAACTAAGAGAAGCAGCAGATCTGAGACAGAAGTGGTGGGAACGGCTCTGCAAGGCAGAGAATGAATATGAGGGAACAAGATGTGAAATGGAGAAGAGGGCATTGGGATGGTAAACATATCTATGATTGGCAGGTGCAAAAAGGTAGACTCATTCCTTTTCACAGTGAATGTTGTGGAAGGGACTGTGCTATTCTTAACCCTTGGAACTAGATTAGGCTATTGTGATATGCATTATAAATCAACTAAGCATATATGTAGTCCCAGCCATGTTTCCAAGACAGCCAAACTTCTGCCAAGGACACCCCACAAAGGTGCTTGTGGATTCAAGCAAAAGGCAGAGTCTTCATTATGGTAATTCAGTCTAGACTTCAAGACATCCAAAGGGCTGCTCAGAACTCTGCCCTACTATTGCTCCACTGTGCCCTTTCCCACCTTGGCTGTGCCCAGCTCCTAGATGTCCCAGCTCTTCCTTCCATCAGGCTTTGGCTTCCTTTCGCAGCCCCATCTCAAGACTTTCTCTCCGTGCCCTGAGCACAGCAGCCACTCTGTCAAGGCCACTCTGTCTCCTGCCCTGCTTGTGAGGGACAGTGCCACCTCCTCCGAGCACCCATCTGGGGTACCTGGCTTGCACAGCTGGGGCTGAAGCCAGCCCAGCTCACCAGCTGTAGGGAAAACCTCTGGGTAGTTAAGCCTGCTACTGTTTCTGGCAGAATAATTATATACTGACATGTGCATGGGAAGTTTCTACCTTTTCACGTGTTTTCACTGAGAGAATTGAGCGTTGTTTCCCAGGGTTACTATGAGCTAATAGACTGCAGGCATGGAGCAATGACAGGATTTTTCCCTTGTGAAGGCACAGGACTAGTGACTTTCCCCTGCAAGGACAGCCCTATTCCCTTCTTCCCATGCTTTCACTCTCCCATCCACCCAGCACAACTTGATGTTGCATTGATTGAGTAAATTGTACAGAAGGATGCAAACATCTGGGTGTTGGCAAAGTGTCTCCCATATGGCCAACACTCTTGCTTCCTTCTTTTTCAAGATGAAAGGGTCCATTTTAAAGCCAGTTAAAAGAATATTAGAGAATTGATCCGAACACAACAAAGTGAATAGGCCGAGTTACATTTTCATCCTTTACTGCCCTCTATTGAGAATGGATACATCTGCAGAAAAAAATCTAAACTGCAGTTAATAACAACAAAATTCAGCATAGAGTTTTATCTCCACAAAAAACCACTATTTTTAAAAGCCCATATGTTCAGTTCCAAACAAAGCTTATAATTTTGCTTTTTGATGTATTTGTTAATGCATTATTTTTAGGTTCCATACATGAAGGCAAAATCCTTCCCTGGGAAATGCTTACGGAGAACCTGTTATATTAATAACCCAACTAATGACCAACCTGTTACAATAACCCAAAATAATCCATCTGGGACATGGTGATGCCAGGTGGAAGCTGCTTGGAGGGCTCCATGTACAATGTGTTCCACATGCATTATGGCAAAGGCCCTTCACTTTCCCCCTGACCTAATCAGCTCAAATGTCAGTGGATGAAAGGGCCATTAGCTATACTAGTCATGCTTGGAAACTAGAATGACGATGCATTTACCTAAAAAAAAGGTAAGAAGAAAATGTGCCTCTTGACTTTAAAACCACTTTCTGGTTGAGTGATTCCTTTGCAGCATCATTCCTTCTTTGGCAGTATTTGTGGAAAAATGTAGAGGAACAGAATGAGTTATAGTGATGCTAGCAAAAAGAAGACAGAACAGATTATTATGTCCTGTATTTTTCTACCACTTTATCATCTGAAGAGCTCTAAAGGTTTACAAATACAAACATCAAAATTATTTGCAAAGTAATTACATGGAGGTAATCATCTGAAAAAGCAGAATGGACAAGCAAAGATTAAATTTGGTTTTGTTTTACATAAAGGGAAATTTGAGGAAAAAAAAATCAAATCTAAACTGTTTAGGTCTAAAGCCTGAAACTAGAATCCTCCATCTCCTCTTTTCCTTTCAAACAAAAAAATGTTCACAGGTGTTTAGCACTTTCAGCTATATAAAGGATGGCAGGGGATTCATATTGATAAACGACATGACCTAACATTTTTTTGAGGTGAAAGTGTCCCACTGTGATTTCATCTTCATTGTGGAATTTAAGAGTGAAAAATTATGTGTTCTGGATAAAGCTGTGATGATTTGAAGATGAATTAGCAAGAAAATTCCACCTATTTTGGATGCTGATTCTAGATAAGAGTTGGAGAAGATTCACTTCTCTGGGCTTTCTTCATTTTCCCACTATTTTGATAGGTGCCCACTGATGTTTCAAGGTCCTCTTCTGCCAGTGACCCTAAGCTATGACAGGCTTCCCCCAGCCCAATTTACTTCTTCCTCCCTTGTATACAAAATGGTGTAATTTTTACAGAAGTTGTATTTTCTTAACTATCTTCTGCATCCCAGATCCATAAAATGACTGGCTTACATTCCAGAAACACTAGTCCTTCAGTGTAAATCTCAGCACCCTGAATGGGGAGCTGGGATCTTAAAAAACAAAGCCCTCTGCTCCTAGAGCTCTTATGGCATTTCATAAAAGCAATAATCCATCTTTTGCCAAGCAAGGATTCTCTCCCACAGACCATCTATGTGGTTTCCATCTGCACATTAATTGGAAACTGCTTGGGGTAAAAAAGTATTTATATGTTTCGAATTGCAGCTGTTCCCATGCTCTGGCAAGGTGCAAGGGAGCTCTTTTCCCACAGTCCAGCCCTCCAAGGAGGAACCACAGGCTGACTGCAGACCTGGAGCACTGAAACTCTGGGGCATTTGGGTGGTATCAGCTGGGCTGAGGTGGAGCCGTGTGCCAATGCTCACTACACAGAGCAGTGTGCCTGTTTGCTCTTGGGCAAAGGGCTCTCTGCTGGGCACACTCCTGCCTGCAAGTCTTCAGCAGTGTCTCCTTCTCTCTGCCAGCTGTGGTCGAAGGAACATGTATTGTTTCTGTCAGGTAAACATCTTTAATGATGACTTCCTTTGGGCACATAAGTCTTGAAACACCTGGGAGAAACCTAAAAGCACAGATGAGAACCCTCAGCACAAAAACTAAGCTGCAAAGCATCAGAGGCTGAGCAGATAGAGCACTTCTGTCTTACTCAGACTCTCTCTGGAAACTGGGACTTGCCCATACAGAAAATTACAGGGACCCTGAAGAACAAAAATGATAACAGGTAGATAGGCTTTGCATTGGTCTTACCTGGAATGGCCCAGCAGTGGCTTACACTCAATCAGTTTATCAAAACAGCTTTTCCCATGTGCAAGGGCTAACAGCTTTGGCAACATTCATCCTCAAGGAGCACTCACAGAGCAGATCTAAGGAAGATTTTACTCAAAAACTGCTGTGGCATCTCCTCACTTAGGAAATGATAGGCACAAAAAACTGGAGAAGGGGCTTAGATGGCCTGTATCCTAACTGGAAAACTGTTTTGCAGACTTGCTCTCTGTGCTGATCTTCCTTGCAAACTCATCTTGGTATCTGTAAAAAAAAAAAAAAACCCAACATTTATAAAACATCAGAGCAAGTTTATCCATGACATGAAAAACATTCAATGTGTATTATTATAGCAATGGATCCAGATGGTGATCTACTGCAGCTTAGTAACCAGAAAGATTTTTACGCTGCTGTGAGATAAAAATTTTCCCAGGTCTGAAATCAGAGGAATTGACTGGCAGTCTCTCTGCATCAAATAAATAATGCGAAGAGACAAATGGAATATTAATTGTTATGATTAAAGGAGTCAGCAGGTTAATTTTAATATAATGTAAATTACATTAAATAATTCTTAATATTGAAAAATTCCAGGTTTTATGGAAGGGATGGTACATAGCTAAATGCTATGCATCAGTTTTCCATTGCTACAGGGATTTCACTGCAATGTACTTAAAACCCCATCCTATGTTTCAGCAGGGCTGAAAGCCTGCTAGTGCTTTGAAGGGATGAAAGCAAATGAAATTGAATAGCAAACAAAAAAAGTCCAGACTTGATCAGTGATGATGAGAGAATTCCAACTGGGTCCACTGGGGAGCAATGATCAAGAATTAAGGTCTTGATTTTTTTTTAAGCTAACAAATGAAGCTTCTTTATTCTACTTAAATGGGATAAGAAAAGCCCTATTAAAGGAAGCTAACAGTTGTACTAATCTGCAAGCCACATCCCTATTGGCCCCAGCAGGTGAAAAAAGGAAAGACTTCTAAAAATGTTTAACAAAACCCACAGAAAATGAGAAGAGCAAGAGATAACTCTAAAATGTGCAACTTTGTTTCTGTGGAAGAAGAAAAAGGTCTGTTTTCATAACTGAGTGAAGAGGCAGGAGCATGAGGTGCAGCTCTCATCCTTTGCACTCCAGCCTCCGGAGTTTACAGTCTGCAGGCTGGCTGCAGAGGGGCTCTTGCCAGGTGTATGAAGGTGGCCTGGGGCTCAGGGTTTTGCCCTTTTTTTTTTCCTTTGGTTTTGACTGAGGATTTGATCCCCCCAGGCACCTGCCTTACCAGGATTACTTGCATTTCTGGCATGACTGATCTCAGCAGGTGGCTCTATGAGGGCAGCATGCCCATTCCTGGGCAAGCTGAAATATTGGCCCTCTCTGCTGTCACATTGGCAGCCTTTAATGCATGCTCATCTCCATATAAGTATTGCTTAGGCTCCAGATTTGGCCAGTTTTGAGATTACTGTGCCATCTGTAATCTGTACCCTCTCCTGAATCTCTGGCTGGCTCGCTGGCTAAGGGGATCTTTCAGCACTCCTGCTGTATCTCCTCCATGCCCATGTGCTCCTGGTGGCACCATTCAGTGTCACTGACTTGACTATAGCTGACAGGGAGAGAATAGCTGTGAAGATGTGTCAACATCCCTGGCTGCCAACATGTGGAGGCAGCCTGAATGCATGCCCAGGACTCCTTGGGAATTAAGATGTGGCTTCTAAATCTTGTGGCTGTCTCTGCACAGCCCTGGTGACCTGTGCTGGCTGGATTAGTGACAGAGTAAGGCTGTGGGGACACTTTCCCAGGGCTGGTGGACTAATCTCTCAGCAGGGGAGGAAAGAGAGGAATAGCACGAGCAAGATAAGAGGGAAGATCCCTTGGCAAATGTGTAGCAATAAGTTAGGAAGGAACCATTGCTCTGAGAATTGAGGACATCATGACCTCGTTAGTCTAAGACACAGAAAAGACAGGGGGTGGCATGGGGTGTGCAGGGACGAAGGATAAAACTTCACCCCATTGTAGAATTACATAAAACAATACTTGAACCAGAGTCTTACTTTAGTCTTTTTTTTATATGGACCAAGCCCAGCTGTGAATTGATAACCAAAATACAATTTTGTCCTCATCTCAAGTCAATGTTTAAATGCACATGATGAGGAAGAACTCTCAGTAGGACCCTGAGCTCATTAAGAAGAGAAGGCTCAAGGGGAATCTTCCCAATCTGTAGAAATACTGAGTGAGGGAGAATAAAGAACCCAAAACCTGAAATACAAGTACTGAAATATGGTAAATCCAATTTATACTTAAAACATATTTACTATGAAAGTGGTCAATCACAGGAACAGGTTGCTCAGAGAAGTTGTGGAATCACCATTTCTGGAGGTATTCCAAACCCAACTCCACGCAGCTTTTTGCAAAGTGCTCCAGCTGACCCAGCTTTGAGCAGAGGGATTGGACTAGATGGGCTCTATAGAACCCTTCCAGCCATTTTTTCCCCTTTATATCCCCAATCTCATCATGGATTCAAATTGCACCCTCTTGATGAGACCAGTACAGCTCTTCAACTCCTGCTCCACAAACACATGTGAGATACCCCATGGAGATGCATGTTTTTACATGAAGTTCACAAATCCTCCATGTCTTAGACTTTTAGGTAAATATTTGCCCCTAAAATTTCAAGCTATAAAGTGCTTCCAGACTTGCTATCAATGATTGCATTAAACAGAGCAGCAATGGCTAAAACGAGGGGTCTTTCAATGAGCCTTGGAACTTCCAGCTCCTGCACACAAACCCCATTAGTGCAGAATTGTGACACAAAATAATGAAGTAATTTATCCAGGCTAAAATAGGTCAGAGTTTTGACAGT
Organism: Molothrus aeneus; assembly: GCF_037042795.1. NCBI lineage: Eukaryota > Metazoa > Chordata > Aves > Passeriformes > Icteridae > Molothrus > Molothrus aeneus. The sequence goes on along the minus strand of NC_089649.1, from coordinate 26,398,665 downwards.
GATTTCAGTGAAAGTGTGGTAAGGTCCTTTGGGTTTGGCTATTTTTTTCAAAGAACCAAACCTGATTCCTAGTACAAGGAAGCATGCCCAAGTTACATGGCTCTATATTTTAAATAGAACTTCTTTTTAATAACCTGGATTTAATGTGTTTTACAATATATTTATTATCTCACACTGTGATATTTTGTAACTTAGATTTTCAGCTAACGAGTAGCTCATCTAATGAAAATAATGATTTTTTCATGCTGTACTACATGGAAACTTAAAGTATTTCAATTAAACAAACCACCTCATTAGTGTGCCTTGATAACATAGTTGAGTTTTCTTTGATATGGTCAGAAATATCTAGCATGCTTTTGGGATGCAATCAAACTCTCCAATAAACTTGTTGCTAAAGACAGCTGCTAGCACCATGTATTTCTTGAGCAGTCAAATGACCTAGTTTAGAAGTGTTTGAAGCCATTTTATGCTCTGGAAGGAGAACAAATTAACCTTGTTTAACAAGTAGTTTTCAATTTGTGTTCAAGCACTCTTCTGCACTCTACCATCTCTGGAGCAGTAGCATGGCCTTATTTCATCCTTCCTCTTACATCTCCTATATACTTAATGCTACAGCTTTGGAAATCACCTCTCATCTGCTGCATGGACCCTGGGAGGGGGTAGTGTCATTGCACTCAAAATGCATTTGAAGCCTAAGTCCTGTTATCTGAGGTCTGTTTCAGTTTTTTTGTACTTTATGAAGAGCTAAAAGAAAATCAGGGTCATTGTTACTTTTCCCTCAGATTTATTTTGCCTGTTCCTTTTAAAGGCTTGTTCAATTGGATATTGCCAAGATAGCAGAGAACTCTGCAGCAAACCCCCAGCTTTTGGTTGAGACAAGACCAAACTGATCTTTTTTGCAGAAGGTTTCTGTGGCTGCAGCTATTTCCATTGGGATGTGGGGTCAGAGCTGTGGCTATTATAAATCAATGTATCTCTGTCCAGGGAGCTGTTTTTTATCAGATGGGGACCTGGATTCACATTTCCATAGTTTCTCTGAGAATGAGCATTTCTGGATAATATTCTTTCTATAAGGCTAGTGTACATTGAAGTTACAGTGAGTTGCTGCCTTTTAGGCTACTCCCTTGAAAAGGGAGTATTCCCTTGAAAAACTTTGTTCAGATTTGGATCTCATTATAGGCAAAATGATTTGCAGAAAATATCTCTGATTTTTGAAAGTAATTAGCTACTCTCTCATCAGCTGCAGTAAACCACACATTTAACACTAGATAGCTTCACCATTTCCAAGCAGTCACTATAAAGGAAAAGCAGAGAAAGGCATTTAGTTCATGTGCCAGCTCACCTGTACTAACCTTTCCTGTCACTCTACTCTTTTGTCAATTCTTTCAAATAGGACATAAGTGTGGCTTTTTATCACTGTGAAAACCACATTAAGCAACAAACAAGCAAGCTTTTCACACACAAAATTTAACTGGTGCACTGTTACATTTGGGAAGCTACATGGTATCTCCCCATCTACATTCTTTCTCCCTCAGCAGCAAAACTAAAGTGTACCTTGTTAGTTTTCTATTCCAGTTAATTTTGATGACCTCTGTTCTCAGCAGATAAGGTCTTCATCCTGCTGCAAAGAAATATTTACAGCCAACTCTCCTCCACCTTTGCCTGCCTGTTATAAATCCTAAATTCTAAGATTAATGTAAATTGGCAGTGTCCCTTTAATCAAAATTTAATGCTTGTCTTCAATCTCCTCAAAGCACTTAAAATCTAGCTGCTTTAGAAGGGAGAGAATCATTAGCGCTGCTGTCCTCCGCTTCCCAGCAAGCAGGAGGTTTGACCATGGGGTGTTACAAAAACGGGGATGTTGTGTTGCCCTCCACAGAGCCCTATTTGGGATCAACCTGTTCAACTTCTGCTCTTTTTGCTGCTCACAGGGAAGAGGGTGCACAGCAATCAGAAAATCTGCACAAGAAGAAGATGAAGCCAGCACTTTCATTCAGAAGTTCAGAGCAGGCCCTTCTTGGCACCTGCCATCTCTGTGCAGACAGGTACTAAAATTCACATCTAACTGTGTCAGAAATACTGCATTCAGCTGTCTCAGCTTCTGTCACAGGCATATCTGCTGATCAGCCAGTTAGTCTGGGATTTTCATAGGAGATTGGTTTCCATTGAGTCATTCTGATTCCTGGACCTGTGAGAAGCCAGGCTTGCAGCTTGGCAGCCAAGTGCTTAGAAATCTGGCTGTGAGCCCCTCTGAAAGTCTGGCCTTAAATCTGCAAATATGCAACTCGGAAACCACCGGAAGGAGCAGCCAGTCTGATGCCAAGCATAAGCCAAGTTTTTCATGAAAAAATAATACCTTCTGGGTTTTTTGTAATGCACAGCAAAGTACAGTGTTGCAGAAATATTTTGTAGGCAGCTTTTTGTACAGTAACCTGCTGCTCTACAGGCATGGCTACCTAACGTTGGTCCAGGCATTTCTTTCAGCCTAGTGTCACATCTTGTGTTCTGTCAGTGTGATGCTTTATGATTTAATATGCTACATTGTTTGCTTCTCAAGCCATTTAATTTTTCTTCCAATTTTCCTTCAATTGAGGTGAATTTGCATTATTTCTGTGTTACAAAACCTCATAAATACAGAGGTTTATGGGTACCTCTAGGCCTTAATTGTTTCTTGCTGAATACCAATAAAAATGTATCTGGACAGATACATATTTTAATGTGTCCCTAATTATTAATGTACAGTTAAGATTGTACCTAGCAAGGAATATCCAAAGCCCCATGTGCACATATTTACTTGCTTGCTTTCTCTCTGCTTCTTTCCCTTTTGCATCTAAAGTGTGTAGAATTGTTCTGGGCTTTTACCTTTGGAGAATTTGGTTTAATCTGACTTACACTGTAAGCAAAATTGAGTTGCAGAAGATCATTCTAATTATTGGAAGTATTTGCCTAATCTTTAGCATGTTATAGCCTGGCCATTACCATTTACAGTACATTACAGTTTTAGCTTTTAAAATATGTTCACAGCTGGGCAGTGCCTTGATAGCTCCTCCAGTGAAATCTGGTGTGAGGGGAGTGTAGGCTGCATACAATAAATACAGCATGACAGTCTAAAGGGCAGGAGACTTGGTCCAGTGAATGTGCAGTAGATCATTGTTTGAAGGTGAATGATTTTACATGTAACTAGCTATTCAGAACACACATCCAAAGGGATTTTTACCTTCATGTCTTCTTGAAGAATGAAGGCATTTATGGAGAAGTAGGGAAAGGAGACACAGGGAGAAGATAGGAGGCAGCTCATTCATAGATTTAGCATAAAGATATGGATGCACTTAACTGAAGAAGGAAGGAATGATGCTTTCTTCTCTCTTCATATGATGAAAATAAAAAGTGATCGGGATAGATTTTTGTTATCCTCTGGGCATTAAAAGCTTAAATGCAAAATGCATGACTTATTATATCTAGCCAAACCTTAGGGGTAAATAGGCAGTATGGGGAATTAGTTGTTGTTAATTGGACTTCTGAGCTGAATTCCCAGGGTGCTGCACTGCCAGCATATCCCTTTTGTTTTAATATTGAAACAGGGAGAAGCCAATTCTATGATGGATTCATTCCACTATAGAACAGCAGAGCACGCTAAATCATCTTCTTCAAAAGAAGCTGCATTTGTTGAATGTAAATATTTTAGGGTTAATTTCTGCATGTACTGTGTAAGGTATTTGTTTCTCCATTGAGCATTTTGAAACTGTAAAGTAAATCTTCAAGTAGCATAAATTGCCTAATTGTTCTCTAATATTTGAAGATATGAATTGCTGTTCCTTAAGCTATTGTATTTAGGTCACATTTTCTATGTAGTTTGGGGCAGTCAATTCTGCTGCTGGTGAGTTGACCTCTTCTGAATTCCATGGCAGTGAGTGTGCTTTCATTGATACTAACAAAACATGCAATCTCAAAAATCATATTTCATATTGTTTTGTCAACACTATACACAGTGTTCCTCCTTTAGGAAGTTTTAACAATAATCACAAGAAAAGCCCCAAAACCCAAAGATATCTCACAGATTCAGGAGATCCAGAAAAAATAGTCTTTGCATCAGGCTTTTGTTGTCTAGCAGCCAGTCCAGTCTCACATGCTGAAAAAATTGATAAAGTACAAATCCCCAGAGCCAAGCAGAGGCCACAGGTCACACCTCCTTCAGCAGCCTGTTGTAGTTGATGCTCCTTGCACAGCTAATTTTCACTGGTATAATCCAAAAGGTAACTGAGAAAAACAGGCTTCTATTGCATGTTTGACTTGGTAAAACATCATGGAGAAATGTTCCTAGTACTCCTGAAGTGCTCAGAAGAAAAAACTGGGAGATGTTTGTATGAATTATAAACTCCTCAGAGAACTTAAGCAGCAAAACCTTCCTGTACTGTTAATATATCTTTAAATCATTAGGACAAATATCATTTTTAGAAGGTACATTACTGCATTATTGACCTTTCTTCATTCTTAATCTCTCCCCCTCATCCCTTATAGTCAACATTTGCCGTAGTAGGTAGCCCTTCCTATTTTAAAGAACAAAGCAACAGAAAAATGTCCAAAATTCCAGATCACTCTGATGCTTAACCTCTCACTCAGTGGTTTGGTCTCAGTCAATTCAAAGGAGTTTTATTGTTTATTAGACTTAGATAGAAACAGAATCTATCCTATACCTTTCTCACCTGTTCATGGGATCCATGTCAATTTATGGCAGATGGTTTTGAATAATTTCTCGTGGAAAGGGGCAGCTATACAGGGCAGCTAGTATTTGGTGTTCACTACTCTCCCAAAACTTGCACAGATAAAGAATTGTACTTTAATTCTCTTTACAGAGTACCTAAAATTTTATTAAATAGTAACATCAATTACATTTCTTTTAGAACAGGGAAGGCTGGACTTAAACCAGTTAGGGCTAGTATTTAGGGAGCTAGATTATTAAGGTATTTGGGAGGTAACACTGAGTGACCTGCAGACATTACATTAAAGATCTCCAAAATCATGGTCACCACCACCAGTGCCCACATGGCTGATTACGCTGCCCTTAATTAAGTGATTGACCTAAGTCTGCCACAGGAAACTGGCAGTGAGAATGCTTTTCCCCTTTGATCCTGGGCACAGGCACATCCTCCCTCTAAGGCAGGGAAAATTCGGCCGTGCCCCTCGCCTTGGGTGGCTGCTCTTGGGGGAAGGAGCAGTGTGAGGTGATGATCCCAAGCAGCTCTGGAGACATTTCCAGTGTGAGTCTTCCCAGAGATGTGAGATGCCTACAGCATAGTACACACTGCTGGGGAAAGATTGCCTCTGTGTCCTTGTTGCCTGGATGGTCAGAAGGCTTAGATGTGAGAAGCAGACATGGTTTAGCTTTATTTGGCACAAAGGGTGAAATGCAGTTTTCACAGCCTGGAAGAGCTGTGCAGAGCCCCTTTATTTTTCCATTGCTCTGTGTGGAAGATGCATAGCCCTTCTTATCATAGCTTATCACAGCTGCACCAGGAGAACTGACACAGGGGATGTTGCAGGCCAGGGACCCTGACTTCAGCCTGGGGGCTGATGAAAAGCAAACGTGAGCTGTCACCATGAAGAATTCACATCTCAGCTGCTTGTGCTGCCCACGGGCTCAGTACCTTCCTCTGTCTTAAACACTTTCCACAGGGGAGGGGGAGTGCACACAAAGCCTGTTTAATTAGGTGTTGTATAGGAAGGATGAACTCTTTCCCAAGTGAGATGGAGGATTGCATGTCTCCTCCAGATGGTGAAAGTCTTTTTTTTCCTTTAAGGCAGGAGAAAATAAGCAGGTGTGAGTATGGGACCTACCTGTATTGGTTTTAATCGGCAACTTTAGGCAAACTTAGTGTTCTCATCAGAAAAGGGGAAAAATAAACAGCTGAGCACTGTGATTCATTTACACTTCAAATATACTTTGAGTTGGTTATTCCTCAATTAATCAAATAACTGGTGTATCCCTAAAGTAGTATAAAGTGACACACTGTGTGAAATCAATTTTCCCTTCCAAAATCATTAAATTCAGTAGCCTGTGACTACATCCCTGCTAATTCTAGTACCGGTCCTTTCATCCTCCATTAACTTTGGCACGCCTAACAGGCTGTCAAAAATAATTTCCCAGAACGTAAATAATTCAGAAATTAAAAATTAATAAATAATAACAGAGAGCTACTGGGAGATAGACTGGGTCAATTAGTCAGCTCTGCATTCTGTTTCTTCGCAGCAGGGGGGCAGCCACATTCGTTACTAGAATCTTTCCTCCGATTCCTAGGTCTGATTTACGGCTCTTCATTACTGGATCCAGTCAGACACAATTACCTCCATCACTATCTCAGTTCCTAACTTCAAAGAAACACACATTTTCTTGTCTGCTTTTTTTCTCCTTGCAGCAGCCTCAGCTTGACGTCCCTGGAATTTCTTCCATGCGGACTAATTAATAAGACTTTGACTTATCATATTCACTTCTCTTCTTTGATGTCCTACCTTAGTCAATCATCCTATTTAATTAGAATTTCAATGATAACTTTACTTATCTCGTGGCTAGATGTAAATTAAAATAACGGGATTTTAATTCTCTTTCTTACAGGGTTATGACATTTTTGACAGAAAAAGTTTCAACCCAAATACGATATTATGTACTTCCTATGCTAGGACTGCATTCCACTAAATTGTTTTTCCCTTTGCTACAAAATAATTTTGCTTGTTTAACAAGCTCCACTGAAATGGAAATGAACTACAGCTTCTCATAACGTAATTTGCACAGGTCTGTGTTGTGGAAGGTTATGTTGATAGAAATTAGTATAATCAGATTGTGACACACACCACATAGTTAACAAGGAAAGGGAATGGGATTTTTAAGAAAAAAATCAGCTCTGGAGAGACAGTGGAGCCGAGGACCTCTTCTTTCTACCCTTTCAAACAGCTGCTAATACTTTGCCAAGATGTCTTGCTTCCTTTCCACATTTATGGATCTAATCATGTTGACTGTATACAAGCAGCACCTGAGGCTGGATTCTGACTTGAGTGAGACATTTCTAAAACACCTACTGATACACCGTTCATGGAAATGGTATCCTGCCTGTGACTTAACAGGAGCACCACACCTCTCAGCCATCACATCTTTTCCTCTCTGCAGCACCCAGTATGTGCTTGCCCACAGGCTTGCTTTCCTTCCTATGCCTCTTAGATTTTGCCAGTCTGGACTGGTACAACAGCAAGTGAATATGAGTGAAAACATGTCTCATTTTTTAATTGAAGCTTATTGTGGAGAAAAGCCCTAGAGGGATCCATGAAGAGAAGTTAATGGGGCAGTAGATCCCTCCTGGGGCCTGGTAGATTCCTGGAAGTGGTACAGAAGTGTGAGGAAAGTATCAAGGGATCCAGCCAGGCGTATGAAGCCTTTTGCCTTTGGGAACTCTCACTCTACTCTGTTGGAACTTTACATGTGACCAAGTAAATTGTCATGCACATAGATAGGAGCTTTCGGTAAAAAGAGAGATCAAGAGAGGACCATGTGGAAAAGAAAGGATGGTCAACGTACCAAGAATTGGTCTTAAACTGTGAACAAAGAGGTTTTCTGATGCATTAAACAGAATATGGTGACAGCCTGCTGGCTGGTGCAAAATATATTCCATTACTAAACTGCCATCAGAGATGATTATCCTTCCAATTGGATGTGGTGGCAAAGAGGTTTACAGTTTTACGCTGCTGATAACCAAGTACACCTGGAAGCCAGCCTCCAGTTTTCTCAATGAAAAGGCCCACAACCTCAGGTGCTATGCTTCTACTGACATCCTAGAAGGGAAAAAATTGATTTTATAGGATGCCACTGTTACTTTTCTACATTGTTGGGCTATGCATTCCCTTCATTGCTTTCAAGGAAAGAAGAAAACGCAGAAAGGGTTAACGAGACATGTTGGATGTGGAAAATGACTGGTCCCAAAAGAGACGTTTTGGTCCTGTGAAGAGGTAGGAGTAGCAGAGAACATGAATCACTTGACTAATCTGTACAAAATGGGCTTAGTGAGCTTCTGCTTCAAATCTTATCCCCACATTAGATAGCATTAAACCAGTTGTCATTAAGCTAACATTTCCATGTGCTCTGGTGAGCCGTTTGCCTGATAGCCCTGTTCCTCTTAAAAAAAGAGCTGAAAATGCTTGAAAAACTAGGCCAATACATCAGCAGAAGCAAATGGCTGGAATTTAATTGGCAGTTTCTAAAACTTACACAGGTTGAGTTTAGAGCCCAAGTGGAGTAAGTTCAAAAGCGTATCAATACTATTGTCAATAATCAAATAGTTACCTGTTGCACTGACAACATCTAAACTATTCTATCATAATTTAATAGTGTTGTTCTTTAACAATTGGATTCTGTTACCCTTTTATATTTAGGCATGATTATTTAATCTAATTTAATTGGCTTTCTTATTCCCCTCAGGGTTCTGGGCCTAGAAAGTTCATGTTAAATACTCTAATTGCTCTGAAATTTTCTTGTCTTCTAAAATATGCTCCTATTTTAAATATACCCTAAAATCTAGTTCATACATATTTTCTCTCCTTTCATGAATTAAAAAATAATTCTGGTGTCCATGATTTGCACTTAAAAAGAGTCAATAATTAACCAAAATAATAATTATAGATTGAAAACAGGGAGGATGCAGTACAACAAACTGTGAGTTACATAAATAAGGCCAGGAGCACACATCAAAGCTTTCTGAGCACCTGCTAATCTCCAAAAGCAGAGCTGAAGCTGCTAACGATGGCAGCAGCAGCACCCTACATGCTTAACGTGTGGGTCCTTGAGTGTCACTGTGGAACAGTGCTCAGGTCAGTGGAGCAAAAGAGCATTTGAGGGCTCACAGACAGAAGGCCCAACCCCATCCTCCTTGCAGATGGTGATTTCCCATTGATGCTGCACGAAGATTTTGACTGCGCGAGTCAGTATCAATTGTGGCAGCAGCCACAAGGCATTCACACACACACACCGTGAGAAGGAGGACTTGGTGTGGCAGTGGGAACACCACCACTGCCAGCAGAGGCTGGGGAGCAGAAGTGATGGAAAAGTGTGCTTTAAAACCTCTTGGTCTTTCATGTGTCAGAGCCAGGTGGCGGGATGGGATCCAGATCCATTAGTAAGGTCACATATAGATAGCAGAGGCCAGATGCTGGTTTCACAACACAGAGGGGGCTCTGCTCGTCGACATGCTCCCCAGCTTGGCAGGGACCGGGGTGTGGGATGGGAGCTGAAACAAACATCTGGAAGAAGTGTAGTTCAGGGAGTGTTTCTCCTTTCCTTCCTATTAATGAAAAGGTAAGGGGTTGCCAGAGGCACCTTCTGTGTATTTAGATTTTAATATGGCAGATCTGGCACCAGTGGAATGCTGTTTCTGGCTACTGACAAGCCATCCTATAGTCCCTTAGCTCTGGCTATTTCCTTTCTCTTCTTTTGTCAAGGGTCTACCAGAGGCTATTAAATGCATTTCATAGAACATTCTGAGTTCAAAGGGACCCACAAGGATCATTGAGTCCAGCTCTTAAGACAATATAGGCCCATACAGAGATTGAACCCACAACCTTGGTGTTGTTAGCACCATGCTCACACCAACTGAGATAAACTAAGGTCAGGAAATGTGACCCAGCTCAGGACACTTGGGCGATGCTGATGGATGAACATGGGGAGGATGTATTAAGGGACAGTTCCACTAGCTGTGTCTTTTTTTTCCCCTATGTTTTTCCTAGGTATCTGTGGCCTGGAAATGGGAAGTTGAGTTAATGGACCTTTGATCTGACCAGCAGAGAAAGGTGTATAACTTCATGCTCCTGTGTGAGCACATGACACAGTGAGTACAACAAGAAGGTGTCAGGCAAATATGGGGCAGAGGGGCAGTTTTGGGATCAGCCTGTCTGCCTGGTCCTGTGCCCAGGAAGGCCAGTGCTGGTTAGGAGTGAGGGCATCTCGAGGGTAACTGAGCCTGGCAAGGGCAGCCCTGCAACGCTCCAGGCAAGGCTTTCGAGGGATTCTGTGGGACCAGCCTTTCCTTGTGCAAGTATTGTATAAGACACACGGTTCCCAGGTGTGTCACGAGCCAGTGTGCCGTGGAAAAGCCTGTAGGAGTGACTTGTAATTGAGAGCTTAAACAGCAGGATGGGAATGGCTTCTGGACCCACAGCTACATAATTACCATAATGAAGCACAAACCTTTCTTTCCCAGGACAGAAGCCGATATTTTAGTCAAAGAGTTTTTCAGTAAAACATACAATAAATAAAACGGAGTCCCCGCGGCGCCCATTGCTCCGGCTCCCGATGCCGCCGCCGAGCGGCGCCCCGCCCTGCCCCGCTTCAGCCGTACAACATGGCGCCACCCGGCACCTCCGTGCCGTACAACATGGCGCTGCCCACTCGCCGCCCTGCCTGGTAGACGGACCCAGTGCGCAGGCGCTGCTATTTCTTCCGGCCTCCAGCGCGCCGCTATTTCAATGTTGCCCGCGCATTTCCGCTTCCTCTTCCGGGTCCGGCTGCGCCAGGTATGGCGGTGGGCGAGCGAGGCCTGTGGGTGCCCATCCGCCTCCATCCGCGGCCCGGCGGGCGGCAAGAGCGATCCGAGGCCCCGAGGGGCAGCGGGGATGGGCCGGCGGCGCTGCTGCTGCCCGCGCGTGGGCTGGAGCCGGGGCAGAGCCGCCCGGCAGAGAGGCCGAGGCCTCCGCGGGTGGGGCTCCCGAGCAGGGCCCGCGTCTCCCGGGGCTGCGAGTGGAGCTTTGTTGACTATAAAATACGGAGCTGCTAAAGCTTTAAGCAGTCTCTTAGGAGAACGTGACATGATCCAGGCAAGACTGGGATGTTTGAACAGTGTTCGAGTTAGTTCGGGTGAATTTTCATGGCGGATCGCATCGTGCCCGCTGTCAGGCGTTTTGTTCTTCTCTAGTACAGTTCTGCTGGTGTCGCTGATCAGGAAGGGCTTTAGTTTTATTAATATCGGATCGGCAGCTGCTGATTCACATCTGGCTCTGTACGGGTGATCCTGTGAGATGTGAATTCCTGTGTGGACATCCAGCTCTTAACTAGTGTCCCTTTGGTTTTGGTTTTTTTAGGTGTGAAAAATGGTGCAGCGCCTGACATACCGCCGTAGGTTGTCCTACAACACAGCTTCCAACAAGACCAGACTGTAAGTAAGACCGTGTGTAAGAAAACTTCTGTTGTAAACAGGTGATGCTTCACTTCCGATTGTTACTTTAACTGAGTATTTCTCTGCTGTGCTTAGATCCCGAACACCCGGGAACAGGATTGTTTACCTTTACACCAAGAAAGTGGGAAAGGCCCCCAAGTCAGCATGTGGGATTTGCCCAGGACGACTTCGTGGTGTGAGTATGATTATAAACACCAAAGGGTGTTGCTGTGCTGCAGCATTTCTTCAGAAAAAAGAGCCTTTCCAAGTTATACAATGGGCCTGTTAATTGACCAGTTCTTGTTGAAATAGCCTTTTTCTTTAAAATGTGCAAATCAAATGTTGTAAAGTTTACTGGCAAAATAAGCCCTGGAAGCTCAAACTTTTTTTAATGCTCTTGGTTTGCATTATTATTAAATATAATCTCTCGTTTTAGAAAGTCTGAAATTTTTAAAACTAGACAGGGCAACTCTATAGCAGATTTAAAAATGTAAATTAGACCTATAAGACTTGCAGAAAAAAAGGGTAAGCCAAGTTTATAAAGTATTTAGAAAAAAGGAATTAATGTATTTTTCTTCAGAAGGTTTTCTTGAAGTAACACCATTGCTTTTAACAGTTACAGGAATGCTTGAGTAATGTTGATCTTTGATCAGTTCCTGTCTTTAAAAAAAGGTCTTCTTTATAAACAATTTTTTTATTTTTTTAATGAACCTCTTGTTGAACCCCTGTGGTGGAATGAAAAGATCAGCTTAGGAATGTTGAGGATGGCCCATGCAATGAGCTGTGACCTTGGTCACTTTTTAGCATCTTCAATAGTAAACCTCAAGTGTTGCTGGTTTTTTTGTGTTTTTTTGTTTTTTTTTTTTTTTTTTTTTAACTATGAAAGTGATGTTGGTTTTTACGTGGCAGAGAAAAAAAATTTGTTGTGCCATGACACCCTTGTTTACTTTTTGCTGTCTGTAGGTCCGTGCTGTGCGCCCCAAAGTTCTGATGAGGCTGTCAAAAACAAAGAAGCACGTTAGCAGAGCCTACGGTGGCTCCATGTGTGCCAAGTGTGTCCGTGACAGGTAATTCACGCAAAGCCAGCTTTATTCCTCAGGTTGCTTCTTACAGATTTTTACATCTCTCCCAAACTTTGAAGGCTCTTGTCTGACACAGGTGATGGGAGATGGAGAGCGTGAGTGTGGGGCATGTCAAGCAATAATGTGTCTGATTTTTGTCCCTTGGATTTGAGGGAGTTCCTGTTTGTGGACCTCCTTTGTGGGGACTTTGTGTTATTCAGGATTTCTTAGTGCACTGTTGCATTGATACTAAACAGTCTGCTCATGCTGGATTTTTATCTTTTGTATTGACTGCCCATGAAAGATTATTCTGTTCTGTTATCCTGTTTTGCCTTATACAGATCTAATTGAATTTTTCACTTCTTTGTAGTGTTTTGGGATTCACAGGTATTACTTGGTTGTGTGTTTAGCAGCTTTATGTGGTTAAGCTTTAAAATGTCCTTTAGGCCTCACTGAACTCGGTTTTATTGTATAGCAATTGCATATCCTATGCTTCTTTGGCAAGTTTGAGGAAAAACATGACCATGACTGTGTCATCTCTGTGAATTGTAAACAAAGCAGATCTCTGGGGTCAGCAGTCTAATGCCAGGGTTTTTTTCATCTGTAGTGCCAGCATTTTTTTTTTTTTATTTTGGCATGTGTAAGTTTGAAGATTAATTACATTAGGCACCACTAAAGATGAGCTGTTACAGCTGCAGAGCCATAGCATAACTTTTCTGTGTTGAAAGCCACATTTTTTTCTGAGTGTTTTCCCAAACCCTCGATGAGCTTGGTGGGTAGTTCTTAGTGCATGAGTATGTTTTATTCCTACTGTGCCTAAACCAGAAATTACAGCCCCCTCCTTTCCTGTAATGGTCACATTTTCTCTTGCACCTGCTTAGGCATCTTTGACAGGTTTGTACTGCAGAAGTAGCCATGTGTACCAGATACTGACAGAAGGCATTTTAATGTTTAAGGGTAGAAGAGTGTGTAGAAGATGGTTCTGTGCTGTTAGCTCAGAACCATCAAATAGTCTGTTGGAATGTGAGTGCTGGTGCACAGATCTGTCACAGCTACCTGGTGGCCCTGCATGTCTTCCAGAAATAGTCATATTTGGGCATGACTTGACCTGCTAGGCTTTTCCTTGTTGATGTGCAAGGAGCATTAATCCTGACAGGGAAAGTATTCCTGGTTTTGATAACTGAATGCACGTAGTTTCCTGTAGTTCTGAGGAGGAGAGCTGACCACGACTCGTCACACCAATTCTGACTTCAACAGAATTAAATTAATTCTCCAGTTAGGAGTTCTGCTTTTTGCCTTTGAAGTTCGTGAGGATGGTAAATTTTCCCATGATCAGCCATCAAGTATTCCCTTGCTTGCCTCCAAGCCACTTACCATAAATTTGCAGGCACCGTAGGCTGCCATCCCCAAACTGCTGCATTCATGCAGTGCTACCGTCCCTCTTTTGCTGCTGGCAAGAACAGCAGTGGGTTCCCTTTTTATGTAACTGTGGAGCTAACACCACATGTGCAATGAATGTGGGAGATGGCAAAACTAATTGTAATTTGTCTTATTTTTGTGTTTATATAGTAAATAGATGCATATCCTAAAGTAGTTTTTCTTTTCCAGGATCAAACGAGCGTTTCTTATCGAGGAGCAGAAGATCGTTGTGAAAGTATTAAAGGCACAAGCACAGAGCCAGAAGTCAAAGTGAATCTATCTGTAGTTTCAGCCCAATAAATGAGATCTCCACTTCTCTTGTGTCCTGTCATTCCATGTGTGACTCAAGGCTGGTAGGACCTGCTGCTTCTCCTAGGTTGTACAGTGCAGAGCTGGGTTTTGCTGCAACAGAACCTGTAGGTCAGGATGCTCTGTTCAGTGCTGGCTGCTGGAAGGAAGTCTGGTTCAACAGGACTCTCAGCTCAGGCTCAGTCATGTAGAGGGATTGGAATAATTTTCAGCAGTGCAGGTTTTCTTTCAGCAGCTGTTTATGAAGTCATTGGAGGACCTGGCTCAGAAGAAAGTTAAGACTTTGAAAAACACTTGCAAACAGAAGAGGACGGGTAGTATAAGCTTAAGGTAGATTTTTTTTTAAATTGTATGTGGTATTACTCAAGTGAGGGCAGAGAGAATAGTCAAAGCCAGTGCTGCAGTGCTGTATCCACCAGACAGTTGCCTACTGCTACATCTGAATCTCTGGAAGAAAGCTGCAGCTGCTGTATCCTGCTAGGACACACCTGTAAAGGCTTCCTGATTTAGAGTAGCAATTTGGGCCTCTGGTATTGAAATTTGAACCAAAGTTTGTTGGTTTATCATCAGGGATGTAATTGTAATGTAAAAAGTGAAAATGGCTTTGCTTCATTCTGTTCTGTAGAGAACTCTAAATGTGTCTCTTAATGCTGTCCAGGAGTGTTATAATGCAGTCAGGATAATTCTTGCTTTGCCTGTGGAGTGGTATTCCTCAGCCCCAACTCTGAATTTCGAACTGCTTTTAGTATCTGACAGGCATCTATTTCTACCTGTTTTTAAACAATAACTATTTTTTCACAAAGTAGTGAGTTCTACCATGAGAATGAGGAAGGAGGGGAAACAACTGAGCACACAGGCTTACTGGGAGCCACATAAAGGGGTTTCTAGGGTTGCTGTGGAGTCTGTTCAGGCTATGGCTCAGATGTGTGCAGGTTGCTCCTGAGTACATGCTGCCTTTTAACCCTGCCTAGCTGTCAGCTGCACAGGCAGCCAAGGGACAGAGGACAGAAGGCTGAGTTGAAAAGCTCTTCTGGTGGCAGTGAGCTGGTGCTTTGGGTGAGGAGCGTGGCTGCTCTCAGCTGCCTCCTGAGTGGGACAGCAGGCGGTGGCTCTGGTCCAGGATCAGTGATTTAATACTGTGCATGATGAAAGGAGTTGTACCTCCCCAAGGATTTCTTCACAGTGTCCCAAGGAGTTAAAAAATAGTCAATGTTCTCAAAATGGATAAATGTAGCTTGAAGTATGTGAACCATTTCTCCTCAGCTCAGGTGCAAAGGCTGTAGCTCATTAAAGGAGGTTTTGAGCCTAACATTACTACTCTTAACATTTTTGGGTGCTGTTACTATAGTTACTTTAAGGTTAACATTTCCTTAGTTGTCTTACTTTTCCAGTGCAAATTTTACTACTTTAGCATGCTGGGAAAAAAAAAAAAAAGAAGCCACTAGGGCAGTTGTGTGCAACCTACCTTTGTTTTGCATTAAAGACTGTGAGAGTTTTCCTTCAGGCTTTTGGAAAGAAGTAGAAATGGAGGGAGAATAATTTTGGAATAATGAGGATAAATGTAATAAACATCTGTTGACAGGCACTGCAAGGGAGATTCTTCCAAGCAGGAAAGGTAAGACTGAAAACAGCTAGCTGTAAATGATATGATTGCACCAGGAGGCAGCAGTTAAGAGAACTGGTATTGCCACTACAGGTAGAAATCAAAGCAGTCCTTAGGCAGTGTTCCAGTGAAATGGTAATAAGGCCCGTAATTATTTTAAAACTGAGCAGTTGGCTGCTGTGTAGGAGTGGGGCAGACATTTGGGGAAGGGCAGTGCAGTGGGAAGTGGGCTGGGTAGCATGGTGAGGTGGACGAGTTCAGCTGGTGCGTGTGCTTTGGGACGCGCTCCTGTACCCTGAAGAGTTCTTCCCTGCCCCTTTCCTTAGAGAGGCTTCCACTCAAAAGGGGGAGTTTTTCTGACGTGCTGCTCTCCGAAGCGAGCTGAGGACAGAGGCAGCAGGGGCCTGGCTGGGCTGGGCCGGGCTGATGAGGTGTGTGCACCCTTACAGGGGCGTGTGAGATGGGCTGTAACACACGGTAGTACCCTGTTGCTCTCAGCAGCGACTGCTGTGATGTGCCTTTTCCTTCCTGCGTGCAGCTGCCGGGGTGACCTCTGGCTGTGGGTCAGCATGGGCACCATATCCCATGGTGCACCCAAGGGCCACCCCAGCCCCACGCTCCCCTGCAAACACAGGGGCTGGGGTAAGGCCTACTACGGAACTTGGTCTGCTCGCCGGGTCTGCATCTCCCCAGCCCGACTGTGCAAACTCACACGCGGGACGTGGCTTTTCCTTCCCCCCGCCGGAAAACTGCATCAGCACAGGAGTGTCCAAACGGTGCTCGACCCCATGGCAGGGGCGGCGGGAGCGTCCCGCGAGTGGCCGGCGGGCAGTGGTGTCCCAGCGAGTGGCCGGCGGGCAGTGTCGTGAGTGACCGGCGGGCAGGGCCGGTGGCACCCGGGGCACACGCGGGGCCTGGGGCGGCCACGTGGCTGCCCAGCCCGGGGGCGGGGCCTGCACTCGGCCGCGCCCCGGGCCACGCCCCCGGTCCGGAGCCAGTACCCAGCGCCGACACGTCAGGGCTGCCGGGTCCTGGCAGGTAAGTAAAACGGATTAGACCCTTCGCCGGCCGACTGGCGGCGTTTCCACTGTCTTTACGTAGAAAAAAAAAAAGTCAGAATCTGTCACTTAAGCCTGGTCGCAAGTTTCTACTGCTTTGTTTAGTTTGTCTCTTTAGAGAGGGATCCGTTTCCCCCTGTCAGGACACGGCAGCCCATTTCCGTTTCCGCCTTCGTGTCGGTGTCGGAGCGCGGCCGCGGCGAAGGGAGCGGACAGCGCCGGCAGCGAGCAGCGGGGCCGCGGCCGCCCCGGGACCGCACGGCGGCCATGGAGACGCTGTACCGCCTGCCCTTCGCTGTGCTCGAGTGCCCCAACATCAAGCTGAAGCGGCCGAGCTGGGTGCACATGCCCTCGGCCATGACCGTGTACGCGCTGGTGGTCGTGTCCTACTTCCTCATCACCGGAGGTGAGGCCGGGCCGGGCGGGGTGAAAGGGAGGCCCCGCTCACGGAGCGGCTCTCCCTCGGTCCTGCCCCGGTGGCAGAGCCGCGGCTGAGCCCGTGTCCGGGCCCGAACCGCCCGTAAAACACGAGCCTCGGGCATCCCCCAGCGTGCCCGCGGGGTCGGGGCGGCTCTCGCTGCTGCGAGTCAAAGTCGGTGCTTGCTTTTCTCCCCGCAGGAATCATCTATGACGTGATCGTGGAACCTCCGAGCGTGGGGTCCATGACAGACGAACACGGGCATCAGAGGCCGGTGGCTTTCTTGGCATACAGGTAAGAGCAGGGCCCTGTTCCCACCAGCGGCGTGCTGCAAATGCCGAAGCTCAAGGGAATAAACCCCTCTTGCCGACCTGTGCTCCCTTCCCTTCCCTTCCCTTCCCTTCCCTTCCCTTCCCTTCCCTTCCCTTCCCTTCCCTTCTTTCTCTGCAAGGCAGGAGTTGTTTTATATCAGTTCTTGGTTTGCCAAGAACTATTTTTTGTTTTTCACGAAAACCCCACCCAACCAGCATTGAAACCAGTGGAAATCAAGCAACTTAGTACTAAAACTTTTAAAAATGAAAGGTCTGGTAAAAATAAACTGTTTTGGGCTGGAGGTACTTATTTTTTTTTGCTAGTCAGGTTGAGCTTTATACTGGATGCATTTGATTAATTTTTGTTGCCGAATATGTAATGTTTGGGAAGCTTTCGTTTCCTACGTTTTAAACTCTAGTGTACTTGGGACTCTGGTGGGGAACATTGTTACAAATGTGTATCAACTGGGTCTTCCTAGTGCCCTTGGCTTCTATTACTGAAAATGAACTAGAGACTCCTAGTACTAAACTGGTCTGAAGAGAGTTAAGTCTACTTTTGTAACTGGGGGGGATCTATGTATGTGGAAACAAATAATGATTTTTATTAAATACCAAAAAGTTGATTGAATCGGTGAGGTCTGTGACATGGTTGATGTGACAGATTTTGGCTTGGACTAGATGTGTGCTTCAGACCGGGTTGGATTGTTGCAATGTTGATGAATCAAGTTGCTGCAGGGAGTTGTTAGCACTGTCATTTGTCAGTGTAAACAAGACAAGAGAAGATAAACTTGTTTGTTTCCAGGGTATGAAGCAGTAATGATAATCTTCATTTCTGTATGGCCATCCACTGTAGTTTCATCAATGCCAATTTTATGAGGTTGCTATTTAGGAGGGTGGGAAAATGGCTCAGTGACTGTGGGAAGCAGGAGACTTGTGATCCAGGTACAATATTCTTTCTGCATCTCAGCTTCCTCACTCTCCATCTCTTTCCACTTGAAAGAAGAAAGTCCAGCTGTGTGACAGAGAGCCCCAAGGGGCACGCCCAGGCTGGTCCTGCAGTGGATCCGTGTAGGCTCAGCAAGCAGGCAGCAGAACATCCTGCAGGATGTGTGCTGGAACCAGCAGATGTGCTTCCTGTGCTGCTGTAGTGCTTTGGGTGGAATTTGTGCTGAGAGGAGGATTGAGGCAGTCCTGCCTAAACATGGGGATGGAAATAAGAAGGTGGTGGTGCTGTGCCTTGGGATCATCTGTATAACCAGGGACCTCCTTGGACTGGGTGGTTTTGCAGTCCAGTGAGCTGGGTGGTAGCTGTTGGTATGCACAAGTATGTATAAATCCTCCTGAGTGCTGCACTGGGCACCTTGTAGACTCTCAGTTCTGGACATAAATTGTGTATTAATGTATTGATGTAATTGTATAACATCTATTACATTTTCCTACTTACTTTAGTTAGAAAGTCAGCCATCAAAGTTAATCATCCTGTGTGTTTGTACAGCTATAATATGTTGAGTGGATAGGGTTTGAAATGTAAATAATTTCTTTAATATTTTCTGACTCTTTTCACTTTTTTTTTTCCTCTTTAGAGTAAATGGGCAGTACATTATGGAAGGCCTTGCATCCAGTTTCCTCTTCACAATGGGTGGCCTAGGATTCATAATTCTGGATCGATCCAATGCACCAAACATCCCCAAGTTGAATAGGTTTCTTTTGCTCTTTATTGGATTTGTTAGTGTGCTTTTGAGCTTCTTCATGGCCAGAGTTTTCATGAGGATGAAATTACCGTAAGTGATTTAACTATCTTTCAGTCTTTATTCTCTTTTGTGGCTCATGTGTGCTGTGTTAAATTTAAGAATAACAGAAAGTATTTAGCTTGAATATAAGTTGCCTTTTTCACTGCTTTTTTTTGAACAAGCTACCTTGAGTGAGGTGGGATGCTTTGGGAGCCAGCTTCTCTGAGATCATGCTGTAGTTAAAAAAGGGTGACAGTTAGAAAATATGATTAGTGAGTCTGACTTGCTCAGTGTACCTTAAAATTCATTGTATGTGCTGGTCAGGTGAGTAGCTACAAAGTAGGGCTTTGAGGAATATGGAGCTGTCAAAGTACTGTAGCTTTCAGGCTGTGCAAAATCCAAATGCAGGTTTTCCAGTTTCCCCCCGCTCTGTATTTTTCGGTCTATTTAATTTAGAATAGCTGAAAACTGATGTTTAGAGTTACTGTGAGGTAATTTTTGGAGTAGCTCCATGAAGTGTTGAATTAATAGTGACAGTCATTCTTCTATTCTTGAATACTTTTTTTGGCCTCTGCAGAGTACTTCAAAAAAAATTGTTTCATAACACACAAGTGATGGTTTCCCTGGCAGTAGGTATCTGGATAGGGACCTACCCTATATTTTCTTGCTTCATTGAGGCTGTATGGGATTTTTTGCTTCACTGAGTACATGTGTGTCTGTATAACAGTTCTCATTCTGAAATTCATGAAAAGAACAGGGCTTCAGAGAAGTGGAAGAGACAACAGATTTGTGTGAAGTGTCAGAAAAGATCAGGTTGTATTGAATATCTTACCACTTGTAGTTTGCGTAAAGGGGACACATAAAGAACGTTTCTTAGGTTATAATGTGGGCTTCAAAAATTCCAAACAATTACCAAAGTTGGATCAAGAACATTGCTAATGCATTTTCAGAGTTCATTGAAGAAAACCAGCTGAGGAAGGAGTCTATAGTTAAGATGACCAAAGAGCCTTGATCAGCAGAGGCTTTTGCAGTCTTAAATTTTGGTTTAAGATTGTATGTCTCTTGATTTTTGAGGAGTGCTGCCTATGTTTGCTAACTTTTTGTCTAAATAAATTTTCTTTCTGTAGGGGCTACTTGATGGGTTAGTACCTCTTGTGCTGTGTGAAAGTTCGAGCTGAATTTCCTCCTCTCCACGAAGTGTTCTAAGAAGAAACAGCAAGAAACGAGTTCCATAGTCACTATCAACAGCAGGGAGACCTGGCCATGAGAAACAACTAGGGAAAGAGTGCTTTCTCTGCAAACAAACTGGCACTACCAGTGGCTGATCTGTACTTTTCAAGCAATGTTTTCTCATTTCTGATGTAGAGCTTTTGAAAAAGAGAAAGTTATATAGTTGAGTATTTCTTTTATATTCCATCTCAGTGTGAAGTAGAGAACCTACCTTTAGCTCTACCTGAAATGAGTACTCGCCATTGACGGTTCTTTGTTGCAGGTCTGTCTCCTCTTCCCTGTTTGGGACAATTATGTATGTGAATCAGAGAAGAAACACTCAAAACATTGATTTCCAAGTTGTAATCAGAAAATTAGTAACTTTGGATGCTTTACAGCCAGAATACAATGTGTCTGAAATTATTGTGAAGGCATCTTTGGCCTTGATATTAATGATATTAATGCTCTATGTGAGCAAATCCAGACATGCACTGGGAAGGGCAAACTGTATGAATGTGCATTTTTTTTAAGAAAAAGTGTACAAAAGGAGCCAAATAAAACTTATTTTCTAAAAAATTATTTTAAATTTGTGCAACTTGTAAAGCTTTTTCTTGTTTGTATGGACTGTTCTGCATTCAGACATGAGGTGCCATACCATGACCATGTAATTTCAGCTTTGTTTTTCATTGTTGGATAATGATTTTTTTTTTTTTTTTTTAGTATCAGGGACAAGAAACCTCATTTTCCATGAAATTGTACTGTATGCAAACAACATGCTGTTATCAGTAGCCAAGAACACTTACTTCTGAAGCTGCTGCTTTTTTGTGTGAGGCAAAGTTTCAGTTCAATATGTCTTAATTTTAAAAGATTGAGTGTTGCTGAAATGTTTAATTCAAGTAATGTATTGCATTTTGGGGGAAGGAAAGACCCGTCTGCATCACCATAAATGTCTTTTTTTGCAATCCATATGTGTTTGAAGCACTATTTTAATCAGTATAATAATATAAAGTAGAAAAGTTATTTATTCCTGTAATTGTGAAGTAAGCACTACTGTTCACATACTAATCAAATATCTGAGCTAGTTGTTAATCATCTGCCCTCAGGATATGTCACTTCCACTGCCACATCCTTACGTACGATGTGACACTTTTGCATCTGTTCACCTTACATGTTTGTCATTAAGGTCTAAGGTAGTTTGAGCTGTTTTATGAGGCTCATAACTGCAAAATTTCCAGTCTGTTTGACACAGTTATTTTTTGGTCACTCTGGTTTTGGTGAGACATATGCTTACCTTCGGGGGAGTATTGATATTATGTAAGTAAATAACTGCATCTTAAGTCATGTTTTTAAATACTTTGAGAGGTAAGTCAAACCAGAAAGTTCACTGACTAAAATCAAGACTCTTCTGGCTCAGTGCTTGTTGTAGTGCAGTCGAGCTTCAGTGTCCTGAGTTTGCAGGTGGTTCTAAATGAGCAGGCTCTTGAACATGATTTCAAAGGCACAGTTCAGTGCCTTGCTCTGTGAAGTGCCATTCACTGTAATTGCAAATTTTAATTGTAACTTGAAGCAACAATTGAAGTAGACGTAATTGCAAGGTAGAGTATCATTTTGGGAGAGTAAAACTAAGTGATTCCCTCTGCAAAAAATAAGGCTGAAGGAACATCGCAGTTTTTTGGTCACAGACTCCCAGCTAGGTCTGGCGTGATCATCTGCCCAAGTTTGGCACACAGAGAACCAGGACAACAAATGCAGAACAGAAGACGGACTACCCAGAAATGAGGCACATGGTAGGTTGGTTGATGGCAGAATGGACTACTGGAGATTGGTTAATTTTGAAAGTGGTTTGGAGGCTTGTCACCCAAGGTAAAATTTCTACTGAGTCAAATAAACTGCAAAGAAGTAGTATTGCAGTGTGTTAGATGAATCCCCTTTGCAGGAAAGAAAGGCTGGTATTTTCTGGCTGCTGTTCTTTATAGGTAACAGCAGGTGGCCTCTAAGGTAGAGGCTTGAAATAGTAATAAGAATGTTTCAGTGACTGAAGGAAAACTCTGTAACTGGTGACAATATCCATCTGTGTTTCATGTTCATATCTTCAAGGTTCAACTGAACTGGATCGTGGGTGAGAGGTTAAAAACAAGGTAAAGGTAAAGCAGAGCTTGCAGGAACACATCTTTGCTGATTAAAACCAGAAATTTGGCCTACTTCCAAGTGCAACAGAGAGTCAGGCTGAAGTGTAGAGGTCTTGATTTTCTGGCTGTCTTGATGGAGAAAATACTGAAAGCATGGCTTCAGTATAATCTCTGAGAGATGATGCCTAGTCAGTATAGTCAGGAAGACATATATAACTTATGTAGCTTTTGAAAGTTAGTATATACATATATAAACCCTTAAATGATTTTATACTTAATCGAGTTAAGTTGAAAAATACATCTAGATGAAAAAGAACAGACATTCTGACTTCTTTTTTTTTCTTTTCCCCTCAATGCATTTTCCAGACTCCTGCATGTTGTGGGACTGTAACAGAATCATAGAATCATTTAGGTTGGAAAAGATCTATGAGATTATGAAATCCAACTATCAACCCAGCATTGTGAAGCCCACCACCAAACCATGTCCCTGAGTGCCACATCTCCATGTCTTTTAAATTAAGTGCCTCTAGATACAGAGGTGCTGGTAAGTGGCTCAGTGAGCAATTCTACCAGTTGCCTCTGCTGAGGATCCTTGGATGGATCCCACCCAGGCCTGTAGATCTGTGTGTGCCCAAGTGCTATAGCAGGTCACTGACCATTTTCCCTTGGATTATGGGGGCTTCGTTCTGCCCCCCATCCCTGTCTTCCAGCTCAGAGGGCTGGCTACCCACAGAATGACTTGTTATTAGAGACCAAGGTGAAGAAGCTGTGAAGCACCTCAGTCTTCTCCTCATCCTTGGTCACTATGTTTCACTCCAGATTCAGTAAAGGATGGAGATTCTCCTTAGAGTCTTGTTGCTAATGTATGTTTAGTTGTAATTTTCAGTTGTCTTTTATAACAGTAGCCAGCTTAAGGTCTAAGTGGACTTGGACCCTTCTAATTTTCTCCCTACATGTCCTCTTGACATTTTTGTACTCCTGAGTTGCCACTGCTTCTTGCAAAGGTCATAAACTCTCCTTTTTGTTGTGATTTTCAGCCAAAGCTCTCTGTTCAGTCTGCTTCCTGCTTGTCTTGTCTTTAGGCATATCAGGAAGGCCTGCTTCTGCATCTTTACAATTTCCTTCTTGAGGAATGCCAGGCCTTCCTGGACTCCTCAGTGACCCAGCAGACTCTGCCAGTCTGGGCCATAAGCAGGCCAAAGTCTGCCCTCTGGGAGTCCAGTGCAGCAGTCCCACGGACCCCACTCCTTACTTCTCCAAGAACTGATACATATTTGGAAGATTTGTGTTACTGAAACAATTTGTGGAAGAATGAGGATGATTCAACCATTTTGAAGAAATGTGACTAAATATACGTTCTTAGTATATTAATTAGAAAGCACTATGTGTTTGACTTCTTAAGAGATACAGTCTTATAACCTGAGACAACCCTAAATCTCTTCTGCTGCCTTCAGTACAGGGAGCCAATGTGCCTATGGGAAAGACAGCAATTCTCTTTTTTTTCCCCCTGACACATGTGGAAATCCTGCATGCAATGGAAACTGTTTTTCTACAGCTTAGCAACGTCTGTGATAGTGTACCTGGTATGGCACGTTTGTGAATGTGATTATTGTATTTTTCCTACATCTTGATGATTTTCCCAAAAAGGGTTGCAGCAATAACTGGCCTATTTTCAGAATTTCTAATTGCTACTTCTCAGCACTGCAGTTTCTTTAGAATATATTTCTTCCAGAACATGGTAAAAGAGGATTGAAACAATTAGAAGAAATTAAGTGGATCAGTTACAGTAGAAATCTCAGAAGAATGTTTTGTAATACTTTGCAGTCACATTAAGATTTCTCAGCTATACTAATGTTTGGAGAACTCTGGAGAGATCTGAATTTTAGTGACAACAAAAAATATAATGCATCAAACTCTTTTCAAAGGGTAGTGTTTCACGGGAAGTGGCTAGTAGGAATATGGGAGTTTTTAGGTGATTGGATTTCTTTGGTAAAAACTATTTGTGCTGGTGTCCTTTTTGTTTGACATGGATACCTGTCAGCTAAGAACTGGACTGAGACCATGAGCTCATTTCAGAGCAACAGCTGTGGCACTGTAATGGTAGTCAGGCATGTCTGACTTCTGCTGTGTTTTAATTAGAGATGCAGATGCAGGGCACTGCATTCTGCTGTCCAGTGTCTTGAGTCCATAAGGCAATTTTCTGAGCTCCTGTTTGATGATATCAGTTTAGTTACTAATGTTCTTCAGGCATGGGATGGAGTTACACTTCATCATGTAGCTATCCTATATGGGTTCTATAAATGTCAAAGTTCTTAGACTGCTCTACCTGCAGGCAGGAAGAAATAGTATTTATCTCTGAGTAAATTGGATCAATATGGTATCATCTGCTGCCTAACGCTTGTGAAAGACTGATATTTGTAATTTCCTTCTCTTTTTGGTATCAGTTTTCACTACAGAGATCAGTGTGAATGGGGGTACTGGTTTCCCTTTGTTGTTGGTGGAAATGTTATGCTTTTAGCTGCACACAGGGAAAGAAAAAGTGTGAAAGAACTCAGACTGGTTATATTATTCTAAAATAAACTGTGGAAGTTAAACTTTTTCTCATTACTTTGTAGACAGCTTAAATAATTTAAGAATTTTTAGGTATTTCTGACAGATCCTGGATGATAGATAATAAGTTTACTACATTCAGATTTACAGTGCATCATTTATCTTTAAATGCAGATGGTGACTGTAAGGAATGGGGAATAATAAAAAATAAGCATAACTACAGTTGGAAGAAGAGGTTTTGGGGTGTGGGGGAAGCATTTTAAGCACCTGGAAGAAAATGGCAAAAAGATGAGTAGCCAACTTGGATTTTTAAAGAATAAGTCATATGAAGATAAAGGCATATATGAGAGTTACGGGTTCCATGGATAGAAGAAAATCAGTTGTTTGGGCTGTAAATTTTGATACTGTCTAGAATGTTTTGGAAACTTGGCTTAGCTAAAACAGCTATAACTTGAATTCCAAAGTACTTTGGGAAGCATTTTCAGAGAGTGTTTGCTGATTAGTTGATGTCTTTATATCAAAGTGGAAAGATACCTTACTTTTTAGGTCTGTCCTGTGGCTAGTTTTGTTCAACACCCACTGACCTCTATTGAAAAGAGTGTGCTGACTAAATAAGCAGACATCATAAAACTCAAAGACTGCTGGGAGGACAGAATTAGGATGCATAGTGATCCTAACAAATCAATGAGTGGTCTGAAAAACTAGGCTGATTTATTCCTTCTGGGAACAAGTGCAGAGTATCGATGCTACTCAAGGAAAATAGCTGACAAAATGTGGGATGTGAGTAAGTCCTTGGGTTCTGCTGCACCACAAGCTGAAGAGGAGAGCAGATTGGCTTTTGTGCAGCAATACAACATCACATGGGGACACTGGCAAAACTTTTCACTTCCAAGTATGGAAGGCATAAAATAAAGCATGAAAATGAACTAAGGAATTTTGTTTCTGCATCAGTTGCAGATAGAGCTTCAATAGCAGCAAGGAGGAGTTGGGGTAATACTAGAAGAATATAAGGGTAAAATAATTTGCCACTGGACTAGATAGTCTGTGCCAATGATGGCATTTTTAAGAAAAGACTTGGCAAATGCCTGTTAAAATTTGCAGATACCTTTGGCTTGTTTTGGGATGAGTGACTGGTTTCTTGAGGTGTCTTTCAGCAACTGCCCGTCTTTATTATTCCATGGCTGAAAACAAAACATTTCACCTTCCAAACAACAGGGCTCTGTGTCTTTAAAAATAGTTGTTGAACTATTTTGTAAATAGCTAAATCTGTCCTTTAAAAATATCCCTGCAGTGCAGTTGTAGGACAGAATCCTGCTGGCCTTGGTTCAGCCTGAAAAATCAAGTGGTTATATGAGCTAGACATGACAGTAGAAAGTAGCTCCATTAACTGCCTACTGCCAGGAAAAGGAATTAACTGTTGGGAAAGGAAAGTAGAAGTGTATGGAGGAATGTTTAAGGCCTTGTTCTTTTCAAATTTTCATCTTAGTCCCTCACCTAAAATGTGTTATAATTAGACAGCTGTCAGTATAGTTGCTGTATTAGAACAGGGTGATGAGTGGGAGGAAGGAGCCTGTGATACTTCTAGGAAATATTTTGCTGATGGAACTTTTTCTCTGTTTTCCCCCTCTTTGAGCTGGAGCAGCAGCAAGATACTGACACATTTCTCAATTACACCAACTTCTCCAGACATCTCCTTTCAGCAACTGTGCTTCACTGACCTATGGAATTTAATTTCTTTTGCATTTTCCCCAAGTGTGTCTACCTCTCTCTGCTACAGCTGGTTGTTAAACCAGCTCTGAATGCTGTGTTTCATCTCCTTCTGCTTGCCTGATGCTGGTCTGAGATTATTCAAGGTATTTATCCTATTGTCTTTCAGCAGCTGCCATCCCTTGTTTCTTTGCTGTCATTCCAGAATTCTGAGTTTCAGGATGCCACTGTTGGTTTTGATTGCTGTCTTTCTAACTGCTGTGGTATTTCTACCTTCAAAGGGTATTATTTATCATTCTCCTCAGCTTTTCCACTTCCTTATTCTTCCTCACTGGTACTTGCTTTTTTATCACACTGAAATCCATCACTTAGCCCTAGCAGCCACCTGGCTGTCTATGAGCCTTGCTCCTCTTAGTATTCCTACCTCTGGTCCTTCTACTCTAACTACAGGTCCTTCAGTTTTCCCTGCTGGCCATTGTTTGAGCTACTTTACCCTGCACTGACTCCACACTTCATTAGCTCCTGCTATCTGTGGCAAAGCTCAACCTTTTGGCTTCTCTCCTGCTTTCAGCCTCTCTCATCCTCTGGTTGTTTCTTCGTCTGTTCCAGTTTTCTCTTAGCTGTCTCATATCTTTGTCTTTATTGTTCTACACTCTACACCATCTGTTGTGCTGCTGCCTGCATGACTCATCCTGAAAACAATAAAAATCCTCCTGCATTCCCAGTCATTGCACCGGGGAGCCAACGAAGGCACGCCAAAACCTACATCAACAGCAGTCAAGCCAGGATCCTCATGGAATTCAGGTACATAATTTTTGTTTAAATCAGTGTAAGTTAACTGCCAAATACATCTGAGAATCCTGCCAAAGCTTCATCACAACTCTAAGGAAAGGAGGCAGTTGTTTCCTGAGGCTGGATTTAAAAACACCTCTGCAGGGATGACCTGCAGGTTCTTAAGTTTCTTAGCAAGTAACATGAAAAAAATGTTTTTCTGCACATACAGTTACTGAGTGTTTTATGAGCATAGACAACATATGGTCTGTACACAATAGAACAAACTAAGAAAAACCTGTCACAATTATCAAGATTCATATATGTAGTAGACAAGGCAATAAATATGAAAGGTCATAAAACCAGGGAAATGGAACATTCCATCAGACTTTCTTTAAAGGTACACAATGCTTAAAACCACTGCTAAATAACAAAATTATTAACAAGCTCTATTTGAATAATAGTTTGGTTTCATAGCCTAAGGAGGAATAATTTCAGATGTATGAGGAAGTTTTTTTCCTCTAGTGTTTTAAAAGGCAGTATAAACACAGTTACCTTAAATATTTTTTAGTCTCATCTAACACCTAGGTAAACCTAGGCTACACTTCACTGAAATCAATGGAGACAGACCCATGCAAAGAGGGAAATAATGCTTGTATTATTTTGGATGTGTCTAAGGATTGTGTTTAGCCACTGCTTGTTCACTAGGCTGTTTCTGAACAAGCCCAATTTTACCTGCTTTGCATGGTCAGTACAAGGTACTGCCTTTGTGCACCTACATTTGGAAAAGAAATGACTCGTACTTAAACGCTGTCAAAAATATCTGAAGCTGACTAAGGAAATTCCTTCCATCATTGCTACTTCCAGCATTGTCATTAGCTACTACTCAATCTTCAACCTTGACACCTTTAAATGTTCCCTTTCTGCAGCTCCAATCCCCTGTTAAGCTGTTGCTCCCCACTGGATGGCAGTCCCTGCAATGTTATTCGTTCTGGGAAGGAAAGTCCAGCTTTAAAGCAGCGAGCTGAATCTCAAACTGCTCTGTAGATAATTGTAGATGAATGTAGATCATTGTAGATGAATACATACACGAAATATTACAGCTGTGAGTATATTTGCATTCTTTTTTCTTGTTGCTACAGTATAAGTGTGTGAAGGATTTTTCTGTACGTGTTTTTTACTCAAATTAATTTTCCAATTGAGACTTCAGGGCTTAAAACCATGCAAGAGGGTAACATTTCTGTGGATCAATCCAGCCAAAAATTTCAAAGCATTTTACATAGAATAGGTCAATTAAAAAGCCAATGTGTGTGTGTGTGTGTGTGTGTGTGTCTGTGTCTGTGTCTGTGTCTGTGTGTGTGTGTGAGTATACACGTGGATTTTATGCATAGCTCATAAAAGGGAAAAAAAAATGGAGTTTTAAGAAGTCATATGAATTACACAGAACTACAATGCTTACCTAGAAAGACAAAAAAATAAGGCTCAGTGTTTTGATTCAACATCCACAGTACATCTGATGGTGGGCATGGAGTTCAATGGCTAAAAGGAACAGATTATTTAAAGCACAGTAAGTATATAGATCAGAACCACATAGTACTGAAATTATGACTGATGTTTTTAAATTACAAATCAAAGCCTAGATTGCAGAGATAGAGGAAACCACGTGGACTTTGCCAGGGTTTCTGTGTATATGGTTTTAGAAAAATTCCTGCCAAAACCTGGGGCTGTCTCTGCTGGCATCTGTCTGGAAGCAAAAGGTGAAAAAGAATTGATAGAGGCCCCATAAAATTCTTCAATCTCCAAGATGCACTTCCCTAGGTGGGAAGGTTTTCACCCTAGTATATTTTAAGGCAATAAGAGTCTGCTGTTTCACTTGGATAGAAATTTATGTAACAGCTTATTACAGCTAAGTCCTGTATAGGTCTCTTTAAAAGTGAAAGGGAGATAAATGAAAATAGGAAGGAGAATGTTTGCTTATCAGTGCCTGTAGAAAACACCCTGAGCATTTCAAAACACTACTGTCACACAGGTGGCTGGTTTTCTGCAACTTTTAGAGATGTCATGTTCAAATGGTAAAGTGACTAGCTTAAAGTTATGTGGCAGCTTAATCACCATGCTAGGAATAAAATTAAGATCTAATTGTCAATTCTGCATCATACTAACAGCCTTAGGGACTGTCAGCAGTAAGCATTCACCAAAGTTTTTACTTTTTTTTGTTTTTAATTCTAGATAATTTCAGCGTAATAATGGCTTTTTAAATGCTTTTGTCAAAGGACACTTTCTGTAGAAAAAAAAATTGCAGCAACATTTTGTTGCAAGTTTAAGCACAGTATGTCCTGCTTACTGGTTTGTTGGCAAGCTCTGTCTCTTCTGTTTCCTGAAATGTAGACTGCGAGATCATTCCTTCACCCTCCTTCACAACTCATATATTACTGAAATGGTTACTCCAGCTCTCTCCAATTAGTTCATTGTGCTAAAATTTCTCCCTTGATAAATTTTGAAAGGAGCTCTGTCAGATTTTCACTTCTGTTAGCCTTTTTGCTTGTGCCCCATATACTTCTGCTGAAATATCATATTATTCTTTTCCAAGCACAACTCACTTTGAACCTGCCTCTGATCCTGTGGTACCTTCAAAATCAGAGGACTGGATTCAGCTCGGGTGCTGAGACCAGCCCGATGGTGCCCCTCCGTCTCCCCCCGTTGCCCACCTGTTTGCAAATGGCCCAAGGGCAATTTGTAAACTCCTTGGGACAAGGGCAGCCTCTGTTTCTGCCACACCTTGTCCAAGTTAAGGAGTCCTCAGCCTTTTGGTTACACGCATAGTAGATTTTGCATTAATTAAATTTTATCACACAGAACCCTATCACCAAATTCCTGACCAACTGTACTGTTCATTTCTGTCTGACTGAGGTTTCAGATTACTTTCTTTCTAAAGCTGTCTTCGCCACTTTTCCACAGTTTTCCACATCCGTCTTTCCTTTCCTTCTCCTCCACCCTCCTCCCAGCTTTCTGCTCGCAGGGAAATGCTGGTGCCCTCATTAGTGCGGCCCATTTCTTTGCATTTCCAAGGCCTTTATTCAAACCCGGGCCAGCGACTTTCTCCCTGTTTATTCTGAGCTTTTCTGTGCCTGGGAGCGTGCCCTGACACACCCTCCACTCCTGCCCAATCCTTTTCCATGCTGACGCAATTTGTTTTTTTGGTCTGCTGCCTGTCCTGGGATAACCTTGCTCACTATCCCCACGTAGTCACATCCTCTCCCTGAGGAAGAAAGAGAGTGCTCTCCTCAGCTGGACAGGTCTTGCTGTAATAACGTGGGTAGGTAGTCCGGGAGACAAAGCATGTTACTATTTGTTGCAGTTCAAGCTGGCACCAAGGGCAGAGGCAAGTTCTGCACAGAGCAGGGCAAACAGCCACACGGCAATGAAGCTGCAGCAGCTGCAGTGCAGCTGGACTCAGGTGTATTCTGTCTGAGTGACTGTCCCATCAGAAATGGTGAGGAGAAGGAAAAATTGTAGGAATATAATGATTTAGTACTTAACCACAGGGGAGGCAGGATATTCGGTTATTGTTGATTTTTTTTTCACTTCCTACACTGAGGAAAGTGTCCCTAAATAAAAAGTGTCCCACAGGGTTAGAAAGACCAGTCATCCATTGAGGATAATCTTGGAGTACAGTCCAAAGCTTTGTTCCTGACCTGAGATAGAAACTACTTTATGGTGTGGGTACACATGAGTCCATGGTTTTGGTTTGGTCCAGTCATGGCCCTGCTGTGATTGGTATCCAGAAATACATCACAGGGGTACCCTGTTTGGAGATGTCATTTAAGGCTTTTCTCTCACATGGACAAGTGTCAATAGACTTCCCCAGTGCACACAGTGGAACCACATTTGTTCTCTGAATTTTAGGTGCTGATCTTTGAGTTGCTGTGTTGCCCTAATAAATTCAGAACAAATTATTTCTGCCTGAAAAGTCTCCTGTATTCTCTTGTGCTCATTTATGAAATGAGCACATGACTTGCACATGAATTAAGTACCAGTGGACAAAAGGAAGTTGCTGTAAGATGTACCTACTTCACCATAACATGACTTTAAAAGATATTATTAGAGACCTTTTGTCACTGACACTCCCTTGCCCTGTACATATTTTCCTGTTTTGTACTGGGGACTTGGATGGGACTTATTCTAGGCAGCTTTGTGATATACCTGCACTGCAGGAAACATCCTTGGGTCCTGTGGAGTACTCTGGGCTCCCACACAAGCTTTAAGCCCCATGCTATTTGCCCTCCACACAACCTCTGATAGTAGTGGCCTGAGACAATTCCCATTTCACGTCTGTATTTTCTTATTGATTACCGAGTATTCTTTTTTGAGGTTAACATTATTAAAATACATGGTCAATGCTTTTTCTGTGGCAATGCTTAGAGGAGCAAGATCCCATTGGGTTTCACTGCTTCAGTTATGCAAGCCCTGGGATGGCACTGCTGAGGCAATTTTTTATATCTCTGTGGGTAGGGAGGCAAGAGGAGTCTGGTGATTAGAGAACTCCTCCTCTAGAGGTACTACCCTCTCCATCCCTCCAACCTGAAGGACTTGCATACACCATGGAATTGAAACTTTTTGGTATCTGCCAGAATGTTGTTTCTGACACATTTCAGGAAGAACTTTCACCATACATTTGACATACATCCTTGGAAAGAGTCTGCTAAGCATTAATTCTTACCTGGTTTTGCTTTTTGGGAGGACTTCTCCTTTGCTGATTTTTGGATGGAACCTCACTGCTCTACATTGTACTTAGATACATTGTCCTCTAGGGACACGTGGAAAAATTCCCTGGTGGGAATTGCCTCTGGGTGGACTGTGGGTATTTATGCCTGTGAAAGCTGGATGTTTTGCAGCCAGTGAACACAGACTTCTTTTAAAGCCAAACAGTCTGAAAAATATAATTGCATTATGTTATTTGATGACTTTTGACTTTTGTTATTAATGCAGTACTTTTTTTGATGATGAAAAGAAAGATGTGGGAAATGTGCTATCTTGATCAAAAATCTGTCATATGATTTCCATTCACCACAGAGTGACCACCAGGATAGCAGAGGATGTGGGTTGTTTGGAATGGCTTCTGTACATATGTCATGTGTCCATGTGACTGCTGGTATTGTAAGTGTAAAGGGTTAATGTAGCCCCACCAGGATTAGAGATGTGCAGGAAGGCAGACTATACTTAACCTTATTACTAAAATGTTTAGTCAGCCAGTTCTGACACTAAAACAAATTTTTTTCCTGAGTTGAAAAGAGGACATCCAGTACAGGGCAAAAGCAGAACTACACAGCTTCATGAGCAGCAGAGTCTGCTGACTGGCTGAATCCATCTTATCTGCTGTAACCAAGAGAGAAGAGAGGAGAATGATAAAACCTCAGGGGAAGGGCAGGAGGAGACACAGGTCTTTACCTCCTACTCCTTAAAAAGGCAGTTCTTTGCAGCAAGGGAGCTCCATAACTAGAGGTGATGCTTGAAGAGAAGTGCACCTTTTGTTCCTGTGGAAGATGCAAAAGTCGCTGAGGAGGGTTTAGGCAGCTGAGCTGGAGTCCTGCACTCGTGTTTCAGATGCACAGAGCAGCCAGGGTAGGTATATCTCAGGTGGTGCAGAGCTACAAGGTGGATGCTGGCAGGAATTATCCACATGCCACAAGACAGGGCCATGCAGGGATGCTTGCAGGAGTGCTGGAAGCAGCACAGCTGCGTCAGCTTGGTGCCATAGAGATAAAAAAGCTTGTTTAGTATTGGGTGCTAATGTTCACTGTACTGTGCTGCTTCAAGAACTGAAAATGACTCACTTGGTGATACCTCGATCTCAGCTGTGCTCTGTAGCATAGCCTATTTCATTTAATCTGTGAGTAAAGCAGCTGAGGTTGAGAATTTCCATTTGACAAATCGATTGTAAGGGAGTAGGAAGGTGGAGTTTTAGCAAGAACATCTGTGGACTGTGATGGAGTCCTGGAAAATTGTGCCTTAAGGTCCTGAGGAGCCTGACAAGGGGAAAGCAAGAACATCATTGCTGAAGTCTGGAGAATAGTTTCAGACCAGATGTAGCATGTCTGAATGAAAAGTCTTCCAAGCCAGAGCAGTAGGAAACAAAATCAAATCAGTCTAAAATCAAAATAAGTTGGCTGTTCGCAAAATGATCTCTGCCAGTGTTGTAATAATTTTCTTGTCTTTTTTTATGAACATCATTTAGTTGTTGTTATCTCCTTGCCCTGTTTTAAGCTTTACAGGAGAACTTAGATCCTTATGCAGATTCCTACTTATACCAATAAAAACCAGCAGCACATCAGTGAAATCCTTACCAAATACAAGTTTTCTCTGCAACACCATTCATTTCCAGATTTATCCAAGAAATTAATTCTTTCCGTCTTTTATTGTATAAAAATATGTGTTCAGTTTCTTGCAGTTAGCAGCAAGACAATAATAAGCCATTAGGAGAAGGATAGGGACTTTGGAGATGAGCCCAGGAAACTCTTGCTGCTCATCAGGGACTGGGGGCAGTGATCCTGAGGGAAGCTGATGAGAGCTCTGGCAGAACAGGTGTGGTGAGGAAATGTGGAGTTTGGGAGGGATAAATGGGAGGGGGGGAGGAAAGGCAGCTGTATCCTGGGATTTGTAGGTGGTGACAAGAAAACTGTATTTGCTGTGACAGTAGGTAGTGAGCAAGCAGAACATCTGTCATCTTTACTTTTCAGCCTTATGGAAAATTCTGCTAGAGCTTCAAAGTCATTGTGCTTTTCAAAATCAAATTATCAAGTACCATGTGTCAGGGAGGATTGTTGTCTATCTAAATCCCATGCATGATCTTTGCCTTTTGTCCCTGGTTTGTTAATTCACTCAGCTGTTTTGTGCACACTTATCAGACATGTAAAAGCCAGGCCAGCATTTCTCATCATTATCAAGGATGATACTTTGAGCTCTAAAGCAGCCACATACATGGGTAAAAGGCTTGCAATTTGTGCTATTTATTAGCTACTGTTTTCCAGATCATGAAAACCAGTGAAGATTATAACCCTATTGTAAATAGGAAAAGACAGACTCTTAACTGAGGAAGACAGCAATGGCAATGAAATATGCATTATGAAACCACGAGCATGTTCCTTTATCACAGAACCCTGTTGGGAAATGCATTAACTGTTAACCACCAGTTAACTGGCAGGTCAGGCAGGCAAACCAAATGTAAAGGTCTATTACCTCTCACAGCCACCCTAGGAATGGCAGCTCAGCTGGAAAGGCAGCATAATTCAACCAGACCTTGTCACTGTGCTTCCCCTGCTGCCATCTATTTTGTGGTGATTTTGGGAGAGACCATCAGCTGGTCACTGGAAATACTAGAATGATCAGCAGTTACTCTCAGGAACACTTGATCAAAGCCAATTCACTATGAATAAATAAAAACTCTTTGACCTGTCCCATATAAAAAAACCCATTTGCTATAAAATATGGCTATGAAATGTATAGAAAATTGTTGTATTTCAAGTGACCACTGACAGGTTGTGGCTTTATGAAAAAGCTTGGAGAAGGGATCAGTTTAAAAATAGGGTAATGATTAAAAGTAAAGAATTTTGCTTGGGAAAACTGTTGGCACTTCATTAAAATACCTGAAAGGCAAAATAAGTTGGTTTTGCTTTTTAGTAAGTTATGTGTAAGAGTCTTCAAATTTTGCATTGCCTTGAGAATAATTAAATGTGTTTTGGAGGCGGAGGGAAAGCAAATGATGGAGATATGTGCTAGAAGGAATATGAGTCTTGTCCACTGAGCTTTCCAGACCTGTCAAAATCCGGGGGTGATGTATGAGACCTGAAAAAGTGGCAAGATAGAAGTATTTCTAGTCATACCAGAAAAAGCTCTACTCTTGGCAAATAGTAAAAGTGAAGCTTCAGAAAATGTTTGAACAAGGCTAAGAGTGTGCTGCTTTTTTTAGCGTGTTTCTGCAGTTTTCTGAATCCTCAGTGAGTTGTTCCAACCATAAGAGCAGAAAACTAAACCATGAAAAAGAATGATTGATTTTCTGCCAGCTAAGCTTCCTGACTTGGTTCTCCATTGCATCAGATGGGTGACCCTGCTGGCCAAGGGGAAGGGTGGGAAGACAGCCAGGGGTCTGAGGAGGAGGAATAATTGTTTTGGGCAGCAACTAACCATTCAGTAAGGCACAGTTTTACAGTATGGCAAAGCCAAAATTAACTCAAGTACCGTGCAAAGAGGAGGTTCAAAATAATGGGGTTTATCTAGTTGATGGGAACATTTCTGATTTTTTTCTGCTGATAGGAATATTTCTGATTTTTTTCTGTGTATTGTGCTCACCTCTGTGAGTTGTAGCATATGAAGAAGAACACAACATTTTATATTTCAGACTAGGATAGTCACAGAAAATTGAAATAGAAAATAAAGCATTTTTGAATTGAAATGAGGGAGATATGGAAACATGAATTCAGATACACATCACAAATCAGGAGAAAGGGTACAAATCTGTTGTTTTACTTTTAGACAGACTGAAAGATTTTAAATTAATTTAAAAAGACAGGGTTTTACTAAAAAATAGCAGCAATTGTCCAGTTTCCACCGACAATTTTCAATTCTGTGAACCAGGCCACCAAACACTGATGGTCAATGCTTTAGTTCCAGATTTATCCTTTAGTTGGCACACAGCTAAAACTCACAGGCAGTTTTGGTGGTCATCCTCCAGATGGGAATGACAAAATAGCTCAGCTATCCTCCTATTAATCATATAATTCATTCTTTGGATGTCTTTTTGGGGTCAGTTGTGCATGTGGAGAGATGTACAGTGGCATAATAATTAGGAAATTGCCTTTTTCTCGTTAAGTACATGTGATGATTTCTCAAGTGGCTTGATCTGTCTTTGCTAGGTGAAATAAGAAGTTCACTAAGTATTTTGCCTGAATAAAGACTGGAGAAAGGTGCCCAGAAAGTGAATTCAGTGCCCACACCCCCTGTGGATCAGTCACCCAAAGGCTAACTGGTGACATTCCCTCACAGCCCCATGTGTATCCAGGGTAATTTCAGAAACATCTAACCCCACCCTAGCCTAACAGGAACCCAACTCTGCTGCTCTGTGAACCGAGGTAAGCCATGGTCCTTTCCTGTTTCTGTTGAGAAGTTCACCAGGCATGTCAGGAAAGGTTGTTGGTGTAACCCAACCGGAATCCTTGCTGGATAAACCCAGGCACTTCCAAGCCGAGGAACAAAAGGTCAGAGCACTGCAAGCCCAACACGGCCACCAGCATCTTGGGTTACAAGGTTAGGGCACAGAGGAAGGAGGGGGACGAAGTGTAGCCTAGTAAACACTCAGTCAGCTCTCAAAAATAGAAAGTGACATGGATTCTAGGAGTAGAAATATGAAGCTACTGTATAGTGTATATTCACCTGTCATTATCACTTACATGTGCTGAGAGGTAGGGCAGCTGGCTCCAAACTTCTCCCCCAGCTGAAGAGATATTTTTAAATGAAGTTAATGCAGTAAATTTAATTTAATTTGGCAGCAGGAGAGACTCTGGAACTTTCATGATCATTTTGGAAATGCTTCACTTTAGACAGCAGTATTTCATAGTGTCTCATGTTGAATCAATATTGTTCCAGCAGTTTACATTAACATAAAACTGTGTATAAAAATGGCCAAGTTCTTGTCCTGATACAGTCTTAATTAATTTGAACAGCCCTTTGGTTAAACTGCTGCACATTTCCTTTTATTTGGAGCAGGTCTTTGAGGGTTGGTAATCTGTATTTGTTTTTAGGAAACCTCTAAGTGAAACACAGTTCATTGAAAGTGAAATATCCTTGGTGCCATCTTTGAGTCATGGGTATCTCCTCTTCAACATTATCTGCAAAATTCTGTGCAAGGCAACAACTTATTTATGTTGTCTGAGAGACTGTAACTGGGATATTTACACTGCTATTGCAGATTGTACTGGAAATAAGTGATGCAGACATAGATACTTAACACAGCAGTAATAATGTTAGTTAGAAAGCCTCACTTTACATTTGAAAAGAAAACAGAAGACACCAGACTAAGGAGATTGGCCAAAAGACTCTACCAACTGTTAGTCTGTGTAAGCCAGAGTCCTGTTAGTCTCCAGCTATGCTTCTGAGTCAGCTTGCTGGATTAGCTGGAGTGCCAGATCCTGCTTTGCCTCTCAGCGCATGTTCTCAACATTGGAACAAGCCATAAAAAGGCAGGTTCTGTTTCACAAATACCTCAGAGTCTTTCAAAACTTTTGAAATCTTCTGAAACTTGTAATCAGGTATGACTTTGTTGAAACCTCTGCTTGCAGAGTGAAAAGGTCAGTCTCTCTATTTAAGTGTATCTCTTTTATGTACACTGGACTTGCAAAATCTAGTCAAAAACGTTGAAACTGATAATTCAAACAAATGTGTTTGGTTTGACAAAGCAATTTCTGAAGCAAAATCTATTCTTTAAACAGACTTGTCGTAGTTTCCAACATAATAATAAGGCAGGGAGGTCTCTCTCATTTAAAGACTCCTGCACAGAACAGGATTTTTGTAGTGAGTCTGTCTCACCACATTGCAGTCCTACATGCCTCTGGGGGTCTGGAACTGCTTGCGTGGTTTTGGAATTTTTTTGATGAGAATTTTTATTGGCAGGTCCTTCCTGCATGAGGGCTGTTGATGTACCTCTGCCCTGTACTTTATGGAATTATTATTTAACTCTTTTCAGACAAGACATGGGCTTTTGCTCTCCTGGTAACTATGTTCCTGGTGTCCTAGTGCTGCCAATGTTTTCATGTATCTGGGAAAACTCCTGGGTAATTTTGTAGGAGACTTGCCATGATTCTGAATTAAGACTGAATGTAGCTACCCTGTCCTAAAATCAGGCAAACTGTTTTAGATCACATGAACCAAATTACAGTAATTCTTCTTTAAGTGCTTTGAAGTTTGGTTATCTCTTTATAATTTACATATAACCTACTGCAGTGCAAACAGTACTGAATTGGGCTTCCCAGTGACATGCAGAAATGCTGTGCAAGTTATATAACCCAGGAAACCATGGTGTTTGTCTAAAACCACAATTTCTACTTTTGTTTTGGTATCCAAAACCAGATTGGATTTTGCCAGTGTGCTACAGAGACTGGCATTTAACAGAGATTTCTCTTTGTATTTTAGTAGCAGTTGTAGAAACCACAAATCTGGATTAGGATTTTGATGTTCCAAGTACTACACAATGAAACACAAAAACAACAGTTCCCCAGAGATTTTCAATGAAACTTAATAAAGCAATTCAATAGTGGGATGCAGACACTTAATATTATCCTGAAAAACCTTGAGGAAATTCATAGGGGTAAAGGACCAGAAAATACAGTTATGGTTACCTGATTTGATTTATTAATACATTCCATCCTACCTCATGCCTGAACCCTCCAGCTAAACTGGAGCATTTATTTGAAAGGCATAGAAAATAGGTAGAATTAAGTTGAAGAAACAATAGAGAAAGGAATTGGAATTACCATGGGTCACAGTGGTACAGCTTAGACAGACAGGGAGACATACAGATAGATAGACAGATAGATTAGATAGACAGATGATAGATAGATAGATAGATAGATAGATAGATAGATAGATAGATAGATAGATAGATAGATAGATAGATAGATGATGTTGATATTGTTTGGAAAATGGGATTGGAAAAATGAACTGTATGTCAGCAGAAGGTAATTCTGTACCTCAGGACCCACCATAAAAAGTGTTGCATTCAGACACTTGTTCTAAAATAAGAAAGCAGGAAGAGATAGAGAGATCTGAGACAGCTCTGGAGTAAGTCTGACAAAACAGGGTAAAGCAGCAAGGCCAGCAACTGGTAGAAACCATAACTGATAGAAATCCACGTGCACAATAATTTATATATTTATAGCTCTGCTCCATAATAATGTTCACATTTTCCACGCTGCTTATTAATTCCCACAGTCATCAAAGACACAAAAAAGGACACCCTTTAAATTCAGGTGAAGAGTATTTACTGAGTGGTTTTGCCTTTTTTATTATTGACTAAGCTACCTGGTAACTAGCTACAAACAAATGATTACTCATGGTTGATGTAATTTGTCCTACCGGGTGGCTCAAGGTTCAGTAAGAAATTAAACATCAAGCAAAAGCGCTTGCAACAGCTAAATGAAGCAAAACAGCTAAAGGATAGCTCATGGGGAATAGTGTTTGGGTCATGCTCCCACCACCTCTGCAGGGTCTATCTGCTGGCCACTGCTCCCTCTGCCCTCTGGTTACCCTGAATCACACACAAGCCAAGAGAAGAGCCAGCTTTTGTGACCACAGATTCCATTAAATTCTTGCATGAGTGGGGTCAAAAGCTTGCTGCTCCTGAAGGGCACAGGCGTCACTGAACCTTTGCAGTACCAAGATGGTTCAGAAACTTATGAACTGGGGAGGGGAAAAAAAGCAAGGTCAGACATTTTAGACTGCTTGTTTCAGGTGCTAGTAGCTGTCTAATATGTGCTCCAAAAATCCTGATTACTGCACAATTTTGGGGAATACAAAGAATGTGTAAGGTTTCTTGCACATCATTTCATGTTTGTTTTCCCTGTGTCTGGGGGCTTTGCAGTATGAAAAAAGAAATCACATACCCAGAGCTTAGGCGATATCCTCTCTGTGTTCCAGTCCAACATTGTTCCTGTCACACAATCAAAGCACAGGCACTAATTCTGTAAGCCTACAAGGATGTTATATCACCTCCTGTGAAAGCCTGGGGTGAAGGTGACTCAACCCACACAGTAAGCAGGTTATCCTGTTGCATAATTTGCTTAATAGTAAAATTAGACATGGTCTCAACCAACAAAATTTCCTTTGAGATCCACGTTTTTCTGAGACTCGGGTTCACTTAAGTAATTTTAAAGAAACAAG
This sequence comes from Molothrus aeneus, assembly GCF_037042795.1. Classification (NCBI taxonomy): domain Eukaryota; kingdom Metazoa; phylum Chordata; class Aves; order Passeriformes; family Icteridae; genus Molothrus; species Molothrus aeneus. Next base: position 26,358,277 of record NC_089649.1, on the reverse strand, counting down.
TGTTTCTGCGCTAACTTGTAAATTTCCATGTAAAGTTAGACCAACAATTGCAGAAGGACTTAAGGCTTATGTTTTCAATCTTAAAAGCAAAAGAAATAAAAATAGTAAAAGATGTAAGGGTGCAAATGACCTTGTAGTTTTGTACTAAAATATAAAAAGTCCTAATAATTTGTCACCTGCTCCTGTGACCCAGAATGGCTCACATCAATGTTAACCTCCAAGAGCAGGATGAGTGCATCCAGCTGTCACTTTGGAATGGTCTAGTTGCACCAACTCCCTAGTTTTATCCAGGAAAGTTTGGAAAAAGCTGTGGGCCATCATCATGTGTGCAACACACCATGAGAGCTTAATAGGACAGACAGCTGAGTTGTTTTATCCAGAAATGTTTGCAGGCACTGCTAACAATAGACAGAGCCAAGAGTTATGTGGCCTTTATTTCCAGCTGAAAAGAACCAGGTTGTTCCTGCACTGCTGACAGTGAATGTGGTTGTTCACATTGAAGAAGCTTCTTCTCCTTACCAGCCTAACCAAACCAGAATCAACCTTCCAGGATGGAACTTGGGGTACACCAGAGCAAAGAGCAGAAGCTCCTACAACAATATCCTGTGTCCTGGGACCATGATAGGGAAGAATCTGTGCCCTGGCCTCCTCCAGGCCTGGTGGCCCTGTGGCTACCTGTAAGGCTGTGGTGTTTTGGAGGGAGCAGTTACTTCAGTGAAACAATTTCTGCTTCTTGTAGAGCAGAGCTAGTTGTGTTTTTCCAGGTTGCCCCTGTCAGCCTGACAGTCTCTCTGGCCTGAGGGCCTCATAGGCAGCCAGGAGTTTCTCCTGGTGGCTCTTTGGTTTCTTGAGTGTGACCATGAAGAGCTTTCAGCACTGAGCAGGTGAGACTTTGCCTGACAAGCCACGTGCTCCAGAGCATGTGAGGCATTGTGATGGCTTGTCAGAGAGCTGATGCAAGGAGGGCTGGGTGCCTGAGAGGGCACAGAAATATTTGATCCCGTTGAACAGCACTGGGAGGGAGGAATGTCATGGAGTGCTGCAGACGCCTACAGCAGATTCTGTGTGGGCTTGACAAGGAGTGTGGGGGATTTAGGAAGTGAGGCTTAGCCTAATGCTATGGCTCTCAAGGGTGTTTTTTGCTTTCCAAGTTGATCATAGGTATGTGGAATAGCAGTTCTAAATTTAACAAATGAAGCAAAACACATTGGAGAAGTTCTTTACTCGGATTTTAAAATGTACATGTTTATATGATTAGGTTCTGTGAAAATGTGTTTCATCAGAATGTGTTGCTTTGATCATGTCCATGGAACTAGATTATTTTTTCTGAAAAAAAGATTTCTGAAGTGGTTTCACATAAAGCTTTTGAACACACCTGAAAAGTAAATGACAAGTAAATATTCTAATACATTACAAATTTTTTTTGAGAATATGGTGATTTTCAGAGATCTCATAATTGTTGGTAATTTGTGTCTAGCAAAGAATGAATCAAATAGATTTTACAGAATAGTAGAGATTGTTCTCTTGTATTACATTGACAGTGAGAAAACTGGAGGGAAAAGATGAATTGTTTAAAGGTTTTGAGCAGCAAAGGAAATTATTGCTAGGAACAAAGTTGATTCAGTATAGTGCTTGTTTGCAAGCCAAACTGATAACTCTTTCAACCATTTTTTAAAATTGTGTTGATACTTCATTTTTATGTTAGATTAGTACAAGAGAGCATAGCCTGAGAGGATGTGAGCTGCTGCAAACAGATGGACTGTGGGTTTGTACTTCAGGCTATCTGTGCACTTTGGGTATAAAACACTATGTGTTCCATGCAGTTGTTTGAATGCATGGGACAGGGGAAGAAGGACTGTGAATGGAGATACTGATCCAAGGCTGTTGTGACTTGCACAACTTCACTGAGGCCAGAAATGCCCCAGTAATTTCTGCCATCTGGGAATATGATACACCCTAACAAATTTGAGACTTACTCAATAGAGCTGATGAACAAGCAGAAGTTTGATATATCCTTTCATGTGGGAAGCCCTGTGTGGTTCAAATATTTACATGCATGTTTCAGGATGGACATGCACACTCTTCCCTCTCTCTCTTACTCTGCAAGGTTGCTCCAGATCTTTGAAATGCTCAGATTCCTGAGGAAAAGTACTTCCCAGCACTTTAAAAATGAACAGTCCATGAAAGCAAAGAATTAATGCACGCAAGGAATTAATCAAGACATTTCTCTGCAGAAGTCATAAGCAATGTCAATAATCTCTCATAATCTGAAACATCTCATCTCTTTTAGATTTATCCTACTATGTATTGCAACTTAGTGAATATTACAAATTAGTGAAACACCAGTGAAAACGTCCTGCTGTTATTCCATGTCCCTGAGTTCAGTCTGTACCATGCACTGGCTGGATATTTTTGTGTGAAATACAAGAGAGCACGTACAGGTTATTTGAAATTCCTTACTGTGGCTCCCTACCCAAGCCATGCAGGGTTTCAAGTGCTAACATACCTAGGTAAGGAATGTAACTGTTGTCACACACTGACATTTTATGTGCCTTAAAATGCACTGTTTGCTGCTGGCCATTTTACATCCAGTGCTGCTGCTGAAATATAGAGACACTTCCAGAGATGCTATATCTCTTCTTTTTCTCATTTTATTGTCTTACACTGAAAATCATCATCCTTGGCATGTTCAAAGCAGTGAACATACTTTGGGTACCATCTGCAGCAGCATTCTTCACCAGCACAATCTGAGGATCCCCTAAGTCCTCGTGTGGTGATTTATACTTGGAGTTTTTCCAGAGAGCTGGATGCCTTTTTTAGGCACTGTGTCAGACTGGGATCTAACTTCTGGCCTCAGGGCACATCATCCAGGACCAGATAAGGCTCACTTCTGAAGCATTCTGGAGCCATGATCCCACAGACATGAGATGAATACACTTGATGACTGAATTTCTGTCAAATTCACCAAAGCACATCCCATAGAGTTTATAGACTCTATGCTATCTGCACTAGGACACTATAAGCCTCATCCAGCATAATATTTGTCAAAATAAACTTTCACTCTCTCTGTCCCCAAAATTTAGTAAGCTGTTTATATACTGAATCAGCTCAGGGTGTCTTGTGGCCACATTGGTTTTGATCTGGTAGTAGCCAGCCTAAAATTGTCACATCAAATCCTCACCCCAGGTGTATGCTTTGTGGTCAAGAGCACAGTATTGAAAAATGGGCTTCCTGCCTGGCTAATCCAAGGCTAGGATGCAATCACCCATTTTGTTCAGAGCACCATCTTTTAGCACTGTCAGAACTAGAGCCAAGGAAAAGAAATACTGGCTGCCTTGAATGATCTGAAGTCATTTACTGACACTACTTTGGATTTTTATTGTGTTCCCTTTTTATATATGTTTTTTGTTCAAACATTCCCAATAGAAAGAGTGGCTGCATACACAGAGGATTATTTCCTTTTTGACTTTACGAGCCCCATTGGAGGAGGCTGACCATCCCATTCTACAAGAGTTAAAAGTTATTGAGTCAGCAGTTCTGGCCTGCTAGATGGTGCTGGAAATGAGCATCAAATAATTTCTAATCTCTCTTGCAGGCAAAAAAACAGTCTAAAGAGCCACTGATTCTGATTCCCAGTGTCATCATTGCTGTGTTCAGAGTCTCTAGAAGACTATGGCAACCAAAATTTTGAGCAAAATTATGGATATCCCTAAAAATAATGTTATTGGATGTCGTGGTCATTGTGCAGCTGTAGTGTACAAGCTGGTCCTCTCCCTACTCCTTTCAGAGTTACTGAGACAGAGTCTGCTATGCAAAACACAAAAGGTCTTGGGTACTGTGGTCCCGAAGTTCTGAACCTAAAGGTACAGATGCCCTAAGAACATTAGTTACAATATCTGCTGTAGAATTCAAGGATGTCAGCAGGAATTAATCAATAAGAGGTTCTCCAGAAGAACTCTCTTCTCTTTTATTATTCCCTTTATCCTCACTGCATAGCTAAATTAAATGTATATCAAAAAGCCTACTGAAAAAAGAAGAACAGCGAAAGAAAATATCAAACTCAAGTACATCTGGAAAAGAGATCTCAACTCTGATATGCGTCAGATCCCAAATTCTTCCTTTCAGAGTGACTGAATTAATCTAAAATGGAACAAGGCAGACTCATTCCAGAACAAGTTTTCACACATGAGTTATTCTGCAACAGTTATTTCAAAGCATGTTTACTCTGTCCTGGTCAGAATTAACTTACAAGTACAGACAAGTCACTCCATTAGACTTAAGAGAATTGCAAAAACATTTAATAAAGATAATTAGTTATAAAATCCACAGTGGCATTTTTAGTTCATTTTGGTTTTGCTTTTCACAACATTTTGTGAGCTGGCACTAACCCCCCCATATTTTTTAAATAATAGAGAACCTTGTCAATTCTTCTGTGATTGATAGTGTATGCCCAAGTATTTATAACAGAGCTGTTGATCTGAAAATTGATAAGGAATCAGCAACTCAGGGACCATTTGAAACTTAAATAATGAAATCTCTGTTGACAGCACTCATAGCATTACAGATGTAAATTATTCCAGAGCAGCCTAGTGAATGTTTACGATTTTCATACAGGGAACACAAAGAGAACTGTCAAAGGTATGAACTTACACACTCCCATTTTCCCAAACTGTGGCCATCGCCACCTTCACTGCCACATATTTGTCCTTCAGTGCGCACCAGCACTGATCTCTAAAGCAGCAGGAGAATGACGTTCTTGGTGCATTTTGTGTCAAGTTTCAAATCAATGTTGACTTTGTCGCTGACATTTCAATGGCAAGCACACCTCCCTATTCAAAGGATGAATTTTGGCACTGTCTGCTTGAGTTAATCCTTTTAAAAGTGCTTCAACATCAGCGGTAGTATTTGGCTCTGCATGCATGATTTCTGGGCAACTACTCAAAACTTACTAAGCAATAATCTTTTTGTTTAATCATTCACTGCAAACATGTTACATAAAATGGTCTGATAACAGAGTCATGAGACTATTTTTTCCACTGCTATTGTACAAATTATGAGACTTAAAAAATTCTGGAAGATAGGCAGAGTAAAATTAAATTTCCTACTGCTGTGAGAAACAGGAATTTTTTTCAGACCAATGGAATTAGGTCTTGTTAACTAACTGGTGCACCTCTTCCCATGGTCTACTGATCATCTCCTGGAAAACTCAGGCACTGAAGGGCTGCTGCATGTTTTTTGTTCAGTAGCAATAGGGGTGAGGCAGACATCATGCACCATTAGGAGTTGCATGGCTTTTATGGAGGCAACACTTGTGTATTGTCAAAAAACTTAAACCAGTTCAAGAAAGCCATCACTGCATCCTCACTGGGAGAGATTCTTGGGTGTGAGATGAGGCAATGCTGCTGCTCTAAGGCCCTCAGCAAGTCCGTACTGGGAGCTGCATTGTGTCAATCTCCACACTGACATTTGCATGGTATGGAAATATACTGGCACTGCTACATGCTCCATTGGCTGGCAGAGATTTCTCCCATCTGTCCTTCTGTTGTGCACTTAGAAGGTGCTTGTATTGTAGGACTCTCTGCTTCCTTGTTGTTATTTCTTGTTTGCCTCTTGCTTAAGACAACCCATTGCCCGTGGACTGGAACGTGTCACCACTTTCTCCCCATGTGATCTGCTCTTTGTGCCTACGGCTCAGCTGCCACGAACCTTCTCCCTTGAGCAGCCTGCTGCAAGTCATGATTGGCCAAAACGAGCCAAAAGCCATGCTTGCTCTGCAAGGGGATGCTGCAAATGAAGTGCTATTGATGCAGAGAAGGCGAAAGCACAGTGGTAGAAAATGCAGGTGTGACTGATGAATGTTATTGTAGAAGTGAGCGCAGTATTTGGGCATGCTGTGGAGCTGTTTATTGTGCAAGTACAGAGCAGTTAATTGAATAGAAACCAGTCTGGAAAAACAGGAAAGAAAGAACGGACTGTCTGGAGGTAATTCACCATTCAGCAAGCACGGGGGATTGTTACTGGACATGCCAAAGCTGCCATCTTTTGACTTTCAGCTCCCTAGCAATTGGCCTAGAAGCCTGCCTTGAAACAAGGCAGGAGGGAGGGCAGTCAATGAATGGCCTTTGAGAAGGGAGATGCAGAAAGTTAGCTGTGCTCGTTTCTTTCCAGACACATTTTTTTTGGGGAGGTGGTGAGGGAGTGAGAGGAAAAGCAAGTAGAAATTTTCTACAATAGAAATTTTCTCTACAATAGAAATTTTCTCTACAATAGAGATTTTCCTCTAGGCAATTTTGAAGGTCCTGGGTCTTCTGGTAAATATTCCTGTGGGTACTGTAGTTTTACATGTTGAGAAAGAATTTTGTTTCCAAAGAGCTAAGTAATCCATGTGGAGCACTGGTCACAGACACTTGAGCAGTGCTCTGCAGCCTGTAGCATCATTGCAGGTGCAGAGATTTACAGCCCCACACTCACTCCCAAAGCAGAGCCCCTCTAGCTTAGGAAAGCTCAGGACCATGAAGTCTGATGCCTAAGACACCATGTTGCCAGTTTTAGCAGGGAAGATAAACTCTGCCACAAAAACTGCAGGTAAGTTTGCAAAGTGGTTGTAGTTTCCAGCAGTTTTCCTATGTGTAGAACCCTTGCTATTTTTGTTTACAGGCACTCTATAGGCATTTAATGTTTCAAGGCTCTCTAATGCACTTTTTAGCTGCGAGGTTTTCCACAAAAACCCATTTCTGACAGTATTAAACCTCTAGGCAAACCAGGTTAATCCATATAACATGTTTTGGTGTAAAAACTTCTCAGTTTGAAGAATGGCATGCAATCAAGACCTGGATTCTTAAGTGAGGGGTTCATTGTGTTAATGTAATTTGCCAACCCCACTTTTAAGTATCTGTTTTTCAGGATTTGTACTTAGATGGAAGTTCCTTCTTTTCCAGCACTGGCCTACAGATATCTCAGATATCTTACTGTCTTTTCCTTTTCTTTGCCATCCATGGAAACAACTTTTCCCATGACAGCAGTATGATGAAGTATTCTTAAAGAGTTCTCCTGCTAGTATTTGTCTCTGAAGCCCCCCTCCCTTCATAAATTTTTTTTATCTCAAAAATATGTCCAATGAAAGTTCCCTCTGTTTCATATTACATTTATCGAGTATAAAGAGGTTGCCTCACAGATAAATTGCTTTGGAACACATCTGTATACCTGTTTCTGTATGCTTTTGTGCAAATATGTGTATATATATATACAGAAACCTACTCATAGATATATAACATGCAAGCACACATATTATTTCCAGAAGAAATGCTAGTATAAAGAGCTGTTATTTGTTCTTCTAGACTGTTCTTCTGGAATGTAAAATAACAAGTTTATACAGAAGACAGTATTGTTAGTGGCCGGAAAATTTTTGAGAGGCAAGGAGGAAGAAGATGTTTGGCAACTTTACAATGCTGGAAGCAAAGTAAAGTGAGGAAAAAATATACCTGGAGATGGGTACCAGCAGCAAGCACCTAAAGGTTTTTGTTGCTTTGACTGTACTGTGGGAGGAGGGAATGTTTCCAATATGAAGTGCTCTCTTAGCATGCTTTCCAGTGTGTCCCATCCCCCTGCTCTCAAATACAAACTGGGAAAAGATTTACAGAGTAGGGCTGGTGTAGTAAAAAGAGGATTCTCATTGGGATGAAGCAAATAAGAAAATAGGCATGAAGAAAAAGTCTTCTGAATTTTATATGAAGGCTTTTGCATTTCTGGGCAAATATTTTCCTACCATGCTTGCAAGTAACTCTCCAACCTTTCCCATTAATTGGGAAGTAGTTTAAGGCACTTTAGACAAAGGAATGTAGATATACTCCTTACCTGTAGGTATTTGTTATATTTACACATCAATATGTCAGAAAAAAACTCTCTTGGATCAAATCTAGCTTATTCTGGAAGTAATTTCACTGCCATTTGGACAAAAAAAAGTGTGTCCCCATTTAATTGTGAATTTAGAAAGCAGCATTAAGTGCTGTGATTATTTTTGCATAGAGGCATAATTTGGAAGGGAATCTGGTTCTGTCTCAGAGACTTGTAGGTCTCATCTGCACTCAAATTCTGTTCTTCAAAGGTGAACGTGCAAAATATAGTCTGTCCTTATAGTCTTGTTTATTTATGATTGATAAGCTCTGTGTCTTGCCTAATAGACAATAGAAGAAAGCTAACTTAATTGAGAGCTGCTTATGAGTACTGTGAACAGAAACCTTTGTTCTCAAGAGCCAGCCACTGGAGCGTGTTAGCTGCACATTTTCCAGATGAACTCTTTTCATGCCTTATTTTGTGACTAGAATGGAGAAACTAAGCAATGGGTACCAAAAGCCTTCTATTTGTTTGAAGTATCTTTTGGCAACTGAAAATATATTTACAGACCTTGAAGCTTCCTGGGAGATGCTAGCCAGACTGCTTGTGTCATGGTTCTGTGGTTGTGTCTTTTCATTTCTTCCTGATATTTCACATAATCAGTCTCTGAATATGTTCTGCCCATCATAGGGGTTTATTCCCTGACAAAATCACAGGCAAGTGAGGAATAAAATGAGATAACTGCAAATAAGTAAATTCACCTAAGTATACTTTGGGTCTGGCAGCCCTGTATCATCAGTATTGTTCCTGATAAGGTGATTAACCATGGCAAACCATAATAAAGGTTATTACAGCTGCTCTCACATGTGGAAGTAAATAGAGACATAAAGATGTTAAGTCACTATATGAGCCATGTAATGGATCAATAGTAGGGTGAAGCCAGGAATCCTTTCCAGGTTTTCTTGTGATCCCAGGACTTTCTGCCTTGTCAATTATTTAAGAATTTTAGCAATCTTCAATGCTGTGCCAAAACATTTTTTTTCACATTCTTCCCCTTCCCCTTCCTTTAATTTAGTTTTTAATTCCATATTGTTGTAAATGTGTGTCATTGTGATATTGGAGCAGTGTTTACCTAAGACACATGAATGGCTGTGAGCAGAGGTGGAGAGACTGAAACCTGTTTTGCTTAGTGCACATTGGTCTTGAGCTGCAAAGCTCAGTGAGGGCTCTAAACCTTTGGTGCTTTGTACCTTGGGCTTTCATTTCAGCCCAAATGTTTTTCCTTTTGAAATATTGGCATGAAGAGCCCTCCTCTGCAGAGTTGTCTCTCCTGGACTTTCATCTCTGGAGGCTGAAGCTTACGGAGATGACACAACACAATCCAGGCATACAAGTCAGAGGGAAATGCAAAGGTATAACTTGCCTCTTCTATTTCAGCTTTTCTGCTGAACCACAGGCACCAACAAAATCAAATGTTCCAGGTAGGAAAATACAAATGTGTGTGGATAGCAGAGATAGGGAAATCCCATCACAGTCATTTGGCCTTGTGTTCCCTTGCATAATCCTTCTGGCAGAGCTTGGCTGGCAGCAGCACAGGCCAGGTCCAGGCTGAAAAGAGGCACTACTAGAACACCTGCTCAAGTCATCACTGAGAAACCTGGAAAATTAAACCAATCTTTCTACTGCTATGAGCTAATTTGCCCTGCTTGCAAGTATGTCCATAGTGGCTGGTCAAAGACACAGCTACAACAGGCTTCAGTGTGTGTGCCCAGTACATAACTATACATCCCAGTGCTTTATTTGGTCTTCTCTAATATATTACCAATTGCCTCTTCTTTGACACATTCTGTTTTTTTCAGCTCTTAGCTTAGAGTAGCTGCAGCACTGGGGGCTTACTCTCCAAGAAATACCTGTACAAATTCATTTTGCAAGAGCATCCACTTAGTTATATTTTTATGATGGGTTTTGATGACTTTTTTAGGTGTGATTTTTTTCATTTTGGTGCTGAAATTGTTGAAGTATTGTCCCAGTTAGACAATTTTACCATATTAAAAAAGAGGTTTTCTCTCTGTTTTACTTTTTTTTAAATTTTTTAATATAAGTGCCTTGTGCATTGCAATGACACATGTAAAATAAGTTTTTCAGGCTTGTCCCTTGGTCCCCTTCATTTACCTCCCTTATTTTATCAGCTATAATCAGAACTGGTTGCTTCTGGTTGTGTGTGGGAGGACTTTTCTGGACTTTGCTGTGTTCGGGCTGTCTGTTATTTCCCAGCCACCAAGCTTAACAGTTGTGAAGATTATAAATGTATTAACTGAGAAGAGGCTGTTGTATGTCTAAAACCCATTCATTTAAAAAGCAACAGACAAAATTTAATACCCTTGAATAATTCTTCTATTCAGTGTAGTCCCATTGCAATGATTTACAGAGGTAAGGCTGAGGCTTTTCTCCCCAGATGAGGACAAGTGGCATCATACCCTGTTTCCCCGTCAGTTCTGCAGTGTCGTGCTGACATGGCAACTTTGGATGCTGATTCTTCTCTCCTGAGCAGTGCTGTCTAAGGCACAGCTTCCTGCCTCCACAGGGTTTCAGTCCTGCTTTCTTTCATGCAGCAGAACTGGCAGTGGGTTCAGACTCCCAGCATCACATCTTCGTCGGTGTTTGCAGCAAGCACTGCCCTTCCTTGTTCCCTTGTTCTAACTGCTCTGTTTGTTGAAATGTATAAATGTGCAATATAAAAGTGATGGAAAAAGTGGCAAACTATGAGAATTCAATAAAATTATCTTGTTTGGGATTCCAGTAGGATGATGAGCTAGAGTGAAGGTACAAGAGACTAACTCAAGTGTCATGCCCACTTGGGATGGATTCCTGCCTTTCCCTCACTCCGCCGTCTCTTACTCCTTCACAAGCCTGTTCCTTAGCCTTCCAGAAAACTTGGGGGGAAAAGGTGTGGTCTTATATTTATTCTACAAGGTTAGTGAGTGGAACTGGCTTATAGAGTTGTCCGATGATTGGAAGGGCTGGGTGGAGGTTGAAATAAATGGCTAAAACAAGGACAGCCAGAACAGGAGAGGTAGAAGGATGAAAAAGGGAGATGGAATTAGATAGGGAGAAAAATCTTTGCCTGTTTAGTGGAGGGAATATATTTGATCAGTTCAGCTGACTGGAATTGTGGTCCCTGTGTTTAACCTTAATTATTTCTTCTTCCATTCTCTCATCCTTTAGTCAGGCTCCTCTAATTAGAAAGGCCTTCACAGCAGGGAATGTGCACAATCGTGCAGGTGGACTCTGGGATACTGTGGGATATTGTGAGATATCGATGCAGTAGCAGTAAGTTCAGTAGGTTCAGCTCAAATCTTGGTAGCTGTTGGATTGTTTCCTCCATTTAAATGATTGTGGCTCTTTTTAGTGTGCATCATAGGAGTAATAACCTCTCTTGTTTAAAGGAAATAGAACACTTAGTTTTTCTAGGTAACCTGCACTTTACAAAATGAGCAGAACAAACAGGTAGAGAACTTCCTGACTTGTGAAGCAGAAGCTGGGTGGAAAATCACAAGTGGATTGAAGCAATGGTTGTTCCAAATATTTTGAGCATGTGCAGAACCAAGGCACAGGTACAGGGAGAAGCAGAGAGCACAGGCCTCTTGTGTTTATGAGGTGGCAATCTTCAAAGCACCCCACCTTAGATTTTAGGCTAATCAGATTTTTAAAGTCTTGTTCTTTGACATACTTTTGAAAATTAAATATTAATGACTTGCCACAACAGCAGGTGTCATAGTACAGACTGGTGCTGGGCTCTGTGCCTTTGGGCTTAAGCCTTCTAATAAACAAGTATTTGCTTGCTTGTTGCTGCACACAGGGGATGAGGTGAAATATAAGTAGTGGCACTCCATACAGGGAGTGACTTAAACTGTGCCTTTAGACATACCAAATAAAGTTAACTTAGTTCTTTGTGTAGTTTTATTTTGGAAAAGACCTGTCCTTCCTGGTGCAGTTAGCAGGGAATGAACTGTGGCAGCTGAGGCAACATTTGGCTTGAAGGGTGAGCTGCCAACAGCTGAGTGCCTCAGGGAAACACAGCCTAGTCAGTTCTGCCTTGGCATGGGGACAACCTCCAGCTAAAACTGAAGTCACTTCCCTCACCAAATAGGTGTTACTGCAGAATAAAATTAAAAAAAACAAATAAACAAAACCCCCTCTTTGTGTGGGACATCATAATTACAAACAAGAGATTTATTTTTATGGAAGAATTATTCAAGGATCATGAAACAGAAAATAAGCCAGCTTGAGGATGTTGGAAAGAGTTACACCAGAAACATAGACATAAATGTAGCAAATTGTGGAAAACATGAAATTAGATAAAGTGCTAAATTTTCAGTCATATATCAGTAGGATAATTAGCAGCAATTAGGAAACAGCAGAATTTAGGGTATTAAGATTGAAGAGGAAATAAATACATTTTATGTTTTTTTCTGAAGTACAAACTACTTGGAAAGCCCTTAGTGTCCTCCATAGCATGGAGTTGTGCATGTACTAAGAAAGACAAGCAGGGCTTGTGTACTGTCATTGAAATTTAACACTGACAGTGAGGAAAGTCAGCCTGAAGTATCTGCAGCACTGGTTGTATGCATGGTTTATGCAGTGGTCCTCTCCTTTCAGTAACCTCTCCAGTGTTACAATTTATGTGTCAGAATCCCATGGAGCTGGTGTGCAACTCTTCATCACCACTGACAAAAAGTACCAGCACTGCTTTGACAGGATCAGGCAGTAATTCCCATGACACTCAAAACAACTCAAATCCATGGGAATGCAAGCTGGGCTATCCCTGGGAACCTCATTTTTAGACACCTTCAGGTTAAATTCAATCAATCAGTGTGTCTGAAATTATATATACTTTACTTGCATATTTTATAGACTGATAGGATCCAATCTATAACCTCTAGGGAAAAAAAATTTAAAATCTTACTCTATATAAATATTTATAAAAGTTGCTTTATTCATAGAAAATTAGATTCTTTATTTTCCTTGAATTTATAGTGAGAGTACCCTGCATAGACATTGTGTCTCTACACATAGAGTTGTAGACTCTTAGTAGAGCATTGCTGACATTAGCAAAGCTACTCCAATTTACATCAGCTGGGAATATGGTCCATAGGACCTAAGTTACACTAGAAGATAATAATGATTCCTTTCTCAAGCATTGTTTAGTGAATTCAGCCATTAAAACATGGGAACTAATTAACATCTCAATATTACATATTGAAATTTAAAATATTGTAAAAATAGCACATTAAGCATATATGTTTAAACTTAATAGGATTGGCATTTGCTTTATGGAAGTTAAGCAAATCAGATTCTGCATAATATGGATAAATCTGTAGTTTTCACCAAGTTTGTGTACCTACGTCACACCTGCCATCAGCACCAAGGTATTTTTGTATCACTTGTCCATTCTGTCACATCTAGATTTCAGTTCTCATGTATCTGAAAAGGTATTTTAAACCTACTGAAGCTAATAGGAATCCAGCCAGTTTATGAAAGGCATGACTAGGCTTCAAACAGATCCTAGGACTCAGACTATTGCACTCTTCGTCTCAAAAGCAAGATGGACACAAATTCAAACTGAGTGAAGAAACTGTCCCTCTTCATGTTCTTATTCTTTTACTTGGCACTGAGCGTTTTTTTGAATAAATCCCATTTTCTTGTCGGCAGGCAGCTCCATTCATGTGGCCAATGCTTTCACTGGCACCCTCTGGCTGAGAGCTCTCTTCAGTTGTCTGAAACAGAAAGGGGATGTCAGTGGAGGCACGTGTGTGTCTTCCACCCACTGGACCTGGTTCCCATTAGGTAGCTCTGCCTGACTCTCTGTTACTGCCACAACTTCTTAGTTCTGAAAGAAATTGAACTGATTGTATAAAAATGTCTGTAAGAGTAGGCTTGCACTCCAAACCTAGTAAAATCTAGATATATGGCAAATTACTCATTGGGTCTCTGCTTAACTTTCACACCCCATGGCAGCTGAGCTATTGCATTCCCATCCCCATAGCACCAGTGGAAAACTCTCCAAAGGACAGTTCAGCAGACTTTCCTGTAGAGAGGGTGACATGTTTTTAAGGCTGTGAGAAATCATATGAGATTCATCCAGAGCTGGGGCTACAACCTAAGAAGTCCTAATTTGGGTGTGTGTCAGCCATTCATACCCAAAGAGCTATGGTGGAAACAAAATCCTTGGAACTCTCTGAAAACCTGGACACCTTCCAGGCTGCAGGCTTGCTTAGAAAGCCAAATATCTTTCAGTAGCATGTAATACCAAGAACCAAGAGTTGCTGACTGCTGTGCTCATGACTTTGTGTAGCCCAAAGTCTGGTTGGTGTTGTTTGCACACAAGCAGATAAGGCAGGTGGCTTGTCTATAACACGTTGTTGGTCTGGATTACTCAGCTCTTTTTAGATTTACCCCGGTGAGACAGGGTAAATCTCTCAGGTTCTAGCAGTGAGTTACTCTCCGGGCTCAGTTTCAAGGCACAGAGCCACTCACACTAACAAAAATGAATGCTCTACCAAAGTAATTTATACTTGCTTTGCCAAACACCTATCTGAAAAAAAGAGTTAAAAAAGTTAAAACATACTTTTCTTTTACACTGCACATTTGTAGATGCATTATTTTCTGTCTTCATTCCAGTGGCCTCTTCCAGTTCTGAAAAATAAAGTAATAAAATAATTAAATTAAAAAGAAGTGGGGGGAAGTAAGCACACCATCAATTTAGTAGCTGCGTGAAGTAAAAAAAATCAGCTATTCCTCTGGGTTTTTATCACACAAAAGAACAATTGAAGAGTGATGAGTACTTCCTAAAACATTTTTGAGGCAATGTGATTAATCTGTCAGGACTGTCTAGCTGGGGGCTATTTAGAGAAAATAATAAAATTAGCAGCTTGACTGTAGCACGGGGTATCAGAGAAACCTTTCAGAGTGGAATTCTGCCTTTGTCCAGCAGGTTAATGGAAGTCTAACTTTAGGTGTTATATTCTCAGAAGATGGGAGCATTTAATGTATAACAGGCTCCAAGAGCCCTCATGCTAACAGTATAACTGATATTATTTTCCCCTGGGTTGGTCCTCAGGTAAAAAAAAATAGAGCCTGAAAACCTTCAGGCTCAATTTGAGTGAGACAATCACATTACAGTACTCTAGTTAAAAAATAAACAAAAAGAAAAAAAGAAAAGGTAGAGCACATTATGGAAAGTTACACCAGTGTATCTGCAATGTCTTTCAGGCCTGTGCTGAATTAATATATTCACTCCTTAACAAACAGCACATGTGACCAGAAATGAGTAATAACATTGAGTCTGTAAGAGAAAGGCTCAAGAGCAGGATTTTGTCTAAAAGTTTAGATGAAATACATATGGGGGGGAATTGTATATATTTATAATAATTGGCATTAAGAATAGCAGTTTGATGAATGGTAAAAAATGCAGTTGATTACTTTCCCTTGCATGTAATGGCCTAGGCTGTGATGGTGTTTCATTGGGAAATAAACAAAGCAGAGATTTCTTTCAGCCCTAGAGCACACATACCTGTAAGAAGTGCATCAAGAGTCTCCACTGCATGTTTTGCATCTTCCATTGTGAAACACATTGGTGGTTTAAATTTTAAAATATTCCTGTAGGGTCCATCTGCACTAAGAAGGATTTGATGCTCTTTGAGTCTGTGGAAAGAGGAAACACCTGTGTTCGATACAGGTATAAAACTGTGTCCTGTCACTTCCTTCAAGCTAAGACAGATTTTGAAAGTTTTCTTTTTTTAGTATTATGTCACAAAAAAACTACACAAACTGAAAATAAAATTAATGACTAACTGCTGGAAAATGTTAGGAGGGTTTGATCACTGCACAGAGTTATGTTCTTTAAGAACTACTTACTTGTAAATAAGATGAAGGGCTTCAGCCGTGGCTGGTGTTCTCTTCTGCTTATCTTTCACCAGATCCACTCCAACAAACAATCCAACACCCCTGGAGTAGAAAAGTACAGACAAGTGAAATCCAGTGTCAGTAGCCCAAACCTTCTGCTGCAAATGCAATAACTGTTTCTAACAACTGTAATTCCCTTCCCTGGGGCGCAAATGGGGGAAGGAGAATGGGAGGGGAGACTTTGTCTTTGGTCACCTTTTGGCAACTTCACACAATAAAATGGGATAACAGGTATTTATGGACAAATAAATTTACCTGGCTCATTAATGCTATGTGGCCAGATAAGAATGACAGAATAATTTTCTTTCTTGCTTATCCTGAAAATCACAAGCCAGGGAGATAAAAAAAAAAAAAGTACAAAACCCCTGCAACCCAACCTCTTCCCCCCCAAAAACCTGAAGACAATTATCAATGGTAGTAACATGAGGAAAATCCATAGTAACATCTCTCAAGGAAATCCCAGAGATTTTAACAATGTCTGCATGATTACAATGGAGTGCTGACATCTTGGCTATTGCATGTGGATGGCTCTTTCTCCTGCTCTCCCAGAACTTTTTAGTGGCTATGCTTGTAAGTAATTAAGCAGACAGATGGACAACTTAAAAAAATATATATGTATTGCCCTTCAATACCATTTGTGGGCAGTCCATTTTAAAAGAGAGGTGTAGCAAAATCATGGCATGTTTCTGTGTTCCACTCACACCAAGTTTGCTGCTTTTTCTTCTCTGACACTGCTGTAATGCACCCACCTGATATCTCCCACTAAGGGATGCTTCTCCTTTTGCTCAGCCAGCAACTCCAGGAGATAATTTCCTACACGTGTGGCATTCCCTTGGAGATCTTCTTTATCTATTACATCCAGTACAGCCAAGCCAATGGCACAAGACACTGGATTGCCTCCAAACTGAAAGCAAAGACAAAACAAAACATGTCATCAAAATCAAAACCTACCAAAATAAAACATTCACCTGTGGCTATCCATGTTGTTTTCTCTTGCCCTCTCCTGCTTGGCATGTTCATGAGGAAAGCTCAGAAAGGTGGGGAATTTGTGGCATTCAGGCTGTGGAACACCATCCCCTACATTTGGGCAAGGGAAGGGCCCCCTCTTCCTCTGCTCCAGGTAGCAGTAATTTGAAATACTCAGGAGTGAAGAATTCAGCTGATTGCATATGCAGGCAAAATGCTCCTGGGAAGAGCAGTGGGTGGTAGATTTGATATCTTTTGATCCAGAGAGTATAAACTCCATTTAAAACAGGGGAATTCATGGTAGCTGGGAAGAAGGCTGAGTCACAGGAGCAGAAATCAGGCTCAGTAAACAAGAAGACTGAACCTCTGTGGCATGCACACAGATGAATTATTTTCTGGTAAAGGGCCACTGTTTTGTTAGGTGTCAGTTGCAGAGCAAGGTCTGCCAGGTCATGAGCTCCACCAGCATGGAACCTATCCTAGAAAATGGAATTTTACATAATCACCATTTCAGAGTGGGAAGAGGGAAAGAGACATAAGGAAGAATTTATCTGTGTGGATGTGAGCTGAGATGCATGGCCTGCCAGAGAGCTTGTGCTGGTCCATATGATGATGTAACACTTGATACAGAGCATATTTCAAAGCTTCTCCACTTGATTTTAGATACTAGACTGTGGTTGGCTCAAGCTCTTAGTAATGTGATGCAGTGATGGCTGTAGATGTTATCTGGGTCACCTGGAGAACTTCTGACTGGTAAATGCAGACCAAAAGAAAAATAAAAAGGGCAAAGCTTCACCTATGAACTTACTGTATTGAAATACTCCAGTCCAGAAGCACCAAAACCTTCAGCAATCTCCCTTGTTGTGACCACACAAGACATGGGGTGTCCATTGCCAATGGGCTTTCCCATGGTGACAATGTCGGGCACAAAGTCTTCACCTTGCAGCTGGAATGCCCAAAAATGCTTCCCAACTCTGCCAAAGCCAACCTGGACCTCATCAGCTATGAACACTCCACCTGCTGCACGCACATACCTGAAAACAAACACAATACCTTGAGAGTCTAGTGCTGCAGAACATTGGTAGGCAATCAAGGACAAGGCAGTCTGCATCATAGAAATTCTGCAGCGTGAGACCAAGTTAGGAAAAAAAGAAAGAATACAGTTACAGCTATTTTATAGCTATGAAATTTTTAGTATGCTACTTGATAAGAAAAAAAAATTACATTTTAATGTCAAATAGGAGTACTGTAATGGTACTGTAGGATTATAACTGGTTTAACTTCATCTTCCATCAAACTTATGGCTGAGAATTAAAGATAGGAAAAGAATAGCAATTATCTAGCTAAAAATTAGCTGATATTCCATAAAAAATTGAACTGAAATCATATTCTTCAGTAAGCAGGAATGAGCCACAGATAGGCAAGAACAGGAGAGGTTAATAGCTGAATTGATTAGATAAGTCTGTAGTAAAAAAAGCTATTTCTTCGTTTAATTTCCCCATTACGCCCATCTGAAGTGCTGTACGTACTCTGCCACTTTCTGGAAATAGCCCACAGGTGGAATTACTTGGCCTCCACAGCTCTGCATGGATTCAGCTATGAAGGCAGCAATCTACAAGAGACAAACTCGTGTGAGAGCTGTGTTCATCTACTTGGCCTCGGCAGAGACATCTAACAGTCTAGAAATAAATGTTTAAATGTGGGCCTTAATTTAATCACGCAATAGGCTGGACAACTGAGAGCTCTTGAAAACAGCTATGGCTAAAGGATTTATTAATTTTGTAATCAGAGTGCCCAAATTTGCAGTAGCCAGGGCCACCTTTGCAGCCTGATGGGAATGCAAGGATCTCCAATAAGCCCTTGTGTTCAACTGGATGACATTTCCTGGTGTCAGTGGATGCTGGATTAGCTCCTGGGAGCTACATAAATTTATTTTAAAATGCCACTTTACAGGACACACACAACAGTGTGTACCATCTTCCCTAAGAGATTAATAAAGCTTGCAGGTATATGTGGGTTTTTGTTTAATCCTGAACACCAGGTAGAGGTGGGTGGCCGCTGACCTGTAAGATGACCTGTGGCTAGCCTTTGGGCACCCCTGCCTAATGCACATAACTACACAAATAACATGTCAGCACGAGGCACTTGACAAAAGAAGAGAAAAATTCTACAGATGAAATAATTCCAGTTGCTAGGAATGAAAAAGAAAGTTATTTCAAGTCAGGAAGGGTAAGAACAGCAGATCAGAAACACTGGAACATCAAAATTCGTTTCTCGTCAACAGCAGAGGTCTATGCAGCAGAGATACAATATTACCCCAAGGTCTCAGCATAAGTCTGCTATTTAAGGGGTTGCATCCCCACACCACTTGTGAACCCCTCCCTGAGCATCAAGAGGTCTCTGTGCTGGTGCAGTCTTCCTGGAAACAAGGCCGAGCAGTAACGTGTAAAGAACCGCACGCTACGCGTGAGCACACGGCCAAAGAGTACGCGGCTTCCCACTGCACGTGAGGCTTTGCCTTTAGCACAACTTGTCCTGCCACAGGTCTATGCCACCAAAACCTAAGAAATGTGCAAGAGAAAGGAAACAAGGGAAGAAAAAACAAAACTATCCGTTAGTAGAGAATAAAAAAAAAAAAAAAAGTTGATGAAGAAACTAAAAGAGGGGTGATGTAATCCTGCTGGACTAGAAGGGAACATGCTCCAGTCTCCGCTGAAGTCTTCTGGGACTTCAGTGGGCTTTGGATCAAGCCCTACAAGTCTCAACACACTAATGCCATCATATAAAAGATTAACACACATTTTAGGTACACCTGTCCGTTTTTATCAAGGTCATAGTGTGTATGAGTGAAAATTTCACCTTTTTATATGACTTCAAAGTCATCTTAACCAAACAGGCTCAGAAATGTAGTATTGGGATTTTTTCCAATAGATTTTCTCCATGTCTTAGATTTTTTATGTCTTTGCTAGAATTTGTGATGTAGTTTCTCAGCTAGCCTCAAACCTTTCCCTACGATATTAACAATCTACCAATTCAATGCATAAAATAAAAAATTTAACAGCTTTGATTGCATCTGCTTATATACAACTGTATTATTGGTCCTTTGATTGATGCCAAGAAAAATTATCATAAAGCATCAGATAGAAAAATGGCAGAGAACCATGATAGAAAAATGCAATTTTTAAGCATTTTAAGCAGAATCCATGATAGAAAAAATGATGGGAGAGGGAAGTACATGAAATTGGGAAAGAAACAAGTCCTTAGTTGCCTGTTATACACCCCCATGCCAAAATAAATAGGTGAAGCCTCAGCATTTCCAGAGCACAAAACACACACCTTGCGTCCATTCTTCTGTGTTTCTTCAATAATCTTTTTCACCTCTTCAGCATAAGCACTTGCTGGATCTGGGTGGTCTTCCCTGTATTTACCTCTGTAGATATCTGGAGAAGGAGCCTGAAAAGACCAATTTATTTATTTGTTTTTATGAAGGCTTCTATGAAACTTTTACTTTCTTTTCTATTGTTCCACTTTATTGGCTTTTCACACAAATAGCTAATAAGAGTTAGTACAGCCTGAATGTTTCTTTTGAATTGCAAAACTGCTTACTGGAGCTTAAACTCAATCTGGGCCTGTCATGCCCAATCCAATATTACTGAACACAGCTATTGTAAGAACCATCATCTACCTCATCCACCTTTCAAGACTGTCCTTCCTCTCCCTCAAGACACAATAATGAGTACCCATCCACTACCTTATTTCAGATTCTCGCAGAAGATCCCTTTCTGCAACTGGACAGTAGGGTTCTCCAGTCTGTCACTTCCCTCCTGGCATTTTAGTCATAGTACAAATCTGTGATACATTCCAGCTTCTACAAATGGTGTTAGGAGCCTCTACAAATGGTGTTAGTTACTGTCTCAGTAACTAAGACTCAGTAACTAAAAGTGGTGCAGGAAGGTGGATGCTACTTTGGCAGTGTGGTTAAGGCAAGGAGGTCTAGACAGGAAAGGCCTACTTGGTGTACATTCTCTAGACTGAGAAAAATTTTTGTCTTTTTAAGATGCACAAGTTTATGTGGAAAATAACACTCCCTTAGACACTCAGGAGTCCTATACCCCAAACTGTGCAAACTTGTACCATCTGCATTTCCAGTTTTGGAACTAGACTCAAAGTCCTGCACATCTTTAACCAAACCAGTGCAATGGATATTGGCTAATTTCATCAAACTGTGTAACTATACAATGCAGTGACTAAGAAAACCTGTAGCACAATGAAGGAAGTGTTCAGCCCCACAGCTGAACACCTTCTTAGAAATCCAAAGGCAAAAAATTTTGTTGTACTTATTCCACTGAAATCAGCTGAGCATATGTACACTAGCATCAGCAACACAGAATGAAAATATATTTACACCAGAAGTGGGTAATACAATATGCTGCAGAACAGGCAAAATTACAAAAAAAAAAACCAAAACAAACCGAAACCAAAACAAAACAAACAAGCAAACAAACAAAATTCCAACAACAAAACAAAACCACAAAAACCCCCCAAAAAACCCAAAAACCATACTTACCACATGCACATACTCCTTCTTGCTGTCCTTTCCCAGCTGATTAAATTTATAGGGGCTGATGTCAATCAGAGACGTAACATGGCCATGGTAAGCACTGTGTGAGTGTTAAATATCCAAGTCACTTTTCACCAAATGTATAGAAAAACCAAATTTACAACTGTGCCTATACATCATCCAGAATAGCAACCATATCTGCATCACAGCAGCATTGTTTGTGAAGGGATCTTGATATAATTTTCTGTCTTTCCCTCAAAGACAATATGAAATTGCTGTTGACTTTAATTCACTAGCAAGACTGGAAACAGAATAAAATCAAGTGCCAACATGGGGACAGACCAAGATGATGTCTGGACTGCACTGATTTACCTAGAGCTGAAAGGTGGGTCCAGCTGCTTCATTTCCAGCCCATGGGCCCCACTCTGGCCAGCCCAAACTTTGCAAGCTAGACCCCATCACCATTGTGAAAACTCTCAGGAGTGTGCATTGCATGGAGAAGTGGGGACCTTATGCAGCAGCTGCCCATCACTATCTGCCCTGAAGGCATTGCAGGTGAGAGGGTTTGGCAGAAGCCACTGTCAGAAAAGGATTTTGTTGGAATATAAGTGTTTTATACTGCAGAGTATGCTAAAGCTGGTTACTATTGAAGCCAACTGATTTAGAAATGAGGGACTGGAGCCTTTTGAGCCTACAGCATGTAGCATTCAGGGAATAGTAAACACTTTTGTCCAGCCATAAATTTGAAGTGAATCAAACCTCAAACCAAAGACATGTCATTATTTCTTAGTAGAACACACATAGATTAGTATATTGCTAACAGGGATCTGAATCTAGTTGAGTCAAACAAGGTTTGTGCTGCTCAGATAGACATGTGCCCTTGCATTTGCTCTGGCTGGACTTTCTAATCACAACCTGAGAAGAAAATCCAGCACTACAGCAACATCACCAAACCTACAGCTGCATCTAGGATAGGAAAACCCTGAAATGTCAGCCACCTACCCAGTGGCTGGCAGCCCTTTCAGCACCTCCTGATTTTGCAGTCCCTTGGTTTTGTGTGCATACTTGTGTTCACTGAAGGAGAGCCGAGCATCATTGCAGCACTGCAGCAGAACTACAGGATCTTTCTTCTTGACCACTGAATATTTATTTGTGCAAAATGAAACGTGTCCAGCAATGCGTGATGAAGAGAAAGCATTTTTCCAGAGCAGCCCAGTAGCCAGACCACTGCTTTTGAAACCAACATTTAAGTCTCTGGCATGAATTGCACTGGGAGTCTGTGGGAAATGCCCTCTAACAGGTGCCTGACCTTCTGGGGTGACCAACAAACCTATTTTTCAGAGATCTTCAAAACTTGTGTTTATCCAAATGTGAAAAAGGGATTTCCTGATCTGTTTTAATACAAAAGCAACAAAGCTTTTCTTTCAGCAGACAGTGGAGTACAAACAGCAGGGGGTTGCTGCAAAGCTGCTTTTGAAGTAAAGGCAGGAGCTGCTGGCTGTGCTCACATAAGCTGCTCTGCGTACTTACTTTTCCAGGGTGATCACATCTTGGTGCCCACGGTACTGCCGAGCCAGTCGCAGAGCAAGATCATTTGCTTCAGACCTGCATGGAAACAGATACAGCAGCAAAGCAGTGAAGGAGCACTTCCAATAAAAAGGGTATTCCAACAGAAGGCAAGGCATGGGACTCATGGATATAAGAAGTCAACACAGCAGACTCTGTTACTGTACAGATTACATTGCTAAGGTTGAGACTAT
The DNA here is from genome assembly GCF_037042795.1 of Molothrus aeneus. NCBI lineage: Eukaryota > Metazoa > Chordata > Aves > Passeriformes > Icteridae > Molothrus > Molothrus aeneus. Next base: position 26,335,192 of record NC_089649.1, on the reverse strand, counting down.
AAGTGCTATGTAAGGGGGCAAAGATAAAACAGCCCATTGTATAAACAGCAAACAAAGAGATGCTTTCTTTCCCTCCCCCAGTTTGCCTGTAGATATTTACCTCCCCTTGGTACAAAGGAGGCCAATTTGCAGCTGAGAACACAGTGCAGTCACTAACCCTCAAAAAGCAGTGCCCCATCTCCCACAGTCCACAACTCCTTTCTCCCCAGTGCTTGCACCATCACAAATCTGCACCCTGGAAGAAGACTCAAGCTTCCAGCCTGATCTGTCACAGCTCCTTTGCTCACAGGCTGTCTGTTTTGGACATACAAGTGATCACAGACTACCTATCTGCCTAAGGAGGACTAACTTGTTTCCAAGGTTATATGTCAATTTACAGAAGGTATTCATCAGTCTATACATAACATTCACCAATTTGCAGAATTAATTTCCTCTTCTTGCTTTTTCCCCCCACTTTTTTTTTTTTTTTTTTTTTTTTTTTTTTTTTTTTTTTTGCGTAGAATTCAGCAGGCCAGTTTCATGTTTTGGCTCTCTTGCTTGGAGCCATCACTCTAAATATGATGGCTGCAAATAGGAAATAAGTTTTGATCAGTGCTGGATATATTTTTGTTGCATGTTACCAAGTCCTACTTCATAAGATTTAGACCAAGCTGTCCTGAGTGTCTGTCTCAAACAGGAGCAAAATAGTCATAAAGAACAGTCATATAAAAAAGCACAACTCAGACCTACCCAGAGTTAACAAAATAGCAAACAGAGAGTTTCTCAGGCAGGGTGGCTGTGAGTCGCTGTGCATACTGAACAAGGTTGTCATGCAGGAAGCGAGAGTTTGTATTGAGCAGCTCCATCTGTTTTGTTGCAGCCTTTATCACATATGGATGGCTGTGGCCCACTAAAGAAGAAAATTATTAGTTATTACTATCAAGCCAGTTCAGTCAATTACTGAACCACACAAGGATGTTCAGAGAAGCACTGTGAACATCACCACTTGGCAGAAATGTGTCCTGATCCCTACTGGAAATTGAGGAATAGAAGCAGTGTCACAAGTCAAACTGCTTACCATGTGCAACATTGTTGATGCAGTCTAAGTATTTTTCTCCTTTCTCATCAAACATATATTGGCCCTGAGCACGGACTATCTTCAGAGGGTCCTTGGCATAGAAAACTTTGCAGGAAGGCCTAAAACATAATAAACATAATACCATTTTAATTTTCTCACTTTTTCTCCCTCCTTTGAGTGTTGAGGAGGTTGATTCTTTTGCAGCTCTGGAGACAATTGCATCCTTCTGCACAAAAAGCTAAAAGTTTGTGAGTCACTCAGCTGGTGGTCAAGCAGGGGCTCCTTCTCACAGTGAAAACCCATGCACTTCCCCAGGCACAGTGGGAACAGAAGCTGGTCTTTAATAAGGGTGTGCTTGACTCTGCCTGCAATTGATTTCACAGGAGAACAGTGTCTGCACGTCGTTCCAGGTCCTTATATGTCCTGCCATGTTCCTGGGCTGCAGCTCTGCTTGTTTACATGCCTCACAGACATCCATGGCCAAATCACTCTCTGGGACTAAAGGAAGCTGTTAAGAACTGTTCTATACTATAGCCAAAAAATCCTTACGCAATGGATGGCTGTAGCGTATAGAGGTCACAGTCAAGAACAAAACACTAATGCCTTGCAGGCTTTATTTTCAGAGGTGCTGAGCAGGTCCTAAAACCCTCACACTCTCACCCTGTCTGCTTTGGATAAAAATCTTCAAAAGCAGCATTTTATAAGCATCTCAATCATACTGACTTCCAGCAAAATTCAAGCTCCTTATAAAATTAACCAAAGTACTCTTTAAACACTCTTTTATTTTTCTTCCCACCCGCCCCCCCTGCATCCCCCCTGCGCCCCCCTGTTCTTGGAGAATGTGCCAGCTATGTAATTATGTTGAATGATATTACTGAGCAGAAGGAAAGTCTTCTGAACATTTAGCAGTGTTTATATGAACTTGGATAAACACAGTTGTTTCCAGGTAAGTCTGAGAGTTATTGTTGGGTATACTGAGGTTATGAACTTGTAAATGTGACTCCTGCATAGTGAAGTAGTTTGCTTTCTTTCTCACAGCTTCTAGCCGTGCTGCAAAGCCACACAATTTCCTGTGCTACTGATACATTCTTTTTCTTGATCAGTATCGGTCACAACCTCTGGCAGCCCTCCCTCCTGCACGTCCCTCAGTTAAACTCAGCTTAAGGAACAGCAACAGGTTCATTCAGCGGACACGGCTGTTTTGCAGGTGCATGCACAAAAACACCCCAACCCTGCGCAGCCTCATTTCAGACGTACACCTGGGTACCACATTCTGGCCGCTTGCTTTGATCTGTTGGAAAAGTGAATGATGCGTTTGATGGACAGTGCTCTAATAACGGCATCCCTCCGCCCGCCTAGGGAATTCCGGGTGGCCCCGAGCCCTGGCAATCCGGAGGGATGACAGCTCCTGTGTGTGCCCATGTCCTCCTCCCCGCTGGGTCCGGAGGGGCTGCCCAGCGCTGGCAGCCCCCGGGCAGCGCCGAGCGCGTCCGGACGGGCGCTGTCACTAGAGACAGACCTTCCTCCTCCTCCTCTTCCTCCCCTCTGCCCCACTCCCGGCCCCGCCGCCGCCCCTACCCGATGTGCTTTCTCCGAAGGGCGAGGGTCTCCGCCTTGCTGTAGAGCTCCTCCATCCCGCCGGCAGACAGGCACGGCACGGCACGGCACGGCACGGCACGGCACGGCACGGCACGGCACGGCACCGGAGAGCCCCGTCCGTCCGAGCCGCCGAAGGGTTCCCCGCCTCTTATCCCGGAGCCGGCCCCGGCCAAACCCCTCCTCCCGCCTCCCTCCCTCGCTCCCGCCTGCCCCGCCGGGACGGGACGGGACGGGGCAGGACGGGACGTCCCGTCCCGACCGCTCCCCCATCCCCATCCCCCTGGGCTTTCCTTTCGGGGGGACTCGTGTTTCCTCTTGAGCTGAGGCGGGCCAGCCGCGGGTGAGTCCTGTGCCTTGGAGCTGTGTTGGCTTTTTGGTTTTGTTTCTGTTTTTTCCTAGGGGTGCCGAGTAGCACAAATTGGCGGAACAACCGGCTCGGTGCGTGGGGCGGTCTCGGCTCCCACGCGCGATCCTGCCATTCCTGCCAGTCCTCGGTCATCCTGGTGGCCACAGCGCCACTGCCACAAACATTCGGGAGCGGGGTGAGGAACACAAAGCGGGTTATTTAATAAAAATCAGGGTCGTAATTCAATGTTCCTCTCTGCCTCTTATGTCCCCAAATCTGTTTGTAAGTGTATGGCCATCAAAGCCACTATCACTATTTCCGCATTTCTTAACAAGTGAGGCAAATTATAAGATCTACAGCTTGCCAGGTTTTGTACGCGTACCTAAAGAGCCGTGGTGCTCAAATATGTGGATTCCCTCTTAGGTCCAGGCAATATCTAAATATACCTAGTCCTTGATCACTTTGTAGCCACAGAAGCAAAAAGAAGCGACTTGCTCGACTGTGGCATTTCTTCATGGTTACATTGATAACCACTTCGCTGGACATCAAAGCCCACAGGAAAAAGAGGGGAGAATAAGACGGGAGGTGGGGGAAGGAGGACAGAACTCCCATCAAGAGACATCACATTTCAAAACAGCGAAGAAACTGCTGGTGGAGCACCTCGGATTTACCTTCTCCCTGCCAAGCACGCACCGTCTCCTCTGGAGGCTGCGTGAGCAGACAGCACGAACACTCGCCCACGGCCCTGCCACCCCATCTGTAGCTCGTCTGTGCCACCTGCAGCACTGTGTTTGGAAGAGTTTTCAGAGAGCATATGTAAAGCCACACAATTTCCTGTGCTGATGATACTTCCTTTTTCTTAATCAGTATCCAGCAAGTCATCCTAAATTCTGCATATTGAAGAAAACAACTTCCTGATTTTTACTTTTTTTAATATCTCTGCCAGCAAGCCACCTTTCTGCTTCTCTAGACAGCACTTCTTTCCATCCAGTCATTTATTTGAGCTTCCTCAGTGTTAAATTTGAAGCTTTGACATTCTATACTCCTGCTGCATTGGAAACCTTGCCTCACCAGCCAACAGTAGCAGAAGTCATAGCAGCTCCACCTCTATATCCCAGCAGAGACAGCTGCTGCCTGTCTTCAGTGCCTTGTCCAGGCAGAAAGACATAAAAAGACATGAAGGAATTGCCAAAACTGTCAGCTAGGGCAGTATTGTACAGGCAATGAGGAAATTCATTGATGGGTCCTCAAGAGGAGAACAGGCATTTAGATCTGCTAACATCCAAACAGAGCCAAGGCTAGAGTCTGTCAGGAATGCTCTCTGCAATGTTTTTCCCTTTTGCCTGCACCTCTGAAAAGTGGGCAATGATATTCAGCATAGGGTAGATGCAGTGCAAGTTGCATCTACATACAGCCCTTACATACTGACTTAGCAGCAATCCCTGGTACCAGCAGTGTACAGGAGGGCTGGGGCCAGGCAGCATCCAAAAAGCATTTCAGGAGAGATGGTTTTCCCACACGGGGCTGGTGCCTGCCCTCTGTCGGTGCTGAGCACAGCCTTGTCCCTTCCTCCAGGGCTGCTGCCGATGCCAACACTAGAAAATCTCGGCTGTTTATGCTGATGTGCCTTGTCTTGCTCATGTGGAAACCCTGGGCCACAAACCCAGGGTAAACCACAGATTTAAGGTATATGCAAAATATTGTGCTGCTACTTTAGAAGCATGCACTGACAGCCTGGTATCAGGGCTTTTGTTTCAGGTTTAGCAAAAGCAAGTCTGCCCACAGCTAACTTATAACAACAGCAAACCTCACCAGGAAACCTTGAAGTGGCAGGTGAAGTAGAAGGGGGAGATTGTTTCTCTGTTCCTTTAAAGCCATGGAAAGGGTCTTAACAATCAAGGAAATATCCCTCCCTCTTGGCTCATAGTTTTCACACTCTTTTGATACCATGAGCAGGAGCAAGCCTGCCAAGTCTCATGTGTGGAGTCTCTCCCAAGATCAGCAGAGACCCTGACCCACACACAGCCTTTGCAGCACCACTTGCCCTCATAACGCTATGCAGCAAATACTGGCAGCTATCTCTTCGTGATATATATAATAGGATTAAAATAGTTTCTTTTCTTTTTTTTTCCTTTTCCAAAATACTTGTGTTTTAGTAAAAAGCCAAAAATACAAACCAAATCATGCTGTTTACTCCATCCTGCTGTTTGCTTTATGAACATTTTAATTTTCTTTCTTCCACGCTTGTTAATGGGCTTTGTCCTGGCATGGTACCAGAAACCAGCAGCCTGGCTTCCTGTATGAAGGATGAAAAGGAGTAAATATTTCGAACAGTTACCCAAAGTATCCAAGTAAGGTGCCTTTGGCTACCTATATAACTGTGAAGGAGCTCCTCTGAAAAACAATATATTGCTGGTGCATCCTGAGATGTAAACCCACTGCAGATGGACTTGCTGTGGAAATTGATCTGCACCAAAGCTCTGTTTCAGTGCAGAAATTTAAAGATGGACAAACCATAGCTGTCTGCACCTTCTCAGGGACGGCAGCTGCTTGGCATTTGCTCTGGAAGGGGAATGGACTTGCCTGCGAGTTCAGGCAGTGACCGGTCCAGCAGGGCCCCCAGTCAGTGAAGCACAGGGTGTGTTGGCAACATTTGTTTTTATCAGCTTCATCTCAACCAGAATCAATTACCTCAAAACGATTTTAATATACCAAATAGAAGAGAGATCCTAAGAGCTGGCAAAAAAGTTCCCAGATACTTGTTAGCTCCAGGAGGGAGCAGCCAAAGGTGATGTCAGAAAGACCTCGTGACAGCTCCACTTAGGTGTGGGCACTTTGGAAACTCAGTCAAGCTGTAACCTGCACGTGAAAAAACAATCAGGATATTTATTAGCTATTGAACATTCTGTCTTGGTGTAAGCACATGAAATTAACCCCTGCATTCTGATTATGTGACAGGAGCATGTCCACAAACTAAAGCAGCTTGAGTAAAACTATACTAGCAGACAGAGATCTCTCTGAAGAGGTTTGTGTACAGTATTTTCTGAACTCTACTGGTCATGTATATATATTGATATATATATATGTATATATATATACATTTTTATATGTTCGACACCTGAAGACATTAATATAGATAGACATATATATATATATGTACACAAATATATAGATATGTATATATGCAGCAAACCAATGTATTTTTTTAGTACATCTAGGAGATGGGAAAGTAGAATGCCTTCCAGAAGCCAATGGAAGAGAAGACAAATTAGTAACCCTGGGAAGACAGAGCCCTGCAGCAACATGACATGTTTTGGCATTCCCTTGTTTTCTTTTAATATTTATTTGGGTGCAGTCGTTACTACTTGCTGGAACATGAAATGCTTTGTCAGCTGCTTAGTTTGTTTTGGTTTTTTGTTTGTTTTTTAACATTTATGTGTTATTATAATGGAACCACAAGGTGAAGCTGTGTGAGAAGAGGACATAAAAAGCCACTTCTGTTGCATTATTTTTTATTTGGGTAGGGATTAGCAGGTTTAGTAGGTCCACAAGGCAGAGCTGCATAATAACCTTTAAGTATTTAATTAAAGCTCTATTAAAAAAAAAAAAAAAAAAAAAAAAGAGGCAGAACTGGCAGGCCTTTCACATGCAGTCCTGCATGTGCTCTGGCACATCACAAAATTATGCAGGAGGCATGTGAATGGGGGGCAGTGCCAGAGGAAAAGTCATGTCCCATGGCTGCAGGAGGATGTGAAGGCTGTAGGATATTGGTTACCTGAGGTTTGGCCCTGAAGCATCTAAAGGGAACAGAAAAGTGAAAAATAACAGGGAGGCTGTCAAAGTATGGAATGGGAAGCCCACAGGGTGCTGGCTCTGGCAGCAGCTCAGAACACACGTTTGTGCTTTGGCAGGACATCTAGAACTGCATTTCTCTACGAAAGCAGAAGAAAGACAAAAGCAAGAAAAGGGCAAGAGTGGCCCCAGCTGAAGCCAGGACATCACCTGGGTCAGGCTGCCAAGCTGGGGTGACAGCAGCACTCGCAGCCCTCGGGGCCATGTGCTCAGCCTGGCAGAGCAGAGCACGTTTAGCTGGATGCACCCCATCCTGGAAAGGGAACAAAGATAGTTTTAGTCCTTCCAAGAGTCTAAAACAGAGCCAGACAAAATTAATGGACATTTATGGGGATTAGCAAAAGTTAATAGGAGAGGCCAAACCTCTCCACCTACAATTCCCTCCACCTGCAGTGACTACATTTTTGAGGTGATGGAAGGGGAAACAATGTGGAGTGTTCTGTTTGTCTGAAATATTTTGGGATTTAGAAAATCCAAACATTTAAATAAAGTGTTCAAGAAATTACTGCTGCTCCTCAGTGGTTTTTTGTCTTTTAAATATTTTGTTCAGGAAGACTCCTGCAAATGTATGTCTCTTAAACCAGGGTGCTTAAAAATAACACAATTTTTAACAATTATTAACATAATAAATATTACAAAACAAGCTGTATCTGAGGAAAAGAGATCCTCCCATTTTCTAGCTTGCACTAGTACTTGTGACACTGCCTGCGCACATCTTTATTGCTCAGCAGTTCAGGTTTATTTTTCACCTTCAGAATTACAGAAAAGGGAGACTGGTGATTTCAGCTTTATTTCTTTAGATCCCAGGGGGCCTCTGAACTTGACTAAGCAATAGTTTCAACTTGTGGTGAATACACAGATTCTTGCAACTTTCCCAGAGTGAGGAAAGGCTCCAAGCTCTGCAGTAAAGCTTCTTCCTTAGATAATTTGTGGATGCCCACAGCCTGTGCTGCCTGTTTAGAACAGATAATGAAGAGACACTGCTTTGAAGGGGAAAGCACATTGAGAACATGAAGAGGAAGGTGAGTTTTCCTACTGCACACGTGGCAGAGGCCCTGGTTTTTGTGTGAATGTCTGGCACAACTTGGTCTAGACTTCAAACTTCAGGTTGGCACAAAGCAGCACACACATTTTCCAATCCAGACAGACTAGGACAGTTTTTTGCATCAACATTTGAACTTTATAGCTATTCAAAATCAGCACCAATGGTTGGATTAATATTTTAATAATTACACACTTTTTACATTATGAAAATAAATCATAAATAGTGTAAAAATAATTCTGAAGATCAACTTCTCACAAGCAAGAAACAAAACCTGAAGTACAAAACTGAAAGAAAACAAAACAATATTCAACTGAAAAACAAGGAGAAATTTTAATAATAAAAACAAAAGCATGCTGTTTGATTGGGTTCAATTAAGTCCAGACCAGTGGCCACAAGAAAGTGGTAAATAATAACAAATTAAAATGGGTGATTTAAACCTTGCAGTTCTTTACACTACTCATCAAAAGAGGTCTTGTGACATATTTACAGTGCTAAGACACTCAAAATATATCTAGTATTGATAATATGATGCTGACCCATGTATTTTTTCCCCCCAAACACTGAAATCCTTGCCAAATTACTTTTCTTTGTATTTTTATCTCTTCTACTTCATTTATGAGACCATTTGCAATACAAAAATAACGGCACATATAGATGAACTTAAAAAAGTAAAAAATACAAATAAAAATATATAATATTTTCCAAAGGAAAAAGTCAGATACATACATCTTAGCAACATTTTTAAAGTTGTGTGATATTTTTCCAAACATGTACAATAATATAAGAATATCCACATATATGTTAACAATATGTAAAACATTCTTCCACCAACCCAACTCTCCATAATACTTCAGGGAAGTGTGCAAGTACCAATGGGATCTGGGAAATTAATACAATTTCTTTTTAAAATAGAAACAAGTAAAACACTAACGGTCCCAGGTTAAGTTAAGGCCCCCTGCTTTCAAAGAAAATTCAATTTCCAAGCAGCATTGATAATTGGATGCATTTAAAAACAAAATGAAACAAAAACAACACTCCAAATCCCTTTTAAAATACAAACTTCACTTGTTCCGTAGAGTATCTTTTTCAGAAATGATGGTGGCAGGCACTTGTTTCTAACTGCATTTAATGAATCCAACCACCAAGTAAAATACTTTAATAACAGAGGGTGCAAGAAAACCTTCATTTGTACATTACAGCAACATTGACACCCATAAAAACAAATGGCAGAAAAGAAAAAAAAAATCAGTGTTAGTTTTAATTCCAGTCACTGAAACAGAATTTTTACAATGACTACAAATCAGACTTTCTTTTGACCACTATCTTTGCAGATGTGTTTTGTGTGAGTCTTTAGTGTGAAAATTTAGGAATCTCATTAGGTAAAATACAGAGATTTAAAAACGTAATATAAGATGGTCAAGAAGCAGAGATCAGGAAATTTGAAGGGAAGGGGTCAACCCCTGCATGCCTTGAACCTTTCTATCACTTCCAATAAATAGGCTGACAATATCTCTGCAGTTCTTACTAAAGTAGCCCCGATTTAAGCAAAACCCCACTGCTGAAGGTGGTAATATCCCCCTCATTACAAAGTGTAACACCTGGGTCCTTCCTCCTCCGTGTCTCAAAGAGCTTTGCAAGGAGAGGGCTCATCTCTGTCCCCTGCCCTTGCTGGGGCTGGGGAGGCACAGCCAGGGGAGGAGCCCTGCACGGCTGAGCCGGGATTGCCATCCCAGTTCTGGGGCAGTCAGTGGGACACCTCCCTCCACACCCCATGCGGATCCAGGATCCCAGCCACGTATCCTGGCACAGCCCCCAGCCCTGCAAACACCAGCCTCCCACCAAAGGCCTGCTGATCTCACTTGGGGTTGCTCTGTCTCTCTCGTGGGCACACGCACCCCGTCCATGGGTGCGACGCTCACTGGGGCCAAAGCTAACTGTCCACACCATACATCAACCTTAAGAATTATTCCTTTTCCAACTCCATACTTTACACATGTGCAGATAAATGGATCTGATTGTTCTGAAACGCTTTCATACTACTTACACCATAGACTGAAAGAATATACAAACAGCTGGATGAAGAGTACCATTCTGCTTTGCTACACTATCAGAATATGACATCACGACCAGCAATAAATAAAAATAGAAATCAAAAATACATTGTATCATTGTTCTGTGATTTAACATCTCATGCTTTACCTCAGGAAAAAATAAAGTTTTCCAAAGCATCCTGAAAGAAAGCTTTCCCACAGTTAGTCCATGAATATGAAGACAAAGACCACATATGTCAGACATATTCCATACAGTGCTTAAAAGATTTGCGGCCTCTGTAGCAGGACTTCTGCACAATGTGGCTTTTATGCACTGGAGTAACAGGTAATTACAAAACTTCATATGAAACAAATACTGAAAACTCTCAAAGAAACAAGGATTAATCATACCTGAAAAGTCAGGGATATAGAAACTGTGTAGACTAATACCACTACACATTTCTACAACTGAAAAGACTCGTAGAGGAACTACTGTTCCTGTCACAAACTAAACAAAACAAATCATATCTATCTGGAGGAATGCCACTAAAAGATACAACAACACACTGGCAGTTCAAACTGTAGCTTTGCCATCAAAAGGAAAAAGATATACTAGCACCAGAAATAGTTGCTTCTTGAACAAAACAAACACGTTGCAAGTCTTCACAGGGTGCTTTTCTTGATGAAATATTGAAACAAATTCTTTTTTTTTTTCTTGTACTGACCATGCAACTTTTCTAGATATTTTTAAGTTTCATTTCAATTCAATCTGAGATGCAAGTATTAATGCCAAATCTATGTATGTAGTTTAACCATTCAAATGAAATTGTTTATCTACTGCTTACTCATGGTTATTTAAAAGGAATGAACATTCCATGATACTGAACAACACAAAGGCTAAAAAAGCCAAGTAAGGTTATTTGAAAAGTATTCCTGCCTGCCGGAAATTTAAGAAAGAAATTAATTTACAAGACAGAAAAGAAAGCAAATGAAGGTGCTGAAGTATTTCTTCAGTAGGGTCTCAGTGTCAGGAAGTTAAAGGAGAACTGAGTTTTGACTAACATTTAACAGTAGCATCTATAATGATTTCCTGAATGACAAAACCATGGGCCAAAGCTCTGCTAGCGTTATTGGTGCATATAGAAATGGATGGTAGGAGGGCAGTTAAAAAATATAAGTACACAAATTAAAAAAAAAGAAAAAGAAAGTGCTAATTATTTATCAGCATTATTTATCTTGTTGCTATTTCTTAAATGAGTTGTGTTTGTGGACAGTCTCAATGTGGAGTTGTTAAATCATCTAGCCAGATAATAAACATCCTACTTGATTTTGCATGTAAATACTCTGAAGGACCTTTAAAAAATATTTCATCTGACTGTATTGATTGCCAGTATTTGATATCTTAACAAACATTCAGCTTCTGGTCTCCACATGTACCATCCACCCAGCCAAATGTGCCAAGTCAGGACACGGCATGAGCGACTCTTTTCTGGTGAATTTACTCCTCACCCAGCCTGCTGGTTCTTTGAGACACTGCTGCCTCAACAAGCAGACTGAAAGTGGCAACTCAGAGGCTCACAGGGTGCTGCTCCTGTCCTCCTTCTGAAAGGCCCTCAGTGGTGTTATTGCTGTAACTCTCTGGTAAGGTTTTATATTCTGTCTGTGCCTCCTGAAGGTTGCCACTGTTGTAATCACCACTGTTCTAACACGTTGATACTTGCATCTCTGAAAATTTAGGGAAAGCAAAACATATTTCCTTATTTCTGTGATCACTTACTTCTTCCTATTGGAAAGAGGGGATTGAGCCGTAAAAATACACATGTATTCAGTGTATAGTGCGAGATTTTTGTTTTTATTAGTAAGATAATACTAACTGGAGGCCACTAAATTGACTTTTTGCTGTAAAAATCTGTGTTTTCCTCAATGAAAAGCTGGGTTTGACTCCAATATGCCAAAATGAAAATAAAGATAAATCAAAGAGAAATATTCAGTTATAGTGGCATTTCCATTGATTTGAGATTGTGAAGCAATACAAAAAGAAGATGTGACCCCATCTTCACAAGATTTTAGAAATGATGGAGCCAGGAAAAATGTGTGTTCCAAGAAGGGCATAAGGTGCCCTCATATGAATGGAGACAAGCTGTCTTCTTCAACTTAGTTTTGGTCTACATATGAAAGACAACTCCTCAAAAAAAAACCCTCCTAAAAATGGGATGATTCTGCTATATACATTAGGGACAGAAGTGATATAAAAAGAATTTCCATCTGCCAAATATGGCACCATTTCTCATAAATTATACTCTCAAACTAACTTCAGTGCACCATATGAAGACTCAAAATTGTAAAAAATACCTCGTGGCAAAACTACAAATGTGCACAAATTACGTATTTCTAGCAATAAAAAAAAAGTGGAGAAGGAAATGTTTCTCTAGAAAGCCATCTGAACAGAAAGGGAGAAAAATCAACACTTTTAACAGTGGAGCAAGGTGACAAGCATGCAGTGATAATCACACAGAACTGTTTCTCTCCAATGGTTTTTGAGCAATAATGTCCTCTAAAATCACCCTAACAACATAAAAGGAGCAAGATGAATACATCATTCTGTGAAACATAAAAATAAACTCTTTCTTTTCTAGACTTAAAGGCTTCAAAGACTCTGGAATAAAAACTGTTAATACTGAAACAAGACGAATATGTGGCTTGAAAGTATTTTCTTCAATGCCGTCATCACAAATGTTGAATAGATTATTGAAATGCATTCTTTATGGCAACAGAAACAGGAAAAGGAAACAAAACCAAGCATTGCTTCCAAATTCCTGTAGAGAAGTTCAGCTAGTTATGTGTAATTTAAAGTGAATAACCTGAAAACCACACCATGATACATACATCTCTGATCAGTCCCATTGTTATCCTCCTCTGGAGGATGATCGGATTCATCCCCACCTCAAGAGTGCTTTCTCCTCCAGCAGTCCCAAAATACAACATGCAGAGTGCCTACACTCTGTCCGTCCTCGAGTGAGGTTGAGAAGCATCTGGTCTCAGGCGGTGTCTGCCATCAAATGATCCCTGCAGCACCTCTGTAACCTTTTCAAACAACCCACAGAGAAGTCTGGTTTCTTCTTCAAACTTCTGTCCCCCCTGACGAAGGACTCAACAGGGCCTATCGTGAATGTCTTCACGGCTGTGAGCAGTGCAAGGCAAACCGACGCTGATCAACAGGCGGGGCCCTCTCTGATCCAAGGGGCCAAGTATCCCGCAAGAATGGAAGCCATCCACCTGCAGCTGGAATGCTATTCCCCAAAAATTCAAGGCCTCTCTCTATGCTCCTCTGGTTTATCTCTTTTTAGCAATGAGCCATGGTGTGACTCCCTTGAGATGACAAAAGGAAATGACTCAGAAGCTGGAATCAAAGGCCACTGTCAGCAGCCACTCATGATCACACAGCAGGCAGGTCTGGCACACACACTCATGCTTTTAGTGCACACGAGCAGATGTGGTGTCATGGATCACTGACGTGCTTAAGATGGACATGGAAGCCAAGTCAGTAAACTCCAACAGCAGCGGGTACAGTACATTTCATAGCATTTTGCTCTTATTTGGTCACAATTTCTTGTAAACTAGTTCATGGCACTCATTGTCCATGCACATCCACAAGCCAAAATATAGGAATTTACAGAAATATTAATTTCTATTATTGATCATTGTTTAGAGATCTCTCCCATGAGAGAGACAATTTTTGCAGGTTTATCCTGCAGTTTTTTTATCATCTAACTGCAGATGTAGGTGAAAAACAGATGTATGTATGGACTATGGCAAACAAGTAGAAGCAGCTACATGTAAACATATCTCAGACTTGTAAAATCAAATTTTCAGTTCTCATCTATAAATAAAAAAGTGGAGCACTATATACACAACTTCATGCTTGTAAGGTTAGATTAATCACTGCAGAGACAAAAAGAGATACAGATTAATCAAATTAGTAAGAAATCAAAATATTTCAGACATCTATTACAAATACATAGATATGGCAGAGTTACAAATATGGATAGTTATTTTCTCAGCACCAACTATTCTTCAGAGATAAATGCAACCAGGATTTCACTTATGCTTCATCTTTTCTGATATATTATATGCCAGTATCCCTCCAACTACATTATTCTGAATGCCGTGTTTTTAAATCAAGCACTTTCTAGGTTAAATCTTTACTAAAATAATGTCACCAGTTAATATTGCCATAAAACACAAAACCCAGGAGGATTTATTGAATAGAGAAGAAAGGCAAATAAAAGGTCAGGATACACTGTCCTTCTCAGTATCCCAGAAAGCCAATATAATAATAGATCAACAGATAGATTTGACAAAAATGCCACATCCATGAGCTTTTATAATGAATAAGAAGCACTGATCATCTGCAGAAACCAAAGGATGTGTGAGTCTTCATGTGAAAAAAGAAAAGTCTTGGACTTTTCGTGAAACTAATGCCAACTATTTCTACAGTACTGCCTCGATGAATTATTCTGCATGAATTACAACATATCACATCAACTGCTGTCATGGAGAGGTCTGATCTTGCATTCCTGATCATTGTATTGATATGTCTGTCTGGGAGGCTCTGAAGTATATCTTGATACTGTTCAGTATGATTGTGACAGGCATTTCTGCGTTCTAAGGACATACAGGTCCTGAAAAGAAAAATCTCTGTCCATCCTACCTTTTGCCAACAGCCAGGCATTGGTAATCCATCAGGACCCTGTTTCAAGGGGAGTAAAAGGATGAAAAAAAAAAAAGAGTATAAGTAAGTTTGACAGGATAGATAGCTAATCAACATCTGTTAGAACAGCTGAAGCAGCTTTGACTTTCTATCTAAGAAGTAGATCCCAGTTAACTTATTTCCTCTCTTATTCCCAAAGTGAAGGAAAAGCCAAAGGCAGGAAAGTTTACACTGTAAATACATACATGCACTTCTCTGCCATAAAGATTTGGGTTTTTTTCTAGATCATTAGAACTTCATCAGTTTCTTATTGCTACTAGAGCACAGGTTACATGTTATTTTAAATATAATCTGTTTTATTCACAATAATCTGTATCTGAATGTACAAGATCAGTGAGAAAAAAAATACTATGACTTTTAGCTGGAGAGTATTATGTTTTATGGGCCCCTCGTTCAAAGGTCACCCTGTGATAAGACAGCAGGACTCAAATGGGAGTAGGATCTTTTCTTTTCACTTTTATTATCAGTTTTTGAATGAAGCAGCCAAATCCTGAGGCCTGCACATACCTTGAGTGCCACGGTGGAAGAAAACATCAGCAGTGGGAGCAGGGCAGCACAGCACCACTGATTATTTCAGTGCTTAGACAATATGGCCATCTAATTTCTTCTCATGTTAGTAAGAGTCACTCCTTTTCTTGTATCATTTCTACCTTCATGTTTCTCCATGCATCCAGTAAGACCAGGGCCAGCTTTTGACCAGAGTCATACTGGTTTTCATGGATCTAATTCTGATTTACATGGCTGCCCAGGGTTTATTTAGGGAGTTATATGCTCAGAATTAGGAGCACATACAATGTAACTAGACTATGCATAAGCAGAAAAAAAATCAGGCCTTCAGATTTATTAGAATTTAGAATACCAATACTTAATGTTAACCTACATGTGAAGATAATGGTTAATATGCATTTTTGAATATACTTGCATGTGGTCTGGTGTGAATTACTTGCTGCCTAAACAAGAGACAGTGCTGCATGCTAAACAGCTTATTCTAGCAATTATCCACAAACAGATTATTTTTGATCCATCAACGATTGTTAGTGAATCTTCAGATATAGATGATAATACAGAGACAGAGAAACATTTTTAAATTCCAAAAGCATGCTTGATTATCCCCAACAAAATATGAGATATGGTTACCATTAATTGGAAGCAAACAACATGGACTATGGAATAATCTTAATGGACTATGTATTTAATTAAAAAGCAATTGACTTCAAATAGAAGTGCTATGGTCAAAATAAAACCTACTTAAATTTAACATTCATCTCAGAGAACCGTGCTTAACCACCAAACGATATCAGAACATGCAGATTGAATTTTACTGTGAACAATTAAAAAGAAAATCCTCCTTGTATCTTTAAGAAATGTGTATGTACTATTCATTTGGAGTTTTCTTTCTTAAATGGAAAAGAGTTCCAACTTACTTTACTACTAAATAAAAATCATTGTTGCCAGATTGGTACAAGGGAGAGGGTCAAGAAGTAGCATTTTAGTATAGGTGGGAACTTGAATTCATGCTATCATAGGGTGGGGAGTGTTGTGTGTATTCCAGGAGGGTAAGTTCCAGGGGTAAGACCATTAAATTGAGGACGTTAAATAACAAAGACAATGAGGGTTTGGGCTGCAGACCGTTATATTCTTACAAACATCAGGTAAGCTTTTTATTTCCAGATGTGTTTGAATACTCTGATGAACAGGCCAGACACCACAAACATCACTTGTGGATGGTCTGGAAGCCAAGCTCCAGCTTGGCTTACTGGAAACCTTGATTTTTAGAAATGGTATTTACATCCCTCTGTTTGTGACTCTCATTTTGGCTAAATTGTGAAAACATGCCCCTAAGATGGCAAGGATTTGGGAGGAAGGCCAGGGTGCAGAGTAGCTATGGGACAGACCAGGGTGTGGAACTGAGCCAGTGCAGACAGAAGTCATCAGACTTGATTAGAGATGAACACTGTGCTAGATTTCTACAATTTTGGGTTCAGGGTGAGTGAGGCAATGGGTATTGTGCAAGGAAAGTAACAAACCAATGATTCTCAGCGAAAATGTAGGAAGGGCACAAACTTATAAATTACCAGGTGATGTGGGAGCAAATTGCTGAGAGTTAGGCTTAAGGTGGCAACAAAAACTTGTGTTCTCTCACTGCAGTTATGATCACTTGAAGCAGCTGGTTTGTTCATGCACATGCACGTGTTACATGAAAAATGTAAAGTCATCTCAGAAAAACATTACTTTACATTGAGAATGGTTGACTACAAACAAAGGAACTGCATGCAGGGCTGGTAGGAAAGAGAAATACTGTACCAATTGGCAAGGGGCATCCAGCCCATCCAGGCCAGGCTGGCCTGGCTCCCCTTTTTCCCCCTTAATTCCACGGAATCCCTGTTTGTAAAGATTAACTTGCAATGTTACTGTCAAAGAAATGCCTTCAGTATTGACTTAAATGGAGTGAACAAAAAACAACAGGGAGGCAAGAGGAACAAGCTGAATGCTTATGATTTAAACCTGTGGAGTATTGATTCTGGCACATTCCAAATTTGGCCCTTTCCAATGTATTTTGCAGAAAAAATGAAAAAAGATAACCCCAAAAACCCCCACTATCAAAACCCCACAAACATAGCCTGAAGTTAAGTCTGGTGCTTTAACCCCAATTAAGAGGTTTACAAACAAAGTCTGCTCCAGAATTTACACTTGAGATGAAACTGTGTTAACAAAGGGCAACAGGTTACACAGGAGCTGGTGCTTGTTCCTCTCCCCTCATCTCTTATTCCATCAGTTTACAGCAGGATTACTGATCTTCCAAGACACAAACGAGACGTACCAATGGGCAAGGTGCATCTAATCCAGGAGCACCCTGTTCTCCTTTCTCCCCTTTAGGCCCTTTTTTGCCTTTCTTTCCCTTTTCCCCCTGTGGATACAATGGTTTGGATAAAACAAGTTTCATTCTTTTGAAAAAAAAAAATAAGGAAAGATTGGGTTTAAAGTTTGGGTTTTTGTTTTTAAGCCAATGGAGAGCTGAAAGGACACTTACCACTGTGTTCAGGTTTGGATGGTGCATTATGTGGAAAAATAAATTATATGATCACAAGCAAGAACTGCAATCAGTCTCTATTAGTTTGTGGTGGTATTTCATATCAGTATTAAGAATGTTTTGAAACCTAGAACAGGGCTTGATATCATT
The DNA here is from genome assembly GCF_037042795.1 of Molothrus aeneus. Classification (NCBI taxonomy): domain Eukaryota; kingdom Metazoa; phylum Chordata; class Aves; order Passeriformes; family Icteridae; genus Molothrus; species Molothrus aeneus. The sequence continues at coordinate 26,317,311 of NC_089649.1, read as the reverse complement.
GATTTCTTGGGACAGAGGCAAATCTGCAAATCCCCCCAATCTGCAGTCCAAAATAAGAGGTCTCCTATTTTGATAAGTGATAGCACTGAAGGGTACATGCTCACTAAGCTGAACTTGTCAGCTTCCCAGAGGATTTGCCACTAGTCAGAAGTAAGTTTGGGAGAGCAGAATCCATCAGCAGAATGTTTTGATAAAAGACCTGTGGCACAGATGCTTCACAGGGATGACTGACTCAATTCCATCAGCTTCCAGGGTGTCACATCAAGGGTGAACCTGGCCAGGAGCATCCTTTACTAACTGACCCTCTGCACTCTGGTAAGAGTTTGGAACAAATCCTGGTCTCTGTGGTGTCCATAGAAACCCATGGACATAGCTGAGGGTGCACTGCTGTCACTCCAAATACAACACCACCATTTCAAACCCTGTTACAGGAATCAAAACACTCCAACTGCTTGATGGAGAGGTGCTATGACACTTCCAACAATTTCATATTGTCTTGGTATCATAAAGTAACCAGAAGGGGTAATTAGAGTATTTATTTAAGCATTTCAACATTCAAACATTCTGTCTGCTGCAGGCAATGATTCATCTATTTGTTTTACAAAAATTCAATCCTTTCACACTGAGTTTTCTTTTTAGATGTGAAATTTCCAATGCTTTCATTCTCAGGGCAATTAGTTGATTCCCCTCAAAAAACCTACCTGCAAAGATGACCTCACCTTCAAGCAGTGTAAGAGGTTTAGAGAGTTCATTTTATAATTGATTTCACACCAGTTGATCACAATGGTAAATGAGTTTCAGGTTGCTCTCAATTTCACAAAAATCAAAAAGGCATCACTTAAAAAAATAACAAATTGGACTAGGATTGTAAAAAATGGGATAGGAAGGATGAGTAAATCAGGATATCACAAAGAAGTGGGAAAATAGTCATAGGAAAATTAGTATAACATTGGAGAACCAGCAAGTGAGGTTGTGGCTATTGGGAGGATTTAATTTGTGAGGAAAAGGGTAAAAAAGACAGAGGAATTGTAAGGAATGAGGGTAGAAGGAGAAAGAAGGAATGCCCCTTTGGAAAGACAGACGGATTTTGGTGAAGCATATTAAATAGACATTTAACTTGTTCCACACCAGTACAGAAAGGCTTAATCCACTAACAAGAGAGAAACATAATTTTATACTTAAAAAAACTTTATATAAATAATATTTTAAAAAGGATGGAAAGCACATTCATCATTTCATATAACAGCATACTTGACACATTCAAATAAAACAAAATGTTCCATTGACAAAACATACTGCATTCATGTCACGATAGAAGCAAAGTTACTTGTCTATCTTTTCTGTGTGCCAAAAAGTCACAGGATAATATTTGGAAAAACAGCAACTGAAACATTGCCAGTCCTTACCAAATGATAAGACTGTGATGTAAAAAAATCCTCACAAGACAAGAACAATAAATTGGCTACATTTCCATATTAAACCTACAAAGATGACAATGTAGCAGAGAAACCAAACAGCTTAGGGTCAAATTCTGTGCTATTTGTGCTCAATGTAGGACCAATATATTTGCAATGAGTGTATGCAAGCACAAAGTATGGACATACTCCAAAAAGGATTCTGAGAATGAAAAGTACAGTTTGGTTTCTGACTATGCTTAAATTTTTTTTGATTTTTTGTTTTTTTAACTTTTTGTTTTACAAGCCAGCAGGTAACTATTTTCAACTTCCAGTTTTGCAGGCAGATCTATGATCTTACTCAAAACAATGCAACAGTTACCTGTATAGAAAAATTCTGAATTTCCTGGGTACTTTACTATTTTTTCCATCGACTGAGTACCTTCTTTTTAATCTTTGATCTTTACTCCTTATCCTGAACTATAGAAACTCACAGGAGTTATGGGGATTCTACATGTGATGAGGATAAAAAAAAATTCCTTTCTGTCCTTCCTCAGTGCCCAGAGAAATAAAAAATTGTGGCACTTCTGCAACACCATTATGGTTGGAACAATCTGCAATCCTCATACGCACAGATTTTCATCAATGCAGAGTGCAGGGGAAAAGGATAATGCCTCTTCATCCCCTGTTCAGACACACCATACTCCTCTGTCAAATACATAACACAGTCACAACTGTGCATCTGGGACCAGGGGCCACTTTCCTCCCTTCCCCACAACACAATCTCTAACTTTGGTTAAAGCTTATTAGTTTCTGAAAGAATTTTTTTTTTCTATTCATACAACTTGAAAATACAAACCTTTTTTGGGATGAGTGCTCCTGGACTATAATTTTATATGAGTAATTACAGCTAGAACACTTTAAAAAATATTTTTACAGCCATGTTAAGAAGACATATTGCAGACACTGACTTGCTTTCACAGTAGCAGAACTACTGATGGGCTAAAATACAGATCAGCAAACTTAAGAAGTAAAGATTTATTCCCTGCATGTCTATGAAAAAAGTGTCATTGGTTCTCTTTAGAATGTTCAGAAAGATATGTATTTTTGCAGTGCAATTTAAGTTTCTTAACTAGAAACTCACTAATCTCAATTTGTGTCATGTCAGACCAATAGCCAATATTGTAGAAAAAATATTTCTTTAAATATTAATAAATATTTAGAAACCAAGAACTCATAAGCTAGATTGTCAAATTGTTTATTTGTTATTACAAAAATGGTTTATCTGTTGAAATGGGTGCTGTGACACCAATTTGGTCATAGATAATTAGTAATTTACATAAGGAAAACCTTATGTAGAACACAGAAGACTTGTTATAATGAGAACTTGGATTTATTGCACTACTTTGCATCTTTTGAAAGTCAGTTTCTACTTGGAAAAGAAACTATTGATGCAGCTCAAGTAATTTTGATGAAATGTTTGCTTACATGATATAAATATTCCCTAATTTCTGGGAAAAATTAGTTTAAACTGTGCAGTGGAAGTGTCTTCCACAGAGGTCTCAGCTATATCTTCCCTGACTTTTCACTGGGAAAGGCCTTCCTTTGCCTCCTAGGTTTCCTTAAAAACTCTGGGAATTTTTAAGGCAGGCATTCCATCTCCATTTCTGCCCTACATACTTCCTTTCAATCCTCTTTCTGAAAGTCCACACAAAAGCATGTTTTTTAAACATGTAACAGACTTGCTAACTACTTTATCCCATGCATTTTCCTCAGGAGACAGGGTTTGCCTTTTCATGAATTTTTAAGGGGATGGTGGATCAGAGTTCTTAGGAGATATGTTTTGCAGTCCAAGAGAACAAGTCTCCACAGGCAGCCTAAATCACAACTGAACTCCAAAAAGGGTGTAGCTGTGCCACACACCATTCCCACATAAAATTCCCTCACTCCCTTGCAGCTGGAAGTCCCACGTTTGACTTATCTAGTCAGTCCCTGGGAATCAAGTCTAATATCCAAAAAGTAGCACACTGGACTCTGGAACATTAAAACATTCTTACATCCTGAGTACTGAACCTCATCTGTTCCATTTTCACGTTATATTTGTATAAGCAAACAATTTACCAGCTTTCCATCTTTTCTTCCAGGAATCTTCTGGAGCTCTGGTGGCTATCTGCTCTAGCTGTACATGGAAACACAGACTCAAAGTTTGGCTGAAAGGGAGTTCTGGAGGTTGCCTAAGATCCCCATTGTGATCAGGATGATTCCTGACCCTAGGTCAGCTCAGACCAGCCCAGGGTCTGCAGTGCTCCTTGGGCAGGGGTCCAGCCCCCTCTCTGGACTCCCTGTCCCAGTGCTGTGCTGTCCTCCTTGTGAACAATTGCTCAGAACCTCTCAGGAGCACCTTGTGGTCCTGTGTTTCCCCATTTGCAATTACCCAGAAGAGTTTTGCTCTATCATTTTTTATCTCCCCTTTTGAGTAGTTTGGCTAAGCCAGTCCCCCTCCTCCAGCCTCTGCCACCAGTTGTGTTTGCCCCAGACCCCTGCCAGCTTGGTAACCTTCTCACTCTCCAATTTTTTCTTGAACTGTGAGGCTCAAAAGACTATCTGCAGTATTCAAGCAACCTCACTGGAACTGATTAGAGAGGCATAATTACTTATTTTTATCTTCTGGACACAACTCTTTGAATGTATCCCAGGGTGAGAACACACTGTTAAGCTCACTCAATTTGGCACCAGCTGTAACTCCCACTTAGCACAAAGAGCATTTTGACCATCACCTCTCTGAGCTGTCTGTTATCAGTTGCACCTTTAGACTGACAGCTGCTCTCCAGGAGAAAAGCTGTTCACTGGTGGCAGACAGACCTGTACTCTGGCAGCAAGCAAGGGCTCACCATTCATTGTGATTACTCTGCCAGGTCAAACACTGCCTTTATAACATTCATGGAGCACCTGCTTAAACAACTGCTGTTCTGCAAAATCAGTACCATATCAGTGATCTCTGAGCTCAAAAGAAAGAGCAACATAGCAAGGGACAAAGGGAAGGATGAATTTCATCATACCCTTTTCAATGCATTCTTGGGAAGTGTTTTGTCTAACCAGATTAAGACATGGAGATGAACTCTAACACTCATGGTGACTTTTTAGCCCTGCTTCTTGTTTAGGACACCATAATGAGAAATTAATCCAGCCTAACCCTGCATATGTCAGCTTGACAAGAACATTGGTCTGAGCAAGAAAAATCATCCGTTGCATGTATGGACTTTTACATTAAGTGGCTTGGTGTGAGTTCTAATTCAGCAATTTTAGCAGCTGGGCTTTGTGCTGGATAGAAATGGAAGAGATTTGCTCATGAAGTTTCTCTACACATACATTAAATCCTGCATTGCTTTTTACTAAACAGATTTCCAAGTCACTGTATCTGGACACTTAAAAAGAAGTCAGCTGTTTCTGTTAACTTCACTGTCTAGTTGGTTTACCAGAATGGTAGAATATATGATTCAATTTAAATCCACAAGTATCACAAAGTCCTTAACTACAAATAAAACATTATCAAAAATAAAAATTCAGACAGTTCTTGTCTTAGACATTTGGTGTGGAACAGGTAGCATGTACAGGCATGCTACACCAGGATCAACCATTAGTGTGCAAATACTGCCAGGGAACAGAGCTGAGCTCTTCAGTATAAAATCACTACCACAACAACTAGTGTCTGCATTAAATATTTCAGGACTTTCAACAAGTGCAGGATGGATTGGAGAAAAGAAGCCTAAAAAAATAAAGGCTGTGCTTTGGGACACGTTGGTATTTCTAGTCCTATACACACTTTTTGTGGTTTTTCATGATTTTGCTCTAGTGTGTATCTGTGACTTGCCTTTTGGCACACAGTAAAAACAAAGGTAAGTTTTAATGGGACAATTTATAGTGCAAAGGCAGCAGAAGTGATTAGCTGAGGAATCAAGCAACAGTTATCAACACTATGGTCACCTTTTCTCCCTTTTCTCCTATATCACCCTTTTCTCCTCGAGGACCAGGGAAACCCTATAAAAACAAAGTGGACAAAGATAGGTTGACTTTTATTAACATGCAGATTAGGTTCTCAAATACTCCTGGAAAACCTAAAAAGATGATTTCACTACATGCTCTGTACATATATTATGTGTGGACACATGCACGGACACAAGAGCATGTGAAACAAGTAAGCCACAGAGGTTGGTAAAGACATTTTGGCAGCTACAGAAAGAAATCATACCACTCAAACTAGCAATCATCCATGCTGCATCCAAACTAGCAATCATCCATGCTACACAGCTTATGTGCATTCTTAAAAAGACTCCTCCACCTTAGGGATTTCAGTGTAGGACTACAGAAGAGGACTTTCACTAAGTCTTTTTAGCATGCAAAGGAAAGAGCCTATGTTTTGAAACATATCCCTTACAGGCTATGAAATTATTCTCTTTAATTAGAATAAATTTAGTTAACCAAGTGCTAAGTGAGCCCTGTTCTTCTACAAATGAGTCATCTGAATATTTTCTTAGTAAGCATTTTTTCAGCCTACTGACATCGAAAGGACCAAGTACTGGTATTGCTGAGCACCACTATCTGGGGGTGTCTGTCGATAAGGGCTGTACATTGCACAATCTTTGTCCTCTTTAGCGCAGAGAAAGAGCAAACACAGCACTCAGCACACCCTCTGCAGGTCCTGCATGCACGCTAAAGGGCAGCAAAGGTGTTGTGCTCCACAAGGGATTCTTGGCAGACTCTTACCAACCCCTGAGGGTGCCCTGGTCACACACATTACTTACATCGAGGCCAGGCTCGCCGTCTTTGCCCTGCCAAAGAACCACAGGAACTGCATTAGCTTCCCTCAGACAAGGACACTGCTGCCCATGCTTAACATTTCCAGGAACTGATAACCTGGCTGCAAAATTTTGCTTGACTGTAAAATTTTGTTTGCAGGCAGATTCCAAGAGCAAGCAAAAAATACAAAACCAGCTAAAAACCTATAAAATTTTATTTTTAGTTCATAGGAATGGGAAACAGAAATAGGATTTTTTAAAAAAAATTAACTCATAAAGGTGACCCTCACATAAAAATGCGTGGCAAGCTAATTTAACACTCCATGGAGCCTGAAAACTGTCCCCAGCCACTGACTCCTGATCCAATTAAATGGATCCAATTAAACCACAGGTCTGTATTCCAGCTTAAATTAATTAATCAAACGAATTAGACTGGAGAGGGTATGGAGACACTAAAAGTCTCCTGGAAAGGCTGGTTGTGCCTGGCCAAGCACATTTACATGACTTTCCTTGCGTCAAAGTACGGAACAGACTTGTGTATATGTACACACCTGACCCAGTCATTAGCAGTGTAAACAGGGAAAGTCAACTGATTTTATTGGGGATATTGTTGTCAGGCCAAGGGAAGTTCTCCCTCATATTTTAGAAATGGATAACATAATTAAAATTATTGATTTAAAACAAATAATTTCACCTATGAGTGAGCAACAATGAAATTCTCACATAACTTCTGAGTAGATGGCACAGAAATGAAAACAAAACAGGTCTCTGAAGCAATAAACAAAACAAAAACATAATGGCGAAGAAACCTTGCAGAATGGAAATCCAAGCAGCAAAATGACATGAAGAAATTCTCAGCTTTCCACAGTTCCTGGACTCCTGGCACTCTAACATTGTCCCCAGGCAGCTGATGGCCAAAGGCTGCTGAACCAGGAGCACCTGCATTCTGCATCTCCTCTCTCTTGCTGGTTCATGTCAGGTCTGGTTTTTTATGTGCATGGGTAGAAACCCAAGAGTGTGACACAGAACACTGACCTTGCATTGTCAGGGTTTATTATCAATCTCTGCCTTTTCCAACTAATTCTACTGCTAGGTGAAAATCAGCCATAAAGCACACAAAGTTTAATCAGGGAGGGATGAAAAAGTGCAGTGTGTACAAACTCTGTGCAACTTACAGGCAAGCCATATGGTCCTCTGGGTCCAGGGTCACCTACAGCTCCCTTCTCACCCTAAGAAAAGATTACAGAACAAGCAAACAAAAACATTGGCTATCTTAGAAATTATCTCTGCCAAGTGCTTTAGGTTAAAGTTTATGCATTCCTAAGTATTTTAAGTGAAAAATATCCAAGCTCATTTATTTTCATTAAATGTTTAAGGGAGAAAGAGAAGGTGTGTATTGCCATTCTTTCTAGGAAGAATGACTTTTTAGGCATATGATATCACATTCATTTCTAAATACATTAGTAGCTGAAAATATGCTTCAACTGAACACGCACCAGTGTCAAGTTTAAGCTTCTGACAGCTTAATGTTGCTCCCAGTAAAAATCCAAAGTTGTAATGAAAACTGAGGATATACAGCATCAAGCTGTATATACACACAGCAGCTGAGATGCAACAGAGTGACAGGCAAAAATAATGTGTCAGTCAAAGCTTGATTTAAGTAGGCAATGCTATTAACAGTGACATTGTGAAGATTATCCTATGCACTGTGCTGTGTTGCTAAATCCTCTACTGGATTCTAGATAAGTGATGTAAATACCCTGGTTCATTAAAATCAAAACAACTGTAATGATATGCAAGACAAACAAGTACAGAGATTTCTCCAGAAGTCTGATCTCATTCTGCACTAAAATCCATGGAAAAATTACCAGTTTCCAGAGGGGTGCTGCCAAAGTCATTTTGCAAGCTTAATACAGGGTAAACTTTTCCAAACGGAATGGAATTTCAAGGTGATGAATTTCAGGCTGACAGTAATAATCACCTTTGCTCTCTAATTTTTCTTTATCAAGATTGATATGAAGTTAAGCTTCCCAAACCAGCCAGGACTAGCCTGTATAACTGCAAGCACAGGTCCCTGTGAGCTTGGTAGGGAGTCAGGGCTGGGAAGAAGGTGAGGAAAGCAGTCTTATTTCAGACTGTTCTTTCTTCTGAATGAAATCCAACAGAAAAGCATTTCTCTCTGGAGAGAACTAAACGGCTCGAAATGTTGATGTTGAAATGGAAGAAGAAAATCCTGACCACCTCTAGTTTTCAAAGCTCCTACTCTGGATTTGTCATGCAGGGTGACTTGGATCCCTTTGTCACCCCCTTTGGTGAGCACACCCTAACACAGGGCTTCCTGCAAGGCTCTTGGTGTGCACAGGGGCTGTGGCTCATCCTGGCATTTGCTGCACTTATGCTCATGAGACAATTCTCTGTACAGCACCCTCTGGGTTATTTACTACTTACTATTACTTCATTAATGACTCTATCATTAAAAGCACAAGACAGAGATGTAGATGTGTACCTAATTAATAGTGGTGATTACTGGCACAGCCAAGCACTTGGCACAGCTCTGAAAATGGGCTGCTATGTCTAAATTTCATTGACTGAATTATACAAAAAGGCAGGCACCAGCACCAACGGGACCTTAACCTGTGGTTGAATAATCCCAGCAATAAGGAGTTTGTCAGAGTAACTGACATTTGATCTGTTTTAAATACTTTATATTTTTACTTAGGTGGGCACTTGCTTTAGTCTAGAGGTAATGAGATGTGCAATGTTAGGTCTTTTTTTTCTGGATTCTGCTACTCTCCTGCTAATTTCTGAGCAGCTTTTGGGCTGGATGCCTTGGCAGGACAATAGGAGGTATTGGGAACTAACATCTGATTTTCAAAACAATAAATCCCTTGCAGCTTTAAGGCTTTCTGCTAAGAAGAAACTAATGTGCTGACCTATGTAGGTAAGAGCTACAGAAATCTTTGATCAGGACTTGAAATATGTCAAGACCAGTTAAGCATCTTTTTTTTTTTTTTAATCTTCAACAGCAAGATGACTGTACAAAGTCTTCTCAAGATAGGCTTGTAACATTGCTAAACATATGGCAGACATAAAAATACTGAATGTATCAGTCTAGGAAATAATCACATCTGTTATGTAAGAATATATTTGGAGAACTGTATCTCAGAATTTTTTGTGCCCAATACAAAGCACATGCTGAAACATGTTTGGAATATCAGATGAGGTCCTGAATGTTCATGGATTATATGAGATTAATGGACTGTCATGAGTATACTGCCCTCAACCATCACAATTTCCTTCAGGGCAGCAGATATTAGCAACCTTCAAGATTTTGTTTTAAATTTATTTGTGAGACAATCCATCAGTGTCCAAAGAATAGAAACCATAATGTATGTTTTTGCCTATTTCACTTCAGTTTCCTGAATCATGGACAAATATGAGTTACAATTTGAATGAATAAAGCTGAATAATCTGTGTCTCAATTAGGATAGACAGGGAGATTTCATAACATTGTTATGGTGAGAAATATTTTAACCAAATTAAAGAGAATGCACTTTAGCTACTAGTACTAACTGTGTGTAATGATGACAGTGCTGCACAGGCTACACATCTAAAAGCTAAAATCAAGTTCAAAACCAGGCCTTTGTCACCAATGAAAAAAAAAAAAAAAGAAAATGTTTATTTCCAGCTCTCAGATTCCTTTAGCTGGTCAAGAAGCTGGATATACATCATGCCTGTCATCACCCTTCAGGCTTACATGTCCCCTTTCATCAGTATTAGCTGAAGATGTCTGTTTTCCAGTGTTCTCTACTTTCACTCAAGACAGTATATAAGTGAAAATAATAGGTACACAGTTAGATTCAGAGGCCTATTATGACCTACTCCTCCATTTAATAAAGATGGTCTCAGTAAAATCTCTCTAAGCACTTGGTAAAATGTAATTCCAATAGCTGAAAATTAGTAAGAATTAATAGACACTGTCTTCATAAATGGTATTTCACATTATTTATTGCTATTAATAATAATTCTAATTATTATTAGTATTATAATTATTATTAATATTATTAGAATATGAATATTATTATTAATATTCTAATCATTAATAATTAGAATTATTATTAATTCTACTAAAAAACGCATAAAACCACATTATAGTGTCATGATTTTCTTATTCTACCTTGTTACTGTCTAAATAGACTTTGTATAAAAATGATCTGACATTTTCTGTTTTAATAGATAATTGAAAATCAACAACCCACCCTAATTTGCACAACAGTTTGCTCTACCTCAGAGTAGTAATTGAGCATCACCTCGAATGCAGCCTGTGCAACAATGAATTCATGATTATTCTGTTAAACAGCTCCAATGCCCTCCCAGATTTATACTGGCCCAAGATTTTTCTTATCAATACAGACAAAATAGGGCCCTATCCAGTGACAGTGAACACTGGCCCTACACACTGTTTTTAATTAAAAAGTAAAGTCTGAAATCTGCAGACTAAAACATTTCCCTCCTGCTTTCACATAAACAAGTTCAACAGTTGCGAATGCAAGTTGTAAAACAGCATTAAAAATACATGATTTGTTATTTAAATAATGAGACATATATCAACACTGTGCACCTGTTACATAACTGTGCTACAAACCACTCCTCCCAAATGGTATTGAATAATTAAATTAACAATTACAGCAACAAGCCTCCTGGTTGCCTGCTTGGGAAAAACCCTTCCATCTGTCTTGTGAACTTCCTCCCATTCATTTAGCTCCACAGAAAATGGTGGGTGTGTAGGAATTTTCTGCACACCTTGGTCTCTCTATTTTTGTGAAGTTCTCCCTCTTTGCTTATGCAATTACTGATTTACATCACAATTCCTATCCCCTTTTCAGCTACTGCCTCTCAACAGCTACAGTGGGGCTTATTCCAGATCCAGCTGTATGACTTCTTATGACCTTGAATACCCTCACAAGAAAAAAACATTAGTAGCTGTCTTCCACAGACAAAAAGAATATTTTATATTATATTTAATTGTCAAAGACATTTCAACTTGTAGTACATTGTATACTTCTACATGTGTATCTCATCTAAATTTTTTACTTAAGTTTAGAGGATATTCAACTATCTTTGCACAGAGTTGAGAGAAGATATATATTGTCCTAATTGAAGGAAAAAAAATTAATTGAATCAGTAATTCCCTAGAAAAACAAAAAATACTCAAGTTCTTCAGGCACTTAACTAGCCTTAAGAGGTAACTGCAGCCCACTGTACAGTTTAATTTGGACTGTGCTGCATGTTTTGTATCTATCCCTCAATACACTGCTCTGTAAAAATGAATCTTACCTTTCTCAGATGAAGCTAACTGGACCTCTGCCACATGGCTGTGTCCCTTTTACAGCTAGTCTGAAGCTGATTTAGCACAGTGTTTTGTTAAAGCTGTTTGTTTTGTTGTTTTGTTTGAGGAAGTCAAAGAGACAAAGTTGTGGACTGGTAACTCCTCAGAGGTTTTAGGATATCATCTTCTGGTTTGTTGTAAAAATTGATGGTTGTATTGTTAATGGTGACAGGATTATAGTTAAAGATTAGAGTTCTTATCCTATTTCCACTGGAGAAAATTTACTGTGAATATTTCAAAATTAAATAGCAGGACTCCTATCTTCTAAGCTTAAAAAAAAAAAAGAAAAGCTTAAATTTTACAGAGGCTGGAGATATTTTTCCCAGATAAAAACATATAAGTGAATAGAGGAGAGAAATACTCCTTTTTTTTTTTTTGTCATTGCATTCTTATATAATCAGATCACACTATCTCCTTTTGTACCAGCTTGTTCTCAATTTGCACAACATAATGAAGCCAATGAAAATCATGTTCTGTTTGTGACACTGTGAACTAGAAAGTCCAGCCAATTTCTTACTGATTAGTCATTTCAAAATACAAACTCCCCTGTAGTTAATGAGTTACAATGTCAATCTCAAACAGATAAATGTGTGTGTGAGTAGAGCACATATCCAGTTCTGGGCTGCTCCTCTACAGGTGAGATACTGTTCTGTTCTGTAACATCTAGGCACACTATGTGTCCCCATGTGACATTTTTCCACTGAGGCAGTCCCTTTGCAGGGAGGAGCACATGGAAGATATACTTACTCTCTCTCCTTTGGGACCTGCAGGGCCATGGGGACCAACTGGGCCATCTATGCCCTACAAAAAGGAACAAGGATGGTAAGAGAGAGGTCTTGTTCTTAACAACTCTTTTGTTTTAATAACTGGCTTGTACACAAGAACTAACATGGAATCAGTCTTCACTGGTTGAAAATTTGGATTTAATTGTGATGCAACCTATTTGGCTTTCAAAACTCCACCTATAACCTCTCCTGTTCCAAGGCAGAGCGTTCTACTGGCGTTACTACATCCATGGAAGCAATCAGAACTAGAAAGATCTTAAACTGATTGGAAGAAGATGGAAGGGTCAAAAAAAAGATTTTAATTATTGTTTTATTTTTAAAATCGATTTTTATTTAAATTGAAATGTCTACCTGTAAGATGGACTTAGCTATTGCAGGGATCAGTGAGAATCTTACTTCCAAGATATAACTCTTTCACTGCATAGATTTCTTTATCATTCAAGAAAGCAAAAGATTTAACATCTCTGATGTGTAACATAGCAACGTGTGTAGATGAACCCTGGCACATCTGCATCTTCTTCACTGATTCCATATTAGCACTGAACAGCTCTGTTCTCCTCCAAGCTAAATCTCTAACCTTACTCAGGAAGCCCAGCAACCCAACCAAGGCAGTTGTCCAACCAAAAATCAAAGCTAACCTGCCTTTTTAAGGTTCAGAGCTCCTTCTACAGAGAATTACATTTTCTTTCCCACACACATTGCCCTAAGAACCTGCTTGAAGCCCCCTCCTCAGCAGCATGGAAAATGCCTGCAGCATTGGGCCTTCCTTCCTGTGTGCAGAGAGGAGCTTGGCTGGCAGAGCCCTGGGAAGCACAGGGACTGGGTCACAAAGGGGGACACAAAGACAAGGGACTCACCCGGGCTCCTGGCTTCCCGTCTAAGCCAGATGCTCCCTGTGTGGTGAGGTGGAAGCATGGATGATGGGCACGACACGAATGACAAGAAGGTGAGATTAGTAAGTGGTGCTGATGAATAAACACAATTCAAACGTACAGTACACGCTGTGACAGGGTTCTGGAGTGGGTACCACATTACTACAGCATGTTAGTTAAAAATTCACATGAAACACCAAGAGCCTGACTCTGCTCTCACTTCAGTGTAACATCACCGACCCACCCCTGCCCTCACATGAAGCATATTAGAGCAGAATATTGTCAGGCTGTAGGAGCGCTACAAACACCAGATGTTAGGGTGTTTTTGAGCCTGAACACACAAATATTTACTTTGTCATTTACCCGCATGCTTTCTGATTTGTAAATAGCGACAATACTGAATAGTATACACAAAGGAAGAAAAATGTGTGTTAACTGCGATAGGAAATATTTAAGTGCAAGAATACTGCATTATGCAGCCAACAAAGTCTGGATCCTGACCACAATGGGCTCATTCATTTCCAAGGGCCCGAGAGACAATCACATTTCCTGTTTTCCCGCTACGCTCCCAGGCACGGGCTGCGGTGAGCGATGTGCCTGAGCATCCCTGGGGCCGGGGGGACCCCTCGTGGGCTCCGTGCGAATAACAACACAGCAGCGGCCGGGGACACGGGGCACAGCGCCACGCGGGACAACGGGAATCGGCCGGGGAACACCTCCCTCCTCAAAATGCCAACCAAACCGACCCTCAAACAAACCCCAAATCTCCAGCCAATTCAATAAAACGAGACGGTTTTCGGAACGTCAAGCTCTAGGACTTCACTCCTGAAAATGACATTTAGAAGTAGCAAGCAGGAGCAAGACAAGATCTGTGTAAATTTGAAAAACGTAGTAGCAATTTTTGTTCTGAAGTCTCTTCTACCTTAAAGCCATCTCCAGAACATATGCTCAGGCCTCCAAAGCTCACTCTTTACAGAGATGTAACTGTCAATGTGAAAATGAGTTTTATTTTTGTCAAAATAAATTAAAATCAAAATTCTCAGTGATGCTGACCTTGTCCATAGGTCCTGCACATAATTCTTGAAAATATTAATCAGAGAGGTTTGTGCTCCTTTGGGTCAGCTAAGTCTTTTTTCCCCATTTTACTGTTAACAATGTCATCTCTGGGAGCAATCCTCATACAATAACAACAGCAAACAGGAAAAATTAACTCTTTTTCTGAGAAAAAAAATAAAGCTGCCTTTTCAGCATGCTTTCAAACACATAAAGTATTTTCTACTTTATCAACCTAAATTTTAAGAACTCTGATGTCTCCATATTTTTAAGGTTCTTCACTTGTAAGACAAAATTCATGCCAAACACTCAGAATGGCAAATTTCTAAAGAACAAGGCAAAAATAAGAATCCAGGGGGAAAAAAAAACCCCTAAAAAAATGCAACTAAATTCCCTAAATCAGTTTTTAGTTTTCGTCAATTAGACTCTCAATTTGAACTGCAGAAGTGCAATAAGAGGAAGAATAACTGAGGAAATGGGGGAAAGGGAAGACTCCTTTTTAATGGAAACACCATAGAACACTTGAATAACAACACCATGACTAATGCAATGGGGGTGATGACATCCTTGTGACACTGAACACTCTCAACTGACACACAACAACAACAACAGCAACAAAAAAAAAACCTGACAGCACTGGGTTTTACAGGACATTACTTGGGATGATAGCACAGATTTGGGACAAAACAAAACAAGACTGATGCTCTGCTCCAACATGGTATATTCTGTGTATGCTATTGAGTAAATCAGAGTTGTTCATGAGGAGAAGAAAGAGATGTTTGTGATTTGCACTGAAATTGAATAGTTGGGGTTTTTTTACTTACTGGAAGACCAAGGGGCCCTCTGTCACCCTTTTGACCTGGTTCACCCTTCAATCCTTTAAGACCATTTAACCCTGGTTCACCCTAAACGTAAAAGTATAAATGCCAAATTTTTGGTGCTATAATGGGTGTTTAAGCTGGGATAGAAGAAGCCAGTCTCAGAAGTAGCTGCAAATTCCAGTTTGAAACAAATTCAACCTTCTCAGCTTACTGGCAATTTACATACTGATTTAATAGTGGGCAAAAGTACCTGGGAGGTGTCTGCTCGAGATTTAAATTCTGTGTAAAAAAAACTACAGGAAACTTATGGGTAACAGACTTTTTTAATATTTTCCTAATA
Source organism: Molothrus aeneus (assembly GCF_037042795.1). NCBI lineage: Eukaryota > Metazoa > Chordata > Aves > Passeriformes > Icteridae > Molothrus > Molothrus aeneus. Next base: position 26,301,861 of record NC_089649.1, on the reverse strand, counting down.
ATTATCACTACAGTTAGATGGTTTGAATTAAGCATGAGTTTCAGGGGGTTTTGGAAATTCTTCAAATCCCATAAACCACCCTATGCAGATAATTCAAACTGAAAGAAAATGTTCATAAAAGTAAGCCTCAAAACTTTAAGTTTCTACAGTGAGATCCCCTGAAAAGTACATTTGGAAGGAAGCAATACTTTTCCTTATAGTAAACTGGAATTTGCAGCAAAATCTTACATAAGGATATTTTAAACCTTTAAGCATACATAATAAACAGTAACAAGTTAAAAGAAACAGTACAGGTTACACAATGCCAAGCCATTTGGGAGGTCCACAGTTTCTGTGTTCATACAGAGAAATTTTAACAATGTAAGAAATGGCACTTGTTGTGATTATTAAATTATGCACAGGCTATTACACTAAACATCACTAAAATGACAATACTGGGCTGAGAGTTGCCAATAAATCATTCTCTCATAATGAAAAACTGCATCAGCACGAGGGCTGCTCAGTCAAAGAGAGTATTGACCACACCTGCTTCTTTTGGGAAACAGAAATACATGGGTATTTCATCCGGACTGCTCCCCATGGCCTCATTGCTAGATTTCCCTTTGATGTATTATGTTACCTTATATTATATTCATATTTAAAAAAAAATCTCAGTAGAACCCAGTCTGCTCCTTTAAGTAACTCCAGACATCATCTGCCTGCTTTGCACCCTAAGTAGCCATTTCTTCATTCTTATTCTATTTGACTTGATGTGACTTTCAGACCAGTAGCACTGGAAAGGCTGAAGTTTTGGAAACAGACCTGAGAAATCCCACAAAAGCCTGAGTCTCAGGCCAAAAGCCTGAGGTAAAGCAGGGCTGGTGCTAAAATGGAACACACTTGATTTCAAAAAATGATTTATGACTTAGGTTTCTTGAGCCAAGGTAACACAGTCTCATAAGGGGTCAAACCCGTGATTTTCTGTCTTGCTGCTTTAAAAACCCAAAATAAATCCCCAAAACTGAAAAAAAAACCCACACTCTTTCCTCCTCTTCCTTACTTTTTGAGAAAGGTGTGATTAGAGACCCATAGTGATTTAAATGATCATGTCTGACAAGACCACTGGTCTTAATGAATACAGTGTCATGCTGAATTTTAGCTTAAAGCATAAATTAAAATATTCCAACTCTGCCAAAATGCACTTCTGCTCTCCTGAGCTGTTCTGATGGGCTAGGAGAGTCCCTAAAGAATATCTATGCTATGGAAGATGTTCAAATTGTATTGCAGACCTGTCTGATCATGAATCTAGTTTGGAAAACACAAAAATGCACACATCAGTTTGTGATGAACCAGCATAGCATGTGAAGGAACTGGTCAGCAAAATCCCTGTCACCTAACAAAGGCCATGGAGACTGAAAGAAGCAGGAGATACAAGAGAGCATAAATGAAGTCAAGTTTATCTGACTTCATTTCCCAAGCCTGTAACATGCTTCTGTATTCCAAAGTAATTCCAAGGGCAATGGTAGCTTGCCCATAAACAGGAAGGCAAATAATTTAGTGCCACTTTCCTCATATTCATACAAAAAATGGACACAGCTGATGCTGAGGAGAAATACTACTCAGAAACAATCCCAGTCAATTTAAAAAGCTTTTAAGCTGCTAATATGAAAATCTGCTTTAAGGTTTAAGAATATCAGAAATGTTTATTAAATGAGGTATGACAAAACACAGCTCCATGCATTCAAGAGCAAAACATGACACTTTACAGGCATAAAGAGCTCATCTATTCAAGACAGCTATTAACTTACCTTCGGGCCAGGCAGTCCATGAGGTCCCTGAAAATAAAAGTAACATTTTTCATTAAGAAAATACACCACAATTTTTTGGACTTTTTGCTTTGTAGGGATACAAATTACCCCTGTATTTCTTTACTCTCAAAAGAAATGCAGCTGTCAATAAAGCAACAGTAAACACCTGATTCTGAGGAGGAACCAGACCACTAGCATGTTAACAATAACAGAAATGTGCAATTTGTTTCTCCATCTCCAAAGAATTTCAGGACATGCAACAAAGATTTACACATTAGATCCTCTCTTCAATGGCTACATATTCTGATAACACTTTTAGTAAGCAGGCAATAAAGTGGCAAGAGGGCATAGACCATTTCTAGCCCCTCTGTTCCTCCCAAGCTTACCATGGGGCCTGGAGGACCATGTGGCCCTGGTGGTCCAGGTGGTCCTATCATCTACAGATAAAAAACAATGGTATTAAATCATGCAGAGCACAGAACTCCCACAGAAATACCAGAAGTCAGGCTGACCCTTGTTGGCAAGCACTTACAAAAACAGCTATGCAACAGTGAACATTGACAGCGCATCTAGACAGGGCTTTAGGAATGGGAATTATTTTGATTTGAAAGACAGGGTACCCAAAGTGCAGATCTGCCTGTGCCATATGGCAGTGTGCCTGCCTCCAGATTCTTATTCCTAGGGTCTATGATACACTTGAAGACACTATAGGGGAAAAGTAATAAATCCCTGTAAAACAAACAATACTGAGACGGGATACTTGAACTTTTAATATTTTATGGTATGTGCTCTGTAGATCTCTCTTGTACTACTTATTCTACAGAGCTAGAAGGTGATGATGTGTTATTTTATTCCCCCTCAACACTGAGGACTGGAAAAGATACTAAATTCAAGCTGGGCTTTGGAGTAATTTCAAAATTGCCCTTTGTCTTTCCTTTTATTTCTTTTAGCTCACTTCCACCAAAAAAATCTCTGAGGTCATTGAAATAGGTAATCAGGTTGCTCAGCATTTAGTGCATGCATATTCTGCACTGTTTTTCCATGTTCCTAACAAATCCATGGAAAGAATTTCATGATGATATATCCAGTTTAATATCCCCTCTCTTCCTGGACCTACTCCCAATGGGTTGCTGCCCTAACCTGCAGAGTGGCAGCAGGATGCTAATTCAGGTCTCCAGACTCATGCACTGCTGTAGCAGCTGTTGGTAGCAGCAACAAGGAGCACTTTGAAATGTAAGACACACTCCACCACCTGTGAAATCTCCTGAAAACTGTAAGTCTTCCTTCAAGTGAAAGCAAGCTGAACAGGATGAATGAATTAGTGAATTAATTTCTAACAAACGAATCTTCTCCTCATAGTAAGAAAGTCACAGATGTGGGGTGCCTCCTGTGTCCTGTAATGGCACAGGGCAGCCTCTTTGACTTTTCAGAGCTATGGCTTCTGTCACCATAACCTCTGCTCTGAGGTCTCTCTTCTTACTGTGCTCTGATAATGAAAGTCACCCACACCAGAAAGGCATTATGTAGCAGTTTGTTTGGGCTTTTGCATTTGTTTGTTTGTTTTTAATGCCTTTACAATGCTTTGAAAAAAGAATCAGGAGAATGTCTGGTCTCATACAACTAGCTCACTACCCTAGGTCACACACCTGAAGTCAGTCTAGTCTGGTTCTCACTGGACTATCTGAGATTCCCAGAGTATAAGGTGTTGAGAGAGAGATTATGGTTTGTTTGGGTTTTTTTCCTTTCTTCCCCATTTATCTTTTGATTCGTTACAGAGCCAGAAGGCTTTGACTGAAGCGGGCAGGACTTGTTCATAGTCAGAGAACAGAGCAGAACATGAATTATATATTTAAAATTTCTTAAACTGCATTTAGCTCTATGACCAGAAGTCTGTTTAGTCTCAGAAAGATCAGTCATGAATATCAAGTATTGCTCAGAATCAGAAGCTGGAGAGCCACTGCTGGACTCCTGTGTTCATTGCAATGCCACACTAAGACTTACTGAAGGACCTTGGGCACCAGGCAAACCAACGTCTCCTTTTTCACCTTTCATGCCATTGGCTCCCTAAAAATCATTACAAAACAGCATTTATAAACAGCTTTAATCTTACTAGCAACCAATCTAGAAATGATAATATTTATTGGCAAATAATTATCTTTGTAAAAAAGAATAACACAGCACACATGTAAAGGAAATCCTTTAAAAAATTCTGGCAGTATTTAAAAATAATTTTAAACTAATATAAACATATGCTTTTATATCAATAGCTATCATATGTGGCACGATATTTATGACAATTCCTTAAACTGGCATTCCATTAATGATATTGTACTATGGATACAATTTTGAAATTATTTCTATTTTTGCTGAGAAATTTCATGTGTATGTATATAAATCTATACATACATATATATACACACAAAATAGAAGAATGCATCCCATGCATTTTTTCTCTCTCCTCAACTAAAGTCACCTAAAATTTCCATTCTAATCATAGCTCCTTTCTCCTTGTCCAAGTTGTCCTATATATTACAAGAGAGGTATAACTTTGGTCAGCCTGCCAACTAATCTCTTTCTTCCTGACACAGTAATTTTGTTTCACTGTAAGTGGAATGAAAAGTTCTGACAATCTTACACCTCCTCCTAGATTTGCTGTGAAACAATCTCAGAGTTTTCTCCCCAGTGCTTTCTGTCCCATTTGTAATTTATCAGCACTGTTGGAAATTCCTGATAATGGAAGAGAGAAAAAAATAAGATACTTTTTGCTAAAATTAATTAATTAACTTTTCATACTCACTGGTAGGCCAGGCAGTCCAATTCCTCCCTTTTCTCCAGGCATTCCAGGATCACCTGTGTCTCCTTTTGAGCCCTTAGGACCCTAAAATATGGACTTATTCAGCAAGTCAAGTAAAAAACTAGAGACCTCAACAGAATTCTAGCTTTGATCCTAACAAGGAAAGTCATGTGCATGTTATATCTTTGCTAGTAGAATGCAGAAAGGCAGACACTATTAGGCCACGAAGTATGCAGCAGCACTATAATGATCTTTATTAAGCATTATAATCATAATACTTAGATTATGAAAACTAAGTTACAACCTGGAACCATGGAAATAATCTCTTAAAACAGCCTATAGTTGCCCACATGTTCTTCACTATATGATTTACACAAAATGTACCTGCTCTCCATCAACTCCTGGAGCTCCTGGGGATCCTGGTTCACCCTGCAAGAGATAAGACAGAACTGGATTATCCCAGAGGATAATAGAGGAAAGAGCCAGAGAAATTCCCATAATTAAAACAACAAAGCTAGAGAATATTCTGTCAAAAGCATATATTTGTTATCTATATTAAATAAACAGCCCACCTGATTATGACTATATACAAACTTTCCGTGGTATAAAGGCCAGACAAAGTGCAAAAAAGAAAAGAAAAAGAAGACAAAATCCAAGGAGTGAAAGGACCCCAATCCAATGGAAACTCTGCCTGCTACCAGAATAAATACAGACTCGTGCCTCCCGATTTATGGAAGGTACAGAGAGACTTCATGTTGCTTTTCCCTATTATAAATCACCCAGTGAAGGAGCTCACATTTATCACATTGTCTTATGACCAGTTCCTGGGTACCATTCTCCAAGGGAGCAAGTTATGGTGATGGATGGAGTCAATGACATTAGAAACAAGCTCCTGTGATGCTGAATTCTGCTTTACATTGTAGATTTTGAATGAGAACACTCACCTATAAAAAGGAACACAACTTCTTCCACACTCCAGCTTCTCTGTTTTACTACATACTCCATGTTGCAGAATTGCTGGGCAGATGATAATGCAAAAAGCAATTTCTGCACACTCAACTGTATACTCTACTATCAATTTTCACACAGAATGAACCTTGTTTCTCACAATTTCTCAAAACAACGTACATGTGTATTGTGATGTATTTCCATATGAAATACTGGATAAAGTCTAAAATTGACATGTCTAGTATTGTTATTGAAAATGCACATATTTGCTCTTGAAATAGCATAGAGACACTGGAAGAAGATGCAGTATCTAGTATTTAAGAAATAGGAGAAACAGCTCAACTAGTTTAAAAGCATTTAGGGAGAGTCCACAAACTTCAACACTTCTTCTTTGAGTATAGGGCAATTTATTATTTATATTTTATAGAAGAGTGCAGCATATGGTACTCATTGTCTCTGTGTGGGCTGCTCACTAACCCTTCTGTACTGCTTCTAAGCACCAGCCAGGTGGAATTGGCAGGCTTGGGTTTCCAGCCAGGCTCCTGCCCACATGTGCACACTGTAATTTTTACTGACATTAGACAATACTGCACTTATTTGGGTGGGTGCCCCGTGACAGAAAAGCTGCATTCACATGCACTCACATGGTGGCCAGTGGTCTGGCACACAGTTTTGCCCACCTCACTCCCACTCAGCCAGAAATGAGGCATGGGAGCCACTATCTGGTTGTGTGGCTGTTTTGCAAAGCCCTTGGGAGCAACCTCAGTGCCAATCCCTGAGTGAGATGCTTCTACACTCTTTCAGTACTAATTAATTTTGCTGGTCCTTAGTTAGTCATCTCTGTGTGGCAACTAAACAAGGCAGCTATTCTGGAAAGCTACATCTCAAGAATCTGGGATATGAAGTTGGAAACATGCCATATTTGTTAGATTTACAGTTAAACAACTGTGCTGGAAAGCTCCATCTACCTGTACACATACATCATTTAAAAAAACCCAGAAAATACTCCACCCTTAGGATATAATGATTAAAGTAAGGAAGATCACCTTTGACCCTTGCAGCCCTTGGGGTCCTGGTGGTCCTGGTGGTCCCTAAACAGAAACACACAAACTTCTCAGCTTTTAAATAAACTCCTGAAGAACATGTCATGTAAGCACAGGGTGAATGTTAATACAGCTACTGTAACAAAATGGGTTAGATTTTTAACACAAGGGAAACCAAGACTAGTTATGAACAAGTTGTTAACCTATGACAGCTCTCAACAACCACAACACTACCACAAAAAACAGTGTTAAAATAACAGTAAAAAACTCATATTTTATAATAAAGTCCTCTGCTCCTATTGATGAAATGGCACTGCTTCCCCTAATGGAAGGGAGACCAAAACCCAGTCATATTTGCCAGCCCTCACTGCCCGATCCAAAACAATCTGAGACCACGAGAAATCCCCAACCAGTTGTAAAGAGGATTCTGCTGAAAGATGCTAAGTGCATCTAGGGATACTCAGTGCTTCATGAAATTTCCATGGAATAAACTGTAACCATTTCTTTCATTTCTACCTCAGGCTGTGGACACAGTGTCATGTATCAAACACTGGTCTGGATGGTGCATAGTGGGGATGCTTCAAAAAAACCCCACAACAACATTTAAAAATCCCCTGCATTAACACAAGAAAGGGAAAATACGACTAACAGCAATCTTGCAGAGAAGAACTTGAAACAAAAAAGAATGTGCTTCCCCAGTCTCATACTTAAATGAACCGAAGTTCTGCCATTAATTCAGAAGGAGCAGAATTGTTGGCTTTCAACAATGGGTCCTCTGCTATGGGAACACCAAGCAAAGAAGTCCACACATGTTATGATGAACCAGGTTGAAATCCAATGAAGACATGTCCAGAGCTAGCAGAATTATGAACATGCTGCAGCACAAAGAAGTTCTAGGGTGCACAGTAAGTCATGCAACAGTAATGAATTACCGTGACAGTCAGGGTGGCAATCCTCTGTTGGCAAAAGGTATTAACAAGAGTTGTCAGTAGCAGAATTAAACAATGACATAAATAATTCTGTTTCCTACAGTTGTAATCTCCACAGAACCTCTGCTGCACATGGTAGACACTATGCCTTCAAAAGCACTAATAAAACCCTTGTTATTTTTAAATCTTGATATTGTATTAGCTGTTTGGTTTCTGTGGGAATTAGATGAAGGTAGTACTTTTGTACCATCCAAGAGATCAAATAAACAATGACTAAATAGCAAAATCTAAGCAGAGTGCTTCAAAAAGGTAAGAAAACGTAATGGGTTGGTGTCTGAAATTGACCAAAAGACTAGCCCTATGTTTTGTAATGTCTGCAGGATTTGCACCAACGTTTAACTAATAAACACAACTTCTGGAGTGGAGCTGTAACATCAATTTTCATATAAAAATGCAGTTCAAAATCCAAAACTGCCAGTCTACAACCCAGCCATGTACACTTTTCTTATACAGTTCTACTTTGAATTCTTGAAAAGACAAAAGATATTTTCGTCATGGAACGAGGCAAAATACCTTGACCTGTCACGGGTTTTTTTTTACCAAAAAATCTAAAAGCAAGTGGAAAAGTATTAAAATGGGATTTAAATGCTTGTCTATATTTTTAAACAGAGTAGAACTCCCATATATTGCAGCTCACACATGCTTTCCTTTTGCATGTGAAGAACTTACTGGCCTACGTGGAACAAGAAATATCTTGCTTTTGTAATTATTATCCAATGTGCAAATATAAGTTTGCAGATCTTCTGTTTTAAGCTGTAAAAAAATCTCTGCATGTCAGTGCAAAAATACATACTGTTGGCAAAGATCTGGAACCTACTCAACACAAAGTACCCGAAAAAAGTTGTTTTCTAACACATGGCTTTAATATACTCATATTCTTTGTATTTCAACATATTAATGGAAATATATCCAGAACTTTAAAAATACTGAAAAGTTCACGTTATGAAAACCTAAAACAGCTATTGCAAAGAACTGTTTACATGTTCACAGTCACAGATCCCTTTACAGAGGCAGATATTTTAATATCTAATGCTGTAGTTCTACAAAGGTTAAACTTTTGAAACTACTGCTTTTTGCCCTGGGAAATTCTGCAGAATAGGTGTGAAGAGCAATTTTGACAGAGATGAATTTTGCATTTGATCCTCCAGGTGAAAGCCACATACTCTCAGCAGGGGTCTTGCTCAAACCAGAATGACAATTTTAAGATTGCACATGAGATTGAATAGGAGGCACAAGGCAAAGTAACTAAATTGCTAGATTGCTTCATGATTTATTACTGAATTCTAGCAAGAGACAAGCAGTCCGTATCTTGCAAATTCTTGTCAACTTCTTAAATCTGCAGGCCAAATTCTGTGCAAGTTCACAGTTCAGTGCTGAGCACTGAAATTCTCATGTGCTTTTGTGAGAGAACTGCAAATCTCAGAGCCCCTAAGAATGTGGCACCAGGAGACTTAGGAATGGGTGTTTGCCATCTAAAAGGACTGAGCTGGATTTGGCAAGGATATTTTTGACTGATCCTATATAATCTTGCTTACACCCTCCTTGCACAGCCATTCCCATTAATATCAATCATTTGTTGCCCTGGATCAGAAGGTGATGACATTTGGAACAATTTGCAATGGGATAAAGGCTTTCTAGAATGTTTCAACCACTGCAGAAGGCTTTAGTCCACTTTTAAGGTTGCTTTATGTGCTGCAGCTTTTCTGAGGAAGCTTGAAACTAACACTGATGCCAGAGTTACAATACCAAGACAGAATATAGGAGATACAGGGGCTAAAGCCCCTGCTAAATCTCTCTCTGGTAACACACAACATGAATTTCAGGCTACTTTAGGCACATAACTCGGAGAGGGATTTAGATGACTGAAAGCTGTGTGTCTGAAGTCCCTTACAAGCAGACCAAATGAGGCAAACATAATGCAGAGCCTCACAACATGTCTATGCAGACCTCCCCACAGACACAATGAAAGAACAGACTCAGCCTTAGTGACATACAAGGCTTTTAGATTTTAGTAAAGGCAGTGAGGTTTTTTTATTTTTTGAAAGCATCTTGGAAACCAAATAACTGGTCAGACATTTACCCACTCCCACTGCATAAATGTAAGAAAAAAGTTCAGTGGCTTCAGTGAGAAAATGATCGGATGCACAATGAGCCAAATCTAGTCTTCAGTTTCACATAAGCAAGCCATTCTCTTTGGTGGAGTTATACTGCACAGAATTTGCATCTGAGTATGCTGCAATGTAAATCACCTTGACTGCAATGACATATGTCATCTTGGTCCTTTGCTTTTATGCAAACACTCATTCATTCTTTTTGTAACCCCACTTTAATCCTCCACACTTTTCTACACACCAGTCAAAATAGGTTTTCCAGAAATGAATAAGTGAGAAGACTGGTGCTTGGTCTACTTAATGTACTCAAGTTGCTGATTGAATCCACAGCTTGCTAATGGAACCATGTTACAATGGTTTCCAAATCTCAAATATTCTGCTCTTTGCATTTTACAGGAAGAGGAGGAGGAAAAAGAAAAAAAGAAATGTCAATATTATAATATATGAATTGAAAAGCAGGCACTTCTGTTGAACCTATGTATGTGGTTTATTACATTAATTCAGCATTAAACACCAAAGCCAACGATGAATTAGTTTCGTCCTGATTAGGTGATGTCAGTACTCTCCAGGGAACATGAAACTAATTCACTCAGCTAGTTTGTATCAGGGAAACAGTTTTTCTAGCACAGAAAACCTGGCTTCCAAATATACAAAGTGATACCTGATTAATAAGCTCAACAATTTTGCACACAAAATGTTTTCAAGCTCTAGGCAAAAGAGAAATACAATGCTGTTAAATGACTTTTCCCCAGACCGGACAAAGCCAATTCAGACTTGTTAGGTTTGCGTACCTGCAGAGCTTCATGGATGTTGCCATTATAATCAATTATCTCTGTTGCACCTTGATCACCCTTCTGTCCAGGTGGTCCCTGTAATACATTTTCCATTAGAATTTTGAGACAACTGCTGAGGACTATTTTAGACTCTTAACTACTGACACATGCTTTGACTTGATTGTGGGGTGTTAGACTCTGACTGTACTTGCAATATACTACTACAAAACACAGAATTTGAAGGAAAACAATTTTTTAAAATAAAGATAAATAAGCAAGTCAGTACAAAGTGACTTGTGCTTCAGTGGGAAAGGAAATACATAAAACCTCTGAGGGAAGACATTTAAGGATGTTCCTACACTCTAGTTCTGTATTGGCAGTGAACAATGTCAGAACACCTGGTTTGTAACATCCTGCCCACAAAGTGTGGATTGCAGACTGCTCCAAATAGTGGCAAGTGGTGTTATTCATATTAATGTCCAGTTAGCAACCATATTCCAACAGTGTCAAGTGACCAATTTCACCCAGAGTTCTAACTAGAATTACTGCTACAATTTCAGTTCACACAGACTGAATCTAAGGGTACAAAACAAAGAGCTGAGATGAAAAGTAGACTTACCCGTGGACCTGCAGATCCTGTGTCACCTCTCTCACCTGTATCACCCTACGTAAAAACGATACATGAAAAAAACAGATATGCCATTTGACAATATATTACAGAGTTCTTTCCTTTTTAATATGTTTTCTTACATGAACTGGTTTACAGGGCCTCTCATCCTAAACAGAATGTGAATCTTATTTAATGAAAGGAAAAAGTCCTTCAAAATCTGTGCACTGGTAGAATTGAGCATGACGCATTTGGTTCTGTGTGAATATTGGAGTATTGTATTGGTCTGCAATAAAAAATTGCAAAGAACCAAAAGCAGATTATTTGTGCAACATTCCCATTCTTAATGACATTACTATCAAAAGCTTGAAGAGAATACTAGAGAAATGAAATTACTCAGTCTGAAACCAGTCAAAAACTTCTTCAAATGTGTTTCAAAATATATAAACTTTTCTTTCTGTGATCATGCCTCCACCAACCTTCTGAACTTCCCTGGTCTGAGTCACTGCCTCCCCTAAAAATACAACTGTACCATCAGATTTAGAGTTTCTTGATGCCCTTTCTGTGACAGGCTTAAGATCATTACCAGCTTACACACAGCTTTTTACTCCTGGCTACTAGTAATATGCTTCAAATGATGGAGGGAATTTCAAACATGTATGCATTCATACTCCAGCCGCCACAATTCATTTCACAGTCACTTTCATACCAAGGTCTTATATTTTAATATTACTCAAAATTAATACAGGTAAGAACTGCAAATTTTGGTCCTGTTGACATCTAGAGAACTTTGGTAAAAGTCAGGAGAAGAATGATTAATTCACCACTGGTAACAGAACAGAAAACTTTCTGGTAATAGAAACCAGAAAACTTTCATGGAGCTAATGAAGACATATGGAGAGCAGGCTGGTGGGAGGGCATAATCAAGGTTGTGCCATCTTACCTTTCGCTTCAGTGCCGCTCCGGCAGAAGCTAGTGAACATTTGAACTGCTAAAAAATGAAGTTCCCTGCCACTAGACTGACTTCTGTGGGCCAGATTTTCATGACAGGTGTGCAGGTAAAATGAAAATCATATATCCTTTCTTGATAAAAAGGGAATTAGAGGGGATATCTTTATAATTTTGGTGCGTGTGGGAGGTGCCCAGGTACTGTAGTCAAATGAGAGGCTGATTTACTTTTCTGCTCTCACTCTGATACTTTAATTCCCTCATCAGTTCCCTTGCCTTTGAACACTTCTTTCTGGTGGGAATGAATGAAGTTAAATGGCACTTGTTTAATCACATCTTTAAGCACTTAAGGCCCCTCTTCAAGGACCTTACAAGTACTGCAAACAGTATCACACCAGCCTACATTGTCCTGTCACCCTTATTCTGACAGCAGACCTGTCAATAACCACCTACACAAGTACATTTTCATCTCTCACACAACATGAAGGAATCCAGTGGGAACAGTATTTGCACAGCAGATAAAGTAATAGAAAAACCATACATTTTATCTCTCCATATATGTGAACCAACTATATTTATAGAAATATAAATAGGTGGAAAGATATAATCAAAACCATCTTTTTAAAGCAGGTAAAACAGCAACACAATCAACAACTCTTGCCTTTGTCAGACTTCTGACCATCATATCTCAGCCTGCAGTACTTGGAATACCTCTGATTCCTAGCTCATCAGACTTTGGATCCATAAAATTATTGCAAACTAAATAACAGCACAGTCAGGCATTGGGACTTGGCATGTGGGAGGACTAACACACATCAGTTACACAGAGAGAAACCAAGTTGCATCAGGAAAACAGCAGCAGAGTGGAATGGATGTTATAACAGAAAAAGGATTAGAATCACAATGTTCAAAACCCATGTGACATAACTAAATTTTTTATCTAAAATTGAAGGTCAGAAAGTTTCACTTATAAAGAACACTGCAGACCTATTACAGGTTCTTTTAAAGAGAAATGTTACAAATAATTGATCCTAAAAATGTTAATTAGTCCCCTAAAGACAGTTTCCTTACTACTAACCTTTGACCCTTTGGGGCCTCTAGATCCAGGTTCACCTGTTTTCCCCTGTTTGAAGGAAGATAGGAGAAAAATTGTAGAGAAATGGGAGTGCAGAGAAAAAGAAATTAGTAATCACTAACCACAGTTTGGAACAGCAGAAATACCTTATATTTATATTATCAAGATAATGAATTTTTAAGGCATTTATTTTAATAGCACCCAGATCAATATATTCTTTAACACTAGAGTGCAATGGTCACAGATTCCACTCTTCCAAAGGAAAAGTAGCATTGGTATTAGTAAAGATAGGCATCATTATCACTGGTTTCCAGGAATGAGCTATGTCATTCCATTGCTCCTGAAAAATGATAGCCAAGAGAGAGAGAGAAGATAGTTAAATATTCTAACAGAAGGAGAATAAAATAAAGTGTTATCATAACTTTTTTTCCTAACAGTTCAGGTGAATACAAACTAACTGGCCAAGGATCACAAAATTAACCTTATTGTTTTCAAAATCCATCAGGAAAGAAAAACTTGACAGTATCAACACCAGGGGAAATATTAAGACAATGCTAAAAGTAGTTAGACTGATCTCTTTCTTAGAGAGTTAGAAAACAGCATGCAAAATGGATTTTCTCTGCATTCAGTTGCTACAGTGGTCAAAGAGTTCAAACTTCAATGCTGAAAGTTAGGGACCTAGAGGTCAGTACTTCAGCTGGAATGAATTAGGCCAATTCCATGACAGTGTCTGTAGGTAGTGTCTTTACTTTGCAGACCAAATAAAAGTCCATTCAGACTGCAGTTTCACAGCTGTGAACACAAAACTGCCATTGAAGTAGAGCATTTGACAGCATTTTCATTTAAAAGTTCACTCACCAAGTTTTGTTCTACTTTTCAGCAGGCAAAGATGTGTTCATAGGTGCAAAATTAACAAAACATTTCCAATGTAAAAATCAGACTGACCTTTGGTCCAGGGATTCCAGGTTCACCTCGCTCACCCTTCCCAACAGGGCCTGCCTCTCCTCTGTCACCCTATTGCAACAGACACACAAATATCACAAAATACTGGGCAGCCTTTAGCACCCCACCAACTCAGCAGGATCAAAGAAACCAAGCAAACAGCAGAAACAGTGGTTTAGTCTATCTGTATTTTCAGAATCTGGTGCGTAGTATCACAATTCTGCTTCCTGCACAAAGTTTCAAGTAATCTTCCTAAAAAAACCCATGTTTATGAAAATATAGTTTCTTCAATCATGCCTATTTTGCCTCTTGAAGAACTAAATTTGGGGATTCTAACATGAAAAAGGACGACATTAATTAAAGTTATGACATAACATCTGCCTTCACGGTTTTTGAGGGCACCTACAGGAATATCTATATATCTATCTCATAGCACTGGTCCATGACTTCTCACATTTTCTCCAATAGTAGCCTCAGTCTCTGCTACTTGCTGAGGAAAGTTGAATTTGACATCAGCTCAAGGGGCTTCACACCAGAGCGTTGGCCCATTACCCTTACCTTTGTTCCTGGTAGCCCTGGCAACCCAGGTTCTCCTTGTGGACCAATGAAACCTGGTTCACCCTTTAAAAACACAATATGAGAGGGTTACTTATTTAGCAGTACACAAGTATAATAACACAAGTTTATTTTGGGTGGTATTTTCCCCTGTACAGCTTACAGTTCTCCAGCTGTGATGCAACAGTTACACAGAAGTACTTTTTGTCATGAGTTACTTTCATCAGCACAAATTCCTGCAGCAAGCCACCACGCAGCAGATGAGATGCAAATGAAGCAGAAGGTGTCAAACATGGGGTTTATGAGGTTAAGGACTGTTAATATGCAACCTGATCTGTAATGCAACACATCAAACTTATCCAAGCAAGTCTGAAGGCAGGAGGAGAGATCTGAGTGTTCCTAAATTTGAAAAGGGATAGTTAAGTTCAGTGATGTGTTTTGAGGTGGTTTCCTACTGCAGCATGTGAATAGATGGGCAGGAATACTGTGTGACAAAGCAGTGACAAATGGAGATGGCATTGTTGTGATGTGTTGTGTCTCCTTTCAAGTCAGAAACTTGCAGTACCATGGTACTTTCCCATCTCATTCTGACAGTAAAATACCTCAGTTCTCTGCACCCAGACAATTTATTGGTCTGTGAACATCTGGGAATGACCCACAGCTCTCCTCATTCCCTCTCTGTTCTGCCCCCTTTCTTCCCATTCAATTGTACAAAGAGGACAGACAAATAGCAAGAATCAAGCAGAGTTGCAGCAGAAGCAGCACTGAGCAGAAGAGTAAGGCCATATTTTATTACCCATCTCCATGTCTGAAGAGACAATGCAAGATTAATAAGCCATATACTTTCCTTCACAAATTCCCCTGAATAAGCCTTCCTGCTATTTAATCTTGCATTTTTTTTCAGATATATTTGAACCAAGAAGATACATCCACAAGCTATTGTAAATTTTAAAATCAGTTATGTAACCCAATCAATATTTATTTAATTAGCCTTTTTGCAATATCCCTGAACGTAATGACTAAAAATTACCCATCAAATGCCTCTTAAAATAGCTAAAAGACAGATAGATCATAATCCTGTAGTGATATCATTACTGACAATATACAGAGACAGTGAATTTGAGCAGTTGAATAATACTTCTCTTCATCTCTTCCCCTGGAGAGCAAATTGGGAAGTATTCTTCCACATTCATCTGTGCTCTCATCAGCAATCCATCATTAACAGCTCAAAGCCAAAGAAATCTTCCCTGTGGTTATATCAAGGATGACAGCAAGCTCCCAGAGACCCCCATTTAGCTTATAAAAAAATACAAGTAATAATGAGCTTTCTCACATGAAGTTCCAGCTGGCTGTGATTCAAAATATGGTAAAGAAATAAACTGAGACAAACATGTCACAGAGAAGCAAATGGGGTTTTCTTTTTGCTCTCGTAAGAAAAAAACCTCGGAGTTTATGTAAGTCTTTATATTAGTACACACCAGCAAGAGTAACATAAGGTTGTCACTGCAGATGGAAGCACTTTAATTTCAGTAAATGAAGAACAATGCAGCTTCAATCATTTATTTTAGAATGAGAGGGTACTCAACAGCCCCGTGTTGTTTTAATACTGAATTTGCCCGGGCTAATTTTTTGGGCAGCTTATTATGACTTCAGGCAGAAAAAATACGCAGTGACTACATGATTCTTTTCAGTGGTAAGGCTTAGAAGTGTCACTCAAAGGTTGATGCAGTTTTTGAGTCAAATTCTTTTCTTTGCTCAGGACTATACCAGTTGCACACTACAAGAAAATTTCTGGCCAAAGTCCAAGAAGCAGCCCCACCTTCCCCCAAAATCTCTAAAGAGAGATGCTTTGCAAAAGCTAGTGGAATTGATAATGGTATAAGTTGGCAGCTTAATTAGCATAAGTAGAATACAGGTCTTATATGGCACAGAGCTTTAAAATGTTTTGAAATGTGGAGTGGAAGAAGTGGTGTGTCAGCAGAGAGAAGGAACTGACTGGGTGAGCAGCAGCCCTGCTGGGAAAGATGCAGCAGTTACGGGGGATGCCAAGCTGAACGTGATCCAACAGGGTATTCTTATCACACATGAAACAAACTGCATAGTTAAAACCTGGCTACATAAAGAAAAACATGCGATTCTCCCTCTATCCAGTGCTAGAGAGGATAAGTAGATTAAAAACCAGATCTGATTTGCCATCTGAACTAAGCTTCTAAGTAAAAAGACAACGTGTTTGAATGGTTTGAAACTAAGCCATGTCTTCTCTAATATTTCAAATCTCTTGAGTGTCTTTCTTATGCCACAGCCTAAGGCATTAAGTAAAATGTTCATTGGGTATACTTCAGTATCCTGCCACAAAATTGATGATTTTGTGCTTTATGCTATCTTTTATGCCACTCAAATAGCAAAAAACCAACCAAACAAAAAATGAATCTATCAAAATTGGGACTGCGAGTG
Organism: Molothrus aeneus; assembly: GCF_037042795.1. Lineage (NCBI taxonomy): Eukaryota > Metazoa > Chordata > Aves > Passeriformes > Icteridae > Molothrus > Molothrus aeneus. The sequence goes on along the minus strand of NC_089649.1, from coordinate 26,284,835 downwards.
ACGTGTGAAATGTAAAGAAAAGTTTCCTCTCAGTAAGGCATGCTGGTGTCCCAGTTATGCAAAGGCAAGGGAAAGACCTTTGTGATTAGTCCATGACACAAAAAAGATTCCAGAGCTGTACAGGAATGTGGTCAGAAAATTAAGAATTAAAGGCTTTAGCGTTTTTTTGCAAATATACGACATATTTGATTTAGCTAGCACATAGCAGCAGGAAAGCAAGGGTAAAGGCTGGCTTGGGAGGGCACTGTGGTTTGACAACACTGCAGCTCTGGTGTTCACTGAAGCACCTCCTGTTCATAAGTCTCTTCTTTAAACGAACTCAGAATTTGTTCTAGCTGCTGTGATAGGCTGAGAGGAACGCAAGGGATCAGAGTCACCAAGACTTGTAATACTTTTCCAAACATCTCACTACAACTTGTTATAATAAAATCAAGGTTTTATCCAGTTAGAATGTACAGCAATCTTCTTTGCCTGCTAAAGCTGGGACAGGCAACACAAAATCTGTGATACTGTAATCTGAAGTACAGTTTGGCAGCTGTATAGAAAGCCATCATCAAATGATGGCTCTGTCACACATTTTAATTTTTAGTTAAACCCTTTGGTATAGTTATGAAATCACTGCTTAGAAACCACCACATTGCACAAGATGTCAACAAGGCATATTTCAGCATTCAAACGTCACCCACCGTTAGACTTGGAGCAATTTGTATTAATCACAACATGGGAAACTTGGTTAAAAAAGAAAACAAACAACAAGCTTGTGAATTTCTTCCAGTCTACAGAAGTGATGTGGTATGATATTAAGAATAATTTTTAGTGTCTTTATGTGTTAATAGTTTAACAGACTACCCCCATGCATGCTCATTTTCATTCTCAAGTATTTGCTGACTTTGGAAATACTAGAGGGTCAGATAACAAATTATATACTACCATTTACAAATATTGTTAATGTTCATTTTCATCTCTTATAACAGTCTGAAGCAGAAAGGGCCCCTAAAATGCCATAAACCTGGTGCAATGTGAGCGCAATCAGAATTTAATATTAAAAAGTCACCTTGTTATTTACTTCAGAGGATAGTCAGATTTTTATGAGGGTTATTATCTAGACATAATTAGAACTGGTCTTCATGATGATCAAAGCTTTCATGGGCTGAGGCAGAGGCTAGCTTTGATACTAGAGGTTAACCCTAAGAACTACTTTAGTTCACTCTCACTGCTAAGTTTTACAGAACCCATGATTGCCTAAAACTTGGACTTTTGCTTAAAAAAGGTACAGCAGTTGAAATAACATTTTCACTGCTGGTTTCTGTTTTAAACATCACTAATTTGACAAATGTTTATTAACAGTGTAGTTCTACTACCATATTTGGTCAGAATTAGCCTCCATTGCACAGCTGGGACACAGATCATCATCATTATTTGAAACTTTGTTCTCACAGACACACCTATTCCTCTCCCAGTGCCTGAAATACAAAGCTTTATGCTGATGCAAGCAATCAGCAGAGAACAGCAGTTGTTGGGTACACTGTTTTCCCACAGAAGTTTCTTCCTTCTTTAATCACTTTCCTAATGACTATACAACACATTTTCACATCCAGATCAATGAATTCCTAAAAAAGAAACCTATGCTGCAGGAAGACATCCAAACCACAACTTTCCTCTAACAGTGAAATAAATTCTCTTCTATTTCTGAAATTACCATCCTACTTGTAAGTGCCATGGTTACCCTTACTATATTCCAGCTACATCAGATTATTACTGTATTTTCTCTATGCTACAGGAATGTGACTAAACCAACCCTTAGACCATGAATTTGAAAGGAGAATGTAATTTCAAGCCTTATTTTTATCTAGTGCTATGCACTAGAAGTAGCCAGAGAAATTGAAATGTCTTACTCTGACTGACCTTTATTACATTGTTCACTGGTCCTAAATTACTTTGTTCAATGTTGGCCCCATTGCCAGCACCATGGAAGTTCTGTGCCTCCTGGGCAAACTGGCAGGTCCTGCCAAAAGGCAGGACACACACAAACACCTTTCCCTGGCATTCTCTTGGAAATCCAAACGTACCAAGGTCAAGACTCCTGTGTGCACACCTCTGGGCTGGCAAACCACGCCAAAGCATCCTGAATTTCTGTGGAGGACTCCAGAAAGGGGGATGCACCCCACCTTTTCCATTAACAGAAAACCTAGCAGTGTAGGCTGGAGGAAAACCACAATCATGCTTGAACTAACAGCTTTGGACAGGCTTGGAGATTCCAAACTCCTCTCTGCAAGTCTAGTGGACCTCTAGAATTCCTGTCTAGCATGGGCCAGCATGCAAGTTCTTCAAGAGTCACAAAATTTGGGGGACCCAAAGTTCCTTTCTGATGTGGAAGGGTCCTCATTTTAATAACATCAAGAGACCAGTGACTGTCTTCAGTGTTACCCTGGCTCACTGATGAGCATATTCAAAACAAAAACAGTATGATACCCATTCCTTGCCTAACACTACCAAAAGAATCCTGCAAAGGTGGGGATATCTATATATAGAAGAGCTATCAAGAAAGACCCAAAAGCCAGATGCAAGATAATTTGAAGAACAGCTATGAAGCTGTAATAAATTGGATTTGGTTCATGGGTACCTATGCCGATTTTCTGTAAGTTGCCATCTGCTGTCCAAAAAGACTTTGGTTTTGAGGTTGCTATCTAACCTGAACACTGCAACTCCTCCACTCTGGAGAGGAGTGAGGGCCAAATTCTCAGGATCCTGTAGCACAGCAATCCATGGTGGTCTATGGAGCTGCACTTGCTCATGCCCTCCCTCTGTGTGCAGCACTTAGCTCCAGTGAAGCAGTTTCTCAGAAACTCAGCTGGCCTTGGACTATACAAGTCAGAGAGTACTTTGTCACTGTGAAGGGCATTAGGGGGACTTTATATATATAGCCTGACGTCCATGGGAATTTTCCTCTCAGGATGCCTACAGTATTCAGCTCCTAAGAAGGAAATGAACAAGGTACAAGGAAATCTGATTTAAAAAAGTAACCCTAACCCCATTTCATAACGTCTTTCTTAAGGCTTTTCATATCACTTTAGAATTAGCTCCAGAAATTGCCAGTTAAAACAGGTTGTCTGGCTCACTCATCTCATTTGAAACAATATCTTTACTCCCTAATCGTTCTCTAAACTTAGAAAAACAATCGTGGTTTAGAATTTCCAAAAGCATATTTAGACTTTATGATTCATTTGGAGTTAGGGAAGTAAAACCTGGCTAAACAACCTGGCTGAAACCCTGAGGTTTTACAACAAGCCTCATTTTGTATGACATATATTGCTTTTTAGTGAGCCTAATTTTCTTCTTGCTTTTAAGTCCTGTCTCCCTAGAAAGTATGTTGCTTTGGGAGAGTGCTATCAGAACCAGTAATGATTCTGATTAATCCTGCATTCATTAATCATAAAAGGGACTTCTTACTTTAAGGCTAATTATAATCCAAGTCAGTATGGCAACTATTTTTAAGGATAGAATAGAAACACTTGTTGTAATGAGCGCCTAATTTTTAATTCCTTTCTATGACCAAACTGCTAAATGATGAAGAGTTTGGCCCCAAATTGTTTCTGTTAAAAAAGACTTACATGGCAAATCTAAGGAATTTTGTTGCTTTTCTGAAAGCTAAGGAGCTTTATTGCATGCCTTATTTCTGACCTTATAAAAATTTGTATTTGAGAAATAATTTCAGATTACTGATGTCAAGTCTTCTTTGTGGCTGAAAAGATACTTGATTTCTGAATACTGCAGGGTGTTGGATCCTGACTTCATTAAACTGTTTCCAAAATTTTTGATTGGCACTTTTTTTTGTACAATGAGAAATTAAGCTATGTTATAAAACATATGCTGTGAAGCAGTTCTTATAAACTCAGTCTTCCAACTATTAACAGCTTTAGAGGAAACAACATTCTGTGTTTCAGTTCCTTATGTTTTAGGTTTTTCCAGAACAGAAAATAAGAGATTTGGAGGATATAATTTGTGAGAAATCAATAAGAACTTGAAGAATTTATCTAGATTTTACACCCAAGTAAGCACCCCTGACACATGCATGCCATCCAATGTTAACGATGATTTCGTTTTCTGGCCTTGATCATCAAAATCAGCTCCTTGAAATTCAATGTCCACCCTATGCAACTGATTACTGCCATAATATATGGAAAGCAGACAGCTAGGAATCAATGAAGAAAGTGTAATATACAGATATATGTTTGTATACCTACTACCGTTACGGAAAGCGAATACTCAGTTGCACAGCTGTGTAATGTATTTCACCTACCAATGCACAGAGACACTTCTGAAACCCAGCCCACCAAAGGTGGGTACTAAGTCCTATTTTTTAGATCAGTTCCCATTTACACCCAGAACCTGCAGAGAGGGGAAGAGAGACAGAGAGTCCCTGCAGGTTTACTGTTAATGCTATCAATGAATAAAAACAGGAAGAAGAGTGGAAATACAGAAAAGGAAAAATTAATTAGGAAAATTAGAAAAAGAAAATCTTTCCTAAGAACTCCTGGGGGAAAAGGAGAATTTACCAAACTTTCCTGTAGGCAGTAAAGGGTATTGACTCCAAACCAAAATGCTTAGAACTACCATTCACTTCAGATTTCCTTTCATTTTGCTGCCAGCTGGTAAGAGCAGCATAAAAGCTTAAACACATAAGCTTCAACAACAGTTGCTCTCTTTTCTACAAGAGTTTAAATAGGAGACTAACTTCTATGCATCCAGCTGGAAAATTCTCTCTCATTTCCTCTGAAATTTCTCTTTTCTAAGAGAACTAACTGGGTGAAAGTAGTATCAAGTCTTTTAGACCTTAAAAAATACATTCTGTGGAGCAGAGAGTTGTTTAGTCTTTAGAGGATAAGATCTCTGAGTAGGTATAGATAAATAAGAAATTTAGACACAGAAAAAATTAGAACCACTTTTGCATTCATAAAAAGAAAAATAAAAGGATACAAAATTGATTGAAATTCCCACATCTTTATCCAGGTTTTTCTGAAACCTTGCTGCTCAGGCACAGTCCCAGGAAAGTCAATCCAAAATAATTGTACAGAAAGATGCAAGACACCGCATACTGGCAAGTCTATTGAATCAGCCACTTCCACTGAATTTCAAAACACAGAAAGCTTTCCATACTTCCCAAAAGCAGAAGGGCTAAGCAGCCTTTCTCTTTTCTCTTCTCATGTCAAACCACTCAAAGGTTCAGTTTTCTTGAACATGATAAAATAAAAATTTATATGTGCTCATAAGCTTCGGTTCAGTATTTGCTTTAACATCTGAGTGACAAATGCCAGAAATACCATAGAAAATCTAGATCCGGCAAAAGGTGCTGTTACTGAGAAGAGGCTTGTGTTTTGAGAAGGCTTCTCACTGCGGTGAAGAAATTGAGGACTGTACAGGCCCAATTCCAGAAAATGCAGTGCAACAGATTTCAGAGGTCTGACATTACAGTGAATGAGAGCATGCATGATTTCCATCACAGTAAGCAAGTTCTGCTTTGTAAGTATCTTCCTGCAGAAGTTATGAGGTAAAACAGATACATGAAGTTTGTGTTTCACAGACAGGCTTCTTTGTCTGCTTGGCATCAGTTGGGGGATAGTAGAGTGATGAGTTAATATTCTGAGTTTAGGTGGAACACATTCAGGGCTCATTAAGTTTCCAGCCATTCCTAAACAGCAACAGGTGCTTGAGAAACGTTTCTCCAGCATGTCATAGACAGCCTCTACACTGTCTTGGAAATAACTGACTGCACTTGTGTTCCCTCCGTGGCACCAACTGACAAAGGAGGAGAGAACGAAAAGGAGCAGGAAATACTCCCAAAACATCCGGGTGTGCCTGGTGAATGGGTCTAGAAAAGTAACTAATAAAAGACCCTGCTGTATACCCTGAATTCAGATGTGATACTTGCATGTCTGTCCAATGTTGCCACTCATTCAGACTGCAGTATCACATTCAGCCAAGTCCTTACAGGCTCCCAGGAACCTTGATTAATTAACTGAAATGGCATTATAAGAAGCTGAAAGTTTCTCGGTGATTAGTGTTCCTTAATCCTTTATGTATGCTGAAGTACAGAGGACTGAATGTCTTGGGAAGCTTGTTCAACCATGGGAAGAAAGATGAGTTGTAGCTGGACAGACTGCCTGGCACAGCACTTGTGTTAGCACAGGTTGGTTTAGCTTTTGTGAAGAGTGCTGTGCATGTGCACAATTACCTAAAACATTTCATAATACAGCCTGCCACTGTAGAGAAACATGCACAAGGAAGCAATTTTAAGTTCAGCTAACAGATTTAAGGAAAACAAGACATTATTTAATATTTAAGAATTACATACAGGAATTTTCAATGTGTACAATAAATCTGTATCTTGATAATTTTCTTACCTCTCACAAAGTTTGGAAAAAGCCTGAAAAATCTCTGCCAACAGCTACTGGGCTGGCATGCAAATGCATGAGAATGAGAGTGCATTTAGAACACTAATCTGTTTGTTAGGAAAAATTTTCCTTATGGAAACTTAAATTTTGTTACAAGTTCTTAGATGTTGCAATGACACTGTGAGAGGCTTCTGCTAGGTCTTTGATGTTATACTACTACTGCGTATCACTTAGTTTTATAAAGTCCACATGAGAACAGAACCCAAAATCCCAGAAAAAAATTGTACAAACAATAAGCATCATTCCAGAAGGAAGCAAAAAACCCAAAAAAAAAACAAAAAGAAAAAAGAAGCCACTGCTTCAAGGAAGATTCCTCTTGGTTTTGTACAAGATGACAGCACCAACTGATTCCAAGTCCAGACAATTGAGTTTCCTCCGTGCTCAAGTTTCTCATCCTGTCACTGCTATTTTCAAAGTAGCTTTTGATCAACACCAGATCACTGGAAATTTGCTTCTCCATGAGATAACAATGTTGTTGTTTTTGGAAATCCACGTAATGATCTTACCATGGTGGTGCATAAATCTTTGCTAAAAGGGAGGGTGAGAAAAGGGGGAAACTCCTACTTTACCTTTGCTGATGAGTGCCCATATTCATAACTCCAGCCATTCTGCTGCCACTTCTCATGCCACAGACAGTCTCAGGGACTCAGAAGAATCTATTTTTTTTTTTTTTACTACAGATTGCTTAATAAAAGAGAGCTTACAAATGCCTTGAAATGAACAGCCACCATCCTGCAAGTCTGATGTGACCAGATATGCTTTGCTCTCTCCTGTGCACATTCTGCTTCCTTGTCACCATCCAGATTTCAGGACAATGCAGAATTGCACTGGATTGAATTTCTTCATTGAAACACCACCAGTCTCCCTCTGGACTGGATTTTAAACAGGAGAAAGTATTTTCCTAAATGATTAATATTTGACCAAATTATTCCATTTTCCTCTGCAGGCAACTATACTGTTTTTCCACTGTATCCCCTGAATTTGGAAACAAATTTTCACTGGGCAAAACTCCCACACTTCATTCGTTTTTCACTTCACATTTTATCTTTCAGGTGATTCTGGAAGCTGCACTTCTAAGCCGTTCTTACTGCCAACAAATAATTTTCCCAGAGCAGCCACTCAGATGTAGATTTTTTTTATTTACTGGTTATATGCATGGACATGTGGTCTGCATGAACATGGGAACCCCAAAGCCCAGCCACAGCTCCAGTTGCTTTTGGCAGGTGTCCCTGGGATGAGTGCCTCAGGCAAGTGCCTCACTGACCTCCATCTGAGCTACCTCTTTGCTCACTGTTAAAGTAAACAGAATAGGGATTGCTGCCAAAGCCCTAATAAAAATAGTTCAATCACACAAGACTTCTCCTGCATGATCTTCACTACTCAGTACAGAGTTTGTTCTGCAGAAAATGAACAACCTCCACAGGAACTATATTTTAAGCTGCTACAACACACAAAATTTAATATGCACATTCAATTTTTCCCATAGTTCACTAGTAACACAGAAGGGACATTATGCTTCAATACTGTGGCAATTCACAGGTCCCTTGAGAAAATCACTGCAAATGTTACATTCCATGAGATAAATCCTGAATCCTACCACAATGGACAAGAGTTTGGCCTCTGAATTATCCTCCTTGTTAGGGGGAAATCCTATAAACTTTCCCCCTGAGACGTACAAAGGGCCGTGCTGGAATGCAAAGAAAAGGTTTCCAAGAGATTTTGTTTTCTGAAAGGACAGTCTTTGACACAAAGGAGAAGTGGCCTTTCTGATCTGCACTCACTCAGGATATGTGAATCTGCTCACTCTGTGCAGAATTACACAGTTACACCTCAAACTGAGTAAGTGTCTGCAGATCCTAAGACAACCACTTATGCTAGAACTAAACCACTAAGACACACTAAATGTGTCTTTTGTATCAACTTACCTAAAGACTCCAGACAAACTGGAAGCCAGGGACTAAACCAGGTATTGTGTCAGGGACTGTAGGTAATACTGCACAGAGTATTATTAAAACATTTTGACTTGTCAGTGCCTGTGTAATGGAGCACAGAGTATTTTTGTCAATAGAGCCAGGTCTGCTCTGCCTGTGTATAATTAATGTAGTTCTCTGGCTGGAGGTTTGGTTAATTCAGTAGAATATTGCTACTGGAAAGCACACACAGAAGTGGAAACCAACTAAAACTTTGATGATGATTTTTTTCCTTTTCCATTAAAGGAAAAAAAAAAAACCAAACGTCTCCTCTTATTGTTTAAAAGAAATAACTAGAATGTTCTGACTCACATTTTAATGTAAGATACACTGTTTGCCTACTCATAGACACTTAACCAATTTTTCATGTGAGAACTTGCTGTAAAAAACCCCAGTTTAATACCAGAGACACAGAAAAGGATATAACACAATACAGTAAGTCCATTTGTGCCACATTCTTGCATCCCCCCCCTCTTTGTGGTATTCCCACCCCGTACAAGAGGTACTACAGTATTTACCTTTATTCCAGGAAGTCCAGGAAGCCCAGGAAGGCCTGGTTCACCCTACATAGGAAAATTACATAACATTACAGACATTATCCAGTTAGGGTCACTATCCATTGAACAGCCCTGTAAATTCTGCAGGAAGATAAAAGAGCATGAATGATTGCTAGTCAGCTCCAGCAAGATTGTTTTTTTCAAAATGAGTGACTTAAATGTACAATTAGAAAGAGTCATGTTAAGGACTTAGATATCTTATGGGAACCTTCAATGTGAAGATGACATATAGGGCTGAAAATCCATGTCAGGAAAGCCAAATATGAATTCACATTAGACTTCAGCAAAAGAGAAGAAAACAAGCAGCACTGGTTCATTTTACTGCCATTTAAGTTCCATACTTTTGACAGATGTCTAATTCTGTTCCATTTTCAGCTCTGAGCTAGATACTGTGCTGTGTGACTCTCTGATTTACCTACAAAGCCATTCAGAAGAGCTTGGTTTAAATTGCACAATTCAAGCAGGACTGCCTAATTATAACTGGGCCATCAGTTTTATAGAGCTATCCTTGGCATCATTTCAGAGCTTGTTCTTTATCTGTGAACATACACAGTGTCATGAAGGATAGTGGGAATGTAACCTTTTACTGCTTTACCCAGAAAAACCTTGCTTATTTAAAATTGCAATGGAAAGACCTATAGAACTCTATTTGCAAGGTAATTTTGTAACAAGCGTTGAAAACTGAATGCATTAACTTTGGAAATAGTCTAAAACAAGAATGACAACATTGTCACAAATGGTCATTTTGAGGTATCAGCTAAATGAAAAGATGTTGCCTAGGGAAATAAAGATAGTGAACAGAAAAAAAAAAAAAAGCAATAACATGTGAATAAAACATTATTTTAAAAGCTGGGGATTTTATTTTAACACAGAGATGGATTCTAACCAGCACCTTGGATCTTAATATTCCCTGAACTTTCTGGAAGCTCAGGTTTGAACTCTGAAGCCAACTTTTACCTTTATAATGAACTGAACTATATTCCAGATTTTTTTACACTCATGAGCTTTACAGAAATCCAGACTTCAACTCTGTGGTTTGGGCTGATACCTACAGGTTGTGCTTTTAAAATATTTTGTGTGCCTGTGTACACCCAGGCTTACACACACCCATACACCCACACACACTCGTGCATACACACAAAAATATAAACACACCTACACATAATGCAGGTGTCCATCCAACTGCACTACCCACAGACACTTCTTTGAGGCAGAGATATTACACAGACTTTGAACACTCAAAACAAAATTACACCACTCTGGACAAAATGAAAAACACAACAGAAGGGCTGGAAATCACTTCACCAAATGGAACGATTTTTAAGTGATATAGAAGGATCTGATAAAAGCTTCTTCATCTGTTTTAGTTTCTCCAAAGTTCTAACTGTTCAAATTGCCTAAAAGCACAGGAAAGATTCCAGTCTCAAAGTAGTAACTATCAAATCAGATGAAAGAATAAAGGCTAGGGAGCCATTTTCAATAGACACTTTTTAGAATGGTGACTATCACTTTCTAAAGCAGAAAATGGGTTATTACTCTTGCAAAAGAATAATGCTCCACTGCACTAATAAAATTTTAACTCCAAACCCCTACTCTGTCTTTTCACTTTTTGCATGAGCAGCTATACATACAGCACTACGACCCATCAACTTTACCCACCTAATTGTGGAAGCACTAAATTTCACTTGCAAGCACAGAACTGGAATATTTATAATTTTATTATATTAGTGTTGCTGCAGTAGGTTACGCTTTACTCTTGGGACAGAGTTAACCCCCATACACTCACACATAATAAGCAGAAAGGATCTACCAAAGCCAGTTCAGAGCCACAGTAATCTAAAACAATTAAAATACCCCTAAAAGATGCATCAATATGAAAAACAATGAAATCAATCACTATTTCTTAATTACAGCTAGCATTATAGATGAATGCAGAGTATTTACTTTTTTGAACCTTTCCTAATACAAAAATTCTGAGCATGATTTATGAGAAGAATGACTTTTAAAAAAACCAAGGCTGTATATGAACTCTATTACATAATGGCAGAGCAGGGCATTCTGTCACCTCAGCACACAACGCGGCCCAAACAGCCTTGTCAGACTGCTGAAATATTGTCACACTTCATTTCATGCAAATAGTGTTTGGCTGGGCAGCTCAACACATATTTGTCCTTAGAAGATGGATAAGGGACAACTAGAAGAAGATAAAAGGGAAAATATAAGAAAGAAAAGAAGACAGAGGAAGGAAATATGAATGGAACACAGAGAGGGAGAACAGCATTGAGATGATGTAGATGGCAGAGGCATGCCTCCAACTGGAAAAAGAGCCTCCCACAACCTCTGGTAGTGTGAAAAAGTCCCTGCTGAGCAGGGGTGTAGTGCAGCAGACATGGGGCACCTGGCTGGAGGAGGCACACTGACTGGGCATGTTATGGGAGCTGATGGTTGGGGCTGGGACAGGAGTTGTGACACACTAGGAAATCATGGGGTGAATGGAAGGAAGACACTAAGCCCCCCTCTGGTGTCAAAAAGAAAGTGAGAATATAGAAAGTCTGAACTGCATACCTCTCACTCATCCATGTTGCTTGAATTAGATCAAATCTGAGTGCCTGAGATTAAGAACCAGGAGCCTGCTGATAAATCACTGCTAGTTTTGCTTCATGGCAGCCACTTAATGAGAGTCTGAATCTCCACAGGCACCTAAGTGCATTTTCTAGTTTATGAGCCAAGCAAAGCACACGCTGCAGAATGCACACACTGAATGATTCTGTGGATTAGATAGCTTTAAACTACTTTGATTACCTTTCCTAATTAAATCTGCACTTTACTAAGGAACTGCATTTTCAACCATAATAGTCTTATTTAGTCTCTGATGAGAGTTATAATTTCTTAAATAAAAATACTTAATTTCTTATTTATTTCTTATTTATATGTGGCTTGGGGTTTTGCTTAGTCACCAAAGTATCTTGAATATTAGAAAATGGTTGTCTTTCCATCCACAATATAGAATTTTAGCTCTTGACTATCTGTCTGGAATTCTCAACTGGCGGAAAGATTCTGTTCGACTCTGGCAGCAGTGTGCAGTGGAAAACTTTCAATGTTTTAAGAGGCAAGAACAGTGCCAATGGCTCCAGAGGGAAACCAAATGTTGCAATGCACAAATCCAGCTCTCATTGTCTCTTTGCTCTCCCTGCAGGACCTGCCCCCTAGTCTCAGGAAAGGCAGCTGAAGGCACAGCATTTGCTGTGTTTGATGTACTGTGCATTCACAGAACACATTCCCCAGCTTCACAGGGCCTCGTGCAGTACAGCTATTGTAACTCCTGCAGGACCTTTCCTTGCAGAAGCAGCCTCAGCCACACAGCACCCAGGGGATTTCTTACACTGGAAGGAAGAACAGAGCAGCATTACTTGGTCTGTGTCTTTCCAAACACACTATGTGCCACTGATAGTTTGATTTCCCTCACAGGTGTATGTGAAAGGGATTCTAACCAATATTTATCTCCTTCCTGATGAGATCTACCAGTGTACCACAGTTTGAAGATTATTAGTCAGACATGCAGGGTTAGTTTGTGATGACCCAAGGAGCAGAGCCATTCTTTGTTAGTCTCACTAGCTGCAAAGGGGTAAGCTCTCAATGCAAGAAGTATGCTGGGGCTAGAAGGGAAGGTGGGTTAGTCAAAATTGCTCTTCATGTTAATTAGTATCATCATTCCTGTGCCTTTCTAAAATACAAAATAAACATAGACCAAATGTGTACAGCCTTGGGCTGCTAAATTGTACTGCCTCAGATTCATCCCAGGTAGGTGCACTGGTAACACATATGTAACATCATTTATCCCAAATCCAGCAGAGAAGGAAAATTGAACATTTCCAAGCAGTACCTTTTGTCCAGGCCGCCCAGATTCACCGGGTTCACCCTACAAGAAAACAGATGAAAGACATGAGATCTGAGAAATGAGTTAAAGATGGAGCTGTGGAAAACTGTAACATTAATGATAACCAAAATGTCTGTGACACTGGGAAGTAACATGGACCAACCACCCCTCTTCTCCCTGCACAACTTCTTTAGAACTCCATTACCTTAATTCCAGCCGCAGAAGAGCCAGGGTCACCCTGATACAAAATCCACAAGAAATAATCACTCTTACTACATAAACTATTTTCCAGGAAACACATAAATCATGTAAGAGTACAGCAACATTACAGAGCAAAATAACTGCATAGCAAGACTGTCTGTTTTCTGTGCTACTACATAGGCATTTAACTAATTAATTACATCAGTTTGATTACATCAGAAAAGGAGCAGCGTTGTTTTCAAGACCATGTAGAGAGATATTTAGCTTCACTCACCCAAACACCTATTATAGTTAACTTCAAATTTCACAACTAATAATGTAGATCTAATAATTTCAGATGTTGTTCAAATGTACTTCACACAGCCAGAATATGAGACATACTTTGACATCTCTAAATTGCTGACCTACATTAAAAATAATTCACTGTTATTTACAAAGAATATGAGTGACCATTTGACCTATTTTATAGATGGCCAGTGTCAAGACTCAACTGACAACAGTTTTTTGTGCCAATGAAGATTCACATTGAAAAAAAACCCCATTGACCTATGAGTTTATCTCCATCAGGACAGGTCATAGTTTTATTTCCTCAACACTCCAGGGTATTTAAATGGATAAATTAATGCATGAAGGGCTATACTTTACATGATGAGACAGCTGTGGTAATTTACATATTCAGGAACGGTCTCTGTTCTGAGCGGACATCTAGCACTCAAAAAGATTTGCCTATATTTTGCTGGGCTGACTGGATTTCATAGGCACTGATATGCACAGGACAGAGGATCAGTTGTTTTTTATTTCTTGATCAATATGCCAAGGAAAAAAGAAAAAAAGCCTACTGAAAAGTTTGCTAGTTAGGCTATATACTACTGAAAATGACTAGTGTGCTTCTATTTGAAAAACTGTTTAATTATTCATTATGCAGAATAAATGTACATTGTTCACTGAAAGCAGCAACTTTTACATAGCAGCAACTTCAAGCTCTGAGAGCTCTCAGCAGCCTGCCAGTGATTTACATAGGTAAGACAGAAGCAGAGATATATAAGCAGGGTATAAAGGTTTAATATTCTTTTTACAAAATATAAATAGGGGGTACCCATTCCCGATATTTCTGTGAATGCCATAGCTGGTTTGGACATGGCATCTTCCTGGTATGGTCTTATAAAATTAAATAGTACTGGTTAACATGCTCACTGGCCTCTGAAGAATAGGAATACACAGTAACTACAGGTTGCTCTTGAATGAAGAAAACACAAAAATCAGTATTATGATATTGATACATGCACAGGAACCTGAGCTGCCTCATTTTAATAGATATGCATGAGTGACACTGCTAATATCCCTTACAAGCATGTGCAACTAAAAGCCTCAAGCCTTTTATAGCTATAAATGGCCAAATCAACTATTAAGACACATTAAATGGTTAAATATTTCAAAGGGCAATGATGGATATGGAGAAGATAAGACACAAAATATTTATAATCCACCTTCACGCAAGAATAAAAGTTAGATCAAAGAAAAAATTATGGTACAGCATGTTCACAATTCACTGCTGAGTCAAGACAGTTTGCAAATGAAGAAACTTTAGCAGGGGAACATGTACAAAGAAGGAAGATCCTTGGTTTTTTCTAGGGACCAAGGCTACAGTGGAAGAACAGAAGCAAGAACTCAAGCTTGGCATTGACACTGTCTTCAACAATTCAACAAAGACATTTTAACTCTAAAGTCTCAGGTCAAGAATTAAGGACCCGAGTCCTTATTTTTGAGTGTCACTAGGTACAACAGTTCAGTAAACAAAGCTACATATTTTTGCACAAACAGGAACCTGCTCCTAAACCAAGTCTGGATCTGTTGTCATGTGGTATCTCACTCTCCCACCACATGAATAAAAAATTATTTTTTATCTCACAGAAACTCTACTCAAGCTTTCAAAGAAACGCATTTCAGTTTTATGGATTAAAACTCCTAAGCAAAAACTTCCATCTATGCTGAAGATTAGGAAAGAATACAAACCCTGTTAAGTCGCTCAAGTGTAAAGTAATGACACCAAGTTTAATGCTTACTCCCAAATTATCTGTCAAAAACCACCCTCATAAGCTCTCTAGGAAGTGCTGTTTGCAAAGCTACCTATCAGAAACTTTAAGCTTCAGCTCTCCTCTAAGAACTCTCTTTTTTTTTCTGGGTGGCAAGTTGTCTTGTAGGCAGGGAAAAAGAAGAAAAATATTGAAAGTCAATGAAGTCACAGCTCTGGAAAGTCTGGCAAAAATGAATGCAGAGGACTCTAACCCCTTATGGCTAAATTAGTGCATGCCAAGCAAACAGAATATATTCCTATGTCACCATCCCACCTCTGAAAATAAGAAAGAAGAAATGGGAGACTTCTGCATTATGAAGTTGAGGTATCTTGAAATTTCTTCAGATACAGCAATATAAGAAGTCTCCTGAGAACCTCTACTTTCCACAAGTTGATCCCAACTCGACTGCCTAACTGCTGAGAGTTCACACAGCATTTATACATTTATACATGTACATTTATTCTGCACACAGCAGTATTTAAAACTTTATACTTGAGCAGAAAGGATCTCCCACTGAAAGAAGAGAACTTTTTTCTTTGCTCAAAATGATCCCAAATGGAGGGATGTGCACACTGCTGATCACAGGGCAATATGGGCATCCTTGTGCATGCAAGCTCACCCTCAAGGCTAATGACGCAGAAAAGCAACAGGAGAAACTGCACTAGGCTTCCCAGAGAGATTATAACCTTACCATTTACTTGTTGTAGAGCTATCTATCTGGACCACAATCTCAATTTATACTTGTAGCCAATTATATTCTTAAATCACGTAAGTGGATCAAGATTATGTTACCAGCATACATCATGTAACAAAGTAAATAAGGTTCTTAAGACTTTCATCTCTATTAATAAGCATGACTGCAGACAAATTATTATTTAAATTAACTCCAAAAATCATGTAACTTGTCTGTTCTTAAATCTAATGTCTATTTTTAATGGCTGATTTTAGAATATGTCTTAAAATCCTGGTGCTCTTCAAAGTTCAGATTTACTGTACCCAAATGATACTTCCTGAGGGATTTGCATGCACTCCTTACCAGCTTGATAAATCCATCCTAAATTTCTCCTTGAACTGAAATGCTGTAAGTTGGTTAAGCATCACACATGCAGGAGTACAAGAAGAAGTGTTTATGTGTCTGCCCAAGCCTAGTCATTAAAATAAATGTTTTTTAGAAGCATATCAGCTCAAAAATGATGGCCAGAAGAGATCAATATGCCTGAACCTTTCTCATGTGCAACACAGCCTTTACCCTGACAGCTAAAGACTGGCTTTTGTAAGGAAACCCCACTGAAAATTCCAGTTCAATTTTCTGAGTGCGAGTCTCACATAAAAGAAAACACAGGAAAATAAAAATTTTGACAAAATCTATTTTTTGGTGATTTCTACAACACCTTCATACTCTGTAACAATGAACTAAGAAGTTATAAAGCAAGGTTATCGTTGATTTCAGTTGGAATAAAGATGTAAAGTATGTTTATCATCAAATCTTGATTTTCCAGCTGCCAATCTGGGAGGGAAGTTGCCTATCACAATACCATAATTTTTGTCCCATATTGGTTTGGTCCCACTCTTTGATGGAAACACAGAAGGGGAAAAGATAAAGGGTATACCAGAGAACATTGCCGTAATTCAAAGGGACAATTCCAACCTGCAGGTTGTGACCAAAGCTTCTGTATGATGCAAATTTCAACAGAGGAGTGCTAGCTAGAACCATGCTGATATATTATGTACTAGGGCTACTGCTGTATAAAGGAAGAAATCTTATGCTCAGTTTGACAGAATAGTGAAAATTTTTCTGCTGTTCATAAAAAGAAACTTAACCAAATCACTCACCTTTAAAAAAAAAAATCTCAAAATGCTTTTTTCTTTTGAAAAAATTACTATTTCCATTATTTGGTTATATTATAAGCATGCCTAAGGCACACATTTTCTTCTCTGCTAAGAAGTGCTGTTACCTTTTCTCCTGTGTCACCCTTCAGTCCATTCTCACCAGCATCCCCCTACAATTGAAACACAATTACATTGTAATGATTTTCTGTAAGAACACAGTATGCAGAAAAGAGTCAGCATTCTAACATGATTAACAGTGCAAGTTGATTTTGTTCATCAGATAGTCAGTCTCTGTGACATGGTCAGGAAGTGGCTATGGCTTACACAGACTTCAGTATAACTGCAAACTCTTTCACAGATCTGTAAAAAAATCCCACCAGAAAGCATCAAAATACCTGCTGGCATAATCGACCATCTTTCTCAGTTCACTGTAGTTTAGCAAGAAAGGAATGATTTAATGATTCCATGATGATTCAGCACTTTAAATTAGAAATACATTTTTCTTCCCAACACAGACACATTCACCTCGATGTATCTATCAAATTCAGATGACAGTTAGACAATCCCAGTAGTTTTTATTGAGATTCTCAAGTAATTGATAGCATACACTCTCTGAGTCTGAAGTCCTTCATGAATGATTTACAAACTAAAAAAAAATTCACTAAATGTCTCTCCTCCAAGGAGCTACCAAATGACTTTATCACTACATAAATTCTATGCATTGTTTTTGTTTAAAAAGTGATATTCAGATAACATTTTAATGTCTGAGTAGACATCTTCTACTCAAAAAAAATGCCCAAAATTTTAAAAGAAAAATTTCACAATATTTATCTATAAAAAGACCAAATTTCCACTCAGTCATGTAACCATATAAGAAGTCCAGACTACATCAAATATGCTGTATGTTGTTTTATGTTAAGAATACAGGCTAAAAATTTCTGTGGGACTTGAGGGTCGTTTAAAGCACAGTAAGTATTAAAATGCAAAAAATATAGATAAAAACAAAGCCTAAGTAGACTGAAAACACATTTCTGGCCTTGGTCTGATAACCAGTAGTACTGTTCTAATAACATTATTCAGTATCAGATTGTTCTGAAAACCTTAATGTGAAATCCTTTTGGAGGAGACTTAGAAATTTATACATCACAACCACTGATACAATGGGAACCAGCTAACAATCTAGCAGCACTTTAATTAAAGAAACATACATGAACAGAAACATGGAAGAGTAACAGTGAGGAATGTTACTCAAGTTCAATTAACATGATAAACTTATTGAGGGGATCTGTAACTACACATTTTAGAAAAAGACAAAGGATAATTATGGAAAAATAAAATGGTTTTAAGTGACAAAAATTCACCACATATTAAAATTCAAAGTAATTCCTTTTATGTCTGAAAACAAACTAAGGATTACTGAAGTACTTTAAAAATATCATTTTGACAGAATAAATTATTTCATTATGCATATTTCATGATTACATAGTTCTCCATGTGGGGTACAGATTTTTAAGATTTCCCTAGATTATTTTTATGGTGTGCTTTTGAAAATGTGAAATTGATAGCCTTGGCAATGCATGCTTCCAGCTGCTATTACACAGATCTACATGGATCTGGAAGTGAAATTCAGTTGTAGCTGCAAAGACACAGGTAAACATTTATCAAGAGCAAATTGCATCTCAGTACAAACAACTCATTTTTTAAATATAAGGTCAGTATACTTGCAGAAGATGAGGCTGTGCATGGATTCCTACTCAAAATAAGGCTTATGCTATTTCTCAAACTGCCCCAGTGAGCAGGTGAGGAAGCTCAGCTCTAAACTCACTGTGCTCCTACCCACCACTATGCCTGGGGGAACAGAATTATACTCCCCTTTTGCAGCATGGAGCCTGTTCCACCCCCTTGTCTTGCCTTGGTATGACTGGACATCAGAGAAGCAATTTCTTGCTAACTCACAGCAAGTGAGAGCCCCATCAGTGTGCCTCTCCAGACAGCATCACTGGAGATCACGGGGGCAGACTCCCTTGCTTTTACTTAAACTGACACAAACACAAATGGAGCATTCAATTTTTTCTTTATTTCATTTTTATTTTTATTCCATTTCCATTTTTATTTTTAGTACGTGGAGAGCTTGTTATCCGGGTATCACTTAGAATCTACGTAGTTTTACCATTCTGTTACCTAACTGCTTTATTCCACACAGGTGTCAGAGCATCAAAACCAAGTTATGAGAAATGTGTGGATCTCTAATTTATTCAGACAGGCTCATCATTTTCTGAGACTCACCACAGTTAGGATTAGTTGCCTGATTGCTCATCTGTGCAGCCTTTAACACACAATCACTGCACTCTGTGACTAATCCCACTGCAGTAACCACAGATCAATAACTTCCATTAGCAGGTATTATCTGACCCTTGGGAAGGCTGCACTGTGCCACATTAGTTCCAGGTAGGAGCTGTGGATTTTTATTTTTAAACTCAGGATCAGTACACTCCAAGCAAGTTGCTCAAAACAGAAAGACAACAAAGGAAGTTGAAACATCTCACCTTCTCTCCTCTTTCTCCAGGGTCACCCTAAGGAAAATAATTGGAGCAAAGAAGTCATAAGTTACTAACTCAGGCAGAAATCTGAGTGTTAGCTTTACTATCATTAGTTATTACTAATATTAGTATTACTATCCTTACTAATAATTATGTCACTACTGATGACAACATCTCAGATGATACAATACACCAAGAAAATCTCCAATGAACAATAAAATATGTAAATTTAATAGATCTCAATGGACAATACAACTTGAACTTTTTTTTTTAAAGCTTCAATGGTTTGCATGTGAAGACCTCTCTCTATTTTGTCCTAGACCCTGACAAACAGGCATATGTCTTTGAGAAGCAGCCTGCAGGGAGCTAGGTGGCTCCTACATGTGGTTCTCCTTGTTTTGGGAACAAACAAAAGAAACAAAAAGTCTGGATGTGAAGGGGAAGTCTTATGATTCTGTCAACGGCTCAGAAGGTTCCTCAAGAGAGAGAAAATGCCTTAAGTGTCTTGAACAAATTCACGACTTTTCCAGAGTAAAGAGCCTTCAGTGCTCTCTCTACTCTCTGTAACAATCTTTGTAACAAAAAGATGGCTTATAGCCATTACTGCTTTCAAAATTAAAATGTGCTTGAGAAACTGCAAAAGCACTTTTGCACACCAGCCTGACCCCGACAACTCATCTCTGCATTTGTGACTCAGAGCTGCACTCTGGCTCATCCTTGCCCCTTCTGATGGCTGGCAGTCGCTAGGCAACTCAGCGACTACAGCTGTGAATACGAATGAAGCATCAACTGCCATAATTTGGCTTCTTCTCTATACAAAGTAAGAAAAGGTCATGCTCCCAAATGGTTTGTTTTCATTCCTGATGGACAAGCAGCCAGTCAGTAAATG
Source organism: Molothrus aeneus (assembly GCF_037042795.1). Lineage (NCBI taxonomy): Eukaryota > Metazoa > Chordata > Aves > Passeriformes > Icteridae > Molothrus > Molothrus aeneus. Next base: position 26,264,444 of record NC_089649.1, on the reverse strand, counting down.
TAAAGAGGCTGCCTTGCATGTCTGTCAGCAGCAGCATGATGCACAGAATCAGCTGAGGAGCACATGTGCACCAGGGACGCTCACTCGCAGCTGATGGGATTAGAAATTAGCATTACCCCCTCCAAGAGCCCCACAGGTCCCATCATCTTGGACATGTTGAGTTTTCTTTTAAATGAAGTTATCATCATAAGCTGTATGTTCTATTTCACTTGTTCAATATTAAAACAGCAGAACAAACTACAGAACAATAAAGTGCAAAGAGTCATTCTGATGTAACAAATACAGGCTGAGACATGCTCCTAATGAGGCATGTTGCTAACTTCCATAATAGCAGGATCAGCCCTCAAGACTTCACCCTGACATTTGTCAAAGAACTGACCACAGAAGTTCTTGAAAAGAAGCCTGAAACACATTGTAAGGGGCATAAACAAAGCCTTTCTGAAAAGGTCCCCAGATTCCCAAACACTTGCAGGCATATTGCATTCAGCTGGCAGTGGATGCCTATGAATCAGTGCCCCCGACTGGAATTATACATGCACAGCGGAAGAAAACGCTTCTTCATGGTGAGATGTGTAAAGCCTCTTAAAGCACTGATCACTGGAGGGAGCAGATCATTAAAAGTCAGTCAGAATATAAACCCAAGTTGGAAAACACAACTGTCATTTACATATGCACTCACATGCTCTGTGCTTCTGTTTTTAATTCATTTTCAATACTGACCTTGAGCCCTGCTTCTCCCTTCTCTCCTGCTATGCCAGGCAAACCAGGTTCACCCTAAAGGCAAAGAGAAAGAAAGATAAAGTTAAGAAAGACATGATGAAATATATGAACCTTCTCATAATAGGTCAGTAATGATAAACACAATTATAAAAGACTCTGCAAAGATGTAGTCCACAGCTGGGCACTAAAATGAGTTATTATGTCAGTTAGGGTGGATTAACTCTAACCCATGTGAGGTAAGAAATTATTCTTCTGAAAAAGGTGGAAACACACAGATGTCTCACTAAACAGGAAGGAGACCAGTGACTCCTGATTCTTAAAATCTGTCCAGTTAGCCTTAAAAGCACAGTCTTCCCAGAAAGACTGCCAATGCTTTCCTCTTCTCTACAACTTAGAAATGCTGCAAGAAAGGCTTGTCTTAATTTATTTTGACATTTGTGTTTCTGGTCTCAGATGGAAAAGAGATAATGAAAAAAAATGACAAGGGCCAGTTTCAGAAATGGAAGAATTTGGAAAAGCAGAGAGCTTTTCAATTTTTTAAATGTACTTTGCTTATCCATTTTTTATACCAGTGGTTGAAAAGTGGTTTTAAAAGATTTAAAAACTGTCAGCATTACATCAATGCTCCAAATTTTCAGTATGTTCAATGAGTAGTATATTACTCTCCTACAGTTTAAGGAGTCATAAATTTTCGTGAGTTAATCAGCAAATAACACTTATTTTCAATCTTCTTTCCCATCTTCAATTTTAAAAATAAAGAAAACAAGCCAACGAGAATAAAAACCTAGTCAAACAAAAAACCCTCAAAAAAATTTTTTTTAATATTTATATCCCACATTTATGGGAAAATGACAGATATTAATTTTAGATAAAATAATGTAATGGTTAGACTTATTGTAAAACAACTAGAGCTCATGGCTTAATGTGTAAAAGTTTCTGCAGATGTATATCTCAGTTTCACAAGAAATACCTTTGATAACCCTCACATAGAGAACTGCATCACACCTCCAACATGGCATAGCACGTTAAAATAAAAGCCAAAAAAAGATTTTTAAAAGTCTGCAGCTTGGTCCTTCTAAAAGCCCTTTGCTATTTGAGTCTAGAAAAATGTGGTAAAGTTAAATCGAATAGCTAACATAGCAATCAAATTTGGAACAGCAATTTGCATCAGTAAGTCAGTGAACAATTTTCACACAGTGTTCAAATTTAGTACACATCATGAACCAATCCTCTACTCAAAAGTTACAGAGCATTAAGATAAAGGCTTTTCTAAACACAAGACATATTTTCTATTTCTCCATAAAAGTCTCCTATTAAGAACTTATCTCTTTCTTACTTCTGCAGGCAGATTTAATCATAGATGTATTAACTCTGATTGTCTGTGAAAGCAAGTTCGATTGTTTTTCTAAATTAGGTAACGGAATCATTAATTACATTTTAATTTCCTCAAGACTTGCACTGTTTCAAAAAACAAACCAAAACCATCGAAGTTCTAGCACACCTCTAGTGAGGCATTTTCCAAGCCAGAGCAAAAAATAGGTACCATTAAGCCCTCAGGGAATGAAATAGTCACTTGTGTCAGCCCCTTCTCAAGGCCCCTTTGTACTACAGTAGCTATGAGGCTGATAAAGTGGCACAGGCATTTGATATATGAGTGCTCAGGATTTGAAGCTGTTGGAGATTAGGTGTGAGTGTCCTAAAGGATTGACCTAAAAGGCTCTTGAAGAAAATTGCCAGTTGACAAAATGAAGCAGAAGGGACCCGTGAATATACACTTGTTTCTCCTCATCCCCACACCCCAAACACACTTGCTTCTGTTCCCTTCATTTTCAAACAGCTGCTGTCGGCCGATGCTTTAAAGCTGATGCTTTAAATCTCTAATCAAAAGGTTGAAGTCCCAAGCTTGCACTTTCCTCCCAGGTTTACATATCAGTGCTAAGGATGCAGAGGGCCACTGCTGTGACAAAAAGGAGATCGCAAAAATAGAACAAAAAAATTATTTTCTTTGGAGAAAGTGAAAACCTCAGCCTGTCACCCAGTCATAGTAAATCCCCATTCATACCAGCAATTGCATTTCTGACCTATGGGCAACTGCTATGCTCAGCATTACACTTACAGTAATGAAAGTACAAGGGAGAGATACTTGGAAGTGCAGAAACTAGCCCCGGGAATGGGAAAGATTGAAGGCAAACCTAGAAGGATAACACAGTAATGACCTTGTGCCTTTATGTTTTTGAAGTGATTATCATTCTCTTGCTAATGTTCAGAAGAGCAGGGAAAATATTATTTTCCCTACGTTAGACCTTTATTTTCTTGTCTATACATAGAATCAGTGAAAAGAGGTGAACATGTACAGCCCATAAGACGTTCTGTGTCCTAGCCCTGATGAAAATTCCCAGTGCAGAGCTAAACAAGCTCTATGCCAGGGAGCCTCCCTTTGTCACTCTGCATGTCTTGTAGGTATGGCAGTCTGGCTTTATGTGCAGATATTTTTACAATTCCAGTAAGCCTTAACATAAGGCTTAAAATAAACAAGAAAAACCAAACAACAAAACAAAACTAAAAATGCTTTGCTCAAAGTAGTTATGAAGCAAAGAGCTGTTAACTTTTGCAGACGAGTAGATTGATAGCTCTTCCCTACTCAGATACTGTGTCATTTTAGATGTGTTCATCCCAAAAAATGATTTTGATTCTTGGCCTGAAAATAATTTAAAATATTTCTCTTAGGAAGTATAGTTAGTTATTTTTCTTCTGTTTAGTTACTTCTATTTATTTATCTATTTATTACTAAAAGCATGTGTTAAAACCAGAGTGCAAAATGGTCTAAGAGTAAAGTTGGAGTGTAAAATGCTGTACAAGTACACTTCAACCCACAGGTTAGTGTTTTGGAGATGAGCAAAAAGCACAGCTGATTTTTAAGAGGGTGAAGAAGGTGACCCTGCTATTCAAGGAGTGATGCATGCAAGGAAACACCAGACACTCAACGATGTCATTCGATGCAACAATTTAAATCAGACTGCTTTTCAACCTGATAAAATGGAAGAAGCTATAAAGCTAAATCCTCAATGTCACATGTTTTTTACATTCACCAGGCCATGGCTAATGTCTTTCCTGACTGCTATTGTAGTCTCTCTTTAACTACATTGACAGCAAAGGAGTTAGGTTGCAGAAACAATTGTCTTGAGTACATCAGCTAGGTTTCAAACCAAGGCAGCAAATTTTTATTTATTTTTTCTTTCACAGAATCACAGAATGCTTGAACTCAGAAGGCACCTCTGGAGATCACCTTTGAGGCCCTTGGATTCTACCCAGTATGTTCATGTCTTTCTTCTAGTGAGGAGCCCACAACTGGACACAGTACTCCAAGAGTGGCCTTGACAGTGTTTTTTTCCAATTTAAAGAGTAATTTTTTCTATAGTACATCTAACTTTAGCTCACAGCTCACCTTTCTCCAGTTATGAACCCCTGAGAAATTATTGGTCAGTAACAGAGTGATGGCAACCATTCTAAAACTTTGTAGTGCCTATAAAGTCAGAGAATTTATGAGGGCTAAACTACACCGTCACATAAGAAAAAGATACAAGACCCAGAAAAATTGTGTGAAGGTACCCTCAGAACATCCCCTTGGAACTTATCCCTAAAAGGGATGGACAGTGGGGAAGATGCTGTAGTGAGGTGTGAAGTGTCTCAGTACTCAATTTAAATCAATTGTTATTTGCCCTTTCTGCCGTTCTGCATTCTTATTCTCAGCTAAACCATACTGCAGAAGCTGTCCTGTGCAATGAACACTGTGTAGAACTACCATGATACACCAAAATAAAAATAAAATTCTCCCTCCTGGCACTGAGGTGGGCTATGATTTCCAAAGGCTACCTCAGCAATGTGCAGCTTATGATGCACCATGCACCTGACACCATGATGGAAAGATCAAGAGCTCCACGGGATGCTGGGGTACCAGTACCATCTTATCTGAACATCCTCTCTATCAAGGTTCTGCTGCACCAAAGCAGCAACAAAACTACCAGATGCACAAACGTCATGTCCCACATTGGTAAACACACAAATATTGCATTAGAAATACTGTTTAGGTAACCCTTGACTTCTTTTTCATATGAAGTTATTTTTATCTTGCCTTTGTGTAGCTTGACCAAGCCCCTAACTCTTTCCTGTATTCAGGCAAAGAACAAATTTCAGTGCTCTGCTCAATAAATAGGTGTAGCAGCTTCTTCAGATACTCTTGTGGTAGGGGCAGTCTTAACGCTTAGACTGAAGTGAATCTGAATTTGGTGAGTGCTCAGGTGTATAGAGCATTGCTTGGGCTCTGCTGGTAATATGAGAAAGAAATCTGTCAATATGAACTAATAAAATCTACTTCATAACAGGTCTGAAAATGTAGTACCCACCAGAGTCCATATTAAAGGAGTTGAGGCAGTTGAAAGCATGCTTCTCCTTACTGGAGTGCTTTCTGCCCCTGAGGCATATACCATCATATCCAGAATTAATCAGCTAAAAATAACATGGCTGGAGGCCCCAGCTTTTCTTTTTTGTAACAGCAAAACAGCCCAGAGGCTGCAGTTCTGAAATAGGTTTTGTTTTGGTGAGATGCAATAACTCTCTACACCAGCTGGTTGATATCCACCTCACCCTGAAAGAAAGGCTGTCAGTATTGCTATATTTTTCAGTCACTAGAATGTAATCAATTTAAGGATAAGGAAACACAAGAGGCCCCAAACCTAATCCAGTCTAATTTTACTCTAAAATACATAGATGAGGACAGAGGGTAAAAAAGAGGTTTTTCAGATATGTTACTATGATTTCCATTTCAAACCAGGGCGGAATTCAATTCCTTTCAACTGGCTTTTTGCGCCCCTCAAAAGTAACTTAAAATTGTTTGTTTAAGGACTGGAAATCTCTCCTGGCCCACTCACCAACTGAAATTAAGAGGAAAGTCTCTTCAACAAGACTCAGCTGGCCTGCAAACCTGGGAACCTGTCTGGGAATTTGTGAACTATATTTATGATGTTTCCTCCCTTTATTTGAAAAAATGTTAGTACATGCATACCCTTCCTCATTTCGCTGAACAAATTTGATACTGCCACCTTCAAAATCTGTTCCTACACAGCACTGTACACAGTAATAAGAAAATACATGTAAATTAGAGAAACAAAAAGCATGAAGAAAGCAATAAGAAATGTGCATACCCAGACTCTGAATCTACTGATATGAAGGAAAATTGTTTGAGGTTTATTATATTGCTATTGCAAATCTACCAGAAGAATTTGAAATTAAGGGATCTATCCTGACCATTCATTCTGTTTTCAATATACCCTTACCAAAAAACCCACCAAAATATCAAGTACTACGTAAGAAAAGATTTATGGAAGTTTAGAGTGAGGGGTTTATGCACTCCAAACTCTTATTTATAACAAAGACGGTTATTTGCACAAACTACAGAAACTGGGTTCCTTCAGCCATATACCATCTTAACACTTAAGGAATCTCTGCTTTTCTCTTTGTGTGCTGCTGCAGTCATTGACAGCCCTTATCAAATCAGCAGCACTTAACAAATACCAGAATATACATTCTATACTTGCAGAGTTTAACTTTCCAAGAAGCCCTTTGTGGCCATTTCAACATGATTAATGTACGGATGTGATATCCTCAGATCACTGCAACCTCCTAGCTCCATGCAGAATTAATGCTTTTCTGTACTTTTCGAGTGCCTGAGAACTTCTGCCAGGGATGGAGAAAGGGAAGTTTATTGCATCATGACAGAAAGGAACCCGTGGCTTGCACAACAGTCTGCAAAGGAAAAGGAGCACTCAGAAAGATTCCTTATTTCAGCAGGTTTTGGTCCATCCCAAAAACAACACTATTTCCAGCTGCAGGTATTATTAAGCAGTTCCTTTCCAGTTACTGTTCTCAAGATAAACTTGCTGCAGTTTCTCAAATGTAGGAACAAATGAAGACTGCAAATGTCCTTGCAAGACTACCTGTAATGTTTCACTGGATTTGGCCTAATGTGTGAAGGTTTTATGGCAGTGATTTTGCTACTCTAAATACAAAAAAAATCTACTAGTTAACAGTCCTGCAAAAACATGTGGGTTATGTAAAATTACACTTCCTCTAATATCTAGAGACTGTCTAAGACAAGTGGTTCATATGTTAAGGGATTAAAAGACTGTTCTAAGTGCACTCAAAATTTATGATCTCATTCCCAGACCTATGGTCAGACTTGTCAATCATCTCCCATAGCTCAGTATTTCAATTAAAGAAGAGGTGAAACAAAGAAAAAGGAAAATTACAGAGGCACGTAGATGATGGAGATGACCTAACTCTGTTTTGTTCAACTGCTTGAGGACAGAGCAAAGCTAATTCACGGCTGACATTCATCGGCTGAAAAATACTTCATTGTCCAAACGAGAAAAGCATTTGCACACTTAATTTTAAGCATGTGCTTAACACTCACTGCCTTTTAAACCAAGGAAAAATATTAACTTGGAACTTAGTGCACTGCACATGCTGCTGTCTGACAGAGCGAGCTGACTGGCCAAAAGGCAACCGAGACAGTAAGGCTTTTGTAAAGTCCTTTAACTGTGTCACTTCTAAAAAGGGGATGACTCACATCACACATGCAAGTCACCCTGAATCTGAATGAGTAAAGCCAGAAGTGCCAGCAGCTGGCTCATAGTACAGCCCAACTCTTAAAATCACCACTCTGGTCCTCATCAACATCTCGCATGCTGCACTGCACTGAGAATCTGGTTTTTCATAGAAACTGGAAGAACTGACCTTTTGATAGCAAAATATTAACATGGGATTGCTAGGCTGCATTATACTTTCTAACTTTAGACAAACACTGCTTCAGTTTAAACTTCATTTCTACCACTGTTTCCAAGCTAACAGAATTTTTTAATCTATTAATTAAAGAGATAGCAACATTCAACTTTCATCTGCCTAGTATGATGAAAATAATATATTTTTTGCAAATAAGGAAGTGGTTTCGAGTCAATATCGACCAACAGTTAAGAAATCAAATTAAAGAATGCAACAGCAATTTATTTTTATCTGTGTGACTTTTGTCCTGCTCCCTCTGTTTCACTTTAGTAATTCAGGGTTTTTTTTTTTAAAAGGTCAAAAGTAAAGCAGTCCAGCTACACTAAAAACACACTGACATCTTTAATAAAGTGGTAATAATTTTAAAATGTCTGCGAAGTTATAGATGTGATGAATGACGAAGTAAATCAAATAAATAAGACACCCATAAATTGAAAATTTTGGAGTTTTTTAAAAGCACTATTTAAAATTAATAATCAACTCTTAAAGATGTGTTTTCATCTTCCCATAATGTTCAACTGCACATTTCTTTTATGACAGCAGATAAGTCTATGTGGTCTCCTAAAAATAGACATGCAACAACCTTGCCAAAGAGCTTAAAAAAATTCCCTGTCTCCCAAAATGACACATTAATCACACATTTGACACATTTCATTAATATCAATTTTTTCTGCTCATTTGAGTGAATTTTTCCTTGCTGGAGTTTGCATGATTACTATTAAAAATAAAGTTCTTGAATAAAATATGAATCATCAGTTCTGTTCTATTCAAAGCAGTTTCCAACTTCACCTATCCAGTGTTCTTACATATTCCTACAGATATGCCACAAAGTAAATTTTCACTGGCATTTCAGTCAGACCACAAAAATTACTTGAATCATGTACAGCAAGAGCATCTCAGTTGGTAAGCACTGTCTACTATTCCTGTTGCAAGTGACTTCACTTATAAAATACGAAGGAAAAAATCTGAGGACTTACTGAAAATTTGTTTCATATTATTTTCTTATAAATTCTGGTATTAAATATATATATATGTGTGTGTGTGTGTGTGTGTATGGGTATAGTTAATTCTAAATATTTCTTATTTTGTTGTTTCACATTAATTGTAATACTCAGAATAGTTTAAAATAAATTCCTATCACTATCACTAAGGTGAAATATATGATTATGACATTATTTCCTATAACCACTCTGAAAATGCAGGTATAATATTATGTATTATGCTATTAGTAACAATACATTATTTTTTTTCTTTTTTAGGAAAGAACTAAAAGTAAATTATTTGAAACAACACTTATTCCTAGGGCTCTTGGTGAGGGAAGCAGAAGAGAGGATTGTCTGTTACAACCCTTATTCACTACCATCTGCTGCTGCTTGAACCTGGTGAATATATATCATACATTTTCTTTTTGGGATCCCTTGCCAGTGCTTTTGAAGTTCTCTAGGAATGCTAGGGCTTGTGAGAACAACAGATGGATAATACTCTTTACAGTCAAGGAGGTATACTATTCAAACTTCATCACCCAGATTTGCCAAGAAACCTTAGCAATGCTGTAACACAGCCCTGCTGCTTTATTGTGACCTCCCCTTATGGAGGGCCATTCTGAACTCCGACAGTGACTTGCCTAAATTAGCATTTCCTCTTGACTGTATTCAAAAATATTTGTTTGATTTATTCCCCCCAAAATTCAATTTGAAATTATCCTCCAGCTGCACTTCCATTTCTTTTTATTTCTCTATTTATAGGTTGTATTAACAATGTATTGGCACCACATCAGTACCCAGTATCAATGCAAGTGTTTGCATTATGAGACTGAGTTAAGAAAAAGTAAAAAACCCTTTGTTTGTTAATATGCTGACTCAAGTAACACACTGTTAATATACATTTCTTTCTACAACCTATCAGTCAAATTTGAACACTAGACTTTCAGCTTAATTAATTACATTTGCTGCTTGTTCGTGTAAAACTAGAAAAAAATTACTTCAGAGCACAAAGCACATTATGCTATATTATACATGGCCTTTTTCATGAAGCCAATTTGAAACCACAGTTCTGGATATAAGGTTGCATATTGTTCACGTGAACAAAATTGCTTTAATCCACTACATAAATAATGGCAGTGCTGAAAAAGTCAGAAAACTCACCACTTGTCCATCTCTCCCTGGAACACCAGGCACTCCAACAGAACCCTGGAGGGAACCAGACGCCAGTGTTTAGCAAATTAAACACGTCATGAAACCTTTCATCTCATGATACAGTGTTTAGAAATAATGGTGAATGTTTGCTTATTGGAATTGCAATAAATTTTTCAAGAACTCATTTTTATCCAAGCTGAGCTCTCCTTTCAGTTGAGATTTTATACTAATTAGACATGTTCTCACGTTGTACATTTTAAGGACTGTATGGCCTTTTCCAGAAACAAGCTTCAAGCTCATGTTTTGCAATGTTGTGGGTGCTTCACAATAAATGTTAGAATTAAAATGCTATTCCATTTAATGCTCTCATTAAGTTTTGAGACTGATGCCATGCAATCAAATATAGCACCTGAACAAAACTATTAATGCTTCTAGAGGGATCATTCAAGCTCAGTAACTTGTAGCACCAATCAATCTCAAGGCTTTTAAGAGAAAATATTCAGTGATTCAGTCTGACAGTACAAATTACAGATACAGTTTGAAACTGCACCAATATTAGTGCAATCAGAATTAAAAGGTCAATACAGGCCAACCACAAGTGACAAAGAAGAAAAAAAAAATTAACAATGACTTCTAACATTGAGAGATCTTTTTTATAAAGCTCTCATACTGTAAATTTCTATGTGATAGATAATTTTTTGAAGGTCCTTGTGCAACTTGCTATGGAAGTTCAGAGAAAACACAAAGCATGAGGAAAGCAGGAAAGGTGCATAGGCTTGTACAGCATTCTCCTCTTATTTTATAAAGATGGTGCTGCTTAATAAGGGAACTGAAAGAATTGCTGCATGGCAATTCCCCCTCTATTTTGCCTAGAGGTGTCACTAAAATTGTCACCAACACCCAAAGGAAATGTGTTCAAAATGGATGCAGACATTTGTCAATTAATAGAGTTGGAAAATCCTGTGAAACAGGAAAAGGAACCAACGCATGAGGGTCTTAAGAACCCTCCAAGAGCTAGTAACAGAGCTTTGAATCAGTAAGAAATAATACACTGCATCCCAGCTTATCTCTTTGACTCACAATGCTCTCCCCTTTCTCCCAAAGCTTCCACTTTGGCATCCTTCTTGTCTCTTTTTGCTGAATGCATGGTCATGGCTTTAAGCTACTGCAAAGGGGCCTGAGTGAACACTTCCACATCTCTGTATAATTCTTCCAGAAAATTAGAAGGCAAAGCTCAGGAGGGCATTAAGCCATCAGCCTCAATAAACTATCCTTTATATAACAGTTCCTCCTCTCAGTGGCAGCTGATTATTTTTCTTACAAAACACAGGATGTTAGAAAGTGTCAAATGAAGCTGATTCTACTGTGATAAGTAAATGTTTATCAGATATTCAAAAGCCCATCAGCACATGGGTTTTGCTGATGTCATACACACAAAGTATCCTCCTCCACAATTCTCAGGGTATAGCTTTGTAAGGGCAACTTAGACGTGAGCCACATTCCTGCACTGCCAAACACAAAGGGTAGTCCTCTCCTTCAGCCTGCAAACTCCATACAGCCCACAGCTGCCAAAATTCCAACAATTTGAGTACTTTGGGATTACGTTTTTTACACATCACAGGTTTTCTTTCTTTTGTAAAAAAGTTTATTTTAACAGATGCTTCACTGTAAAGAACATAATCTGAGAAGAAGGAAAGCAGGCATCCTTCTCACATATGTCAATACTACTTATTCCTTCCTCTTTTTTTTTCCCTTTATATAAATTATAGCTGTTTTATTAAATATCTTTCATACAACTTTTCGATCTTTTCAAATCAGCTAGAAAATTACTCAGCTTGGTGGTATGTGAGTCAGATGCCGGAAAAATACCACTCACTAGCTGTTACTGCTGATATTCTGAGGGCTGTTTTAATGGCGTAATTCCATAAATCCTAAACTCACTCAATCAAACTGAGGCAGTCAGCTTTAATGAGTGTAAATAAGGCTGAAGGCATTCCCAGGAAGGCAGGTCTCGGGTTACCGGAGGAACAGGAAGACACCGGCAGACCACCTGAACAGCACCGACCAAGCACGATTTATCAGCAACACCTACGCCCTTTGTTTCTGCTGGTCAATTCTTTAGTCATATGGCACTGATCTACTTGAGTAGAGACTTGCATTTAATCAGAAACTTTATCTCCCCACCTTTCACAACGCTTGAACTTTGGCTTCCTAATCGTACCAGTCTATGAATGAGAAAATTATAGTGACCTTTTCACCTGAAAGTTAAGCAGATAGATTAAAAACAGTCTGCCCTCCATTGCTTGAACTTCATAGGATGGGGGAAATGAGAAATCTTGTGTCTCACATTATATGGCTCCATTTTGCAAAAGCAAAATTCAGAACCTAAGCTAATTGATTCAATGCAGTGTACAGTAGCTTATTCCATTCACCTTTTCTGCATGCAATTTGGCACGGGAGGAATAATCACTTTCACAGCATTGTTGTTTATACTATACCTTTTGTCCTGGAGGCCCCTGAGGTCCCTGCAAAGGGAAAACAATTCAATTAACATCAGAACTCCAGCCAATTTAAACTGAAATTACTAACTAAGACTGTCTTATGGTTTAAGCACTCTGACACTGGACTGAAACCAGCTGATGTTTTATAAATCAAAGAAAAATAGGAGTTTATGCTCAAAACGCACAATGAATCCTTCCTCTTCACTTTTGGAACTGATCTAACTACTACCCAGAATACTCAAATTTTCCCCCTTCTAATCTTTTCTCTTCCAAGCCATCTGTTTCTTCTAATACTGACAAATCTCCCAGCATTAAGAAGACTGTGGTTTTTCTCTCTTATATCAGCCAACAGCCAGTTCTGTGTCCACAGTAATATATCAGCTTGTCAGCATAAAAACAAGGTTTATGCAAACAACCATTTCTGCAATGGAGAGAAGCATAAACCTCAAAATCTCACCTTCTAAGTATCAGCACACATGACTGTGTTATACCCAACTTGTCATGTGTGCCATCATTTGCAAGTTAAGAGAAAAATCTTTAACTTCAGAAATTGTTAAGAATGCTCTTGGAAAACAAAAAGCCACCATTTTGTCCCCATGACCTGAGAAGGCAGGAAGAGATATCTCAGCTCAGGAAAGCTTAACTTTCCTTAATGTCATGCAGGAGTCAAAGTCTTGTTGATATTAAGAGGACCCATTTCTCATCTGGTGTCTCTGAAGTACCCAGGTGGCCACAGTGGAGAGGGGGAACAGAGAGAAGGAAGATCAACCAGCCACATCTAGGACACTTTGGCAGTCTGTTTTGGTGACAGACAGACCATGTCCACCACAGCTCTATGTACATTTGTCCCCAGGTTCCTACTATGGGCACTGGTGCAAACTGTGGGAGCTGGTGGTGTACCAAGCAAAGTGAATTCATAGTCCATGAAGGTGCAAAACCCAACACAAAAACTGCAGAATTCAAATCCTTCTGATGTGAGAAAGAATAAAAGAACTGATTGATATCAGAACTGCAATTATTTAGGAAAACAAAAGGATTTTCGCCTCCAAATGTGATGCTGATTTTATTCTTAAATTAGTGTGAAGTTAGGCAGAATCCACCACTGTCAGTAGATGGAACACTGCTTGTTGGAACACTGGTCTGATGCAACTTTAATGGAACACTGTTGGAACACTGGTCTGATGCTAACAAGGAAAAGCTCCACTGGTGGTAATTCTGAGTGCTGCATCCACTGATGTGGATGAAAGCCTTGCAGTTTTAAATGGGGATTGGTGTGTCTAAGGTTTGGTATCAAGTCTTGCAAAAGCATAGATCAATGCTGCTTCTTCAAAGTTTTGCCTGATTGTTTTAACAGAAGAAAGGTATTGTGAGCATCTTCTTCAGACTGCAGAGACAGATTCTGATGAAGGAAACCCACTTTACTCCCCTGCCTTCAAAAGAAAGCAGAAGTACCTAAGCACTCAGCACTGGTGATGATCAGAGCAACGAATATAGTGAGCATCTGCTTTTTCAGATGGAGAAAAATGTCCCCAGCTCACAGTGCTTCACAAAACCTGCTGTTTAAATCAAGCCTTCTTTTGAAGTAAGCGCCTGAGAGTGAGTGATTTGCTGGGTAAGGAAGCACAAATAGAACAAGTCCACAAACAGTGCTCTTCCCTTTCTTCGAGTGCCTGACACCATCCTTTTCTTTTGTAAGAAAGACACAAGTCCAGCATTTTAAAAACACCAAGAAATTAATGCTCAAACTAATGCTTTCCCTACAGCAATGGTATCAAAAAAAAGCTCCAAATGTCTACATCCTGTTGTCTGTTGACCTGTTGCAAACTAACCTGCTACATTTCAGGGTTATTTCAGGTCTTGGGAAAAATCCCTCCATCAGTAGGCCAAAGAACAACTGAAGACCTCCATCATAGCTCATACCAGCTATTTTTATGTCCAAGGGATGGATATATCAGTTTCTAGCTACTTAAGAAGGTATTAAAACCTTCTAAAGACCCTCAGCTATATTAAATTACCATTTGGGAGCCCTGAATACAATACCACTGTATGAAGGAAAAATGATAATTCACTTACTAATATTAGCCCCCAAAGCAACCTGTTAAACGTACTCTCTGTTGAGGACTTTCTGCCTGGTGCTTGCAGCTGTCAGCTGTCAGGGATGGATATAATTCAAGATATTGCAGAAAATATTTCTTTTTCCCAGAATTTCCTCTTCATCCCTGACATCATTCCAGCTTCTCCAGATGAGTTATGAAAATATTTACATAGTAGCATAGTCTTGCTCTTATGGTGACTTTAAAATGAATAATTCAGAGAAAAGATGCAGCAGTTACTTATCAATAAATATCTTATGCAATTAGAAGCTTTCCATTTCTGGTACTTAAGCCTTTACTCAGACTGGAAGTAGCTCTGGTGTTTCACAGTTACTGAGCCACTGGATGACATGAACAGTCCCCAACAGCACAGAAACCTTCAGAAATTGTATGGTATTGACTGAAAAAACAATTTCAAATAAAAGCTTATCTAAATTGACACATTTCACAATTTACATAGAATAGTAAGTCCTTCTTATCCTTAGAATGTTATGACTGCAAAACATACCTGAATAGAAACAGTTTTTCTGTAAAGCACTGCTCTCTAGCATTGGGAAAGAAGCTCAAAGTCATTTGAAACTTAACAGCTCATTCACTGACAGCTCTCGTCCCTCCCCCTCATAAGCCAGCAGCCATTTAACTGAAAATGTGAAATTAGGTTACTAACAGAAAACTTCTTAAAAAAAACAAACAAAAAACACCTGCAGAACACCTCAGAATGGTGCTCATTTTTCTAGAATTACCTAAAATCTCTGACCAAGGCACAGAATGACACTGGAGAAACAGAAACAAGCAGGTAAATAAAATATGGTAAGAAGAAAAAAATATAACATAAAAAAAAATAAAACAAAAAACCAAAACAAAACAGAAAATGAAACCAAAAAACAAAACAAAACAAAAAAAAATCACACCAAAAAATCCCAAACCAACAAGGTGCTTTGGCTTATTTCCAGAGAAATCAGTGACAGCGTTTAGAATAATGAATGTAGAAAATTCCATCTGAACATGTGGATTTTTCCCCCATATGATTCTACTGAACTGGGGAGCATCCCCAGTTGATGAACAGACAGTAAGACCAGCAATCAGAATCTCTATGCAGGTCTGGAGACAGGAGCAGAAGACAAAAAATATGTGAAAGCTTCCAAACAATTCCTCAGGATATTTGTTTTGATGTTTTTCACTGTTTTCCTTCAGCTGCTCTGTGCTCTGTAACAGCTGTAGCAATATCCTAGCCCTGCTGTTTGCTCCAGCACATCCAAAGGGATGCTTTGCAATTGCAGGCTCAGCTAAGCTTCCCCCTGGACAGATATTCTGCCCCTGGGTATTGGCAGGCAGTGCAGAGCTGCTGCCACAGGTCCCCACCTCATTCCCCCCAAGCCCAAAGCCTTGGCTCTGCACTGACCCCACACACACACACACACAGAACCTGCTGGAATCCCCACCAGCTGCAGGCTCCATCTCCACCACATGTAACATACTGCCCCTCTGCCACCAACATATCTGGTGTATGAAGGAGGCAAAACAGAACCACACAACTCTTTAAAATCATTGGCTGATCAAGAAAACAAAACAATCCCAGAAGTACAGAATTCTTTCACCTCCTAACTACCTATACATATATATGATACCTGTCATTGATCAATGACAGATTAAGTTGATAGCAAATATTTGACTTTTGCCTGCATCATTGAAAGCTCCCAGAGTTTCCACAATGGGATGCTTAGAATCAACTCCTTAAACACTGGCAACTGATGTCAAAAAGCTCTTTTTATAAAGAGCATTTAGGCTTCAAGAATTCCAAAGAAACCTTGTGAAAACTGTTCAGATGAAGCGACTGCTCAGTGTTTTCTAGGATTATGCCACATTTCCTCAAATTGACACATATTCACAGAGGAACCTCAATTGAGAAGGCTGAAAATTTTGGTTGCAAGAAGTCTTGAATAGCCCAGAATAGGAAGACAACTAAAAATAATGAAAATAAAATATAGTTCTTGCTCTTTCAGCCATCATGAACATTTCAGAAGAGCCCTTTGCCATCATGTCCAATTGAGTAAACCAGCTAGGCAGCTGAGACAACCCATTGCAGGACTTCACTGAATTTGGTTCTTGTTCAAGTAACTCCACAGTAGGAGGATGAAAAATAATGTATGCTGCTCCAAAGAAATTCAACTGCCCTCTGTGCTTCTCTGGAGAAGGAGAATTATTGATAATACCTAAACACTTGGAAAACTGGGTAACTAAGGATATACATAAATGTATACAAAAGTCTTCTATGCAATTGTGTTTTTTTAAAAGGTAAAATATTTCCACTGTGACCTGCCATTCTTAAATCACTGTTTTTGGAAATCAAACCAAAGCTCCAGATATTGTAGCATGTCAAGTCTTTGCATTATAGAAATAATTGAAAGAAGTTGGACATTTCAGTTGGTCCTTAACAAGTAACTATTCAGAATAAATTAAAACAAAAAAAACCCCCACAAAATAAAATACACCAAAAACTAACAAAAACCCCGACAAACAAGCAAACAAACCCCAACCCACCCTCACCCCTCCTAAAATCAAATCCAACTGAAAAGATTTACCTAAGTGTAGTAAAACAAAGTTTGGGGTCCAGCATTCTTACTACATCTCCTTTCTAATGCTAGAGTTATATGTTCTTTCTACACTTCATATGTTCCCTGTGTTTTAGCAAGATGGAAAATAAGAAAATTCTGTCCTGTAAAGGTTAAAGCTGCAGTTTCAAGGAGAGAGAGAGAGACAGTAATTCAGGGTGTGATACATTAGCAACCTTTTGTATTCAATTTCTGGAGACTCCGTTGCTTAATGTTTAAAGAAATGTATGAATTAAAAAGTTGGGGCATTTTCAATTTGCAGGTCTGGGGCAGGAATAATGATTTATTTTACAAGGTGCTAGAGTTCACAGACAATGAGCAAAAACACCAAATGAAAACGCCTAACAAAAACATAATGAAAACATGAATGGTTTTGTACACAGAGTAAGTTTTACAGCAAAATAGGTCACAATGGTGCAATACACTGTCATACAAAAACTCTCTTATTCCAAAGCCTTGCAAACAAGAAAACCCCAAAAACCAGAACTGAAGAGCAACAAAACAACCAGAAGAATTTTTTTTACTTCCATACCTTCTATGAAAGTAAAAGCTCTTTGTAACCAGAATACCTCTGGGAAGTATTGTGTCTGTATTTCTATGAAACAAAAAAAGTTCCAGGACTGTTCCTGAGAACAGAGATTTTCCCTTTGCTGCCTGTAAGAATCATTAAACACTTAGAACAGAATAATGGAATCGTTTTGATTGGAAAATATGTATGAGATCATTGAGCCCAAGTGTTCACCTAACACTGCCAAGTCCACCACAAAGCCATGTCCCTGACTGCCACATCTGTGAACATCCTAAATAACTCCAGGGTTGGTGATTCAACCACTTCCCTGGGCAGCCTGGTCCAATGCTTGACAACTCTTTCCATGAAGAAATTTTTTGTAATAGCCAATCTAAATCTCCACTAATGCAACTTGAGGCACTTTCCTCTTGTCCTATCACCTGTTACTTGGGAGAAGAGATCAAACCCCAGCTGGCTGCAGCCTCCTTTTCAGGTAGCTGAAGACAACAAGAAGGTTGTCCCCCAGTAAGCCTCCTTTTCTCCAGGCAAAACAGCCCCAGCTCCTTCAGCTGCTCCTCACAGGACCTGTGCTCCAGACCCTTCAGCAGCTCCACTGCCCTTCTCTGAACACTCTACAGTGCCTCAGTGTCCTCCCTGGAGTGACTGGCCAGAACTGGACACAGCACTCTGTGTATGGCCTCACCAGTGCCAAGTAGAGGGGGATGATCCCTTCCTTTTTCCCCACACACCAATTTCTCACCAGTCTAATGGCATAAAGAACTGAAAATGGAAACCAGAACTACAAATATACATGAAGACAAAGCACATGTTTCATACAAAGCATTAATCTGTGCTTCAGTGGAGCCTTTGTCTGGATCCCATTTCCTTTGTGTAAAACTCTGAAAATATGTACCTGCATGGTTGAGGAGTGTTTCATAAAGATTACAGTTCCTAGAATGCTAGTATTGAAATTTTCAGTACTGTAATATTGATGCATCACCTAGATATAAGAATGATCAGTTAAGAAAAGAGATTAACTATGATGAAAAATTTCTTATAACTTCTTAAAAAGGAGTGACCCCCTCCCATGCTATCTGCCTTAATTGATGGAAAGTGCTGCAGTTACTTAGTGCTCAAGAAGAGCTTCTTATCTTCATTCTTCTAGTCATTGTTGTGGCAGCCATCACCAAAGTGCAGAGGTTACAAAATGCCTGACTCTTTTCCCTGAGATCTCCAGCAAGTTAAGCCCAAGTGCAACTGTACTGGTGAAAAAAAAGGAATAGTTGCAGTGAAAAGCACTGGCTGAGAATTTCCATTTCATCTGCTAGTTCTCATAAACTTTTGCAGCTAAACAGCTTAAGAACAACACCTTATAAAATTTACTATGAACATGCTACCAGAATAAAACAAAGAAGGCGCCTACAGAACTCTGGCCATTGAAAACAAAATCACAATTAGTAGCTTCCCAGAGGAGCTATGAAGATTCCCAGCAGCTGAGAATCTGGCCTTGACCATTGGCCTGAAAGGCTGGATTGAAACCAGCAGAACTTCCCAGACAATTCTGCCTGGTCCCTGAGAGTTCATTTTTACCTAAGATGAAAAATAGTATTAATTCATTTTAAAGCTGTGACATTCTACAGACTTAAATGCAAGGTTATACTTTTCCACTGTCTTTCACAAATATGGCTATGTCCTTTGGAAGAACATCCTCCTTTTTCTGAATAACCAGTGAAAGCAATAACATTATGTTTTACTTTCTTTAACAGATGCCCAGCAAGTCTGTGTAAGCACAAAAGTACTACTTTGGAAAACAATGTATCTTAAAGCAGAGGGATTTTGCATTTGGGTTAATAATCATAGTGTAGATTTCTTTTGCAAAGAGGCACCTTTATCTGAGTTCTCTGGTTATTCTAGAGTGTTCTGTTCATGTAAAACATATGCAAAATTACTTATATGTCTTTAAGGCCCATTTTGGGGAAGAAAATAATACACTGAGGTTTTCTTTCCCTGACAAATGTGGTTGTACACTAAACATGCTTAAATTTACTTTTGAAAAAAGGAGCTGAAAACTTAGCATATTTTAATATTCCAGATTTTTATTAATATGAACTAGTTTAAAATACTTTACGCATAAAAGCACAAAAAAGATCCCCTAAATGGAAATTAGGAACAAAATCATCCCATGCATGCCTTCTATTCCACTGCAGTTTATGAATCTGAACATGTCTATCTGCCAGTGTCAGCCTTTAATATTTTCCATCACTGACTCTAACTTCTCATGAATAGTCTGCAACCAGAAATCCTAACTCTTGGGTAGAAAAGAATCACAAATCCATCTATTATTCACTCTGAAAATGAGAAAATAACCTGGAAAAACTCTTCCATGGTACTTAAGAGTCCTTATCACCAAGAACTGCAGACAAATGGCAGGGAAAGCAGGATGAATTATGAGAGGCAGGACACAAGTTTAAATGAAAAGGTTGAAAAGCTACAGAAACTACTGCCCTTCTCTCTTGAGTAGCACACATTTTTCTAGTTCCACATAATATTTCAAAACCTAATCCCTTTGGTCACCCCGCTGCTTGGCCTCCCCCTGAATTCTCTTAATCCTTTCTGCACAGAGCAATGATACCTTCAACTCTTGAAGAAAGTACATCTGCAGGGCTTTCCAATGTCATGGAAACCAGACAAAAATTTCAACTGCAAGTCATTCTTTCATTCTCTTCTAACATTAAAGAGGCATGCAGTCACATCTTTATAACCTAAACCTCCATCTCACCTAAAAAGAAACTGAAATTCCTTGGCTCAAAGAGCAAACATATTCTTCCTGACACAGCAACATACAGAGTCGAAAAACCCTTGCAAAGAGTTCTCCCAAACATCTCAACTACAAGGACAGACCAGCAAAAGAAGCATGCTGGCACAAGAACAATCTGGAATGATTTTTAACAGAGATTCCTGTAAGAAACAACAGAATCTCCCACATGCTAAATTGTCCCACCACTATGCCATTACCCACACTTTTTTTTTTTTTTTTTTTTACAATGGAAATAGGGAAAAATAAGGTCATTCCTTGTCTCAAAGATGAACTCTCTTGAGCCAAAGCAGAACTCATGTCAGAGAACTCAAACACTGTCATTCTCTGTGTATGGTCTAAGCAAAACTCTCCTGTCTGAGAGGGAGAAAAGTTATTACTGCCCTCTCTCAAAACATCACCTCAAAACATAATTTTCTTTTTTATTTACTGACACAGAACTTCATTAAATATGAAAAAAACATGGCAGCAGATTCTCAGTTGCAGCAAATTGTCATCTTTTCACAAGAGTCACTTGATTTTCTGTTTCACTGAAAGAAGAACATGAACATTCCCAGAATTCCAAATGCATTAAAATAATTTCAACTTTCTGTAAATCAAGGTACACATTGTTGCAGGTGTTGAGAGGAAAGGGTTAAACCCACAAAATTTTTAAGGACTAAATAATTTCACTCTAAACGACCTTGCAGCTGGGAACACTAAGAATTTTGGTGTGGGGAAACTCCAGTTATTATGTCTGCTGTTGTTCATCCTCTGCCAGTTTTGAGAAGCAGAATTCCTGTGTGGAGACAACGCCCTGTCACAGACATGCCTGAGCCCTCTTTCTGCTGGGAGAAGGAATAAGCATAGAAGCACAGCCTTGTGATACACTGCTCCTGCAGGAAATCTTTGATATATTGGGGCCAGCAGCAGCCCCACCCCATCCTTTCTGTGCACTAGGATAAACTGAGCCTAACAGAGCTGGGTCTCTGTGTCTCCACTGCCTGGTGTTGTCAGCAAGGTGATGAAATAAATCTGCTCCTTGCATTTCAGCTGAGGCTTCCTGGTTGCCCTGGTTACCTCTAAGTATTGATTCATACAGTAGGTCACTCATTACTCAGTGTGTGTCACAGGCTCGTGGTACATCCTGAGGAACAAGCTGGAAAACACTGCTACCTATTTCTGTGGCCATATCCTGGTGTTTTGAAGAAATTTATTCTACTTCTTTCATGGGAAAATAGAAAACTAAGTAATTTCAAGCTATTCCTTTGTTGGTTCACAGGTTCACATAAAAATTTCCAGCTCTTGAATGCCATGTTCATTCATCTAGAAGTACCAAGGCATGCTACCAAATACAGGTGTAAAAAATGCTTTTGTAGAGAAAAATGTTCTGTCCCCATTATTATAATCCAGAGGCCAGGCTTGCTGCTATCCTTAACTTGAACAGCAGCATGGGATTTAAAGCCTCAGAGAGTGTGACCCTATGGGCCATAAACAGCCTGCATCTTCCACAACCTTCAGCATGTCACCCAAACTGTATGGATCCCCTTCCAGCATTTAGTGCCCTTCTTGGCAGCATCCCACCTCTACCTTGGAGGAAGAATCAGAATATATGCCATAGTACTTGCTTCTTGCTGGAAAGGGCCTTGGACAGGTGGGCAAACAGGAAACCACAGCACACTCCAACAAATGGAATTTTGGGAGACAGGACTGGTAGTACTTTTTGGAACTCATTGAATTCCAAGTTTCAATTTCATTAAGAATTAAAACAGAAAGATAACTCAGACTGGAGACTCTTGGGGTGAAACAAAGGCAAGTCCTTACAAAAGAATTCCTGCAGAAATAACACAGAAGCTCCTCTGGGCAGAGATCCCCATTTTCCTTTACTTTGAAAAGTTAATAGGTGAAAAATGCACAAAAAGAAACTCAGGCAGGAAAAAGCCTGTGCTCCTCACCACATAATATACTATTTTTTCTAGCAATGCAATCTTTTAACATACCTGTTGGGAAATCAGCCATTCCTGGAGCAGTGTATCTGAATTTCCAATATGGAAATACATGAAATGCATGATGGAAGTTGTCAGAAACAGCTGAACAGTCCCTGAATAATTGTAACATTTTCCACAGGGAAGAGAAGTCTGCAAATCTGTACTGGCATAAAGAGGATGTCAGAAGCACCAAGAAGAATAAAAAGAAACTAATTACCTTCCTGACACTGATGCTTTTAACTTGATCTATACATAACCTAACATTAAAACTGTCAGACTGACTTTTGAAGCAGACATTTGGAGCTGGAAATTCATGTTATCTGGGATCTTTCTCCAACTCAAACGTGCTGATTTTATTTTTAAACACCTTTTCTTCCTATCTAAACATATCTGCATTTAGAGAAACATAGTAGTATTATTTTTTAGTTCTTACACACAGATGGTTACGTTAAAGCAGTGGGAATGCTCTGAACATGGGGACTAAAAGGTGATGGATTAAAAGCTATCAAGGATCCTGAGACTCTGCAGATCTGGTGTTCAATAGAAGGACACTTATGCAGAAGCTGAGCGAGTTCTGTCCAGTGGTCAAATTGGAGAATGTTCCAAATACAAGGAAACAAACCAAAAAGTTCCATTCTTAGCTATTTTATCTATTCTTCAGAGGCACTCAGAAACAAAAAAAACAGAGTAAAAAAGAGCCCAGCAGCAGGTTAAAACATGAAGTAGTACATTTGGGAGGCTTTGATTTTAAAATTAATAAATCATTACTGCAAAATGAAAAAGTACAGGACTTCAACTACCTGATCATGGCAGACAGTTCCAAGTCTCAGAATCTTCTTTTTTTTTTCTTTCAAGAGATACTGGCTTTTGTCAATTGAAAATATTTTGCAATTTGTCAAGATAAAATATCATCACACCTGTTTAAATCTTCACAATTTCAGATAGCAATCATATCTGCACTGATTGTTGAGCTGATTATTACTGATAATCCTCCTCCTCAGAAGCACTCAGGAATCAAAAACCACATGCCCCAAGCTACAATCTGTCATCTCTCATAAAAATAAAAATGACCATGTTAAGAGAGATCTTAAGGGAGAAGAAGCACTGTATGTTCCACCATTCTGGGAATATGTGACAGGTAGAAACTTATGATGCCATAACCTGTGGCTAAAGCTGATTTACAACCAGTGGAGCTTCAATTTAATTCCAAATGAATCGGAAGTATTTGACACACACAGAGGAAAAAAATGAAACCTCAGAACAGAAGGACTTTCTGACAGTTTCAGTGCTGTCTCTTCACTGTTCTGTCAGGCAAAGGTCCAGAGCTCTTGCCACAGAGACTGCCTGAAGTTTGGCCTGTAAAACATGCAGATGGTTCCTGTGCTGCTCAATGGTCTCAAGGTATAAACAGCTCAGCTTCAGAGCCAGTGTGAAGAGGGGGCCAGGAATTGGGAAACCCTGGCTTGGTTCTTTTTTGTTTTACTGTGACCTTAGCTGGTTTATTTCCTTCTGCTTCTCCAAGCTTAAAGAAGTTGGCCATATGGGACAGGTGGCTGTATTTAAACAGAGGACATTTTCTTTCTTGTGTTTTCTTCAAAAATAAGGTCTCAAATAGCCAGTGACATAAGGAAGATCAGGAAATACACAGCCATAAAGCTTTTTGGAATTTCTCATTTTAATAGGTGTATGTCATATTGTACTTTCTTAGAAAACTGGAAGGACACTTACTGTCAATCCTTGCTCTCCTGGTTTTCCTGGCTCACCCTTCAAATAAAAAAAAAGAGTAAATTATTTCAGCAACACATCTTGAATCCAGTTTTCTATCTAGTAATAAAATATCTTAAAAATTTCAATCTTAAAACAGGTATGGCAGCTTACTACACATTAAACATATTTATTTTTTGCTTTTTAACCTGGTAGTCCAAATCATAGACATCTTAAGAAGTACTACTTCACAATCATGTAATGATATAGTTCTCAAGTCAAGAGATAAGTACTGGTGTTCTGACTCTGACCTTGGTTCCAAACATAGTATTCCATTCCACTGTGCTAAAGGACAATAGAAAGGTTATTTTCACATATGTGCTATATCCCACAGTTTATATATTCATTCCAAGATTACTGGTCTGTATCATCACCTCAGTCAGCAGGCAGAACTTAATGTTGTCAATTACCATGTTCCATAAAACCATGCATATTGGTATTCTGAAGCCATGAAACAATTACTCAGCTGTTAAATACCTGGACTGGCTTTCAAAATGGTATCCCATCATTTCCCCAATGTATTCTTTTTCTGTGGGCACAACTCTACATGCAGTCAGAATTTATCTTCTCCCCTTTCTTCCCATATGAACACATATACAGTAAAACATATCAGTCATACAATATGGGCTAAAAATACCCATCCAAAAAACCCAGAGCTCCTATCATTTTAGTGGTCTGGTTTATACATCACTCCCTTGAAAACCCAACGGAGCACAGGGCAGTCCATGCACTACCATATCAGCACAGCTGCAGGGTCTTCTTTAGCAGCTTTGTCATAAAAGAAAGCCTGTCAGAAAATTGATGAGAGCTGTTCTGATGTCGTTTTTCCTGGCAACTGAAAAGAATCAGAGCTGCTTCTCTGGCTATGCATGTACTGCACTCAGAAGCAAACAGGCAGCATCTGCAAGCACACCAAGGACAGCTGGGAGAAAGAAGCCATGGAGGCACACGTTCCTGGCCAGCCACTGCCCCAAAACACCATCTTACAGCAGTGGCAACTGTAAACCTTCTAGCTTGAGAAGGACAGGCTGCAAGAGAAGCCCTACTTTGTCTAACCCTGCAAAAGAGGCAATGCCTGCCTAATGGTCACTGGTCACTCTAAGGACACCCTCCTATAGCTGTGTGACGCTATAGGAGGGTGTGCAGCTGCTGTTTTCAGCTCACCGGGTCCACACAAGTCTTTACCTCAAAGACAAAGCTGTCCTTCCCTCTCAGCTAAGTTCTCCCTTTATAGCTCTCCTATTTGAGTGTGTTTCACACAGCCATGGAGGAACAAGCACTCTGAGACCAGGAACATTAACCTGAGGGTACAGAACAGTAGCAAGGGGCAGCAAACTGGATGATTTTACCTGAGTGCTTGGTTGTATCTGATTCTAAAGCAGTATTATGAAGTGATTTTCCATAATGTTATAGGGCTTAAGATATCCACAGCTTAAAAACTATAAAAGAAACTCTCTCTTGCCATCTAAAGTCAAAATCATTACAGAACTATTATAAAATGAAATTACCTCATTGCATAAAATGCATGGTTTTTCTGTTATGAGAAACACTACTGACCCCTTTGCTAAAAGCACAAAGCCACACGCCAGCCACACTGTAACTAGCAAGGCCAGCTGATTCTGCCAGCCCCATCTATGTATGTGAATTATTACAACACTATCACTGCAGTCAGAAATGGATTCTGGTTTCAGTCTTGCCCTTACTAGATCAAACCAGCACCAACTCTGCTGACTACAGTCCATTTAACCACAATAAATGAACGCAAGGGAGACCTAGAAGAGGCCCAGAGCCTGATGTGCCATAGGTCTAACAAGAAATGGGAAGGTTGCCCAAGTAAAGCATCATGAGAACGAACTACAGACTTCTAATGTCATTTCATAACCTTGATCTAGAACTTATGAGGGCAGGAGTGGTAAAAAAGCCAAAGCCAAAACAACAGCAGCAGCAGCAGCTCTAGAGACCTAGATGTCTCAACTGGTCAGCTTTGCTGGATTTTCAAGAAAATTTTAACAGCATCTTACCATTATCATGCTATATTACATTTAGACAGCTAATACCTGAACAGGGTTAGAACAGGAGTGTAGGTATTTTCTTTCTCAGTTTTAGCCAAAAAAGGCCCTGCAGGAAAAATTTATGCTGTCCTGGTCTCATGTAACAAGTGATGCTTTTTCTTCAAGAAACTAGTTTCTGTTTCCAGTGCTGGTCCTCACTTTGCTGGTTCCCCATGTGCCTTCCTGGCCACAATCTTCACTTTTCGTGGATGTGAACATGTGTATGCATCTACACATGTGCCATTTTATTTTTCATGTCTCTCTCCTGCCTGTGATTCCATTTCCACACTGATAACACAATGCCATTCATGGTGAAAAGAGATACTTCTTTCAAAGGAATAAAAATTAAGGAGGCCACAAAATATGAAACTAAAAACAAACACATACTTTTCATAAAAATCATGTGTTTAGATATCTGTTCAAAAAGTGTGGGGGTCATCCCATGCCTAAAACAAACAATACACAATATACTGGATTCTGCTGCTTGTTCTAATGAAATATGGTGGTTGAGCCAAAGAAAATGGTACTGTTCTTTTTGTTTAAAAATGGCAGAATCTAACTCCCAACTTCATCGTACCCTGGGCAGCTTTAGCAGTTTATTACTTTATTCCATGACTTTTGAGGTAAAACCATTAAGAAGTGAGAAGTCAAGCTATGCTAGGAGGCCTCAAATTCAGTTTTATCTTGCAGTTTGAATAGAAACATTTATTACTCGTGGAAAGGGGCAGACTCTCCTCACACAGCTATTAAACATCAGTGAGTGACTGAGAAACCTTAGAAAGTGTAGGGAAACTGCCAGGGGTGGGAGGCAAGGAACCTTGGCGTTACTTCTGGCCCTTCTATACACTTGTTCTGTGTGTGTGGGACTTCAGGTACACCTTCAAACTTGACTGTGGTTCAGCTTCCTGTCTTACTTGCCAATCTGACCTCAGAAAATGTCTTTGACACTCTGCTGGCAAACACTTGAGAGAAACGTGCACACCAAAGCAGCAGCAGAGTAACTCACCGTTAAGCCAGGCATCCCACGAGGACCATCTTTGCCGGTGTCTCCTGGGGGACCTCTGGGTCCTGGTGGCCCTGGAGGTCCAGGAGGTCCAGCTTGTCCTTGGTCCCCCTAAACCAATAAAAAACTCATCACAAAATTTGCTTTAGAGGCATCAACCACATAAAAAACACATCAATTCGCCTATAAAGAGTGCAAGACAGGTTGGAAGAAGCTGTCCTGAACTGGACAGTGGCTTCTTCACTGCTTATGGCAGAAACAGCACTTTGCCTTGAAGACCAACAGTTTGTATAGGTCCAATGCAATCAGCCACAGAGCAGAAGGTTCAGATTCTAAACTGCTTGTTTTACCACAGCACATATGCCAAAATTTGGGATAGTCTTGAAATATTTTACTCATCTAGTTCTCCAGAGCAAGTGACTGTTTTTGATAAGCATCTGTTTGCTTCATGATTTGCATAATCATACCAAAGCTGAGGCGAGAAAGAAAAGTTGCATCTGAGAATATACAGATTTGCACAGCAATTTTCCAAGCCCATGAATGATACATGGATAGATTACAAAACTGAGCATGGAAAATAACTGCTTCTTGATGGAGTTGTACATAATTTCCCATCTGTTTTGGGAGGCTGTTTTATAATGACAATTAGCTAGCTGTCTTAATTTTTACCTATTAATTTGTTAAAGTCAATTTTCAAGAGAGTTGTCAAAATATATTACCTTCCCCTCTAAAAAAGAAAAGACACCCCAAAATGGTGCTTTAGTTATTTCCAGCACATCACTGCAAACCGCTGGAAAAAAGCTGCCGGCATCTCAAACGTGGCTCACTTAGCAAAGCCACCCATAGTCTTTTAACTGTTAATACCATTAACAGCAGCTTCATTTCAAAGCATTTTCAAGTGAACAACTTGCTATAAGAAGGCATCTGACAAAAAGGTACAGCAAAGAGTAAACTGAATGTAAAGAACCAGACTCCAGTGAGATGAAGCACTACCTTAATGAGGCGGCGTTTAATGAGCTGCTGATCAGCAGAGAGAAACCCATGATTGATTTTAGGAAACACCATCTGATCAGGCAGGTGAGGTCAAAGGTTGAAGATCAGAGATGAGAGAATTGAAGAATAGACATCAGAAGGCCCGAGAAAGAAATAAAGACATATTCATTAGATTTGTAATAGCTGTTATAATATGAACTGGTGCTTCTGCCTGAAAGAAACTGTGCATTTTATTTTGGAAAAAGATTACCTCTATTGTACAGGACATACTGCTATGATTTAGCAGTATGTCTTAAATGTGACATAAATGCATAACTGTTTTTTCCCCAGATTTTGCATGAGAATTCTGCCTTTGTATTAGTTTTTTCATTACCCAGGCTCTAAAAATCAGTATTTTTATATATTGTTCTTTCAGCAAAGCTTCTAGAGACAAAGCACCAGTTCAACTTTCAGTCAGATTTTCTAACCAGCATAGCGTGCCATGAAGAATGGTGTCATTTTTATAAGGTCTGAAGGTCCAGCTTGACCAGATTGTTTCCTGCTTAATTTGCAAATCCACTTTGAAAAAATCTGGATGTACAGATTAAACCTCTGGTATCTAACACAAATATCTGACTCTACATGTAACCAGTAGAGAGTTCACTGACATTTTCCACACTCATGTATGCCTCAGGGAAGCAGAACAACAGGAAAAATTCATCTGAAAATAAAATCCTGACCAAGACCATGGGGAATGTAGGCATTTCCAGGGGTACACAGTTATAGATTTGATTCCACGCTCTGCATCAGAAGTACTTAGATCAATGCAAAGGCAGTGGCTTAGATTCACCATAAGAATTCACTGGTATTCCATGCTAAAAACAATTTTTCATGTGCACTTTTATGCTGATACAGAGAGACCTGACTGAACAGGTACATGTCAGCCACAAACCTTGACGGTGAGGATCTGATTACTGTGCAGAGCAGCAACTGTGGGGAAGCCTGGCAGACCCTAGGGACACAGCACAACATGGTACGAGAACAGCACAACACAAACATCACAGAGACCATTTACTGACACATAAACAGAACAAACACCACGTTTAGTACACCCCACACTGCCAACAGACAGGAAATGGCCTCTCTGTCATATGGGAAACAGAGTGAGGTCTGCACTGCACTGCAGACGCAAGCTGAAACTTCTCAATGAGAATATCAAGAGATTTTAGAAGGAGCAATCCCATGAAGGTGTCTCTCCTTAAAGTTACGAGAAATTGTTATGATCATTTGAAAATTGTTAAGACTATCAGCCACCAGATGGTTGAGCCATTTTCAATGGAAATGTACTACAGCACTTCGAGATCTATGTGGAAAGCCTTGACTCTGGATTGCTGCAGAAGCTGACAGCAATGACAGTATGCTCTGAAGAGCTTTGCATAATTAATATCCTGCTCCTCACATTCTGTTTAACATATGACATTCAGCACATAAATTGGTAGCACATAAACAACTAGGAACACTGAACATAAATCTACTGCTAGATCTTGGGTAGTCCATAATGGTCAAAGTTTTCCAGACACACACAGCAGTATTTTCCTATCCATTTTCACCCCCTCAGCTGCTATGTGCCACATATGGCTTCTCATATTCTGCTCTACCGAGATGTGCAGAATTTGTACTGTACTGGCACAACAAGGGAAGGGTGTGGTGATTGTGGCCTGCTGTTACACTATAAGAGGGTGAATTTTGCTTTCAGTCCAACACCTTTCTCGAGCTGCCTTGTAGGGTGTGAATTAAACCTTCTGATAAAGCCAAAACCTTATGCAGTTGAGCAGTGAATTCCTAAAGAGAAGGAAATCCCTAAGTCCTCTCCTTGCCTTTAGCATAGCACACACTGTTAGAAGCAGAGGCTTTTTCAATGGCAGAGGAAAATTCAATAAAATACATCCAGGGAGCTCTAAGTCCCCTATATGCCCACAGACCTCCTTTATGAGGTAGAGGTGGCAACACAGCCCTTCTGGGGGCTCCTCCTGGAGCAAAGAGCTGCACCATGCCAGCCTAGCACCTCCTAAAGGGAAGGCTGTGCCCGACTGGCTGCCAGGCAAGGGCCCTTCTGAGGAGTCCTGTGTGAAGGTTCTGCTGGTGCAGCCCATGTTGCTATAGCACATGAGCTCTTTGCAGCCCAGCTGGCCTGCTGGGGAGCACCAACAGGCCAGGGCAGCCTGCCAGGTCTCTCAGCTGCAGTAGATTTTTTTAATGTGGCAAATACTTGCTCTGTTCATCACACCAGAGAGCCTGTGGATCACAAAGACTGCACCAGTCTTTACAAAAAAGGGAGAGTTACTTTTTGATGCATACATGTCTTCACTAGCATCTTGGAGTTGCATTTAGCATTTTTATTCCTGCTCTACATCCATGAGATGAAGCTGAGAATCTGTAAGTGGATCCTATAAAGCCAGTGGCTAAATGCAGCTTTCCCATTTCATTGGGATGAACCACAGTGTGCCTAACTGCATTGCTCAGTGACCTGAAATCTCCTCTTTAGAAACAAATAAACAGAAAACAAAACCAAAAAAGGCTAAAACTCACAACATATAAAGGGACTCACTCCTGAGACACTGATAAGACTGGAATGATACATCGTTTAGGAAACAGATGTATCAAGTTTTCATTTATCTTATTATGGAATGTGCATTTATCTTATTATGGAATAAGTTAAAGAAGTTATTAGAGAGTAATGTGTCAGAATCTTTACATCTGTGACTCATTAGCCCTGCTGTGCACATGATCCATTTCTCCTCTAGATAAAACTACAACCCCCATGTAATGAAAATGAGCACAAACAAGAAACCTACATAAGAAGATAAATCTGAATAGCAAGCAATAAATGACATTTATTGAAAAAATGGATAAACATAACATTTTTAAACAACTTCATTTTTACTCATCAGCCTTTAGAATTACAGCACAGTAATTTTCAGTTACCTCTAAATTAGAATATTAGCAATTTGATGTTTTAAACTCATATTAATTTTGATTTATTTCATTTTCAACATGAAGGAGAACCGAGAACTAATTAAGAAAGGCACTTATTCAGAAAATACAGTGGTTTGTCATGAAAGATTTTCTTTCTCCTTGAGAAGAAATGAAAGACATTGGAAAGATTTGTGTGGCTGTACACAGAACTATTTACATTCAGCACTGCACAGTCCAGCCCCAGCATTCCCAAAGCTTCCCAACACCACACAGGCAAGTTCAAGATTAGCTGTCAGTACTGCAGTTTTTTGCCTACATAAACAACACATGAGAAAAGGGTCCTTCCCATTCTTCCATCAGCAGCTTAGTTACTTCTTCCAGTTTGTTCCCAAGTAGGATAAAGCTTTCCTTCCTTTGCCCAAAGTGGTCATAATCTTAGACCTAACAGTCAGACACATGAAATGCCAGTTTGGACCTGGATCATCTCTCCATGAGTAACATGTCTCTCTGCTCTCTGAAGAGTGCCAGAAACATGGCAACACTAAATGGAACCCAGCAAAGACACTACAATAGGGCCATAGTTTTTGCATGTGTGGGAGGCTTTAGGCTTTGCACCCTCTGGCATCCATGAAAGATAATGCTGGCACACGATGAGCTTCTAAAAGGGCATAAAAAGAGCTATCCTTCCCACAAAATGAGTTCTCTTCCTTTCCTGTCACTCTGCTATAAATATAGCCACAAATATCCCCTGGATCTGTTTTATTTTTCCCTATCGAAGGCTGTTCTGAACAAAGGATTCAAAGTTACTCAATTTTCTCTTTATTTGGTTTGATTCTTGAACTGCACATAGGAAGGGTTCTTGTTCTACACCCTGGGAGGCCCTAACAGAATACAAAACACTACAGTCATCAACAGCAACCACTGGTCTACTAAATTCCTCTGCTGACAGCTACTCAAGCTCACCCTGAAATGCTAGCTGGTTACAATTTCTAAATTAGCACAGTTGCTGCATGCCTCACTGCCATTTTTGCCCAAATGCCAAGCAAAACACAATGCCTGATGGAAGCCAACAGCCATGGGACAACATTACCCACCTGAAAGTGCAGGTAAAACCTACTTGCCCCATACAATGGCTATTGAGAAAATCTAGGGATGCCAGAACATCATAACATTCCCCTGGCTGATTTTTTTACTTGGATGAAATAGTTCTCCTGTTACATTCATCAAAGCCTTGAAGGATGTAATTCCCACTAGCTGTCCTGGATTTTGCACAGTACGCTCAGCTTTGTCCATTGGTCCACATGAGGTCAATATTGTAAGGTCATCATAACCTTGTCAGAGGCAAGTATGATAACATTAGGCAGCAGTGTTACTGGTTTTATACACTGTGCTCCACACACTCCAGTTTGACTACTGCATTTGCTCAGTATAGTAAATGTCACAGTCCTCTCTACGATTTTCCTTCTGACCTGCCAATAAACCCAAGCTGCACAAGCTTGCATGTTCCTGTGAAGACATGGTAAATGAGACAGGAATTACCACCTGCTGTTCTCTTGCACTTCCTAAGGTTACAGCCAGCTGCTGCTATTTCACATCAAATCACACAGGCTTCAGGCCAGAGCGGTCCTGACACTCTTTATGGCTGCTCTGCCTCTCCCCAACACCACCTCCAGTTCTAATTAATCCCTCAGACTGAGTGCCAGTCCTGTGGCTAATTATTGTACCTGCCCTGGGGAATAGTGTTTGGTATCACCCTGTACAGTGCCACCGACTCTCAGCAGGAGCTCTCTTATATAATCCCTTTTATCATAACTGCTCCTTTCTCCAGCAGCAAATCTGCTAACAAAAACAGTACACCACAAGAAGACAAGAATCCAGAAATTTCTTTTCACTTAGGTAAACGTTCAGCAAAGAGTTCTGATTTGAATACATTATATAATGATCCAGACTTTGCAAAAAAATAGTAAAAGTGCAGTGTTTAAGATCTAGCATAAACAGATCACTGTAAAGCATTATTTCCTATAATGACCTCTGTGAAATCTACCTGACACTGCACTCAAACTGAATGAAACAGAATAAAGCCAACACTTCTCTATTTTTGTCCTATTATTAGATGAATTTTCAGTGATGCAAAATGTCTTTTCCACACAACTCAATTATGTGTTCTGATGAATGATCACACACCTGACCTCCATAAAATATCCTTCTTGAAGGCAAACCTGCTACTCTCACTGAAAGTGGTGGTAGGCATCCAGCTAACTGCAAGATGGGCTGGTCCATAACCAAGTTGGTTCTCAAAACAAAAATCTTCTCTCCTAGCTTTTATTTATCTTCAATTTTTTCACCTGCTGCAGTTATGTGATTCAGGTAAGTCGTTCAAGCTTCTTCTCTGATGTTTATTAGGACTGGATTAATTATTTTAAGAGCTGTTTTCAATCAGATTTGTCTAATTCAAATGTTCAGTGCTGCAGCACTTCTGCGTGACAGCTGTAGTTAGAGATACAACAACTACATGATGTATTTTCAGCCAGAGGACAGGGCTGTAGAAAAAGGAACAGGATGTACAGAGACTTCCTTCCTCACCATTCCTCTGGCATTACTAAAAAGGGGCAAGATGCAAACCAAGTGGTGGAGAGTAAAGACACGCACTGCCCAGCTCTTAGGACAGGAATGACAACATCCTCCTCTCGGGAGCAGGTATGTGGCACTTTCTCTGGAGTGTCACAGCTGTTCTGCATTCCCCAGGGGAACTTCAGGAGCTGAACATCAAAGGCATAGCTTGGCCCTAGAGAGTCATTCACAGCCAAAAGGGCACTCTGAGTCTCGAGTCTGAGTGTCCCAATGCTTTAGACAAAGTTGGCAGCCAGCACCATCTGAGTTCTTTCCTAACCTCTCCTAGTTACAGAGCAAAGTTACCTTGCTCCAATTTGTTACCCTAGTTTCGCCTTAATGGAAAACAGGGGAGCCACAACGGCCCAACGCCAGTGAAGTGCAGATAATTAATCCCAGGAATGGAGTAGGTAAATACCCCTGTTGCCTTCTGGCAGATAAGGAAACAAAGTCTTAGGAATTAAATTAACTGCTCACGGACAAATTGGCATTAAACCGGATGTCCAGTGGTTTTCTCAATGATTCTGCTTCAGTGAAAGTTGTGTTAACAGAAGGAATCACTAATGCTTTTTTAATGTTCTTATTGTGGCCCACTAAGAGTGCAGTTTGAAACAGTAGCTAGATATAGCTTATATAACTTGATCTACAATTTGATTTAAACAGGTCAATTAACAACAGAAAAAACAACACTGCTAACGTATGAAATTAAAGCAGCACTCTGTATCTGCTATATGCTTGATGCAACATACAATAAAAGAGAAAATATGCTTTTAGACATAAGAATCATCAAGTGCAGAAAAAATTCATAGCATTAAATGGAATTTAAATTATGCAAAATTGTATTTAATTAACATAATACTTTCACTCTAATACTATACATTTTTGCTTTGACAAGATGTGGAATGAGGATCAAAATTACCAGCATGAAACATCTGGAAACAAATCTTCCTGTAACGTAACTGATTTACCTACATTAACTACAGTTAGCAATGTCAACCTGACCTCACTCCAAAAAACTGAGTTTTGCTTTTGGGGAAGTCAATAAATCAGATTAGTTTATATACTACTATTTATTTTGTGAAGCAAATCTGTTCCTTTCTTAAAAAAGCCCCCAACAACAGCAATCAAATCAAAACCAAAACCAAAACCCCCCAAAATAGAATGGCTTTAAAGAGGGTTGAAAAGTTAATGGTCATGGTTTAATCATCATTAAGTAATGAGCATTTTCTAATTTATGATTGAGGTGCTGATTCTAAGGAGATGAATACAGGTTTTCCATGCATTGTCACTAGGAGCAGGAAAAGGCTCAAAATACTTACTATATATTTCCAAGATACATATTAACTAATAATAATGCACATATATTTAAAGAAGGCTTTTTAAAATTTTCATTTAAAAAAATCAGGTCAAAATTTACTGCTTGCACACCTTGAATTTCCCTTTAATATGGCATAGTTTATAAAGGTTGTGCCTATAACAGAACAAGTGAAGCAATACTTCAATTTGAAAAGAGAGCTCATGTTTATATATAACCACACATTTGTATTTAGTTATTTCAGTAAATAGACTGCTTCCAGGACTTCTTTTGTCAATATTAGGTAATTTTGAGGTAGTCTGTCAGCATAGAAGAGTAGAAGTTGCAAAGCAATGATTTCTCTATACCAGGCAGCAAATAAGTAGCAAACATATTAACAGTAAACAGGGAGAAGGGTTAACTAGAAAAGAACATTATACCTCCATCTCAACCTAACTGTTTTAACAAGACTCAAGGAATGTTTTTAATCTTGAAGTCAATAAAGGTTAACAAAATAAAATAAACTTCTGAGTTCCTGTCTTTTCTAGAACTTCATCTTTCCTGCCTAAGATATTTAAGAGATATTATCAGTTCTGTGCCATCCCAGCCAATGGGAAAATTTATTTAAATGTAACTAAAGTAGAAAATTATTTTGTGGAAATACTTAAGTATGGCTTCTGGGTGGTATCCTATTTCACCGAGCCCAAAACCAATTTTAAAACCCGCTTCTAGCTAATTATTTCTAGCCCTGGTAAGCAAGAAATCTCTCATGTATCTGAGATAAAGGACAAAAGATATTTATTATGTCATTTACAGATGGCTGAGAAAAGACTAAGAATCATAGAGTCACTAAAGTTGGAAAATACCTCCAAGATCATCGAGCCCAACTTCCAACTGAACACCACCCTCATCCACTAGGCAGGTCACCTGGTCATGAAAGAATATCAGGTTGGCCAAGCAGGGCCTGCTTTTCCTGAATCCATGCCGGCTGGGCCTCATCCCCTCAAAGTCCTGTACATGCTGCATGATCTTATCCAACATGATCTCTTCCATAACTTTTCCTGGCACTGAGGTCAGGCTGACAAACCCATAGTTCTCCAGATCCTCTTTCTGAGCATTCTTGTAGCTGGGCAGCCTCCAGTCATCTGGGACGCCCACAGGTGGCCAGGACTGATGATAAATGATGGAGAGTGGCCTGGCCAGCTCTTCCACCAGCTCCCTCAGCACCTTCATGTGAACCCCATCTGACCCCAGAGACTTGTGAGTTTCTGAGTGGCACAACAGGAATAACTGCTTCCTCCTGGATTGTAGGGGGTCTCTTCAGATCCCAATCCCTGTCAGCCAGATCAGCGGGCTGGTTGCCCTTGGGACAACCAGTCTTTCTGTTGAAGACTGAGGCAAAGAAGGCATTAAGTACTTCAGCCTTTTCCTCATCCTTGATTACAAAGTTTCCCTCCACATCCACTAAACCATTCCATACTAGCTGTTCGGATCCCAAACATTCACCTCTGTAGACCTGTTTCCATTAGCAAGATGCAGTCTCTACTTGGACAATACACCCTTTGAAATCCTACCATCATGAAATTTTAAAAGGCTTTTTTTAAAATTGGACTAGAGCTCAACAACTGTAACTGAGCAGCCTCATATCACCATTTATTCTAACAGTCCACAGGCTAAACTCCATCATTTTTAATTTTCTCATGGCTCAGGACAGTAAAGCAAATCTCCATGGACATTTCATGAAGCCATGCCCTCTGCAAAAAGAAGAGCATCCAAAAGATATATTATTACCATTTCTTATGCTGGTATCAAGGAAATCTAGTTCTGCATTTGACCTAAATGCTTAGCCAACCAGAACTTTAGAGTAATTAAGAGATCTGATATAAAAATACATAAAGAGATAAAAAAATAATTTTTCCAAATAAGATCAGGATACACCATCACTACCTTATTGGTGGTCTCATGTGATTAAAAGCTATATTAACTTGCTGCTCAAACTCCCACGCAGGGTATGAATTTCTGTACCACTCACACTACTAGAATGTGTTTTGGCTTGTATTTTCTACACAATATGGACATTGGTAGATCAAGCCACGTGGCATTACGAACTAGAACCCTTAGGCCATCTCTGCTCAATGAAGGATACTGATCCACAGACTACTTCTGAACACTTAAGAAAACTTATCAGATTCTTGGGAAAAAAAAAAAAAACAACAAAAAACCCACTCAAAAACCAGCCAAATTATTCTAAAAATACAAGGGCTTGACCTCTGGCTGGTATTTGCATGGCTGAGTTCTTAGTGTATGACTCTACTGAAGGAATTTTCAAAAAGACCTGATCTATAAAGCAGTTCAGTATATAGCCTACTTGTCCAGTGACTGTCAACATTTTGAGATAACTGATTACTATTTTTATGGTTTTGAAATTATTTCAGAAAGAAAAATCCCTCAAAAAAATCTCATGGTGAAAAAACGTGGGTGGGACAGAAAACAAGATATTTTCCTCTTGCAAAATGTTTTCACAAATATCCTTCTATTTTCTGATCAGCAGATCTTTGGAAGTTTAAGGTCTCATCTTGATTTGGACAGTCTTTACATTTTATTTTGATTTCTTTTACAAAAATGCCTAGATGAAAGAAAGCAGCTTTTCTAAAGAAAAAGTGTCATTTTGAAATTTCAGTCATAGCTTGGAACACTAGAAGTTTTTGCTAAGTTAATCGCTTGTTTCAAGCCAGTATGTAAAAATATAAACCCAAAGAAACTTCAGGTTCCATACCTGTAAAAGATGAATTAGCACTAAAACGTTCACTGCTCTTAGATATTATATTCAATCTGTCTGCAAACTTGTCACATCCAAGTGTTAATGTCATGCCCCAGTTACTTTCAGGTACAATATTTCTCAAAAATAATATTGTATGACATTACCTCCAAACCCATTTATTTTACACACGCAGTGATGGAAAACTGTGTGCAAAGGTAACCAACCAGGACTAAATGGGTTTAGTTTCATTTGGTGCATGAGTGGCTTACACATAAAAATTCTATTAATTATATTGTAAATCCCCTGGCACAGCAGGTTGAGCAGACTCACCCTGAAGACAGTTATCAGAAGAGATAACTGCTGTACCATGAAACATTAAATGGTCAGAGGCTTCATGGTACTTATTACTTGTGAAATATGGAGGGGAATAAAGGAGAAGAGGCTGTAGAACACATTCAGAATAGATTAAGGGAAAACCAACAACACTGGGCAAATTTCCCAAGTTCAATCCATATACTTAAAAAGGAGGTATGTCACTACAACCTGCATTGACTAAGGAGTTGGTAAAGTTTCAGCTTGTCCAGAAGATGCTAATCATCACCTCTTCCTCCCCACTGCTGACCTTATTGAATTCCTTTTCTGTAATCAGATACAGAATTCAGTCCCAAGTGCTAGCTGCTGCTGCAGATACAACTTCGTGATGTCCTTGTATAAGAATTCCTCGGGTTGGATATTTTCTGCTTTTTATCTGCACTTGATTTACCAAACCCACAAACAGTCATAACCATGATTTGTATGGCTCAGTAAGGACTCTACTGCCTTCCTGTATATGGAGTATGTCTTGGCAAAGTAGGACTCAACAAGCTCTGTGTAGCAGAGGTCCCATTGCAGTAACACTGACCAAACCTGCATCTTCTTCTTGGGCACTGCCAACACCTCCACACCAGGAACTGAAAGCCACATATGCTTAACCACTTAACAGTTCTTACATCTACATCTCTTCAACATTTTGCCAAGATTTCTGCATCATCATTCCCTTGTGTTGATACCACTTCATTTGTTCTCCAGTGTTCAGGCCTCGGCGGCTTTCCCTGGAAACTTCTCTGATAGTCATAATTCCAGATTCTTATCCTCAGCTACGTAATGCTCTTCACAACACTGCTCTTCCATATTTGTTATTGCACCCTCTCTGATACTGCCATCAAATTTGCCCTCCTGTTTTTTGAATCTAAAGCCTGTGAATGTGAACGTAAGAACATGCGTTCTTCTGCTTGTAAGGACACTTAGTGTGAGCACTTGCACTCGAGCCTGTCTTATGCCACCTGAATTGAGCATCCTCTCCTAAGCCACAGGCACTGCACTGCTCTCCTCCCCTGCATTCCTCTCTCCTCACATTCCCTGCAAAGCTCTATAGCACAGAACCAGACAAAATACATAGCCCAGTATGAGAGAGACACTAAATTTGCTTAGAAG
This sequence comes from Molothrus aeneus, assembly GCF_037042795.1. Taxonomy (NCBI): domain Eukaryota; kingdom Metazoa; phylum Chordata; class Aves; order Passeriformes; family Icteridae; genus Molothrus; species Molothrus aeneus. Next base: position 26,225,352 of record NC_089649.1, on the reverse strand, counting down.
TTACAAGAAAATTTTTACATTATTCAGAATCTTTAGTTTGTATATTAGTTACCTAGGAAAAAAGCTGTCATTGTTACTCTCTACTTTCTTTTCTATTTATTTAAGTAGTTTTCCAACTCCTACTGAGTTTCAACTGAAATAATATTTAAAGCTGTTCACTCTCAGGCTGGTGACTTTATGATGTGCAGCCCTAGCACCAAGCATAACAGGGCACCCTGGCAGTTAACAGAACATCAAAATCAGCTGTAAAATCATGTTGTGACTTTAGATAATCTTATTGCTGAAAAAAAATGTAAAATCCAATTAAATCAAATTATATGAAACAAAACAGTAGAATGAAATAAAGCTGCAAATTCAAAATATTTAGCAAAGTTAACAGAAGAAAGTAATCCATGGAACATACTGTTATGGGAAAAATTATAAACATGTAACCAAAGAGTGTTCTTATATCATCTGAACAATGTAACCAAGCGTTTTCTAATGAAGCACAGATGTAAAGAAGAGTGCATTAGCACAGCCAATCCATTCGAACTTTCACTCCTGTGTTCCTCTACTTCTCTGTTAAAATAAACATGACATTTAGAAATTAAAAGAACCTTCTCATTTCCTCAATTAAACCATGTTCTGTCCGGATTGTAACTACAAGGTGATAATATTATCATTATTAAAAATATTAAATATATATATGTCAGGAAAAAAGCTAATACATGCATACATTATATTTGTTTATAATTCACTAAATATTAGCTACATTTTACATGAAATCTAGAAGTATATTTATTAGAAACCCTCTGGCCCTCTGCATCGTGGAAGCCCATGCATGGCATGAACACATTGCTGGGGAAACTGAATGGTGTGGTTAGGAAAGCCAGTTTTACACAGCAGAGCAAAATCACTGTGGAACCTGCTTCCACCCACAATGGAAACTTTACACTTTGGAATCACCCAAATCTTCCCAGACACTTCCTGCTCACGTTACTGTCCTGCAGACACTTCAACATGCAGGGTAAATGCAGCTAATAAGCATAATTAGCTCAGACAGTGTATTTTAATTTAGTTTTGCACTAAAGACTAATTGCCTACTCAGCGAAGGGGAAGTGGAACATTTTTTTAAGATGCTTACCCGAGGGCCCTGATCACCTTGATCTCCCTGCAAAGTGGAAAGATGAGATGATAGGTTTAACACAGAATCTGTGTGCTACCCAGCTCTCTTACATAATCTAACATTTCACTGCATCAATACAGTCTCTTGAGTTCATGCTGGGAGGGCTTTCCAGTCACCTTGTAAGAATCACCCGAACACCAACTCACCTTCTCGCCTTTTGGACCAGGAGGGCCCTGAAAGAAACAAAGGCAAAGATTATTTACTGATGCTGATGAAGTCCTGGGATACAGCAAGAAACAGGTCTGTGTCAATCTGCAATTTCTTCCCAACAATATATATCCTTATAATTTTTAACTCTGGAATGCCAGTGCTTTTCCAGAGCTGGTTTCTGTACTAATAATAGGGACTGCACACTATTTCTTGAATAGTTTGCTAATGTGCGTTGAATCAGTTTACTCAAACAAGCAAAACTATGCCTGAAATGGCAAAATATCTACAGATTTCACTTAGGGACGATAGTTTATCTCCAGCAGATTTAAAAAAGTTTTCTTAGACTGTAAAAGTTCTTCGCAAGAGCACTTAATAAATTCAAATACATATAAATCTGTCATGTATTTTGGCACCCTCCTTGTATCAGATTGCCAAAGAAAAATGGATTTGAAATTCTAAAAGGAGGGTTGTCATTCCTTTCTTTGGAAATACTGATGTTTAGTCTCAAGCAGACTTTTTAGGCAAAATGAGCACTTTGTGTAACATGATTTTGCAGGAGTATTACTTTTTGTTACTTACCACCCAACAAACAGTAAGGTGACAGAATCACAAATAGGAAGTCCTTTCCTATTCCATTTTTATTAAGCACTTTTCAGAAAGGTAGCAGCAGGTTTCTAAACCACTAGTTTTTCAGGTTAGTATCTTCTGAATAAAAATGCTATCAGTCTGCAAAAAACTGTCTGCTTACACAGTGCAGACTCTACCTCCAGCTTTCTGAAAGATATGCAGGTGTTTCATTACAAAGAAGGATCTGAGATACATATGAAAGCAGCTGTAAACAGAGAAGGAGCCATTCAAGCCAGCATGGTTCACTGTGATAACACAAAGAGAGCGTGGCAGTGTGTGTGTGTTTGTGAGGGTTTATTGTGAGGTTTGCAGAACAAGAAAAGATTGTCACTAACAACACAAGTAAAAAATTCATGTGGTTCAAATAAGTGCAGTGGAATGGAGGTCAGTCTGCTGTGTATTAAAGACGTGATCAACCACAGGCAAGTCTTTGAGAATCCCTGTTGTAGCCAATTTTCTGCTTAGTTTTAAGGGCTTCTGATACATGCCAGAGGAGAGCATCTGCTGCTGAATCAAAGGAATTAAAGCATATGCCATTCCTTGCATGGCCTGCCATCTCTTCTGTCTGCTGCAGAGGACATAGAAACAAGTTTGCCTCCTGATGTCCCCAGGTCTCCTTCAGGGAGCACAGTGCTCACTGCTAGCTGAGTGGAAACTCTCTGCTCAATTAACTATGACCCTGGCCCACTTTGCATTGCCCTGCAAGCACTTGGTCTCTTTAAAAACACATGAAACAAAATAATTTAATTAATAGATACAACCTGGCTGCACCTTTAAGGTCTCTCCATATATTATTTTTAAGCATTAAGCCCTACTGTCCTTTCCCAGTTCACATAAATACATACTGAAAACTAAATGCAGCACTGTCAACTTTTAGCTACAGTCTCCCTATACATGTACTGTGACATGACATCACAGGAGAGCAGGTCTGCTACATACATGCCACTGAGCTTGTGAATTTGTGAACTCATACCATCAGTAACACAGTACTGGGAAGAACTAAAATCAGTCAGTGCAGGCTGTTGCTGTCTTCTCCACAGCGAACGCGAAGCACAGGCGAAGGGCTCTGCTCACGTGTTCTGCCTCCTTGAATCACCAAGGCATTACTGGCTCTGAATATCTCACTGCCTGCAAAGTGCAAATAGCATGACCCCTATCTGCTACAGTCAGAATCCTATTTCTCAGGCCTTAGGCATGAAATGATAGGTAACCTGACACGACTGAGACTGTAAACAGATGTTGTCCTGTGGGAGCTGTTGCTGCCTTCATTTAGATGCTCAGTGCCGCTCTTACGCCCAAGAGTGGCCCTGCTCTGCTTCTGATGGGTTTTGGCTCATAACTTCTCTGAAGCATGCTTGCCACAGCTCTGCCTGCTGGTAGAAACTACAACAGGAGAGATCATGTCAGCTGCCTAAACCAAGCCGGCTCACTGGAACAGAAACAAGCTAGAGCTGACATGAGGGGCTCAGCCACCAGATCTGCAGGGCTACTGCACTGTCTCCCTGGCACGACTGCTGGCAATTATGCTCAGCCATCACCAGTGCACAACTGGCCCCTTCCTCTACCCTGCATATTTTCCTCTACTGAGAGTTCTCTGAAAGTACAACGTATACCCAAACATGCTTTTTAATAAGACTGAATCATATCTCTTTTTCTTTCCTCCTTCTTCTGTGCAAGATTTTCTGAAAACAGTTCTGAAACCATAATCAGATTTTGCTTTGTTTTTTATTGCTTGGTGTTTTCTCTCCCTGAGTGTCAGACACCATCATCTCTAACACGTCACCCTTCCAGCGCACAAATTTTTCATAAAAGTCTTCATAAACATCTGAAAATTTTATTTTACCAGGGCTGAAAAACAGCTTTTCAAAAGCCCACAAAAACACTTCTGGTGTGAACATTCTCACAAGTCTCTTCACTTGTATTTGCAATGCTTTTGCTTTCTGCAAGTCTTGAAAAACAAACAAATAAATGCAAATAAAAATGGTTCTTTTAGATGCAAGTGAAGAGAACCAGCGGGGTTTCATCAAAATAAAAATTAATGGAATACTTTCATGGCTTGTTCATCCATCTCTGGCTTTTCCCCCACTGTTTCAATTGTCCTCTATTGTTTTCGCAACTTTAAACAGAAAATTCCTACCCTCAGCCTTTGACATCTTCTTTCCATTTGTGTTGAGAAATTCTCCCAAGGTTTTTACTGCAGAGTTTATTAGTGTGGGTACACTGAGTGGAGGCAGGGAGGAAGAAAAATCTGAGGGAAAGTTGGGTTTGTGGGGGTGGGGTGTAATTAGGAGACAGATTTGTTTAAAGGAGGGCAAGGTTTCTTCTGTTTAAGGGTACAGACACAAAGCACAGAGTGAGTAAAATAACACCAGTTTTGTAGGCCACAGCATGGACTTGCTGCTTTTTTTTCCCAGGGAGACTTCAGTGCTTTGGTTTATGAGATGGCAGAGATCAAGCCACAAGCTGCCGAACAAATGTGAAAGCATTTTGTGTAAGTTATATGAAACGTCTGAGGTCAGAGCATTTCTGAAATAACTTCACAGTGTTTTCACTGGAAACAGAGGCTCTTTTCTCGAAGTGTAATTATCTACTCCAGACTACTATACATTTCCAAGGAGAGTTTATAGCCTGTTTCACATAAGCAAGGCCTTGTAAATCTCAAACACATGCAAAATCTGCATTCATAATTAGGCAAAAAATACTACTGTTTTTAAACCAAGTTCTCCTACAGCAGACTGAAAGGCCTCCAGGCACCCGCCAGCTAAGAAGAGAGCTGAAATCAGGGTCAAATCCAAAAACCAGCCATATTCAGGATTGCTGACAGGTGACCCCCCACCTTTATTTTTTTTGCTATCAAAATCCCATTTCCATACTCTGATGAAATTTTACATTATTATAAATAGGAATAGAAAGTCAAGAGAATGCAATAAACAGGAATAGAAAGTCAAGAAAATGCAATACTAGAAAACAGGAGACTGATCCTTGCAGTCTTCATCAAGCAACATTTCCTTATAATTAATTGAGTGTGATCTGATCAGCATGATTTTTTCCACACAGATGAAATTTTGTAATTCATTCCCTGAAAGATGCTAACTTTGAATTCCACCCTTGAGGCCATTGCCACCTATATGGTTTTGCAAAAGTTACATCCAGAGACCTCTTAAAAAGCCAGTAGTTGACTTATATTGGTTTTACAAACATTCATAATTATCAAAATTCTCTTACAGATATTGTATTACAGTGCACATTCTCTCCACATACCTATTGCTACAGATCTGCCTTTAGCCACAATACAGGAAGTTCTGCTGCAAACTCACCCAAAAGGCTCCAAGCACTGATGGGACAGCAGAACTGAAAACAGTAAGGCATTCTTAGTACAGAGTACAAGGCAATGTTGAAGGTTCTGTAAAAAGCTCTGCAGTCAGTAGAGAGGAGTGCAGATTTTTCCTGACTGTCAGACAGGCCATACGATACCTCTGTAAAAAGGACCAGCCAGTCCCCAGCACAAGCTGGTGACAGCCAACCAACCAGCCAACAGAATCAGCTGGACTGTGACAGTCAGCTCCCACTGGGATCATCCACCCTCACAGCTCCTAAGGAATACGACATCCCAAATTTCACAGCTCCCATCAGACAGAGCTCCCACAGAAGACACAGGTGATAATAACCTTTCAGACACAGTCACTGCTTTCCTACATTCCCACCACAACAGCCACAAGCTAAGGCAAGCTGGCAGCTGGAGGAATGAGTGTAGTTTGCAAGGTTCAGCCTTCATTTTCATTTGGGACTGAGGAGTGTACAGTGCAGTCATCCCTACCAGCAGCCACAGTGTGACTGGCAGCCTAAGGCAACAGCAGCCTTGCAGAAAGGAACACAAAAGTGAACCAGCTACTCCAATGTCACCGAGACAAATCCAAAAAGGGAATCAATTTCCCAGCTTAGTTTAACCACGTTTTCACAACTAAACAGCATGCCATACATTGCCTAAGCTACTTCAATATTGCAGATTACTTTAAGGGTAAAAGGTGGCTGTAGCGTGTAACAACAAAATAATGAGATACAAAAGCTGAACGTTCTTTCTTTGAAACTTGGCTCATGATTTTGATAAATTACAAGAATCTGACTGGAACAACAATCCCCAGCTTATCCTGTAATCGCTGCAAAATACTAGGATCAGATATGCTGAATCACAGGAGGTTACACAGAGCATTATGAAACACTGCTGTGTATCATAACCATTCCAAAGTTCCTACACTCATTTCAGTCTCATGTCCACTATGCAAACCCTGAAATACTGAGTCAATGTGGTTTTGGCATCTGCTGAGCTTGGCCATGTTTTCAGCCAGTGTTTACATATGCTAGTTTACAATGCCAACATTTCACCTTGCAACAATTTTACAAGTGCTCTGAAGAATTTTCAGTGAATCTGAACAGTTTCTACTGCTGAAGTGCCTTCCTTTTTACATGTTTTATTCTCCTTCTGTAATATGACTGACTTATGCTGAAAACATCAACCATCCACCTCTCAAAAGACTCTTAATAATATCTCATTTTTTCCCATATATTCCAAAGTTTTTGTTAAAAATCCTAAGGCAGAGAAAAAGAAACCTGAATTTTTGGCATAATAAGGGTGACTGCCTTAAACCACATTATGTAAATGATTTAAGCTGAGAAACATAAAACTGATTTATATAGCAATCTAGATAAACAGCTCCATTAACATTCACAACAAGCAAATTATAAATGACTCCTGTTGTAAATTCATACAACTGTATTCAAAAGTCAGTGATTTATAGCCACATATAAACCAGACAAGTTTATAAACTACAGGCAGGAGAATACAGTCTACCAAAAATGTGTCAAGAAACCATTTAGACATTCATTTAGACATTCATTTCTCATGCAGTGCCCTAGCTGAGGTTGGGATAGGGTGCTTTTTTTTGAAACTTATAATACCGCTCACAAAAACCACCAGCTCACATTAGAAACTGCACTAGAGTCACTGCTAACTCACTAATGCAGTACCCAGGAAAAAGCACAAGGCCCAGTGTCCCAGACAAAAGGACACTAAAGGGGATCTCTTCTTACTTTCTCTGATAAAGGGGATCTCCTCTTCCTTTCTCTGATATTCTTTCTTTGATTAATCAGTAAGACTGTCATCTTCTCCTCACCCTTCCTTCTACAGACAAATACAACATTTTTCTTTGAAAGCCTACAAAGCAGCACCAACAGCCCTACAAAGATTCTATGGTACAGAGGGTATCTGACTATGTACCCATTGCCTGAGCATGAAGAAACAAGGATCAGTTTTACTATTTCCACAAATTAATTTAAGTAAACATTATGATTCAAATCTTTTAAGTTTCTTGTGAGTCAAGCAGCTGCTGTATGTGACAGTAAGACCAGTTATATGGTGGCAGAAAAAACTGGCACATTCCTAAAGAAAAGAAAATGGCTTCTGGTAAAGTCAAAAGCCTTCTGACTTTCACTTACTGCTCAGTGCACTGTAATACATGTATTTCCTGAATATTGGCCCTCGTTCCCTTGTCCACAATGCACCTTCCAGTTCTCCTACTTGTCAGATAAACAGAACTTCACTAATAATGTTAGACAATTGATGCAATACTGTAAAAAAAAACCCCAAAAACAACAACAACAAAAAAACTAACCAAAAAAATCCACACCACAAAGGAAATGCCATTCTTGTAAACAGGTAAAACAGGACATAAAAGTACAGATTAAAAAACCTAATATTGCTGTATCTATCATGTTATTAAAAAAACAACCAGACCTTCTGATTTCAATAACAGGAAAGAAGGAAGATTGTGAGGAAAATACAAACACAATCTTTGTTACTTCAAAATCACAGAAACACAAAAATTTTTGGATGGAACTCAGAACTGCAGGAAGACATAATAAAATACAACTGATTTGGGCCCTACAGAACCAAAATTCAGAAAGCAGACTGAACAGGAAGCCTTTATTATAACTACTATTATATTTGCTATTTCCACTGCAGTCTCAGGTTTTTTTGCAGTTTAATCTATGATTTTTAACAATATTTTTAATTACAACATAGTATCAGCTTCAGGGTTCAATATTTTGTTGATAAAACATTTCAAAAATGAGACATTTTTGATACAGACTGGTTGAGGCTTCCTACTCTTCCACCCATCCTCCAGCAGATCTCTGTCTCATTAGAATGTCCACCTAAGACTTGAAGAAGCATCATATGCTGTCTTAGGATCAGCAAACAGTTTGGGTTGGAAGGGTTTAAAGGTCATTTAGTCCATCCCCACTGCAATGAGCAGGAGCCACTCCAACTTGACCATTAAATAAGTACTTTTTACACTTCCTTTAGTAGATTTTTATTGACAGGCCAGTTCTCTCATTTATTCCTAAAAGTTTAGTAAGAAAAAGCTCCTCACTGGGAGTTAACAACTTCTTTTATTTCCAGAAACAGTAGTTCATATTCCAGTGTTCCAGCTATTTTTACCCTAAAACTTGGATGGTGGCTTTTGTAATTCAATCACCTCTGGTGTTTACCTGGTTTTTTATGAGAATGGCAGGCTGAACTTCAGCTATTTTGAAGGAAACAGACAAAGGATGAAAGCAAGGGAAGGGGGGAGTTCCAGAGCAATGGAGATTCACCACTGCCACTCACTACCTACAGGAGAAGTACCCATGGTCATCAAAATACATCTTCCAAGCTCCCCAGCCTTTTGGATATTTCAACTTCGCTGTCTGCATTACTACTCTGTGATGAAATAGCATCCAAGAATCTACCAGGCAGATCCTTCTTTGACCAGCAGCTGAGTCTAGGAGATTTATGTACTTCATTAACAGATGCTGCACACGGTCCAGCTCTACAAAAAAGTAGTAGCTACACAGAAACAGATGATTGAAATTCAAAAAAAAAAAAAACCCCTCTCTGTTCACCTATCTGAAATAAGGGCTGGTTTAAAACCAGGTGGGTTTTTGAAGAATTTTGGCCTGTACCTGCTATCATATCAAGGCAAATTTATAAAGTAATAAAGGTTGAACTTATGTTAACAGCTCACATGTGAACAGCTCACATCTGAACAAGGTTTTACAGATAACATGTATTTGCTGTATTTTTAACACTAAACCTATTTTCAGCCACAGGATTCTAACAAAGACTTTGAAATAGGGAAGGCCAATTCCATTTGTCCATTTACTATGATGACTCCACACCAGTTTCAGTAGCAATGCTTTGAGTTTCACTCAGTATTTCAAAGGCAAGGCATACTGTCTATACACTGTTTTTTCCTTTCCAAATGTTGTTATTCAGTACAGGAGCTATTTTCTCATTCAGGGTTGTAGAATGTCAAAGAAAGATTTAGATATTCCTTTGGTGTTGTCTGCAAATGCTACTGTAAAATGCTACTGTGAAAGATGTGTGTTAGATTACTTAAATCATGAATGGTTAAAAGAAAATGGCAGTAAAATAGTGGTATAAAGCCACAGCCATGTAAAAAAGAGCACCAGGGGTAGAAAGGCTTCTGAGGCATCCACAGATTAAGAGCAATGGGATTATTTCAGAAACCAGGTAACTTTTTAAACTTCAGGGTATGCTAATGCTTGGGAAGAATCTATTTTAGAAAAATACTACACATTCCTCTGAGAATCTTATTCTTCTTTCTTTCCTATGATCCCTTGCAAGTTCTGTAGTCCCTTACATTGTTCCTGTGCACGGGCTCCATTTCACAAGAATGGTGCATGGGCTCCATTTCACAAGAACTGTCTGACAAATGTAATGATAAAAACTACATTGCACAAACCCACCTGAAGCGACCTCCAAGTATTAGGTTACCAAAAATGTTTCTGAACTATTCCAGGTACAAGGCATTGCTGAAAGAGGCAAAGTTTGACACTCTAGGTCATAACTCTAATCTTGATGGGGATGTGTCAACCCTTAGTCAAATTAACTTATTTAATGTCAAATAGTATACAGAAAGAAAAGCACAAAAAAGCATATAAAATAATATTTATGTTACAATAAGATAAACACCAGAACTAAAGATAAACACAATAACCAAATCTTTCATTTATTGTCACCAATTCCCTTATCTGCAAAGGGGAAAACTACAATGATGTATTTCATAGAGCTATTTTGAGAACTGTTCAGATTTGTGAAGTTCGAGATGGAACACCAGATAAATGCAGATGAATTTTTAATCAACTCCAAACATACACATACTTTTATATGCAGACATATGTAAAAGTGAGATGACTGAATATATTTTTGTAACCTATAAGGCTGGAAACATCTTTATACAGGAAGGAATTTAAGACAACATAAAGTTTATTAAAAACAAAACTGTTTTCTCCTGAAGACTAAGAGTATGGACTACAAAATTCAGAACATCTTCAGGGGAAATTAAACACATATGTATATTTATACTTAAATGGATATTCATTCTTTTTGGCAAATGATCACTGGCAGACATATTGGGCAATATAGCTGGATTGTAATACTGAAAATACGTGATTCTCTTACATATTTCTCAGCAGCTCACAGCTCTTGAATATTACTCATGGATCTCAGTAAAAAACTATATTAGGAAATCCTACAGTGTTGTAGGGACAGACAAAGCATTTTTGAAATTGGCAATCTGGATCTAAGCCCACAAACAGAATGGACACTTCCATGCCGTGCTCAATAGTAACACTACTGGCAATACACAAAATACTCCAATGAAAGTAACTTCTGCATTTTCTGCCTTTTTCTTCCTTCTTGAAACTTGACCCATACTTATAGGAAAGAGTAACATATCAGCACAGCTCTTATTGCCAGCATCAATTCAATATAAAAAAACCTAAAGCATTTCTACTAACCCATCAATTTGCTTCAAGTAAAATTTCATTTCACAGGAGTGTCACTTTAAAAAGGGAAATATAAATTTTGAAGCTTTCCTCTACCAGCCTGAGATCCAAATCTCCCAGGTCTGCTGAAGTTTACAGGACTTTCAAGCATCTAGCACAAAGCCTCAACAGCCTCTGAAATCATAATGGCTTTCATAAAGGAACTCTGATATTTTGAAAACCTTGCAGAAGACTAATTTCTTAGACATCACAGCATTATCTTCAAGTCACAATAAACTTGATGAAATACACGTTTTTATACCTCCTATTTTTTTTTTATTAAAGCTAGTGAAACTACTGGGATCTGCAACAAATTGAACTGGATTTCAAAGCTAAAATACAGCATGAAGATCACTAAAAATAATAAGCCAGCATGAGTTTAATATCAAATTAAAAACATGTGCAGCAGGATAGCAAAATACTATATAATATTCCTGAACACAGTTCAATATGTTGCTTTGACATGATCCCTAATAGAACACAGAACACATGAGTGCATTTCTGCCATATGTAGAATAAGGAAGAAAATATGAATGTCATTTGATAAAGAAATTATTTAGGAATACAAGAAATATTTCAGAGTCCTTAATTATATTTTAACAACCCTTTCTAATGTCATAATGGAACCACAATACTAAGTTTGTAATTGCTTTTTTGTACTCATATGTACTCTGTTAAGCTAAGCAAAGGTTTACCAAATTAAGGCTTGCAAGTAATTTTTGCTTCACAGTTTCTCACTTTCTGTTAGAAGATCTACTATGCCCTGGTGACAGCTGGAACTTCTAGATGAATAGATGGAATGCTAATGTGTGATTCCCCATCACATTTATACTGGCATATGTAACCAGTGAATCAGATCTTCATGATTATTTTATGAAAACAAACCCAATTCTTTTACAAAATTAATGACGCTATGATGAAGAAAAGTTGGTAACATCCTACAAATAGAAAGCTCTCATGCATATTTTCTTTTAGAGTTTTAAATATTAGTTTTATGTATCATCTAATTTTAGGGCTTGTTTTTTCAGACTAATAGTATCATAAATTGTTGCTATGTGAACTATGAAATGAGGAGATCAACTTCTAAAAGTTTTGCATCAAACTGTTTTCTAAGCCCATCTTCCAAGATTTCTTTATCTTTTGCATACAGCTACTCCCAAAGGAGATCTGCAGATTCAGAAAAAGAAGCCACCTTCAAAGGAGCAGAATTTATTTTACAAGCTCATCCAGAGCTGATAATTATGTTGCATGAGGAGCCCTTTTCACAGAATTTTGTAGAATTAATATACTTATTTTTTCTGTTTGTAGAAAATCAAAACATAGACTGAATTGTAATTGTAAAATTAATAAAATTCAAGTCTGATACTTTCTGAATCAACCAAGAAAATAAGAAATAAATTATCTGTTTCAGAAAATGCTGTGGAACATCTGAACATCTTGCCATTTCAGCACCAGATAGTTACTGAAATTGTAACTCAAAAGCTTGCCTGCCAGAGCAAGTAAAAGAGCACAGTAGCATGGCTGGGGTAGGAGTCTGGCCTCCTCCTGGTGTCTGACAGAGCCTGATGAGCAGAGCTCTAAAAAGTCGAATTATCTCCAACTTAGTTCACTTAGCAGGGGACTGTAGGGAAGTCATCAATCTGCCATTAGAGGCTCCTTTGCAATTCCTGACAAAAGGGTGGGAAAAGACAAATAAAATATATGTTGAAAGCAGAGCATAGTATCAAATTTTAAAAGAAGTTTTTTGTTGATGATTGGAAGTTTTACTCTCCTCTGCCTTTTTAAATTATGTGTAGTGCTTCTTTAGTGTTGGTACAACAGATAGTTCAGAACAATTTTCCCCTAAATCTCCAATTCTGTGCTCTCTTCTTTACTAACCAAAGAATCCTCTTACTTGCACTAATACTGTCTGCATAGCCAAGAAAACCATTTAATATTCACTGCTCTTCTGGTTTACACATGTGCCCCTAGTCTACCAAGGCAAACTGAAGTGTTTTATATTTGAAAGTGCTCATTGTTGTTGTAAATGCCTTTTAACAAAATTAACTTCTATTTTATGACATATGAAGCTGAGAAAGCATCACACTTAAAAACAATTAAATGCACAATCTCCTTCTGAGAAGACACATTTCTGGTTTCTTTTGTGTCATAAACACTTATGTATACAGTAAATGAAGTTTTGAGCATGATTTCTCCTCTTAACATTCTCTGATGTGGTTGCTTTTAGCAACTAACATAAAACGAAAAGCCATGAAAATGGCATTTGTTTCTTCTTGTTCACAAATCAATATGGGCTGTTTACTAAAAAGGTCTCACAATTACAATGGTGCTCACAAATGCTATTACCATTTAAGAAAGGAGAATGCCAACTAAACTCAAGCTCTGCCTACTTAAACACATATGAAACAGTTTATTTATGTGATGCCCTCAGATTTTTGATCTCATAATTTACAGTAAATTGTTATTAGCAGGAAAGGCACCAAAGATTTATCTTTATTATTTGTACAAAAAAAGTAAGAAAAAGACTTTTACAAGTCTGCTATCTAATATTAATAAACTAATTCTTTAAGTTTGACAGCAAAATCTGACCTGCAACTTGTAACTCAAAAGCAGATCAGCATTTGTATAATCAAACTGAATCATAAAATTCTTCAGCTGGATCAGAGGTTTAAAAAGGAGCACAGGGTATGAGTTTCTAGGAGAAATACCCCACAAGATCATTCTCCACAGTGAGAACAGCTGATGGCCTGGGTACGAGCACTGGGATTCTCCCAGGAGCAGTAACTTCTCTGCACTGTGTACCTGAAAGTGAACTATTTTTCAGTCTTTGGCTGATTTTATCTTTCATAAGTGTATTTCTTGCCTCCTTCCCCTACTCTCCATGCAAGTAAAGAGTCTTGAGACATTCATGAGAGGAAACTGCTAGAAAAAAAGGAATGTGGAGTTTACACCTCAATTTATGATATCAGAACAAAATAAACATGTCCAACTCTAACCATCTGACAGGGCAGAGGCCACTCTACAGCAATGGTCAATAGGCAATTATGTACCTTGCCCAAAGCTTAAAAAGCCATAAAAACACACACAATCACTTGATGTTATCAACTGCCCCACTAGTGAATGGAATGCACTGAGAGCAATATTGGACAGGTTGTGGAATGAAGATGGCTATCCAAACTACCAAAACTGAAAGGGCAGCTCAACAGGAATTAAAACACATTTTGTTTATACACCCCCTTTCCCATCCTTCCTACTGTCAGATACTCTTTTCTAAGATCTAGGAGTGTTCTTACCATCACAGTGCTCTCTAGGAAGAGATAAATATCTTCCCTAGACTGCTGCCCTCCAAATCCACTCAAAACTAGGGTCTGTGGCCTGCTGTGATTCTCTGCCCTTTGACAAGACCCAGAAAACTAAAAGTTAAAATGGTTCCCACCAACACTGTTGACAGCACAAGCCAGTAACAGCCAGTTTAACCATGAACCAGAATCTCTGTCATCAGAAATTAAAAATACTGCAGTCACATACCCTGATGCTTGATGGTGAAAAACAAGACACACATACATTTGTCACTGGAATTGCTATGGAAACCTTTATCATGTACCAGGCACTGGGAAATTTCAGGCTGTTACTACATCACGTCCATGGACGTGCCACACAAAGGAAAACAAGATCTCATGAAAACAAATATCAATCATTAACACTTTGTCCATTTTTAATGCAGACTTGGACAGCTGCCAAAGAGAAAGGAGAAGCATCTGTGAGGCTGCTGTATGTCAAAGTCCCACACAGAGAGTGCTCATGTGTGCTGACATGAGAGACAAAGTATGTTGGGCTAGAGATGGGCCAGGGAGAGGATACTGCCCCAAAGAAGGAAACAGTTGGCTGGCTGAGACCAAGTCAAGCAAAACACCACCCTACCCCACACTTACAGTCTTTAATAGTTTCAGTTCAGCAAATTTTTTTTAAAGGATTGTTTTGTCTTCCTTCACCACGATATTTAAAGCATGGCTTCTAGTATTTACGTGAATCTTACCTCTAAACAACAAAAAAAAGTTTAAAATAGCCAGCCTTCTCTCTTTACCCAGATAGCACATGTCTTACAGAATTAACATTAGACTAGAAGCTAAACTTTGTTCTCTGACAAGCAGGAATACTTCTATTATTTAAAAAAGAGAAAGTACGGGCAGAATTTGGTTGTATAGATTTACTGCGAGAAGAACCCTTTATGGTTCAAGCTAATCTAAATACATATTTATATTCCAGATAAGAAAAGGCAGAGTTTTTTTGGGTCACTCAAGAGTCAGACTTTAATTTCAGCAAAAATATTAAAGATTTTATTACTTGCTCTTCTAAAGAAAAACACAGCTTACATGGTATTTAAAGTCGCTTTCTTTTTCACAGAAAACTAAAATCGTAAGAAGAGACTTTATTTTTTTAAAGATTGGGCTAGGAATTCTTTAGTTTGTTATCATGGTCTTTACTTTTCAGAGATGCAACAAAACCATAAGCTTTTTCGGGAAGGAAAAAAAAAAAGCTGCCTGTAACTGGTAATAAAGCTTGTTGTTACTTAAAATGGGAAAATATGAAGCAAAATTATATTCCGAAAAATTATCTTTATCTTGAGGAAAATAAGCAGTAAAAAAATTTAAATGATAGGAGGATGTGCCCAATAATTAGGTGTGTGTTAGGTGAATATAGTGTGTACTTTATAAAACCATAGTAAAAAAGAATAGGGGTTAATAAAACAGTGAGTATAGAAATGATTAGAATTTATCCCTGACCTTAGCATAGACTTGCATGGCTAGGACACCAGAAACTTCCTAAGTGCTTCTCCAATCAGCAAAACAATTTTGTTCTTTGAAGCCATGAAGACTTTACTTAGTAACCAAGCTGATCAATACTTTAAATTTTGAGTTTCTCAGGAACGCAGTTAAGACCAGGGAAATTGCAGACAATCATAATAGGCTGGAATTTCTGCATTACTTAATGACATGCCAAGGGGTTTTGATTTATTTTATCTGTATGGGAACGAATTCTGTTTTCTGTGGACACTTTTGATTTTTAAAAGTCTCGAGATTTTCAACCACAGCTTCCAATATTTAAAAAACTCTGCTTTTAATATTTTTAAAATGCTGTTTCACCAAGTTATCTGGATCTGACTTTCAATTTAAGGGGATAAACTTCTAAATCTACAGCCTGTCAGTAATTGCCCGAGACTCGCAGATGTCAACACTGGCTAGAAAGCAATTCAGCAGAAGGGTTATCTGGTTCAGTAGCTGCCTACAGTCAGAATCTGGAATTAGGAGGTACAAATGTGCACAGCTAGTGTCATGTGAGAGATTGCCTAGGTATCCAAGACAGCTGCCTGTGACTGACAGCTACAACCACAGCCCAGCACAGACTCCAGGCCGTACATAAAACAGCCAGTGGCTGAGGCCAGAGACACTGGATCAATTCACACAGCAGCAAATGCCTGAATGCAGACAATGTAACTGAGCCCAAGGAGTCTGCCATGAGCTGAACAGGTTTCTAGGTGCACTGAGTATTGATTTAACCTTCACTGACTGCCAGGAGGGCTCAGACACCTCCTAGGTCTACACCTACACAACACAACCTTCTGAGTTTAGGCATCTTAATGTAAAGCTGAACACAACTCTGTTTCATGCCCTTATGGCTTCCCCATCAGTGCTCCCAAAAGAATTATTCCTGGACTCAATCAGCCAGTCGAAATGACTGAGTACACACATATCCTCCTGACACAGTAAGAGCATCTTCAGCTGAAAAGGAGGAAAAGGCATTATTAAGAATAATGATACGTATTACTGAGAACAATGGTGATGACCCAGAGGTGAGCATTTCCACTGGAAGGAACTACTGAACTTCATATGTAAGAATTCTCTCTCAAAATATGGGGAACATTTTTAGAGGGCTTTTTTCTTTTTAGAGGGCTTTGGTTTGCACCTCACTTCTCTTACACCCTGATGAGATTTCTCTGCCTTTCTGCCCTTGAAACAGTGCTGAACGCTGCCATCTCCATGTGGTTCCTTGCCTACAGCTATCCCAGGGCATTTCATGTAGAGATGTGAGCTCCAAAGACTGAGCAGCTGTTTACAAGCATTAGGCAAGAGACACTATCTAAGCAACTGAAATGTGGGAGGTGAGAGTCCAAACCCAGAAGGAAAGGACACGGGTGGCAGCACAAGTTAACATCAACTGGAGGGCAGCCCACAGGCTCAAGAATCAGCCTCAGGTCCTCAACAGAGCTTGTTCAGAGCTACAGTGCCACACAGAATTACAGTCTCTCTCTTCATCAGCACAGAGCCTGAAGATACCTCTCTGTATAGTCCATACATCAAGAGCCTATTGTGAAACATAAGTGCCACGGGCAGTGGTCATCTGCAGTATCATATGGATTTCTTACACAATTCTGTTAAATGGAGCCTGGCACTGCAAGGATACTGTGCATTCAGGCCAAGTGGTTTAAGGGTTTGTAAATCAATATGTCTTTCAAAAGAAAATGATGTTTAGAAACCAAAAAATCTAAAATTAATGCTTGCGTCTCATAAGGAAAATCTTTAAAAAATTGCCAGTCAATATGGTGGTAAAGCTCTAACTTTCAATTATGATGCTGAAATATAAAAGACCCTCATAGAAATCCTGGTTTGGGCAACTAAATTGTGCTAAGACAGTTCCACAGACCAAAGCTTACTTCCCACAAAGCATATGGAGCATACAAAAAGCCTGAGTTTCTCAACTGATTTCCCTAAGTATGGCATTGGTACTGGCTTGGTAATTTATTTGTTTTTCATATTTCCTTGCTCTTCCATATTTTTATAGCACTCAAATAATTCACATTTCGTTTTTAAGATATGTAATGTTTCCTTTCTGCTGGTCTATTTCTTCCTTAGAACTGAAGTTAGGTCCCTAGATTTCCACGTCTTCAATTACAGCTCACAAGACAAAGTTCTACTATTCTTAAATAAAGCAGAACTAATTCAAAGCAGTGTATCTAATTAATCAAAACAGCTAGCAGTGCAATATTTAAAATAACTGAGGGCTGCCTGGATTATAGCAACATTATTAGCATGTGATTAATAAGCAGTTGAAGTATTACATTTGCTACACATTTGCTAAGTTATTTTATCTTGCTTTAAAGTTTGGTGGCAAAGTTTCAAGCCATAGTTAGGAGATTTGCTCTATTCAGTATTATGTTGTTAACCCCACCATCTGGTCAGACAGCTGAGGGAACTTAACCATATGTGGGGGGCATATTTCTCTCTTGGGAAATATTTTTCTTACAGAATTATGCAATGGTTATCAGTTTCTATCTTACTACAGTAGGATCAAAAAATAAAGTAAAATACTTCGTAGACAACCTGAGCTCAGTGGGCCTTGTATTTAACTGTTACTTATGTAAGAAAATAAGATAGCACTTACTTGAGGACCAGGCTGACCCTGAAAAAAAACAAGAAAAACAAAAGATTATGGAAAGTTATGACAAGGATGAACTCTTTAAATAGTAGAAAACAGTTACAATTCTCTCTAATAAGGAGCTAACGAAATATACAGTGACTGCATTGAAGTCAGATTTTGGACTCTTAAGCTGATATGGAATTTGAGTGTTTTAATTCAAACTGATGAACTTTCTTGCAACTAACTGATTCTAGAAATAAATTACAATAACATATCAAAACTGCATTTGAGAAACTTCTTATTTTAGATATCATTAACAATTTGGAAATGATAGGAGGACTTAATTAGCAGTTCTTAAGTGAGAAAGAAGCCAGAGGTGCTGAGTTGATTCAGAGCAGGTAATATGGGTTTTTTGCTCTTTCATTTCTTTATTATGACTCCCCTCCATACTTCAAGGAGATGCTAATTATTTACTATTACTGCTTGTTGAATGAACAAAGTCTCAAAACTGGAGGAGGACACTGCTGGACAAACAGCAATCTTTTTGCCATTGCTACAGGCACCATCATTTTAAGCGAGTATAAATCAGTATTTAAACCAGCAACTGTGGAAGTTCTGAGATGAGCTTTTGTCAGTCAATCCAAGAAGACAGCTGATACATTTCCTCTCTCTTATTTATCAACATCCCCTTTAGATCACTCCTGGACAAGTGGAGAGGCACCCTTTGCCCACTAAGTATTTCTTCTTGCTGCAAGCCCATAAAAACCAGAATTCCTATCCCTAATTTCCCTAAATATGAAAAGCCAATGAAAGTCATGAGTGCCTTTAACAGAAATTACTTGCATGAAGCAGAATTATTTTAGCAAACAATACAGTAGCTGGGACTATAAACAACATGACCCAGACAATGTAAGACAGAGAAAAATAATTACATATTTCTCCTTAGAGAATTCCTTTAAACGCCTAGGGCTACCTTAGCCTCTGGTGTTTTATGACAACTAAAATAATACTTCAGTTAAACTATGTTTCCTTTTGTTGACAGAAACTGAGCGTGGAGACTTCTTTTAAATCATATAAAACCACTTCAGCTGGAAGGTACTTTTACAGAGAGCTGAAACTTTTCTGTCTGAACCTCAGGAAATACTTTTTTACTGTTAACCAAGCATGGGACCATGGGAGATTGTGGTTTCCATTCTTGAAGACACTCAAATCCATCTAGACATGATCCTGGGCAAACTGCTCGAGACAGTTCTGCTTGAGCAGAGAGGTTACACCAGATGACCTCCAGAGATCCCTTCCAATTCAGCTTCAACCATCCTGTGATTCTGGGCAATTTTAGATGGGGTGGGAGGGAGAAGCATTTCAAATGGGAACCATTATCAACACAAAAAGCAAATGAAGAAATGCTTTTTATAGTAACTAATGAAACTTCTTGTGCCACACAATAAAATGGTATTTAAATTCACACCAAGGTTTTAAAATATTTTTTTTAAATATATGGAGTCACATTACAGAGAAATAATGGTAAAATACAGAATTATTGTGGCTATCTAATCTTTACACTGAATGCAGCATAAAGTATTCCTTATTGGGGATGCTGCAGTTTTCTATTCATTCCTTAGAACAAAACTGCACCATAGAGAATATAAAAAACCCAAACTTACTGGCTGAGGTTGGCAGTTCAAGTATTAGCTAAAACTTTCTGAGTTGGTGAGCTCGATGAAATTACACATCATGCTGGGTTAATGAATATGATTGAGACTCCTCAGCACTCATATATTACCTCAATCTTCCCCTCACAGCAGGTTTTAAGCTATTCTATGTTATACCTGATCTTAAAATCATCAGGAATTGCTTATGTATGCAGTACTGTGCAGCCAGTACAATAAAATCGTTTAAATTACCTAAACTGAAGTCTGTGCCTGCAAACTTTATACATAGAATTCAGACCACATTTGCTCACAACAGTATCTAAAGTTGCAATATATTTTGACCAAATCATTAAAGGCTGTCCCAACATATATATATATATATTAAAAAACCCCAAACTTAAATGAAGGTCTGAAATTACCAAAATGTTTCAACAAAGAGTTGATTTAAAGCCGTAGAAAGCAAATAAACCAAATATATGCATATTTATTTCAACAATGAGATATGAAAATTGACTTTCTTTCCTTCCTCTAAGACATAGAGGCTGCTAAGGGTCCACACGGTACATGTTATATGTATGATACAAGACAAATACACACATAACACAAACATATCCTGAACTGAATATGAGGTGAGGGTTGCAGTCATGCTCCCACAAAAGTGTTTTCTACTCTCAACAGAATCACTACTTTGCCTTCCTGGTACTGAGCATTTATAATTCTCTTATTTCAAGTCTCCAATACAGAAAAAGCTGGAAAATGAATTTTTATAGGACAACATTTTTTCAAGCAGACAGAAAACTCTATGAGATATTGGGGACTAAAATCACTGCATTACTCTTAGTTTATATATGCTGCCAATATTACAATTATCCTGCATTTAGCTATAAATGCAGATGCTGAATACAAAAGTACTCAAAAGCAGGATGATTTTAACCCCCTGGCTATTAGCTCCTTCAGCATGGAAGGAAATTTGCACTAGTGAAGGTAATTATTTTCTGGTTTTTACAATGGTTCCTAACCCTTCAATATTTTTGAGTAGTCTTATCTACTCCTTGCCCTACTATCCACTGCAATTACAGTAGAATTTTCCCTTCTCAAAAGTGATCCAGTAAATGACACTACCCAGAGGGTGCAACAAGCACTGAATTATGGAACTCATCAGCTCTTCTTACAAAGGTATGGGTAGATAAACATCACAACACTGACATTTTTAATTGTAAAGGGTTATTGTCACACAACAGCAATTCAAAGTGCAGGACACAAAAAAGGGGCTGTTAATTTTGCCATCTCTCCTTTTTGTATGTTGTGAAAGGGTCAGGCATAAAGCTCCTTGAGTTACTTTGGTGTTCATTAAAAAACCCTCTAACATGAATTCAATCTGATACCATAACTCATTGAGCAAGCTCAATCTCAATTTATCTGCTTGTGTTCCCAAAATGGCCCCAGGACTGTTGAATGATATCAGTCTGGTTCACTGCTGCATAAATCACCCCCAGTTCACATCCCTTGTGGATTAAAATGTTTTAGCTGTAAGTCTTTCTCTAAATTGTAGATAAACAATGGGGAGAAAACACTGTTCAAGATTGAAAAGTCAGCATTACTCTGATTTTTGTCTAATGAATATCTCTTTATTCAAATCTGTTACATACTCTAAAATTGATTCATTGATTCTAGCTACCAACTAATTGCAGTCTTTGCAGGCATTTAGGGATCAGTCCCACCACCACTGACTGGTTGGGTGCATTTTGGTGGCTGCTGCTTTGAACCCCAGACTCTTGCTCATATACTTGATTATCCCAACTGAATGCTGCTTTTTATTTATTTATTTATTTTAAATCTAAATTACTGCAGTGGGTATAGCTGCATAATATCTCATGGTTTCAGTAAAATCTCCAGAACCATTTTCCCTTCTATATTCCTATTTACTGGCTTAATACACTATTTGGAGGCAAACAAAGGGATTTGGTAACCTATTCTAATTGCCATGATGGAAGGTCTTCTACTGTTGTCAGTTAATCCCTTCCTAGAAATTGAAACCAATATTAGCTGCTGATACATAAATTATATTAAAGCAAAAAGAAAAAAAATCCACGGGGTAACTAAAGTCAACAGGCAAATTATCAATCCCCTAAAAGAGATAAAGAAAAAGCTTATTGACTGCATTTGCAAACAAGTTACTTTTACAGACAAGTTACTTAAAAGTAGAAAGAAACCTCAAAGAGTAAAGAAAGGAGAAAATGAAAGCTGACACTGCAAGTTAACAATTTGAGCTTGCAAAGGAAATGGAGCTTGTAGTAAGTAAAAGGATAGAAAATAGGTATCCAGGGTATCAGTGAAAAGGGGTGCCCTGGGAAGGGAGAAAAAAGAGGGAGTGAAAGCAAGAGAAAGTGCCAAAATTGGATTTTCACACCTTTGCCATGGTGCTAATCTTTAAAGAGCTGGGAACATAAACTTCAGGCTTGTACATCTAAACACAGAGCTATACAAATATACATACAAGTACGAATGCATTAATAAATGCACAGTATAAAATTAAATGTTATTTCTAACTTAATTCAAGCAGCACACCCCTAATGAATATCTGGAATATCATACAAATGCATTTATTATGCTACATGAGGCTGTCCGGATTGAATCAACCAACATAATCCAGGCACAGAAATTAAAACATAAGAATTTGTGAAAGAAGGAGGAGTCACAGAAATGTAGTCAGAAGTGATATCCTGCTGTTTGAAAGGTACCACCAAACTACCCTTGGACAGAGCACCCAAGGAGGAACATCTGCCTTCCAATCTAATTCAGACAGAAAAGGGTAAGTGAAGAGGAGAAGCAGGGCTGACCTCCATTTCCTTGCATAGGCATAAAAGACTGAAGTGGCTTTTCAGCAGCCTGTTAAAAATCCGTGCTACTGGATTGCTACTGCTATGCTAAGTTATGCTGAAGGAAGCCAGTATTTGACTAATATACATTTCAGCATAAGAAATTATAAAAAGCAAAGAGGGGAATATGTGAGAGACCTAAATTACACTGGTTTTGAACAAATCACCTACCAGCTTTCCATCCATACCAATCGGACCCTGGGATAATCAAAAGTCAAAACAAAATGGAACAGTTAAATCAGAGTAACACTGAAGATGAGGGGGAAAGAAAACAGACTTGGGGAATACTGTGGACTTTAGAAGATGAGTAACTGTGTCAGCAGCTAAATGCAATACATTTTGAGAATGAAGGCACAGAAAAGAAACAACAAAAGAAGCAGATCTAAGACAGGATTAATAAAAACAGCATGGTGGGAAGTAGGAGGCAATAGCTGATGTTTAACAAAAGACAGGTTCAACATGCAATGAAGGAATTGTTAGCCTGGCAAATCACAGTGGTCCAATATAATCAAACATATGAAATAATGCATCTTGCTTTATTATTTTATTTCTGTTATTTCTTTAAATAACAGAAAACAGCTACTTACTTTGCCCATTTATTTATGTGGTTGCAACATTAAATCTCATAACTACTCTGTATTTAAATTAATATTATAGAAATTATTGTTAATAAGAAACTTTAGCTCACACCATCTGCAGGGATACTAAAGATTTCCACGTACACCTTCTCTGAGGAGTCCTGTACCTTACCCCACTTTCTCTTCTTTTCCCTTGGGGAGCATGGAATGAGTAGGAATTCACAAGTTACTTATTTTTTTAAGAGTCAGAAGTTGGTTGCAGTTATATGAATGCAAATTATACAAAGGATTTAAAGTAGATGTATACTGCTATAACTGAGTAATTGGTCTTGTATCAACTGCCTGTTTAGGTGATCAGAAGATAGAGAAGAGGACTAAAGAAAGTTGGATTCATTTTAAATGTGATGTTTATTTGCTGTGTCTTCTGACAATGAGCAGTCAGGTTAACTTTCACTGGCAATGGAATAAGAGCAGGCAAAGAATGGCAGTTTTTTCTGTCCTTAAATTAATGTTTTAAGCTGAAATCATGAGCTCTCAGGTATTTGCCCTATGCAAATGGGACACTACTTTGTGTCTGCTGAAGAGAAACTTTCTCTTAAATGCATTCAGACTTTCCCCCTGGAGCTTCACAGGCACCCCTCTCCAGTCTGCCCCCCCTAAACATACAGCCCCTTAGGGCTGACTGCTCACACTGCCAGATTTGGATCACTGCTGCTGAGAAGAGCACATAATATTTGCTGGGTTTATGTTGATCTATTTTATCCTTGATGCATTTAGCCCCCTTCCTAAGCACTACTTTGGCTTGTGAGCTAACAACCAGTGTAAAAGTTTAGTCTAAATCAGGTCTGCAGGGGTTCTGGTGACTACTTCATCCAGGAGTGCATATTCATACCTTCTGCACTATGAGTAATAAATAATGATATGTACTACATGTAGGTAGACATATATAGAGCTAGTTCCATGAGCTATCAAGAAAACAATAACCACTATGAAAAACTGCTGCCATATCATCTAGTGAATTCCCTAAGTATCTGTCTTCTCCCACCCTAGATCCTGGACTATGCCAAAAATTCCAGACATACTTAACAAGAACAGGGCCATCAGCTGGATGCACACATTTTCAAGCTCATTATTTTTGGTACAGTATTGGCTTTGTAAGAAGCCCATGCACCAACCTACTTGTCAGATCCAATAATAAGTTACTGGGTCTGGGAAGCCCTGTGGGAACAAAATGCCCTACCTCACTTTCCCGCCAGCCCTCGCTGTGGTTTCCTGTCACATCATGAGTGGGTGACATGCTGAGAGTGTAAAACAGGTCATCACTCTCCTGGCTGTCTGCATGACCACTGCCTTGTTTATGTGCTGACATCCTAGGGAAGTTCACGACTGCTGGGACAACCTACACTATCTTCCAGATGTTATCTCTGAACAGTCCTTCCCTGGTAGCAAGGAAGAAGAAAGCAACACTATCCAGTGGATTAAAATGGTAGAGCTTTTATTATTATGTTTCCTCTGTGCCTCTTGATTCCACACATGCAGCACACATGTAACACTTACTAATTTTCTCATAATTATTTAGCAAATTTCTAAATATGGTTCTACACGCCCCAAAAATTAACGCATTTCCAAGTTATTAGTTATCCCAGATTTTTTCTAGCACTGAGTACTACAAGATATTTACCTAGTAATATTTACACACACAGTCTGCTGCAGGTACAGAAACAAAGAGTGAGGTAAACTCTGGCTAAGAATAACTTAACTTCTCAAAAACAAGCTAGAGATATTACCAGATAAAACACACAACAGCAAGGTTGTGGTAAGCATACAAAGTTCCTCTCAGGGCTTTGTGGGACAGCAGATAAGTTTAACTCTTAGGTCCTCTGCAAGCTTAGCCCAAAAGATGCAATTATTCTGATGATGAATGAATGCAGAAAAATGATTATGCAAGTATTTGTGGAAGGAAGATTAGTGGGTTAAACTGGCTTACAGGGACCATTCTTGCACCTGTATTAGTGCTTGTATTGTCAATATAAGCACTGTTTTTAGGCAATGTTTCTTTATCATAGGAAAAAAAATATTATTTGTGCTTCTTTACAATGACAGGTGTTTTAAAAGTACTATTGGAGTTTTGCCTGCTCTTTATCCATGCTACACAGCTCCTGTATTTGAATTAAAGGACTGTATGTAGCATCTCGAAGAGTCTCTGAAAGAAGATTCAGAAATTCCCAGCAGACTGCAGAGAAGCATCTGCTTCTCTACAGGAATGGAAAATAATAGGTATTTCTCCCATGACTCCATTTTTACCAGGGCTATTTGGTCTGACATCTCAAAATGTCTTCTGGGATTTGCTTTGTAGAATACAGGAAGAAAGCAAAACTGTCTTGAGACACACTGCCTTCCAGAAGAAAAAAATACTGTGAAACAGAATACTATTCCTTCATTATAAAAATACTGACTCTTTAACAGCCAAATGTGGCAATTTCCTTCTTTCCTCAACTACTTCTTTCTAGTGTTAGAAAGAGAGAGAAAGCACTTTTTAAAAAATATAAAAGATTAGAATGTCCACAAAACATATAGGCTCGATGACAAAGATGAGCTGAAATAGTACATGATGTTGCTTCAGGATGCACTGAGAAAAACCCTATATATGACAATATTTATTGAAATTCATTACAAGATTGCACTGGAATTCCAAGTAATTTTCTTGAGATAAGGAAAATTTAATTTTTTCATTAATTTTTAGAGAAAGAGTTCAAGCCAAAGTCTGTCTTTGACTTAAACCTGAATGTCTTCAGAGCCATGCTATGTAGATCAAACTACTTTCTATTACATAATTGCCACTACAGATTAGCAAGTAATTTTTGTCAAGAAGTACCAAATACATGGTCTTCCCTAACACAATCCCTGTAGTGCAGTTTAAAAAATTAGACAAGACAATGAATCATGAAGAACTGGATGAGTAGGTTTAGACAACACATGTACACTAAGTATTTTTTCACTTACTGCAGATAGTACAGATGGTACTAAAAGTGTTTCTTCTGGACTGTGCACTTCCCCTCTAGCTTTCCACTACCACTTTTAAATGTATGCTAGGGCTGGATGCAGCAGGTTTTGCTGGAACAGAGTTAAATTTCTTTGCAGCAGCTCACGTGGGGCTGTGTTTTGTACATCTGCTGAAAATGGCGTTGATAATCTAGAGATGTGTCAGTGAGTGCTGAGCAGTGCTTAGCAGATCAAGGCCTTTTCAGCCTCTCAGCCCACCCCAGCAGAGAGGGGACTGGAGGTGCACAAGGAGTTGAGAGGAGACACAGCTGGGACAGCTGATCCCAACTGATCCAAGGGATATTCCACACCACAGTGCATCATGCTCAGAGTATGAAGCTGGAGGTAGAAGGTAGAGAAGGAGGCACAAAAAGGAAGAAAGCTTAGACTCACAGTGATGGCCTTTGTCTCCCCAGATAACCACTAGGTGTGATGGACCTGTGCTGTCCCAGAGATAACAGAATGCCTGCTGCCCACGGGAAGCAGCGAGTTAATTCCTTGTTTTGCTTGGCTTGTGTGCACACCTTTTGCTTTAACTATTAAATTGTCCTTGCCTCAATCTACAGGTTTTCTCACTTTTAGTCTTCCAAATCTCTCCCCCATCCCACCAGGGGAGTTTGAGTGGCTATGTGGGTGCTGAGTTGCCAGCTGGGTTTAAACCATGGCACTATTTACTTACACTCTTACATGCATCTTTTTTTTCCCCCCAGAACCCTCAAAAGTTGTTTGTACAGTAGATTTCTTTTTTTCCAAGTAGTACCCAAGTATTTACTTAGCACTCAACTACCTGTCTAGTAACCCAATTATGGACAAAGACAACACATGAGAGGTAGGAGAGTATGAGTGGCATTTCAGGCTGGTTTTGCACAAAGTAGCTTCCACTCCTCAAGAATACTGAAAATAGGATGTCTCTCAAAGAAAAATATGTTTAGTGCTTCACTAAATCAGCTGTTTTCCATTTAACCAATATCTTTTTGCCTTTTTGTTACTCTGCAGGTAAAAATTTTAAGGATTTTGGGGTTTTTGTTAGAAAGTGACTATAAGCAAGGGCATCAGAAACCTTTGGAGAGTTTCTGTCAAATAGATGGCAAATGTCATTACTTAAAGCAGATTTAATGTGATAATAATTTCTTCAGAAATTTCTCACTGAAAAGGTAAGAAAATATATCAGATGTTGAAATTTACTGTGCAATAAAAGAATCCTCCAAGGAAAGAAAAAGAAGAAGGTATGGATTATCTTCTTACTCTTAACTTCTCCACTCATACTTCAGTGATCTTTTTCAATTAAGGAATACTCATCAGAACACTGAGTTGAGAGTCAGGAGAAATAATATGCAGAAAACAGATATGATTCCTTCTTTATAAGCTAAAAAACCACACCCTATATACAGGTGTATTTTTGTTTGATCTTTTGTTTGTTTTGATTTGGTTTATTCAGGTATCAGAAACCCATATCCTGACAAAATTATGTGACTAAATTTTTTCACATTTATAAATTATCTAGTATAAATGCAATTGTTAGATTGTTACTTGCAGGTGCCTGAAAATCTCACATGTTAGTACGCACACAAATGGAGATTCAGGAGAAAGCACACATCAGCTTCACAGCAGCTTTATGAACTGCATGCCAGTTACTATGTCAGACTGAGCTTAAAAATACCTGTGTGGCAGGGAAAAAAAAAGAGAATCTGTCCCAGGCTGCAGGTTTGCACATCATCCCATCTAAGCTCTGTGGAGAGCTTTGCCATTTTCAAAACACCCATTTCAGTTTTAGATAGAAGTCAAAAAAAACCCACCACTGTCAGGTTTCCTCATCATGGGATA
Organism: Molothrus aeneus; assembly: GCF_037042795.1. Lineage (NCBI taxonomy): Eukaryota > Metazoa > Chordata > Aves > Passeriformes > Icteridae > Molothrus > Molothrus aeneus. Next base: position 26,197,133 of record NC_089649.1, on the reverse strand, counting down.
CTATTAAAATGATTCATTTCTTTCTTTCTTTCAAGGATGTATTTCTTTCTTTTTTCCCCTTTGTTTAATTACAGGCTTACCAAGGATGACTTTACTAGATTTAATACAGTATTCCTAGGAAGGATACATAATTCCTAGCAAATCTGATGAAATTCCTCTTTAGTGAAATTTTGCTTTTGAGCTATGTGAACAATGAGCACAGTTAAGATCATCAACAAGCTAAATCTCTTCTATTGATGAAACATTATTGCTTCTTTTTCAATGACTGAAAATAATTACTGTTGAGATCAGTGGGACACAACAGCCCAAGTACAGAAGTCACTTGCTCCATGTGTGGGAAAAGAAAAGTGCACTAAATCATCCTGCAACAAGTCTCTCTGCCCAGCAGTCAGGTAATTACTGAAAAAAACTCCAACCCAAACAAACAAACAAACAAAAAAAAATCCAGATCATTTGGGCAGGAGAAAAATTTAGTGTAAAAAGAAGAGACTAAAAGAGTACAAGAAAGATGAGCTGAACCTCTCTAAAACCCCTTTACTGCAAAAAGAAAAAATACTGACAATGACAAATGAAGCACTACAAGGCTCTTTCAACAAAGCCAATTTCAGAGTTTCCAGAATTCTTCCCTCAAGCAGTTTGTATCAGTTACTACCTGAGATATAAAATTCAGCTAGATGGATCATCACCTGGAGATTGCAAAGTATAACTGTGTTCTGAGGTAGAGATGTAGAGGTCTAAATGAAGTGAGTTTCTTTAAAAACAAAATCAACAGTGCTGCTTGATTTTCTTGACCAGAAATTTATGTATCTCCATCTTAACTACTAGAGGCTTGATCACCTTCAGCCTTCAGAAACACCTTGTTTACCCTAGACTCATTCAAAACACTGGTGCAAAATTAATCATCCAAGATCTGAACTACAAACCCTCCTGAAAACACCTCACTGATTTCATTCTCATGGAAAAGCTTTCTTAATACCTTGATAGAATTATCCTGCAATCCCACCCATCTCTCACTTGTTTGCAAACCATGTATCAACCCTTTCATGTAAAAAACTCCTACAAGATCACCTTTATCAAACCAAGAAGTTTCTCTAAGCATACCATGGAAGCACAGAAGAGTCCTGGAAGCCACATCCTGATAAAACTGGGAGAGTAATGAATTGCAGCACCACGACTAAGGCTTCATCAACCAGAAAAGTTACACCATGCTGAAACTAGGTTCTAAGTATTAGACTTCAATTCCTGAACATAACCAGAAGTTATTCAAATTTACATTTTAATCCACCTGTTAAGTGCAGGGCCTTTAGTGCAGAGAAATGTGCAGCATGCACATGTAAAGCAATATGCCAATGTTAATAGTTACCCGCTGAGGAAAAGTGGCAGGTAACACGTATTTTGCTGATCTTGTGAGGTGAAAGAAAATGTTTTCTTTTTCCATATTTTTTAGGTAAATTTAATTTATTTAAATTCTTTTTTGAATTTAAAGAAACAAATGGACATGTAACCTGAAGCCATGAATTTCATTAAGTTGTTCTAGTGTCCATATTAGCCTAAATTAGGTGATGAAAATTATCAATAATGGAGTTAGATGAAAGATGAGGAACAGTTTTAAATATTCCAAAGTAAACCAGAAGTGCCAGGTACCATTTCCAAAACTTCTTGAGGCAACATAACTCTACATTGCAAGACTCTCAGCTGAGAGCCCTACCTGCAGTCTGAATACTCTTATTAGCTCCTTGGCAATTATAAGATAGACTGGCTATGTCTAGAAGTAAGCAAGTTAAAGAACAAAAGAAATTGTTCAGAGTTTGGCTATTCAGGGAGTGGCTGAACTGCAAAAACGCTCCGCATATGGTAATAATAAGGGAGCACAAAGAGTTCTGTGCAAGAAAAATTATAGCCACAGCTTTACAAAAGCATGTTTCACAGATGAAAAATAATTGCCAAGATACTTTTTATTTTTATAGTTTATGCAGGAGATCTGAAAGGCAGTTTCTTGTGGTGCAGATGCATTTTTTGAGTATCTCAGCACTATGGCTGCTCTTGCTGCTGAAATTTGTATGTAAAAGAATCATGAGAAAGAGCTGGACAGATCCAAGCTGGAAGGAACTTTCTCTCCTCAAACACTGTGGGTGGACATGCTTCTGTTTGTCATGGCCAACACTGTATCTGTTGCAAATATATATTAAAGAAGGGGCCCTATTTGAGTGTGAATCCCAAACAGTGGAGTACCTCTGTTGTCTTCATACATCAGAGTAGCAAGAAGATTATTTCCAGACAGTTTTCCTCCTTGTAGCCTAAGCCTCTTACCTTGTAGCCTAAGCATCTACTACATTTGTACAGTCAGATCTGTATGACATATTACTGCGGAGGGAAACTACTGTTGACCCCAGAAAGAGTGACATAGTTCAAGTCATGGTAAAGAATGGAGCCAAAATGCTTCACCCATCCATAATCCATTGCAACAGTCTAGTGAAGTTTTGCAGAACTATGTGTTTCTGTAAAAAATACTCAGTTATGCTACTGAATTCCAGCACATCTTAACAAGTACTTGAACATGGAAAACATTCACACAGACCGGAGAGAAAACTCCTACATTCTACCTAAAACTTCTCTTTTCACCCAAAGAAATTGAAACTCCTGTATTGTAAATAGAAAGCACATGGCTAATTCATCAATGCCAACATCACGGGGTGATTGTATTTGATGTGGCTGGTGCCATGTTGATGAGAAAACAACAAACTGTGAAAAATGTCACTTCTCAAAAATTAGCTGGCTAGCCTTCAGTAGGAGATAGATTGTTGTAACAGCTGTGGCATGATGACTTTGATGAATTAGATTTTTGCTCTTCTGGAATAATTCTGAAGAATGTGTCTCCTCACACCACCATGGAAGCAAATTCACTTGCTTACTGAGACCCTCTTAAATAACAATCTTTCTTATTACCTGTGTTTTGATGGCTTTAGAGAACGTGGGGAAAAAAATCCCTTTCACTTCTTTCAGTCAACCTGTTTTTTGGGTCCTACATATCTTTTATTTTTAGGGGGAATAAGGTCTATTAAGGAAAAATAAAAATACAATGGGTACATAACACAGCATCATATGGATGTAACCTTCAGAGACCAATTTTTTCACCTTGCCTCAGTGGAAATATCAGCTTTTGAAGATTGACAAACTCAGGAGCAGGAATATAAAACAATTTTTGCTCCATTAGGACCAAAGAATCCTACCATCATGCTCCTTTTATCTGCCTATAGAGGCAAATATTCTGAATTAGTCCCCCAGGGAATTAAGAAAAAATACAGCTGCTATAGATGTCATTTGAGTTGCAATGAAGAACATCAACTCGAGTGGATACATCTCCATAAAAGAGAGCAGTTGCAACAAAGGGTTTAAAAGAGAACAAAAATAATAGCCAAGGTACTTAAGCATGTGAAATTGAAATAAATTCACCAAAGATAAAACCCCAATCTCTTTCAACTATCATGAGGTTGAAGAAAGATTTGTTTGAAGAATTTCAGGATAAGGAAAAAAAGCTTGTGCAGATACACTACAATAAAACTTAAAACTGCAAAGCAGGTGCTTTCAGCTTTCATTTGACCATATGTGGTCAAATACCGGAAAACAAAATTCCCTACATACAAGTCTATTCAGATACTTCTGGCATTTTCCTATGAGATTTAAAAAGCACAAATATTCATGCAGCTAATGTAAAGACTGATTAGAACAACTCCAGTTGTTCTAATTACATTATTCCTAAATCACTTGTTAATGGTTGGTGCTGTATACAACTATGCCACCTCCAAAATTACTTGGAATCAGTAAATTCTCAAAAAGCATAAAGCATCATGGAAAAAAACATAGGAAGCAAACTTATAAAGATTATTCCAATCACAGAAATAAAGCAGAATTCAGGGATGCAATACAGATTTTTTTCACTCTTTCTTCCGAAACAATTCCCTATATATTTTTTAATGATGCACCACCTGTTCTATTTCCCCAGTTTAACAAGGAAAGAGGGATGTAGCAAAGAAAAGAATTTGTATTGCAAGAAAAGATTATGTCTGGTTCTTGAAAAAAGAAATTTCACACAAATCACCATCAGTTTCCATAAGGAACTTCTATTACTGTGACTTTGAAAACAAAATCATTAAGCCTGTGAAGTGCTCAGACAGGCATACAGCAGTTTTATTTCCAAGTCTGTGCTTTTATCAGATATATTAACTGGGGAGCTGCACAGTACCTCACTTACCATCTTAATACTCTGTGCCATCAATCTAAGACCCCAGTCCTAATGGCCTGTCACACAGAACACTGGACTACTTGGATTCTAAATTCTCTTTAAACTCCAAGTACAGCCTCACTGCACAAAGAGAAATCTCTCTTCCTTCCTTGACAAGTGCTGCACAGAAACAAGCAAATTCAACCAACAAAACATTTCACTAGGGAAGCAAAAGTTCCTGGAATCTGACCTACGATAGAACATGGGCTACCCCCCAGCCAAGAAAACTTTAAAATCCAAGTATGTTATACCTGTGCCTTTCTGAACCATACTCCAGCAAACCATACACCCCTCTCAGCTATTTCCTAGTTTCAGTCAAATTATGCAAGTTAAAATGAAGTCCACCAGAGCTGAACAGGTGAATCCAAAGGCAGAATGTAGCTCAGTGTAACAACTTAAAATCTCCAAGCATTTACCAAAATCATTAGTTCATTTAAATTCCTTATTTTCTTCTGACATAACTGGTTTTCAAGACTACAGAAGGATTTTGGAAGAAGCTGGTGACAGCATTAAAAAAAAAAAAAAAAAAAAAAAAGGTTCTTCACATTCCCATCTAGGGAGAAAAAAATTTGGATGTGATGGCAATACCAGATTATACTTAACATGCCCTAAGGGCAGAGACCTAGTATTCAGAGTGGATTAGAAAAAATCAGGATAATTGATCCACACAGCTGGAAGTGGAAATGTTGAGGTAATTTTCTCTTTGGAGACTGGCTAATCAGTCAGAGTACCTGAATGAAAACCACAGGCCCGACTCCTGCCTTTTTCCTATTAAAAAAGGAAGCTACAGTTGCACTTTCTCAATGACTAGGAATGCAAGTACTACATTGTGCATAACAAAAGTTACTGAACTGCTGTATGCTACTCTTCATTCTTTTGGAGTACTTTCTTTCAATGTTCCCTCTCACCCATAAAAAAACTGTACCATTATTAATATCAAACTGTGAAACTAAAGTAGCAAACTAAGATCATTCCAGTTGCTGGAATCCACAATTTCAGTGTACATATCTAATACTGCTGAACTAAAACATTAAATTGAATGTAAACTTAAGTTCCAGTATAGTGATACAACTCCTGTTTCGCAGAAGTCTGTGTACTGAGTAGAATCTACCCTTAAAATTTGGCTTTTCTTAGCTGTAATTGATCTATGCAGGAAAGCACTGTAATTGTTACAGATAAATAATGTAACTTCTGAAAATTTCCAAATTTTCCCTAGGCTTATTCACTTGCTAGAATTTCAGCCTTCCAACAGCAGTTTATTTTCGTTAGAATATCATGCTGCAGAAAGAAACTGATTTCTACATCAAACTCATGAGTGGTCATGCACATGACAGTTTTTCATGAGTCAAAGCAGCAAAGAGCTAAATTCCTCTCATTTACACTGGGAGCAGCCATCATGAAAATGTACAAAATAATCCAAAAAGAATTTTTAACTCAATAGTTCTCTGTTAGATTGACAGTACTTTATAGTACTTTCTCAATACTAGCAAAAATAATGAATCTTAACTGCTTTACCTAAAGGTAAACTGGGTGGGCAGGGAGAGGGAACCAACAAAATAAAAACAACAACAAAAAATATCTCAAAACCATTTTCTGAGGGTGATTTATGATCTGTATCCGATACAGTCATGGAAAAACCTTCCAACTGACATTCCATACTGCTTGTATGCATCCTTCCTTCCAAACAACTACATTTGCTTTTAGAAATGTCTTTAACTAATCTTGATTTCAATAGGTACAGCTAGAAAGATGAAAAAATGAAAGTAAGAACAGTCCAAGAAACAGCCTAGAATTTTCCCTGTGGTTCAAGAAGCAAAGTTACACCCTAAATATGCCCATCTCCAATGGAGGAAAAAGTACTTAAAGGCATTGATCTACCAGCTAACTCCTGGCCTTGAAAAAGGAATCCACAGAGCTGAGACCCCTATTAAAACTTGACAAACACTAGCCAAATAATTTTTGTGTGATTACTGAATGATGCTGTCCACTGTGGGGCCCAGTAGAGGTGTATCAGAGACTGATTTGATTCCCAGTAGGGAAGTAGTTCCTCACTCAGCTTTGTAAAGAAGAGCCAGTTCAGGTGACTGCCTGCTCCAGATGTTCCTCTCCTCATATCACCTCTCTCTTAAATGGAATCTGAACACTGACTGCAGAGGGAAGCAGAAGTGCTTCAAGGAAAAATTTCCCCTGCACTTTCTGGAAATCACAGAATCCAACCACCTACTCTAGTAATTCAGGAACAAGTTTCTACAATGAAATTTTACACCTCTTGACCTCAGCTAGGATTAACAATGCACTTAAACTCCCACATAGGATTAGTCACCTGGGAGCTGTATGGGTAATACAGTTTTACACATCATTCAGAGTATCATAAATCAAAATTAAAAATCCAGAATGAAAGAAAACCTCAGAATCATCTGTGTAACCTCCCCTTCCAGGGAAGGAACTGATGACTTAAGAATTCTTAAAGGGTAGTTTGGATTTTCCTTCGCATTTATAACAGATGTAATCTGAATCATAGCATGATTTAGGTTGGAAAAGACCTTTAAGATCATCAAGCCCAACCATTAAGTAATTAAATACAGGATTACTACTGTAATTGATTTAACCTTGTCTTTGAATTTCTTGTGAGAAAGTGACAGTTCAGACAATTCCAAGAGGCATTTTTAACCACCATTGGTTAATCACTCTACATCCACATGCAACTGTCAAACACAAATAGAAAAATGAGACATGGGATTAAAAATCATTTGGAACACAAAATTTTGCTACATGGCAGTTTATCTCATAAATAAAGCTTGTTCTGTTATACCAGAGAGCTACATCATGCACTGGGAGGAAATGACTGGAAAATTTCAAGTGGCAAGCCTGACGAAAAGCAAGTATGAATGATCACAGGTACAGTTCAAGCACTAATTAAGCCTATCAAAGCATAAATGTGAAGATGTTAACCACAGCCTTCTGCATGGCACCTGCTAAGCTGCCAAGCTGAACTCAGTGGAGTAGGCCAGAGAGACCAGAAATGTATGTATGCTGTCAAAAAAATGACAAACCAGCTTAATTTCTTTCTCTACCTACACATGCTTTATTGTGAAAGAGGGAAATTTCTAAGTCTGCAGAGGAAAGCACTGAAAAAACACATTTAATTCTTAAATTACACCTACCCCCTATCTATCTACCATCAGCTATAAATCTTTATTTATCTGATAGATATATGGGTTTGTGTCATTTGGAATTGACGTCAGCTGTGAATCAAAACTGTACTGACTCACACTGCCCTTCAGTATCCTAGCAGTTTGTGCTCAGTTTTTAATCACACACTGACATCTAGAAAGTCCCATGCACAGATGTGGATTTTTATAGTACCAGAGTCCGTGCATCTGAGATGGAACTTGCCAGTTCAAAGAGGGTCTTGGTGGATCCAGCATATGGCAACAATTGTTTGTATTACTAATCATTCACTGAGGTTATTTATTATAATGTTGTTTCATTTTTCTATTGGTTTTCTACACCTTTATTTGTAATGCTATGTATGAAATGGAGTGAAATCATTTAGGAAGTTTAATGCATTAAAAGCAGGACACACTATGTAGGCAGGCATTTACTGCAGCACAAAAAATTTTCTTAAATCTCCATGTGGACTTTCTTCTTTAGCTTATCTCTGGCAATTTATTTTTATAATTTTCAGTGAAGAAATGGGTAGAGATATCTTTTTATATTGCTGACTTTTGCAGATGAGGAAGTTGTTCCTTCACTATCATAGTCACAGAAAAGAAATAGCTTGGGGCTCTCTGAGTTTTCTCCAGGGAGTTGCAGAAATAAACACTGCCTGCTCCTATTTCTGCAGTCAGCATTACACAAATGTAACAAATGAGAGGATTTAGCCCACAGTTCATTCAAAATGGAAACTGCCTTGTAAGTGGCTAATAAATGCGGTCTGATGTGTAGCTTCAATTCTGTGACACAGAATTAACAGCAACTGTCATTTTAAGAGGTCTCAAAATTTTCTGTTAGAATCGTCTTTTATAATTACCTTCAATCACTGTGAAAATATTGGCATACAGAAAAATTAAACTCACAAGTTGCAATATATATTATTTATAGAACCAAAGGTCATAAAACCCCATTACTGTATGAATGTGACTGATGTGATTACAAAGACCACAGTTAGCACTTAGCCATGCAGATTTAGAGATCCTCCCACAATTTCTAGGAAGAACTGGAAGTTTATTTTCTGAGTAGTATCATGTGTCCTCAGCTACACTATGCTTACAAAACTTACCACATTTTATGACCTTCCTCTGCTTCTCATGGCACAGAAATATTACAAAGTTAACCTGCACGGCAGCAAGTTTAACACTGCACTTGTTTAGCCTGAAGCATCAATTTGGGAACAGTGTTGAGGTTTGTTGAGGATATTGTTATTCTGTGTGGTTCCAAACAAAGAAATCTGTAAACCCAGGTATCTTTTAAGATGGACAGCTGACCACTCATGTTTCTTTCCACTCCCTAAGAACAAGCAAGGAAGCAAGGAGTCAGGCAAATGGATCAACTGAAAACCTCATGTCTCCTAAGGCAATCGCCTCTGTTGTGACTGAGTACAAGGATAAAGCATATAAACTGAGAAAACACATACTAAAAACACAGTACAAAGAAGCTGTTGAGAATCTGTATGTTTTAAATTTTCTGTTCATTTAAAAGGAAAAAAAAAAAGTAAAACCTGAAATAGCTATCAGTGTTTCACTACCAAACCTGAAATTTATTGCAAAAGTTTTGCTGCAATACGCCTAAGAGTTACTTTGGGCAAATGCCAGAAATGAAAGGTGGTCTGTGAAGACACCTGTTGAGAAAGAAAAAAAATTGCTCTGAAGTGGAAAATTTCTACAGGATCACCAAGCCAAATGCTCAGGGTAAGGTCAGGAATTGAGATAGCTGCTCCTTGAGCTTAGACATTTATATTTTTGAACAATTCTGAAAAAGAGGAGATCTGATCAGCTATTAGAATACAACAACTGTTGCAAAAATGCTTAATATTGCCACAGGCTATGTTTAATCACAGATGAAAAATGCACAATCTTTGCTCATTTCTTCTCTTTTGATTATTCCAATTACATTTGTTTTATAGCAACTGAGTTGCCATTTTATCTGAGGTTGAAAAACTTGCACTTGGATGAGATTAATTGTATGTATATCCAGAGACATTGCTACTTATTACACATTTGCCTAGGAAGCCTCAATCTCTAACTGGAGACACAGAAGAAAACAAAATTTGCAGCACCATCAAAGACAAAGCAACACAGCAGGATAAAAATAGTCTTTTACCAATTTCTCACAAGGGTGGTTTCCAATAGGCCCTACTAGACCTATTTCTTCAACTAAAATTCCCTTCACTGCTCTACCTGGAATTCTCTTTGCCTTTTGTGATATAGGAACAGAAAATTAGGTGAGGAAAAACCAGAGACATAACAGCAACATGAAATTCCTTACAGATCAGGATAACAGCTTTTCTTATGGTATACTGGTGAAAGCTTTTATGGGTGCAAAAATCAGAAGTGTGATGACAAAGACATTTTGTAATCTAGAAGGAATTATATCAGACTAAAGAATAATTGAAATTTTCTACCTGAAGTCCTAAGCTTTTCCCCCTTGTTATCTTGAGGCAAGTCTTTTGAGAGCTAGGAAAATTTAAAATTAATTGACAGGTGAAATTTCAAAGATCTACACTTCAGGTTTTATCAAGTGATGATATTTGACACTTACAGAAGAATAATCTCCAATTTAGACACTTTTTTCCTTCAGGAGAGGAATCTGTCTATACTTCTTGTAGATGAAACAAGGATGTTAGAAGAAATGGGATACAATCAAGGCACACTGGAGCAGTCATGACCCTCCATGGCTCCTGAAAGTTTTGTAAATGCATAGAGTGCTCTGCAGACTGACTGTCATAGAGAAATGAAGAAGAAATTTCCACATTGCTCTGTTTATGGAGAAATGCTCTGTGGGTATTTCCATATTCTAAAACTTAATTCTGAAGAAGTGAAGCTTTACCACCACACACATGGCACCTTCCAGGATGGTTTGCTTGGATATTGAGCTTGATCTTGCCCAGCTTGGGAAAAACGGTAGGGAAAAAAATTCTGTTTGCTTCAATTTTTCAATGGAAAACAGTAAAAATCTGCTACCTATTCTACCTAGAAATGTACAAACCCCCACAGTTTATTTGGCCTCCTCACTGCATTCACAAGATGATTTTTTTTTTAGTGGCTTGGTAATTTTGGGGTAGAGGGTTTGGTGTGGATTTTCTTTAGGGGATGTGTGTGTGTGTGTGTGTGTGTGTACTTTTTTCCAAGTTCTAGCACGATTTACAAAGCAACATTGTCATACAAAATGCCTGCAAAAGCTGCCTGTCATCTCATTCTCCAATGTTTGTGCACTCCTTTTCCTCTTTTATTTGAGTAGATGTGATGGGCTATTTTAATTTTAAACTCAAGCTGAAAGAGTCACAACTCTGAATTTGGTCACTGTCTGTTATACAGAACTTGTTATGAGGAAAAAAAAGGAGTTGTACCAGTGTACACTTCTTTAGTATTACTAGTGCCTTAAATAATAACCAGTTAATTGTGGTTTTATAAACCCCTTAATAACTGTGTTACTCATTAGCAGTAAACCCCTTATTTTATTGATTTTTGATGCTGTATCTTCCTGGGAAACTTATATTTCTGACTGCAATTCCTTTCACTGTTTTAATTATTCTGAAATAGCTTTAAGAACTAGAATGAACACATTCAAAGAAAATGTAAGCCTTGGAGAAAGCAGCCACTTGCTTTTGTGAGAGCTACACCAGGTTTAGGTTACATGTGGCAGATACACCTCACTATCCTCATAGACTATCCCATAAAACCCAATACAGATTTAAGCAAAAAGGCTTCTACAGGAGCTAAATAAGACTCTGGAGAAATAACTTAGAACACTAATAGCCTTCTAATAGACCTCTACAGGGCTGTAAAAGTACTCCTAAAGTACATGGCACTTGCAGTTACATATTTCCCATTCAAAACAGGAGGGTATGACTGTGACTGAAAAGATTGAAACATTCAGCCACACGACAACTTTCAGAAAGCAAAGCCAAATTTTATACCCAGTCATTTTCAAGCAGGAAGAAGCAGCACTCAGTGAAGTGCTAAGCACTACTGACAGCTCACATCACACATGAGGAGAAATGCATTCAGACTAAGTTTGCCCATAACAACACCATTAGACACAGCAATTTCAATACCATGGCTCTGAAGTACCTTGATTGTTTTCAGATCCCACAACAAATCTCTTCAAGAAAACAACTTCTACTCATCTAGACAGATCAATCACTCTAAGAGAAATTGGAATGTGAACTCGGAAACCTGATAATGGTTTTAGTACATCCAAGCAGGTTTCTTGATACTGATGATCAGTTCCTCACCAGCTGACTTCCAACTACTTGTTAATTGTAAAGATGGACACTAGATGATGATCCATGGGTGACACCACTCTGGAATTCCAGAGTCTGTCCAGGTAAAAGCATTGAAATAGACGGCATCAAATGAAGTGTTGTCAGCAGGTCAAGAGAGGTGATTTTCCCTCTCTGCTCCACTTTTGTGAGACCCCATCTGGACTACTGCGTCCACCTCTGGGGCCTACAGTGTCAGAAAACACATGGACCTATTGAAGCAAGTCCAGGGGACCACAGAGATGATGAAAGGGATGGAGCAGCTCTTCTACGTAGACAGGCTGAGAAAGTTGGGGTTGCTCAGAAAAGGCTCCAGAAAGATTTTACTGCAGCCTTTCAATACTGAAAGGAGCCCTGAAAAAAGGTGTGGAGAAATATACTTTTTTTTTACCAAGGTCTGTAGTGACAGAACAAGGAGTAATGACTTTAAACGAAAAGAAAGTTTATATTGGATATAAGAATGAATTTTTAAATTATGAAAGTGGTGGAATACTGGAATAGATTGTCCAGAGAAGCTATGGACGACTCATCCCTATAGGTGTTCTCAATCCCTCTAAGTGTTCAAGGCCAGGCTGGATGGGTTTGAGCAATCTGGTCTAGTGGAAGGTGTCCCTGCCCGTGGCAGAGTGATTGGAGCAAAATGATCCAATAATTTCCTTTCTCACCCAAACCATTTTGAGAGTCTGTGATTCTACAAAATTCTCTAATTGCATGTGCTCAAGGCATACAATTTATATTTTACCAGTGGAAACATTTTTAAAACACACTGAAAAAATTACGTGTATTTTGTCTGAAAAACATAGGCAAATCAATCTGGGAGGGCCCTTTAAGATACACTATCAAGTATGATAAAAAAGATCATTACTATACTTCAACAGTCACTATGCTGTGCACATATATTATCACATTTCATCACTTGGTTTCTAATACCCACATGACAGCAGGCATATACTTCTTTCAATGAATGGGACACTGCAAACAGTTTGCCTGACTACTAAAACAAAATGTATTATTAATAGATTTTAGAAAGATGCATTATTTCATCTATATATATATATATTTCAGGCAATAAATCCTAAAGATATGAACGAAACTGACAGAAAAATGAATTGTATCCATTATCAAAAATTACTCGGTGATAGTCACTGCAGCCAATTGCTAGGACTCCTGTCATAACACTTTACCTTGCTCAAAATGCATTGAGCAATGCAGTCAAGTGAAACAGGAGAGAATTAAAAGAAAGGACTCAGAGGTTCCATAAGGACTCAGAGATTCCATATGGCAACACTACAGCTTTCTAATACAGAAAATTGAGATGCAGTATCTTAGCAAATTTTTTAATTAATTAATTATGAATTTTGTATGCAAGAACAAAGAAACTCAATACAAAATATGTACAACATCAAACAATCAGTGCATCTCATTTATGCATTGTAAATAGTCTGGTTCTTTTTGGAAACTTGTCACAGTCTCTTTTGCTTTGTTTTTAAAGGGAAATCCTGCATTTTTCATACATCTGAGAAACAAACAAAAAAAAATAAATAAGGGTCCTTTTGACAGTAATAAAGAGAAACCAAAATATACCAACAGGATTTCAGAGTAACCATAAATTGCTATCATAATAATATGATGAGTTACCGGATAGCCATTTCGCCCTGGTGGACCCTGGTTGAATGAGATGAAATGGTATGACACATTAACAACACAGTCATGACATATGACATAACAAACATGCAGAGTACATTACTAGGAAAGTATAATTTGTGTATTGCTTGACTTTTTTGCATGTGATGATATTTCAAACCAAGAAATATGAGTTGGGTACTACATAGTGAAGAAACGAGGCTTTGGCAATGGAAATTATGTGTTTCAACTTATGTAAACCCTCTGATTAAAAAGCTACTGGCTACTTCTGATGCCCAGTGAAATTCTGGTTTTTTTTGAAGAGAATTATCCATGTAAACTAATGGGCAATATGTAGTTAATTAAAAAAAAAAAAAGGTTTAGTGCTTAGGCAATAATGTATTAGATTCCACTTTCCACTAGAACATAGATGGCAAAGAAGAAATCTGAGATTGCTGTAAAAGATCATAAAAATATTCAAAATCCCCAGCCTCTGACTGTTATTACATGTGCCACTCAGTAGTCATGTACAAGGAAAATAAACAGAGCAGCTGTGGCAGCCTTTGAAAGTACAACATACACCTAATTCTCCAGTTTAATGAGGGATATGCAAATATTAGATATTTTAAATGAAAACTACTACCACAGTCTCCCAGGTGAAAACAATACTTAAGTTCATAACAATTGGCCCTAGCCAGTGTCTATGCAAATATAAATTAATTAGGAAGGGAAACTACACTTTTTTATGCCTTGTAACAATCTAAACCATTGCTGCCTGTCAGCAAGATGAAGTTTGGTAGGTTTCAAGTATGAAACTTGGAATTTGAAGTCACTACATCTCAAAATTATTCCATTTTGGAACTTATTTCAGGTTTGTGCTAATATTGCCAAGATTACAACTTATTTTGGGGGGATTGTTTGCTTGTTTGGGTTTTTTTAATGTACCTATACTGAAACAGTGCGGAGCTAAAGTCAGAGACATTCTTAATGAGGCATATAGTGAACTCTTGCCACATTGCCTTGGTACAGGAAAATAGCTTGTATCATTATTTATATTTGCTCTTTGTGTTTCACAGGAGTACTGCAAAAGAAATTGGGGAAAACAGTGTTTCTTTCAAATAAACAGCACCTTTATGGATTAAGCCTGGCTTTTCATTAATGGCTTGTTAAATGAATTTGTCACTATAAATTGCTGAGCACATGGTCAAAGTCTTAAAAAGGAAGTAATATCATGATTCAATATATGCATTTTACAGTAAAATCTTTAGGTCATAGCAGGAATTCAACACATTAATTAAATATTTTTAAACATGCATGTATCCTGGAATAGACAGATGATAGGGACTTGAAAATATTGTAGAAATATTACATCTATTAAGGAAAAAAACATAGAAGCCTTCAACTGTAAAAGAAATACTATTTTAACAGTCACATTCCTACATCCTATGATGCACATGGATGGCATGACAAATACAAAGGTTTGAGACACGTATCTTTAGTCCTGTCCTTCAAGACAGACTTTTCACTTACTCTGGGAATATATAAAAAAGTAAACAAAAGACATCCAAAAAATCCCAAGCAAAACCAAAACAACCTCAAATCCTCAGAAGAGAGAAAGTGCTTTCTCACAGCAAGAATTAGCACAAGATTCAATCGACTTACTAAATGGAATAGCACTATTTAATAATAATTTTACACAAGCATTTATTTGCTTCAGTAGCAATTACAGTGAAATGAGCTGGACAGCCTCCATGCCTCTAAAGAACAGGGAGCTTGTACCCCAAAACTTTGTGATAAATGCAGAGGAAGTTACTACCCAGCAAAACTGGCCAGGTCTGGGCTTAAGATAGGATACTCACACATTTTTATACTTCAGTGAAATATCTGTTATGAAGTCACAGGCAAAATGAACATAACATACTTACATGGAGTTGTGAATCCAAATGGCAATCTGGAGCGCTGAACATAAAGCTTTATTGGTTTAGAGACTCTTTTCTTAACGAACTTTCTGATTAAATTATTCAGCTCCAAGATACTGTGTGTGCATAAATATCAAAATTCCCTCTTGAGTATACATGATCATTTTATCACGCTGATAACTTAACAGGATCTAACAGAGTTCTGCCTGATTCTGGAAGAACCAATAATGTATCACTGTACTTACAGGAGGTCCTGTGGGGTGAGGGAGAGGGGGGAAAAAGGGTAAAAAAAAAGAGAAAAAAGAACATGTAAGCTTATGAAGTTACTGAAGAAAGACACACACAGTCAAGCACAAGGCCTTGGGATTGTGAGTGAGCAGCACTGGTAATACAGGGCACACATTCTCCCACTTAAGTAATCTTGTGCTTTGGTAGTGCTCTGAAATTTGTAAATATGACTACTGTCTAAATGCATGCACTTACCTTAACAAATCTTCAATTACAGTCATGCAAGCTTATGAAAGTTGCTTCTCCATTTATTTCCATGCAATTTCATGCTAGTCCAAAAATACCAGCCATGGATACAATTAATTTTGTCAGGCTCCACATAAAGCACATGTAACCACACCACCAGTTTCAGTTAACCACACAGTGAGCACTGGATCAGAGC
Organism: Molothrus aeneus; assembly: GCF_037042795.1. NCBI lineage: Eukaryota > Metazoa > Chordata > Aves > Passeriformes > Icteridae > Molothrus > Molothrus aeneus. The sequence continues at coordinate 26,181,156 of NC_089649.1, read as the reverse complement.
TTGGCTGCAGAATTGCACAAAGTACCCTTGGCATTTAACCTGGGCATCTTGTCAAGAATACATGTACCAGCATCTTCCAGACTTCCAACTTTGCCTGTGAGGAGAGGTTTCAGTGGCCACCTGACAGTGCTGAACTTTATTTTCATCACCTTCCTCTCTCAAGGCACACATATAAAATGCTCCCCATTAAAATGTCACACTTCGTGAAGTGATATTTGCACATTTTTTCAATTATTTAGACCTCAAAGACTTTTGTGTAGCAGTTCTTGGAAACATTATCAAAGGGCCACAAATCAAATCTACTGTTTCAGTCTTATATAAGGTGAGCAGCTGCAGCTCCCAAATCAATGGCATTTCATTAAGATTTTATGCCTCTCTCTAATTTCTGAATAAAGTGAAGTGCAAAAGGAGTATAAAACACCAGCAGCTGTACTTTGAGATTGCTTTTAATACTGACAGCCTTTTGGTTTTAACAATGCAACTTTTATTGTCCAGCAACTAAGGTAATTTCTTTATTCTGGCAAACATTCTTAAACAGCATTTTAAGGTGCAGGTCTGTTTTTAAATGAGAGATCCGTTTCCTTTATTAATAGTTTACCATGTGTTTATTTGAGATTTAAAATGAATCAATGAGCATCCCACAAAGTAATTTCCAGGATCATTTTTAATTCAATCTCCAACCACAGAATTTCCCTCTGTATCATAGCCTCTTTCTCTGAAGTAGGTACCAAGACAGCACTGAATGGAAACACTAAGGTGATTTGTATCAACTTTTGCCAGGGCTTGGTTTTAGTTTTGTGATTCAGGAAGATATGCAACTAGTTTTTAAGAGCCAGATAAATTATCATTTACGTAAATAAGAAAGGCTACAGAAGATTTACAGAGATCAAGTTGATTGGAAGACTTTCCCAGCTGGCAGATTAGACAAGACAGCCAAGGAGAATAGAAATGCTCATTTTCTACTGCATTGCCTCCAGAAAGTTCACCTTGATGAAAAACTCAATCCCACAAGGTAATTGATTCAATTCCTCTGAATGTCAACAGCAAGAGGTGCTCAGCATCTCATAACTTTGCCTCAAATGAAATTTCAGGCAATGCACCAGCAGCAGGTTTCTATCAACAGCAACCTCCCTGGTACGGGGTAACGAACCAACAAATGTTTTTTCTTATTTCTGTTAGAACTTAACTGCTCATTTCTATAAAACAACTTCTCTCATACAGAGTAGTCTACTTATCACATTATGTCCCTGATTATCAACATTCTCAACACAAGAAATTTTATTTCCTTAAAAAATTGTTCTCCTGCAGCCAAAGGGGCCTGATGTAACACTAACACAGTATTCCAACTACTGACTTATGTGGAGTTATTCTAACTTGTGCATGTGTGAGAACACCCCTGAAGGGTTTGACACTTACAGACCTGTTACCATAGGCACCGTGTTGAGCATTATGAAGTGTGCCTGCAAATTAGGGGTGCCCAAGACCAGAGAAATATCTGGAAGGCCACCAGATACATGCCAAGGGTCACAACATTTTTACCAGAGAAGTTTCAGACTTCTTTTTCAGAACACACATGCAGTACAACTAAAAATCAAGGCATGCTGGGTATGCATCCTCACAAAAACAGACATCAAATGACAACAGATCTTATGAAATTAAAAACTTACCAGTCTCTCCTCTTCTTCCCCGCTTACCTCTTTTCCCTGGAGGACCTAAAAAGAAGATGGTGGATAGTAACTTTTCCCTTGAAATTACATGTAGAATATAATTTGTTTTGATGTAAGGACATTAGACTGATCTACTACATGATGTTCAGAGACTTTGGCTGAGCAGGGGTAAAAGATAATCCAAACAAGATTTAGGAAGTTTGGAATAAATTGGCAGCTATGGTACTCACTACAGGCTCCCTGAAAAAAGGCTGGGAGAAACTTTAAAGGTCATCCAGTTCATCCCTCTTTTTCAAGGAAAAATTTAACCACATCTAAATTTTTTTTGCAACTTCCACAGGCTTTTTTTATCCCCCAATATATCACTGTTCTGATGAATGGAACATTTTTCTTTATGGCCAACTCGCTGCACTGAAGCCCATCAATTCTTGTGCTTTCCACCATGAACCCCATAGAAGAAATTGTTGCTTTTCTTCTCTCAAAAATATCTTTGTATTCCTCAGAATTGCTGCACCCTTCCTTCAGTCATCCTAAACCAAATATATTGTGGAACATTAAGTTTTATTAAATTATTCCTGTATTAAGCCAAAAGATTAGTATTTATTTTTAAGAGTAAATCCTCAGGAATTTGCTTTAAGCCTCTATCTGAAAACATGCAATAAATAAAGAAATCATCACCTGGCTTGCCATCCCCCAAACATTTTACAACAATGTACGTGTTGCCAGACCCAGTGTATGGTGCTTTGCCTCCAGGTTATATTTGCTTATTTATCAGACAACACAATTGCTTAGTCACTGCATGCTTTTTGCTGAGAAGGTTTTACTTCTCATTGTCCTTTCTCCACAAATACATAATATAACCTGCTTCTGCTGACACCTCTAAAATAAAAAAAAATATTTAAAAAAAATAAAAAAAGGAAAAATCCTTTTTGTCCTTCATTTCTGCCTTCAGTATCTTTTTCCAAAAACTGCAGCTCTCAGATGTCAGACTGCAGACACTTTCCCCCCTCTAGTTGGTAACCTTGACATACTGTTCCTGAAGGTGCCAGGAAAGCACACTTGCACTTCTCCATGTACAGCTTGGAGGAGAAGCAGCAGCTGTGGTGGTGACACAAGTCCTGCAACTTGGCTGCTCTGAACAGAGAGCCACAGGTGGGACTCTCAGAGCTGCAGAAGAGAGGCGAGTGCACGGGTGGAATTTCCAGAAGCAGCGAGGCGTGCAGGAGCACAAGTACCTCTGCTGTGGCTGGATCTCACCGTTTGTAATGGATATGAGATGCACAGGTGGCTTTGTGCAAATGGCCTGCTACTTTAAACTTTACAAAACATCTGAAGCATCATGCCATAGCTTTTAAATAGCTTTGAATTATATATTTGCAGCAGTCTGGCTTAGCAGACTAAGATGCTGAAAAGCAGCATTAGTGAAACAATTTCAAGACACATATGAAACAGCCTTAGTTCTCCAGGTGAATAAAATACTATTGCTTTCTTTAAAGAGGAAGAGGGGAGAAGAGAAGAGAAAGGAGAAGGGAGGAAAAGAAGGAGGAGAAAGGAGGAGCGAGAAAATAGAAAAGTAGCTCTAGTCTTGAATGCAGAGAGGTTTACTCCTATCAGAGCATTATAAATTTGACTAAAATCCTTCTTGCCTGTTCCAATAATTACAGTAGTGGCATCATGCAACAGAAGTTTAAGACAATATCATACAAGGCAAGAATAGCATGGGATATTCAGAATCAGTAGCATGAATATTTTGGCTTAATGAAAAACAGTAAAAGTGTCATTTAAGTATGGCAGAATCTTGCAAATTCTTCCTGCAAGAGATACCTAGAGAAACTTCTTACACAGGGAATAGAATGTTACAGACACTGTAAGTTTCTATATTGCACCTCCTTTTTCCTCCCCCCACAAACACCAAAACTACTCAGATTCCCCCTGCATGCACATAGCCCTGCAGAGGCCCTCTGTGGAGTTTTCCTGGGTTGTACCCAAGCTCACAACACAGATGTAGAGCAACTTGGACTCAACACAAACATGGATGTGCAGGAGAAACTTAGAATGTTCTTCTCCAGGTAATGACATGCCATTGTGCATATAGCAATAATATTCTCCTAAACAGGGTGGTGATATTTCTTTTTATTAAAATTCAACTGTGCTATAAGTGTGCACACACACACTAACAAGTCTACTACCAGGTTTGCTTTTGAGAAAGGAACAGAACTTGGAAACTAAAAATGGTTTTGGCTACACACCAGCAAAACACATTAAAGTCACTAAGAGAAAATCCTGAAGGTCACTTCAAGCTATGAATTTTAGGAAGGAATGAAATCTGTCCAGGAAACCAGAATTTCATAGAGCACTCTGTTGCTAGTTCAGCTGTATACAGGGACAGCAAAAAAAACAGCTCCAGTTCAGCTCTTTACTTTGTCATCAAACGCTGATCCATTCTAAGATGTTATTCTAAGATTATTAGATTTTAATGTGTGAATCATCAGAAAAATTACTGTTATTATTATTATGTTTCCAAAGTAACCACACTGCTGAGGTTAGGAGACTTACTCTGGACTTAGACCAATATTAATGAAACCATACTACTGCCCCTGACCATCAGACCAGCAGTATTTCTGGGCCACTGAGTGACAGGTATCTCTTCTCACATTAAAACTTTTTTGATCTGTGCACTATTCAAGTCTGTCAAGGTGGTGGCATTTGCAAAACTTTAATTTCTTGTGAGACGAGAGATGGATCTTGAAACTTTTTTTTATTTTGATGATCATTTGAGAAAATAATTGCTGTACATTTATCTATTTACTTACTTTTTACCAATACAAACAAATTAATTTTAAACTGTTTACCACAGATGGTTTCAATTCACAGAAAACTAACTCTGAAATTTATGGTCATCGCTAGATGACCTACTGCTTCAGAAAGTACACAAGCTTTCATGTTTTCCTGAACAGGCTGCTTTCTCTAAATCTCAACTCCTAACACATCATCTGTAGCTGCAAGAGTTTCAAGCTATCAAAACCGTGGGCATTTTTCTATAAATACTAATTTTCCATCTGTCTATAATTTTATAACTTTGTACTAATTGGAGGATTTGATGGAGACTCATCACAGCAGAAGGAGAAGTGAATAAAGCTGTATTATGGACAATGTCAGCTTACATCAAGTCCACAGATTTTTACAACTTGCACAAAACACTCAACATGACATAACTACTCTGAACTTTCCTGCCTGGGGTAAAAAAAAGTCTTTTCGAGACTATCAGAAATGTCTATGCTGAACTGAATTTATTCCAGATTACTTTAAGGGTATTTTGTCTTAAAATATATTTTCATATTAAAAATGTAAGTATTAGGAAGAAAAATTGTAATTTGAATCTCAGTGGAGTGAGTTGGGTTAATAAACACTAATGATACTGAGCAATAAGTATAAATAAGCAAAAGCTTGTTTATAGTAGCCAACTTTGGCTAAACACTGTTTTTCCAGGATCACTACATTTACTTACCTGTAGGGAGTTAGAATAAAAGGCCAGACCACCTGGTTTTCATTTTCACCCTAATTTAGTTGAATTATATCTGAAATTATATTATTCTATCTGAAAAAAATCTGAAATTATTTTATTCTTCCAAAATAATTTATGAAACTAATTCTTATCAACAGAAAACTTAGAAAGAATTTTTTTCTATTAAATAAAAAAAAATGCCACTGCTATTCCATATTTATGATGAAAATTTTGGAATTGAAAGAAACTAAAAGCTAATTGAAACTAAAAGTCAATTTTTTGTCTAAATTTATCTTCTCAAGCCAAACACTTTTTGAGTCAGCCACTCAAAAAGTAGCTCTTACCTATCACAAGACTCTGTCAAAAAACCAAAAAAACACCACAAATAAAAAAACTCTCCCACACTTCACAAAATGGACAAAACCACCCGTACTCTTTAAAGTTATTGATATAACTACAGCAAAAAATTTCTACATTTCAGAAACAGCAGACAGAAAAAAAAATAAAACAACTGAAAACCCACCACATTTGGTGGGTGAAACATAGAGTTCCTCTATCAGCACCTACCAGGAACATCAAATGCTTGGCCATTTGGTCACCAGCTGATCTAGAATGTCAAGTTTCTCCTAATTTTGGAAAGAATTATAGTGGCATTATCAAATCAAAAGAAACATCTTTGGTTATTACAACCTCCAGAAGCTTACTTAAGCTCTTACTTGCATTGTCACTGCAAGTAAGAGCTACACCAAACCAGCCTAAGAATAACACAAGAGCTCAGAACCCTGTTCCCTCTTTTACTGATGCCCAGCACATCATTCATATGTGGTTCCACACACACACACAGCTACTGTTAAAGGTAACAAGTATTCCATGTGCACATGAGAAGAAGAATATTTTCCTGGCTATTTCAAAGGACATCCCACTTCAAATGAAGATCACAGCAACACCGGATTTTTGCCTGTCAAGTCAGAAAAATGAATTAGTACAACTACATTCTCAGAATAAATCCTGAGCAACTTTGCTGAAAGTAGTAGAATTACTTCAGTATCGTCAGTCATGAAACTGTCAGCCATGCTGAAATCATCTGGATTAAAATATCCAGCAATCAACTGAACTATACCAACCAAACCATCCTTTCTGACTCAACTCTAACACTGGTAAAATAACTGCTACTGGTTGCATTTCAAGCTCCATCACTCCAAGCTTTAAATGGATCCAACTCTTTCCTTTCCGCTTCCAAAGTACAACCCAGCTGTCATCATTTTATCCCACTTCACGTTTCTGCCTGTCAAAGTGACTCAGGAAGGAGCAGGGCACTGAAAGGAGCCAACCCCTCACTGCTCATTGGGAGAGAGTGTCCCCAGCAAACTGGCACCCCTGCCTCAGAGCTGTGGGGGCACCAGCTCTGCAGGTAGGGAGCAGAGCGGCAGCTGCTGAGCCTGACACCTCCTCCTGTGAAATACACATGCCACGAGCAGTGCGGTGGCTCCAGGTAATGCTGTCTGAGTGCCCCATCCTGCCAGCCTCCACCTGCCAGGATGGTCACCACCTCCAGCAAGCAGTACTGAAACATCTCAGCGGGCTGAGCACACACCCAGTGGATGTCTGTCTGGGCAACCTGAGATTCAACAGACACACCTGTGGTCCCTTCTCACACCATTGCCATCAATGGGAAGATTTCTATCTCCAAGGCTGAGCATTTTCATATAAACTCTGCATGCATCTATTCCAGGCTACTTTATCAGCCTTTTCTGCTCTCCCCTCTTTTCTCAGCTTTTTTAACTCATGTAAAACTTGGGACTCCTCTTTCCTCACACTCTGCATAACCACTCCACCTGACATGTCAGTCTTCTTTGTACCTCAGACTCTCTGTGACAGCCTGCCTGAACTTCCTAACTCATAAAATTACCTACCCCATTTGGAGTCCTGGCTGGATAAATAACATCCATTGTTTCACACACAGTACATCATCTATTTGGCTCACTGTGAAGTATCACTGCATTGCACGGCTTGGATACATGTCAGAAACTACTATGCAACTTGGCAGAGGAAATGTCAAAACTGAGTCTGTCTGATCCTCACAGCAAAGCAATCTGACTGTCCTAAGTCAGATTTGTACCATTTCTGTACATGCTAAATACCACCTGATTAGAGACATCTAGCATAACATAATTTCACCAGTACCAGATGCCACTGAGGAAGAATCCCATTATCATCACCTGCAAAATAGCCAGACCTGCCCACCCACACACACACACATATCTACATATATTTTCACAGAATCATAGAAAGTTTGGGCTTGAAAGGAACCTTAAAGATCATCTGGTTCCAACACTACTGGCATGGGCAAGAATGCCACCCTCTAAATCAGATGCTCAGGGCCCCATCCAACCTGGTCTTGAACACTGTAAGAGAAGTAGCATCTGCAGCTTCTCTGGGTAATCTGTTCCACCCAGAGTCTTCTCCAGGCTGGACAATCCGACTTTTCTCACCCTGTCCTCTCAGGAGATGGTTTCCAGCCCTCTGACCATCTTGGTGGCCTCTTCTGGACTCACCCCAAGAGATCCATATCTTATGCTAAGGAGCTCTGTGCTGGCCACAGCATACTCTGCTGGCCTTGCTTCTCATGATGCAGCCCAGGATGCAGTTGGCTTTCTGGGCTGTGAATGCACAGTGTTAGCTCATGTCCAGCTTGTCATCCACCAGAATCCCCAAGCCATTCTCCACAGGGCTGCTTTCAATGTGTTCTTCTCCCGGTCTCAGCTTATGTCTGGGATTGCCCTGGCCCAGGTACAGCATTCTGCCCTTGGACTTGTTGAACCCCATGTGGTTCTCATGGGCCCCCTTCTACAGCTTGTCCATGTCCCCCTGGATGGCATCCTGTCCTTCTGTTGTGTCTGCTGCACTGCTCAGTTCGTGTCATCTACAAACTCGCTGAGGGTGCTCTCCATCTTGCTGTCTATGCCACCGACAGAGATATTAAAGAGCACCAGTTCCAAGAAGGAGCTGTGAGGGACACCACTTGTCACCAGCTGTTTTCCATCCCACCTGTAAATCCAAGGATGCTTTCCCTCTATAACAGCTGCAGTCGATGGTTCACAGTAATCCTGGGTTTTGAGCACTCCTTAAAACACCACACAACTTCCACTTCTCTCTCCCTCCAGCTGCACTCCTCACAGCTACAGTTTTCTGGCATGAATGTATTACACCTGTTTGGTTCTTTTCAGATTCAGGCTCTGGAGTGTCTGAAGTCATGATTTCCCTGCCAACCCCTCAGATGATTCTTTGGGTTGAAGCTGCCTGAAAACTTTGTGAATGCTTCTGGTGCTGCTCCTTGGGGCTAGATGCTTGAGTTTTAATGGATATTCCCCTTTAGATGCTCTGCTGGCTACCAGTTCCCATCCCAACCTGAAGCCTGAGTTCATTAAACACTACATAAAATATCAGGTGCATGTACCCTCTCTTAAAGCCATATTATTAGGCGGGTTATCTGCTTTATACAGATACCACATGTGACCTTATTAACACAGGTAAGAGGTGTGAGAGCAAGTTGTTATTTCTACAGATCCTCCCCCTACCATTTTTTCTCTGCATTTTTATGTTATTGTGATTTTCATGTTCTATAGGGACAGCAAAAGGGGAGCCACTGGTTTCCCTAACAGAGTTACAGCATATTTTGCATTTAACTTTATCCTTATGTATGCCAACACTTTGGCCATGTCCTTGGCCACATCTGTAGTTTTAGGAATGCCTTCAATGACCTAATCATACATACATCAAAACTTTCTGAATCACAGAAGTCTCACAGCGTGTTACAGTCACAAAATTCAATCATAATGACATTTTCTCTCTTTCTTTTTTGTTCAATAGTAGAAGGAGTGGGGTAAGAAACACTGCTGCTTTCATAAGCTCATTTTAGGAAGAATTAACAACGCAGAAAGAATAGGTTCTTGAACTTTGCATTTTTTACAGGTTACTGCATCACCACAGAGCTGTGGCAGAACACAAGTAACTAATGATAATTAAAATACTGTCAGAAGTGAAGATTCACATTTATAAGGCAACCAATGAAATTATGCATGTCAGATCCCAGCAATTGTGTCCAGATATAATTATGATCTATTTTGCCTAAGTAGTCTGAAATAGATCCCAGTAGTAGCCTGAGTTGGAACAGTTTGATGGTTCAGACTAAATTTTATTGGTAAGGCTGTTAAACTATTTTAATGAACATGTAACACTCCAAGCACACATGGTCATCTTGCAAACACAGAAATAGCTGCTATCACCTGGCTGACAAATATTGCTGAGGGACAGCTGAACCGTGTAGGGATAGCTATTCTATACTAGCAAGGCATGACAGTATTATCATTTCAACTGGCCATTCCATTGTATTATTATCATGCCATATCAATAGTTGGCCCTATGATGCAAAAAGCATATGTCATATTGAGAAAAACTAAGCTTCATTTAAATTTTTCAGATAATAACATGGATGAAATAAGAAATCAGGTGTCAGAATTAAATTACTCTTCAGCCTCAACAGAATTTGAATTAACTTTAGAAAGAAATTCAGACGCTTTTTGAAGACACACAGCCAGCCAGATGGTAAAGTAACTACACGGTACAATTGCAGTCATATAAAAGCAAAATCCTCAGAATGAGAAGTCTTTAAAAGCTAATCTTCCATCCACCTTTCAGAAGTCATGTTATATCTCAGTGTCAAAGTTCTGCCATCAGGAAAATAACTAGAACAAATAATAACAAATAATTAGAACAAAACAATGATGCAAAGTATATTATCCTTTTCAAATGCAGTGCTTTGGAAGCAATAGGGCTCAAGTAGAGAGTCAAATTATTATCCCCAAGTCATTCTTTCCCTACTATTTACAGAGTAACACCAGCTGCAGGTAAGGACAGAGAAGGACTGCAGCATTCCAGGTCGTGTAGCTGTGAAATGAGGACTTCTCCATGGTAGTCAGTACGTCCCTCAACCCCAGTGAACGGCACATACCTTTCCATGCAGTAGCAGGGAGCAGCCATCCATCCTGGCTGTGGCTTCAATGCTACTTGTGTGTCTGAGTGATTTTTCATCTAAGCCTTTCATGGCCTTGCAAGTGCATGGGAGATTTTGGTCATTCCCTTCTCTGAAGGCACATTCTAACCTGAGGAAATCCATGGCCTCAAAGCTTCCTCAACCAACTAAATGTGCACATCTCTTCTCTCCTCATGGAAAAAGAACACCTCTCTCACATCCAGCAGTATGGTCATAGGCTTAGATGTGTGGACCACACAAGACCTGAAGCCCCTACACCATGGTAGACTTAAAAAGGCTTTTCCTATTTCCTCACAAGTCTTACACAAATTTATTTCTTCTGCTGTAACTTCCCACCACATTCCTCACGTCCTTTTCCCTTCCCATTTCATCCATCTGATTTTGTTTGCTTGTTTTGCTCTTTTTTTTGCATTCTTTGTCCTTGCTGGCCATGTGGATCTCAGCTGCCAGGCCCAGTACAGCAGCAAGCTAGGTGCAACAGCTGGACAAAAGTGCTGCTTAAGCACCCACACCAGGATTAGAAACACTCTTGGTATTCTTGGTAGATGAAACACAGGCTGCTAGTTTTGCTTTGGAACAGTTGGGATAGCTCACCTCAGTGCAAACATGGGATATGTTTAGCATATGAAAAGAATGATTTTTCCAAGGCTTCTAACTTTGTGGAAGTTGAGTTGCCATCTTTTAACCACACATGGCAACAGAAGAAGGTCACGCAGACCTGATATCAGCCAAGGTTAAATCCCAGTCTTTCACTCCAAATTACAGCTATGTGAGACTTAATTGACAAAGAAGAGGTAAAGCCAGAATATGTTTCCTTTAGCTTTCATTCTTAAACATCTGGTCCTGCTTGCAAAGAAAAAACAACAGACTGCAGTTGCTTTTTGGCAAAAAAGTAAGCCACTGAAAACCCAGTCTCACAACGACAGGGAAGAGGCAATGCTAGCAACATGTCAGGTCCTCACAACCCTGATCACAATTGCTGATTTTATTTTCACTGGCAGTAATGAGAATAAAATTATCTAAGCATCACAATTCAGATTACTCTGAATGCTCATCATAGAACAGGAGTTTTCAACAAGTACAGATATTAATTAATAAAAGTGCTTTGAAGCGACTAAGGTCTCTTTCAGTTTTAGTGCATTTGTACAACTCAGGATATTTTTATAAGGTATCCAACTTTTCTATGTATTCTGATTTTTCTTCTCAGCTCAAGAGCACAACTAAAATCCGAAGTATTACCACAAACAAGTTAAATTCCCATCACATAATTTGCCATATCAGTTTCATATTATTCTAAAAAGTTTCTCCTGCAAAGTCACTGAGTAACCTTTCCAGGTTTTTTAAAAATGAAGAACAACAACAGCAACACTGTATTCAGTTAAAACTGTACAACACAAATGAAACCAATTTTTAGCATCCTGGACTATCTCCACTTGCAATGTGGAGTCCAGGTGTCTCCTCTTACTGCAGATTTGATCCGCATGCTTAACTTTTAAGCCATGATTGACAAGAGTTCGTGATTATGATGACAGATTAAAGTGTTCATTGAATTCAGAGGGTTTTTATTTCAGTTGTGACAGTAGTGTACTGGGAGACAATGAAACACAATATCACAGGATTAAAGGCAGCACATAACTAGTCAGGCACTGGTACTGCAATCATCTTGGTCTCACACACATGCTGATCACCCATTTAAACATAAAACCCTATCCTGAGCACTGCATATTCCTTTCAAAGTCTTACTCACGTGTCTCCTCTCGTTTCTAACATAATAAATATATCATCTGATGAGGAGCTTAGTGACAGCTGCACAAGTTAGTTCTAATTACAAAAAATAATAAGTGGTTTTAAAAGGTTCAATAAGTCTCTATTGCATAACAGCAGCAAAGCAGCACAATTATTGCTTACAAGCAAAAGTAAAGACATAAATAAAAATTGTGCTAGGATTGCCTTACTCCTAAACTACAAATGTCAGTTTCTCCTGTATAATCTAAAAAAAATCCCTTTTTTGATGCACCATTCACCTGTAGAAAGGGAAAACAATAAACTGCAGACAAATGCTTCCAAATATTTTGCCTGAATTAACACAGGAGGTACACAATTGAAAAAGACAAAAAATTATAAAGAGGAAGCAATATATTTACTTTGGTCTACATCTTACAGCTGCCTGTGAACTTTAGCAGTGATACAGGCTTTGGTTTCCAAGGAGATTATTCAACCTGACAGACACCAGTATAATATTTTTATTATCCTGGGCTACATCCTGCTTCTTAGTCTTGATTATTTCCAATAGCAAACTTACCCCCAAAAAAACCTTCTGAGAAAGGGCAATATCCCATGCTTTAAACACTCTCATGAGACAGTATTCATGAAATATAGCAGCTTGTCTTTCATCCACTGGCCATTACTTCAGGTTGAGATGTGAGTGCAGTGCATAATGACAATAAAAAAAGACTCCAGCAGATGCCAAAACAACCAGAACTTGGATTATTCTTGCTGTGCAGGTCTCTTTCATAATTTAAGAGGATAACCAAGGGAAGTTGTACTATGTCAGGCTCAGAGTAAAGATTAAAGAATTAATGCATAAAAGTCTTTCATACCACTACAGTGACTTATTTCATTACATTTTTCCAATGGTTTTTAAGTCTCAAAGATGTTCTGATACAAATGTAAATCTTAGTACACATCCCACATATGGAGAACTTGCAGAAAGGAGCACAAGAGAATGGATGCTCTCAGCTGCTTCTCTGTGACCAGCTGTATCTACGGTAGCTTGGAAACCATCCAATGCTGTAACTTTGTCAGCCAACTGTAACCCCATGTTGAACTTAAAGAACTTAATCCACTCTATTATTGCCTTTTCACAGGTGGAACCTGTGCCCTTTCTTTTACCAAGATCCTTCCCGTGACATAATAAGAAACACCAAAAATCGAATGACTGTCCATATTAATTTATATTGCTCATCCTTTACCCATACAAAGAAAATGAACTAGCAGAAGAAATAAGCAAAAAAATTCCATCTCAAGCAAAGCAAATGGAGTTGAGCTATCATTTTAGACTGCCAGACACACAAATATACACTCAGAGTCTAGCACACACACAGAGGAGCTTTCTACTTTATAGGCAATTCCAGAGGGCCTTATCAGCTTTGACTGAGGCAAATCTTCCCCTGAAGCTGTGGGGCTTTTACTTGGACAAGGGCTGAATTTGAAAGAAGCATCTTGAGATTTGGCAGAGTTTCAAGCAAAAAGTATGTCATGGATATTCTTCATAATATATTGCAAAACTAACTGTCCTCTAACATGTAATAGTTTACATGTGCTGCTCTGTAAATAAGATGATAAATAACACACCAGTTACACATAACTCACTATTTATGCAGGAAGATTAGGTGCAAAATTTACTCATAGTATTTTCAGAAAGTAAAAGAAAGACATTAACAAAGTTTTTACATACCTACTACTAGCATGGAGTAACAGCTGGAACTGAAGTCAATAAAGTTAATCAAATTATAGATAGCAGCATACTTTTCTAAATTGCATCCATGCATCAGTGGGGATGAGTATAAGCCAGTTGGAAACATCTCTCACTGTAAAACAGGGCAATCTGCACTTGGTCTTCTATCTACAAAACACAATTTCAGCTTTCCACCAGTAGCTAGTTGCAGTAACATTGGGAGTGAAATGACAATAACACATAACAAGCTTGGAAACAATGAGATCATGGCTTTTTACCTACAAGTCAAGCTGCAACAAGTCTGACATGTGCAAAACTATTGAAAATCTGGCTCTCAGCATCACAACTGAACCTTCAGGGAGATGATCATAATGGAAGGCTGTTCCTTGTAGAGACGTTTGAGCAAGAGTCTTAACCTGCCCAGATGTGACATATGCAATGTGTCACAAAAGGAATAAACTACTTTTTACAAACATCTTTCTTAGTGAAACTGGACAGCCTGACTTAACACAGCCTTAAAAGAAGGGGATGTTGAAAAGCACTAGGCTCTCTGCATTACATCTTAAATGCTGTCCAGAGTTAATAAATTTATATGGTGCTGTACCTAAACGTCCTGAGAGTAGAACTTAGAAGTTAAACATTAGCACTTTGCTATGACTAAGTGTTGCATTTTACTAGAGGCAGGAAAATGCTATATTCATCATATAATGGGAAGTTGTACTTGTAACCCCTGTCAAGGTTAAGCAGTAATCAAAGAATCTTCTTTTCAAAGTTTAAACTTTAGGACTGAGTCAGGAAGTGAGTCATCCTCATACCCCCTTACAGGCACAGCTATGTCCTAGCAAAGGCCACAGACCTGCTAAAAGTGTCCAGTCTTCCTCTTGGGAAAACATCTGAGCAGAGCTCTCAGGCAGGGAAAGAAAAAATAGGCTGCAGTTTTACTTAGATCCCAGAATCAGTGACATGAACTCATATGTTCCTGAACAAAACACTAACTTGGCAATGATGTTTGGAACATATTATAGTTTGCATATAAACCTACTTGGCAAACCAGACAGCAATTTGAATAATTTCTCTTGGATAAAGAGACAGACTAACTCCTCGATGCCACTCACGAGCAAGCATGCTAGGGGGTCTGGCAATATTTCTCAGACGTTACTACAAGGTCATGACCATCTGCTGAATATCAAAGCCCAAACTTCAGTGCCGAATTAAGACTAAAATATCTACCCTAGTTAAAGTGATAGTGAATGCAATCAGCAAAAGCCTACCCATGTGAAAAGGCACCGGGAAGCCACCTGTTTGCTGTGGCCTTTCAAATACAGCCACTAAGCAGACAGTGCCACAGTGCATAAGCACACACACACGGCAAAGGAAGCAAGGTTTGGCAGAGCCAGGGGAGGCAGCCCCTTCCTGTGGTCCACACAATAAAATCCCCCACAAATTTAATGATTAATGAATATGAGTCTCTAGTCCAAACAAGCTTAATTGAATTAGACGACAGACAGATTCAGAAACTGTCATGAGAAATCTTAAAGGCAACAAATGTATGAACAATTTAAAGGAAGACCTTTACCTATTCATCCATCCTTTTGAAAGACTGTATTAATTGTATTAGTTCCTGTGGAAAAGAACATCCACTCAGCTACTGGTGTGATATCAGACAAGTACCATTAAAATTGCTTTTGGGTGAGGAGAGATGAGAAGACAGAAGTCTGAAACAGGGTCACTCAGAAGCACAATCAGAGTTCAAAAGGAGTGGCCTATTATTCCAAAGCTCTTGAAACTCTTGCTGAATTCCCCACAAAGAGTACTTTGACACCCAGATACTGAGTCTGGGTGTTACCTATTAAAATCAAGCATTTGGTCAGGAAAGGTAGGAGGGAGAGAAGCTTTATGCCTTTTGGGATCCCATTATCACAATAGCCAATGAAACAGATTGTTTCTTCACTTATGGAACAATCAGTAAATGAAACTAGCACTCTATGATCAAACCCTGATTCTGATTATTCAGGCTTGCAATATGTAGTTTCTTAGTACCTTTCTTCTAAAGTATAGCAAGATGTAAGCAAACTTTCCTCTAAAAATAAAACCCAACAAAGACAAAAACATGTGTTTAGCACACAGGCTATTACAATTTCCTCTATAAAGCACTAGAGATGTAGAGAACAAAATGCTTAAGTAAAACCCAGTTGCTGTTGGCACCATTACTAGCAGTGCCACTGGTACACTGTCGATTTTAAATAAGACTGATTTCATGTTCTGAAGCACAGAAGCACAGTAACATAATTTTCAGCATTCAAAAGATGAAAAAAAAAGGTAAGGTAAAAATAGATACCTTTGATCTAAAAAAAAAAAACAAAACACTGAGACAACAAATTCATAAGTAGCTGCCTCATTTATCAGACTGCCATGCATAGCAAAAACTTATTTCCTCTGAAGCGTTTTGCTATAGATGTTAAGGTTATTAAGTCATTATTTCTTCTTCATAATCAGGAAGTGTGCATTCCAATTTTTTTATGCTAAAGTATGCAATCTATGTAAATACTTGAGGAAAACAAGGTCATTAATTCTGCTTGAAGAAACAGATTGAATATGGAAAACAGTGTCTTAGCACCAGTAAAATTGCAGGTATGTGGAGCTTGTGTAAATCTTCATGTATTTATATCCTCTGGCTATTACAGATTTTTTGGAGCAGGATCAGTAGGGGATTAATGAAATTACCTTCCAGAGTTTTCTAAATTGCATAAACAACTCAAAGAGTTTGTTCAATGCTGTTGTGCAGTTCTCCCACACAGTGAATTTATCATACAGAAAATCAAGATGCACTGAATTAGCACTGGTACCCAAGTAATATGCTCAGCATGCAATGCAAAATCTTATCACTATGTTTTTAAAACATCATAGAGAGCTGAAAACTTCAGCCATGACTACAAAAGTATCATTCCTCCACTAAGAAGATTTGCACCATATAGACAAAACAGGGTAGAAAATAGCATAGAGGAGGGCAAGGTACTCTTTCATTACAGTAAAGGTGCAAGGATGTTTCTGTTCCACCCTCTGCCTGAAATCCAAAGAGTCATCACAGCCTCCTGCAGCCAGCACCCACTCATAAGTAAGGATCAGTCTCGTTTTTCTGGACTACCTCATATTTGCCTGCTACTCAGTATAGAATCATCTTCCAAATACTTCTTTGCTTTCCATGAGACCTAAGGGCATGTGGGCAGTCTTCACCGCACACTTGCACAATGAAAATGCTAGCCAGTTGACCAAAGTTATCTCAATATTTTTTCCTTGCATGAGATTGTCAAGACATCCCATACCAGTGAAGTGCATAGGCATCACACCTTTTCTAGATAATTAATTTTTCAAACTCAAGATGCTGTCACATAAGTAAATTACCAAAAAAAGTCAGATTGAAGGTTGCAATCCTTCTTAAACCATGTCCACATTTTGTACAGCATCACAAGCAACTGTCAATTTGTCTTCCCAATTGCCAAACCATATGTTGAAAACTTCCTTCAGTACAGAAGAATGACAATTTTTGATTAAAAGATACAATATGTAGTGTTCGAAATTAGTAGCTCCTTGTTGGGGTTTTTTAATTAAAGTAATGAAAATCTGACAAGCACACAACTGTTACTTTGTTATCTTCACATCAGCACAGCAACAAAGCATTCTGAGGACTATACCAAAAATTCTTAGAAGAGTTCAAACTACCTTCTCAGTCAAGACAAAAACTCAGTTTCACAGCCTAAAGAAACTGAGACTGAAAATGGTATCTAAATTAGAATCCTGCTACATATGTGAATATTATGAAACTTTTCAGTACCCCTAACATCTTTGCAGTAATTTTTTATTTTCCTTCTATCAGGAGTCACTCATTTTGGCTCTCAGGATCATGTCATCAACATATGAATTGGAAAAATATAGAAGCTAAAAGCTCAAATTGGAACATGCATCACTCAGTATTTATAATTCCTATGCTTTTCATGTGGAGATAGGAGATTTACTACCAGTTCTTAGATCAGCCACCTACTGCAAAATCGTAGTCAAGAACATTAAAAGCATCTAACCTACCTTCTGTTTTCCACTGTGGATTGTCCCTACTTCCCCCACTATCCAAACTACTACATTAGGGAAGAGATTAAGTGGTTCATATTCACAAATCATAATGAGCTGAATCTGGAAGGTTTATTTAATAGGATTATTATGTATGAGAATAATATTACATTACACTGTTTATTACTGTTTCTGTCAGTGCAAGGTCAACACCTATTATCTAGAATGCTCATAGTATTAATACACTACTCCACATTTCAAGCCTGAAAATATTTAATCTTCTCACCATATTGTGGATATTTCTGAAATTAAAATGTAAAGTTTCTACCTCATCACAACAGTCTTTAGTATGTGTTTCAATTCAAACCTTACAGCAACAGGATTAAGAAATATGTACTGGTATTTAACAAATTTAAACAAAACCTTCATAGTTAACAAAAACCAGCCAATCAAACAAACAAAAAAAAAAACAACCAGTATGTGCAGGCTTTCTTTTTTCAACATTAAAATCTTTTTAAAAATAAATTGTTCAGATATTTCAATGTCAAGATCTACTTCTCAAAATTCACTAGTGCTAATAAGAGGGATCATTTACCAAGCACTGCAAGAACTTTAAAAGGCCACATCTACACATCACCTGCTCCAGAGTAATAGTTTGCATCAGCCCAGATAGCTACGCATGTTTTCACATCAGTGACTTAACATTTTCACTACAGGAGGCATAACTATATTCTCATTAGCCAGCTCTCTTCTTCAGGAGCTCATGCCAACTCCACAACAGCCACATGCAAACGTGCAGACTGGGATTTTATTCCTGTCTAAAGCAATGAACTCTAAAGACATCTGCAGCTGGGCACAATGCCCACACTGGTACAATTACAATGCTATGTCAGCTTCTCATTGTTTAAGGTGATGGATTTCATATCTGGGCACATTATCTTGCCAGAGTTAATGGTATTTTTTTCTTGGAAGCAAGCGGGAATGGCACAAGACTGTGCCAATTTCAAAGCACTTTTCATAGGTCACATTATAAAGCAATTTCTATTGTGCACCCTGCCAGCACTTTATCCTAAACAGGTGCTAAACAAACTTACAGACTATTACGGTGCAATATATTTGAGAAAATCAAGATATGAACAGCCAACCCTCTTAACAAAACAGCAATAGGAGCATGCAAGTAGAATGGCACATTACATTTAACAGGCCCTCAATAGGATCCCACTTCATTTATTAGATCAAAGATCACACATTACATCCACTAGGGCAAAAGACCTTCAAAATTTGAAAGAGTAAACGAAAGTCATTCACAGCAATAGCTCCCGGTTGTATTCACAACTAGAAGTAAGTCTTTTGGCTTCCAAATATCTTTTTGTTACTCAGCTACCACAGAATGCAGTGTGGTCTAAGATGTTTTCCCAAGGCTTACTCTTATTAATGCAACAAATAAAATACAGTATCTGTGGCACCACCAATAAAATACAACTGTCCATTTACATACTTGAGCCTACAGCCTCTGAATAAGGTTTGTAATGCTCTGTACAATGGACAAAAGGACTGGGAACATTAAGCAGCTGGTTGCTATGTCTTCATCACTAACATAGACAGTGGAACTGAGATGCCTGAGGGACTGGATGCCACTCAGAGGAACCTGGACCGACTTGTGAAACTGGTTCTTGGGAACCTCATGAGGTTCCAAAGGGCCAAAGTGCAAGGTCCCTTGCTCTTGCAAGATATCTCTGCACATGGCAGGGTTGTTCAACCAGATGACCTTAGGAGTTCTCTTTCAGCCAAAATGATTCTACTATTCCATGAAACATACAGCATCTTCATTCAGCATTGTCTGGTTCACAAAATGAGAAAAATAACCAATATGGAGTAGTTTAGAAAACAGTCCTGGATAAAGAATAAGAAATAATTCACTCTATGCCTCCCACTCCAACCAAAATCCACTATTTAAACATGATTCACTATAGAAAAGATCATAAATATTGAGACCATACCAGATGCACATTTCATAGGAAAAAAGTATGTGCAGCCATGTAAAAAACCCACGAAAAATTACATTAACATCTTTTTAGAAATAAATATATATGTTTCTACAAATAGAACTAAATACAGACACCTATCCCAAAGGTAAGCACACATATAAGCTGCAAATATTTTAAATACCATAAAGGGATAAATTTCCACTACAGATCCTGCTCAGAGGGGTCACACTATCAGGCACTAAAATCACCTGAGAGATGCTCACAATGAGACAAGAAGCTGTTTCCTCTGTCTTTGTTAAGGTCTGCAGAGTGCAGCACCAATAAGCCCTAAAAATTTCAAACTGGACTACCTTTATGTAGTCTTCATTGCAGACCATCCATGTTATGTGCTGTTAGCACACACTGAGGCCAGAATATCATGGAAGGAGACAATTCCAGATTCTTAATTGATTTTTTCTTTGTGATTATAGGCTGCTTGTTAAACCTTTCCAGGCCCCAGGCACAATCATCACAGACTCTGGATCATGCTGGTAAATATGATGTGAGCAAAGCAGCTTGAGATATTTGATCAACATACTGCAAAAGAGCAAACTAGGGCTAGTTCATCATCAGCTGCTGCTCCATGCTTGGGAATCCAGTTTTAGTAAAACAGAAAATCACAGTACCTTCATGGATCTTTCAAGGAGCCATTAAAAAGCCCCACCAGCATTCTTCAGGCACCTAGAGAGCATTATCTGAGTGCCACAAACAGATTCAATCAGAGGTCCAGTGGAATGGTATGCTGCATTGTGCTGGTCAGCAGGGGTTGAGGCAAGAAAAGGGTTATCAGACAGTGAGTAATGGAACACCTGCTGTCACCTACAGTCAGCTCTGAGTCCATGCTATACAGTTTCATCACTGACAGCACCAGAGTGTAAGTAATGATGCAGGCCAAACATGGACCTGCTTGTCAACCTCCTGGTGTTTGGACAAAATGTCCTGAGAAGCTGATGCAGTGGCGACATTCAAGAAATGCAGGAATCATGGCTGGATCCCAGCAGCTCAGCAATGGCATTAGTGATTCATGCTGTGGGTATTATTCCTGAATTCTGTGAAACGTTTCGGTGTGTGAGTCCCATACATGGAGTCAATATGGTCCCTCAGGACTACTCAAAACTTTCATCACTTTTAAAGCTTTTCAGCACCGAAAAGAATTTGACCTGATATCTCTAAATGGAACCATCAGTGCGGACAAAAGTGTTGCAAAACATCCAGGCATGCTGCCTCAGTAATACCAGCCTGATCCATTGCCACATGCTGACCCAGTGCATTACTCCAGATCCACCTCCCGAGCCATCACTTGCACAGGTGCAGGACAGACCTCCTGACAAAATGGAAATAACCCAAGTGCTCATTTGTCATGTACAGGATGTATGGTCAGGACCTGGAGGCCCTCTTCTGCACTTTGCTTTCTCAGCATCTCAAAGCAAGCAAAGGAAAACATTTATACAGGCCTACAGACAAGGATTACAGGAGCTGGATACAGAGCCCCACTAAAATCAAAAGTCTGAATTTTCTCTCTTTCCTTAAGATATTACTGTACAGGAGGAAAAAATATTTCTAATAATGATTTTGAGAGTTCCCCTCTGAATCTGAATCAGCATTTCTGTCTCTAAAAAAAGTCAGCTCTATTCTAGGAAAGTTTCCACCAATTTGAAGAGATGTTTCCTTGAATATGATCTGCAAGATTTCTGGTACTTACTGCATTGGTACATTCTTCAAAAAACATCTAACAACTCTACACCTCTTTCCTAAACCATCTTAAATCTCAAAAACCTGACGATTAGTAGAAATATGTCCAAAGGATTCTTTAGCACAGAATCATATAGTTCCGTATGTATTGAGGAATTATATATGCTACCTTTAGAGGTTAGGAAAAAGATAGGCATACTGTGGTGTTCAGATCATTATTACACACTTAGAATGAATTAAGTATCAGCCTACAAGCAAGAAGGTCCCTGGGAAAGTGACTTTATAAGCTGGAAGTACAGACATATTCAGCACTGAAAGATACTGTCTTGTTTTCTAGAAAAGGATTTCAGCCAAGTGCCACTGAATTAGTAGCTACTTCTCTGATGTTCTGCAGGTTCTTAGCCAATTTATAGTCACTGCCTACCTAAAAAGAATAAATTAAAAATCACTAAAAAAATTATCCAAGTCAATAAAAAACACAAAACCACCTTTCTGTGTCAGTCTTAAAATAAAAGAATATTGGTTTAGGCACCCTTCCATCTTGCCAAAACTCAGTTACTGGGGAAGTACTGTATTTCAGGCAAAAACATTTGAGAAGAAAAAAGCTTCTACAAAATACCTTTGAAAATCCAATTTTTAACCACTCAACTACTTAAGCTCTGTGGCTCCATTCCACATGAGAACACAGAAGTTGGAATGGATAGGATGGAGAGAGCAGAACCACAGGTGGGTAGTGCAGAATACTCCCTTTATTACAATATTCAAACTAGCAGGCACCTGCATAACTTTCCTGTGGTGCTGCCATTAGCCTCTCGAGTTAATATTCTGCCCAGAATTCTGATTTACACAATACACAACAGCTGATGTTAACGTACCCCTAAATAAATGAGACTTAACCAAACCTGTGTGGCTCAAAGTGACTAGATGAACGCAGCCTGTGCTGGATAACAAAGGCAATGTTTCTTATGTCACATACAGGCAGGCAGCCAGAGGGTGACAGAAACCACAACCACTAATTAGCCCCAAGGAAGGAGGAAGTCAGAGAGATTGGCCCAGGGCTACATGACTGCGTCAATGATCTAATGTAGAGAGCAATAAAAAATTAAGACAATAGTCCCAGGGCCCACCGAGAGGTCAGAGGGGAGAAATGCAATGCCTGGAATTCAGATACCTTGTAGGATCTGCAGTCTGAGGAGAACAACTGCTACGTGTAGTACTGAGCTGTGATCCACACACTGCTGAGTGAGTATCCCATTCCCCTGCCACAGCACAGGTTTGAGGTGTAGGACTGAAGCTCTAATTTGTGATACAGAGCTTTCTGTAGAATAGGAATCGCTGCACCTACTGGATCTTCCCTGCCAAATAAGTATATTATAGCTTATATGTCAACATTGGATGAGATTCTCTCCCAGCGGGTACCTCACTGACCTCCCATGACTACTTCAGTGTCTGGCAACTCAGTGAATTACATATAATAATATAAGGACTCAGAACCCTTCCATAACTTTCTTAGAAGAACCAAGAAATCAGGAGAAAAAAATGGTATTTAAATTATCACATAAAAACTCAAGCAGATGAAGTCTGCAGTGTAACATACAAACTTCATGTTCTCTTTTGGAAAAGCTAACAACAAAAAATCTCAAAAAAAAAAAAGCAGAGCCCTGTGCCTCACACTGAAAACTTGCCAGATGTACGCTCTTACAAACAAAATTTTCCTTGAAATGACAGAAATCACTTGTGGAGAAAGTCAGAATGTTTTTAAACTAAATGATTTCTCTTGAACAAAAAAGTCTTTCTACAGTTATATAAAGTAAGCATTTTAGACAAACAAGAAAAACAGACATAGGAGTGTTGTCAAGCTATTTCCAAGGTTTAGCCATTAGATAAAGCCTTTGATAATTTATTCATGAATGTTTAATCTGCAGCTTTAATCTTCAAAGAGCTTCCTAACTTTATTTTACTACTTTATTTCCCTTCCATATCCTACCCCACATAATTACTCTTTCGTTTTGGAAGTGATTTTATGCACTGATTAGCCCAGCAAGTAACAAGTCCATCATTCAAACTTAACCATGCTCCTCAGAAATTTGTGAAAACTAGTGGTGAAAAAAAATCCCACTCATCTGTGTTTACTTAAGAGTAAATTAAAAGGAACATTTCTGGCACATGAGGCAACCATGAAAATACTGCCCTTCTAACTACTGAAATGTAAATGAACACTTTCCTTCATCTCTAGTTTTTTGTGTTACCATTGTGGTAATTTATTCATAAGTGGTACAAAGAAATACTTTCCCTGTCACTTTCAATTGAAATACAAACACTTCAGTTTGAATTTCTAGAATAATATGCTAGATTGAAATTATACTTGAAAGTTTATTTTCTCAATCAACATCATCTGAGCTTTTAAAACTAACATCACTCAAATGAGTGATTATTTTGGGTTGAGAATGAGGCACTGGGTGATGAAGGCAAAAGGAAGCAGACAGACACAGAAGAGGACTTTCCATGATCAGGAAAACAATGCTTATGGTATTCCTGAAGAATCCTTTGTAAGGTTAAACACACATATTAGCCAAAAAAAACCTCTAAAGAATAAAAATACCTTTTATAACTGCAATGGCCAGTATGTAGAATAATTTCCTAATTTTTTAGTGTTGTGGGGGGGGGGAAACGTACTAAATTGCAGCATGTATTTGTAAGAGCTTTAGAAAGACATGAAGAACTTTCTTTTAATTTCTGCGGTCGCCAAATTACTGTAGGGTCAACTGGGTCAGCTTTTCACAGCCTAAGTATAATGGGTAGCAAAATACTCCATTCACCTTTTGCAACAAATGACAGTTCTGTAGCTAAACCAGTCATTTAACCAATTTCACACTTTAGAAATTGATTAAGTTTAATTAGTTACCATCTCAGGCTGATGCATTTCAACATATATGAGTGGTCTGTCACCAGACTTGCACGTAGCAAGCTGAGTAGAAGATTTTCCAAGGACAACACTCTGCTGTTGAATACTTAGATCAGAAATGAGCCTGAAATCTCAACCCCTGCTAACAGAAACACTGAAAGTTAATGAACACCTGATGGTACTGAGATCCATGGTATTTATCTAGATGTCCAAATACAGGCAGAAGAACCTAATGTCTTGGATTATTACTGAAATAGACCCTTCACCTGGATGTCAACAGCATGTGAAGGAGAAATCTGGGTATCAGTTACATTTCTGTACTTCAGAAACACCTCTTGATGTCAATCTCTGTAAAAATCAGGAATCATATGTGAAGAAGAGATTAGGCACACATCCAGAATATTATGGAAACATAACTATATTTGGCAAACTACTTGATCAGAGCGTGGCTTAGGCTTATACTAGGATGAAAGCACAAAACTCAAAACTGCCATACCTAGAGAATTTTTTTAAATACACAGAACAAAGTACTACATTTTATGAAAAGAGACTTTTTCATTTTATGTTTCGAATCTCATATTGCATATCATTATATGCGAAGTTCTTAAGTTTTGGGGTTTTTTTTAGTAATAAGAAAATCCAGATACCCAAATTGGTTCCAGATATTTTCAGTTTATGAAAAACACTTCTTTAGAAAATGTACAGTGCAATTTTCACAACACTGTTTTTCACCGAATTTGATGGAATGGAAAATTTGATGACTGCATGAAATAAGGTCAATTATATACTTCATTATAGTTCAAGACAAACATTTATGGGGAGGTGAATTTGGCCATTTAGGGCAACTAGTCAAATTTATAAAAGCAGGATTGGACTTTCCCAATTCAGCTGGACAACTTTCACTGAATCCCCTTCATCACATCTTTGCATCTCACTGTTTCTTCTACTACTTTAAAAAACCCTGTTTTGATATCATCCCATCCTTTGACCAATTTTTTCTTTCACAATATCATTACAGAAAACTTTTTACAGGCACAGCTGATACATCTCCCAGAAACTAATCATACAAAAAATGTGATTTATCTATCAGCCTGCTGAATAGATGAAAACAAAGACACAAAGTACTGAGGTACTAGAGTCTTTCCATGAAGCACAAAAACACAGCACATGATGGTTTTTTGATAAAAAACCTCCATTTCACAACTCAACTCACCCTCAGCAACTCCTGACTCTGTATTCTCTTCAACTACATCAATCTTTCTATAACTGCATTAAGTACCAGTCACTATCATATGCACAGCATGGACAAAGGCCACTGCAGAAAAAGATACTTCTGATGCAAATGTGAA
This sequence comes from Molothrus aeneus, assembly GCF_037042795.1. Lineage (NCBI taxonomy): Eukaryota > Metazoa > Chordata > Aves > Passeriformes > Icteridae > Molothrus > Molothrus aeneus. The sequence goes on along the minus strand of NC_089649.1, from coordinate 26,155,439 downwards.
GGTACAGAGACCTCATAAAGTACCAAATACCCTCCTTACTTGCATTAGGGCAATTACACACCACTTAATCCACCACTTATGCTGCCTCCTCACTTTGAGAGGTTTCCTTTTCAACGCTTTGTTGCACCTGACAGTCAGTCCCCAGAAGGAGGGAAGCTTTCAGAAACAGCTCTACAGCCAGCAAAGGATCCACCAAACACTGGTTTTCTGGTGATAAAGGCTATGCCCTCCTGAGAAAAGTTTTCACTCTTTTCAGATTTTTCTCTTTATTACAAACATTTCTTCAGCATTAACAAGATTTCCCTATCTGATAAAAAGCTCCAAAAACTGACAAAGTGGACTTCTACCAGAACAGGAAAACACTGATTCTGAAAAAAGGTTTTTAGTATAGGCAATTTTATCTTTCCTGAGAGATAATTTGCATTTAAAAAGGGCCAATCTCTAGAGGTGTGCCAGAGATGACTAGCACTGAAAAATGGGAAGAACTGAAATCGGCATTACATTACAGATTAAATCAAAGCCTGCATGACACACAACTTTCCATATGTTACTCAGAAGTATCCCCTCAAAACTAAAAAAACTAAACCCTTGGCAAGCTTCTCCCCCCCCCCTTCCCCACAATAAAACCTAAGTGCCACCCAACTCTTTGCTGGTGAGTGACATCTGTGCTTCCTGGTGCTTGGGCAGTCCCACAGACCAGTGTCAACCAACACAACAAGTGAATGTGATCCTGGTTTTACACAATTCGCAAATAACTCAGCCAACAGGCTACCTACAACCTTCAAGCCAAGGAGCCAAACCAAAGCTTCAAGGAGGTGCAGTCAGGCGTCTGTACAACACTGGATTAACATGTCTCCCTGGAACAGGGGGGCAGAACTCCTCAAGTGCCATTATTGGGAAAAGATGGCATTTCAAGTGGTGGAAAGTGACTGCTCTCTAAGCACATGGATGGGCTTGTCTTTTGAGAGACAAAGGATCATTTCTTTTTACCAAAAGCAAATTATTTCTGCTAAATTCAGCAGGTAAATTCACTGTCAATAAAAAGCATTTTAACAAATTTGGAGAGAGAGCAGATTGCAGTCATGCACAGAATGTCCTGTCAGGGCTAAGAAAGCCTGTGAAGTTGTTCTCCAAACGCATTTCTATGCAGAAATAATCTGGCACCTAGCCCACAAAACAAACAAATACCTTGCAGTCTCACAGTAGAGCTATTTTGGGAACCCAGAGCTATTAGAGCTATTTTATGAGTTCTAGAAGCTTCACAATAACACAAAAAAATTCTCCAGAATATACTTTATACTGCATTTAAGAGGAATTGACTCTGGCCTCTGTCACAAGGCTCTCTCTGTCATCCTCTGTAAGGAATGATTTACTTATAGTGACATAGCAACAGAAGCTAAATAAAAGAGAAAAAAAAATCCAAAAACCCACCAAAAAAGCTTGGGAAGAAGGTCAGCAACCAAAGGCACTCTCTATTTTGGGTGACTTCTTGTTCAGAGACAACAGCCCTTGCTGACTGTCCTGTGACAGCATCCAGTGGTAGCCATGCATATGTTATTGATTTGGAGACTTACTAAGGCATCAGAATCATTTCTCCACTAAACCTAATTTAGCTTCAGCACTGTATACATCAGATTCTCTGAGGTGCCAATTCTGGAACTGTATTCAACGTTTGTTGTTCCTTAAAAACAACATTACAGAGAAATATCAAGCAATTAAAAATAGTTTTAGAAAACAATTTGCATTTTAATGCTCAATCCTTAGAAAATCTGTAACAGGCTTTTTGATCCACTATCTAAAGAAGAGTTTCAATAAAAAGACTAGGGAGCACATACCTATTTTATGCTTTGAAATATCTTTCTCTAAGACTATTTTGTTGGAACAAAGCTGCACAGTCAAAAAGCCTGGTAGAATCTAAATTTTATCCTCTTTCATCCGAAAGCATGAGAACACATTACGGATGGATTTAAAAAACTATTTTCGTGCATTTGTTCTGTTTATCTTTTAAATGCTTTGTGAGATATAAATATCCTTCAGTCAAGGACAAAAAGAGAAAGTATAAGTCAAATCTGACCTTAAAGAAATGCTTTAGAGATAGCCTGACCTGTATCTGAGTGATTCTAGCAGGTTCTTTTTTGAATCTGCATTTTATTCTTCTATTTTATATTTCACAAACTGTTTATGTTTTCAGATTAATTTCCTCCATATTTGCATTTTAAGCAAAATCTTCTTGAATATGCTTGGAAGCAAGTGCACATTTCTCCAAGTAGTTTTAGGAGAAAAAGTATCCGGGGAGCTCTGCAGACTGGATATCCCATTGTTTTCTAATTCTCTTGCTATTGCATTCCTCCATTTTCTAGAAAACTGTGTCCTTCGTTTACTTTGTGTCAGGACTGTGATTGCTATTTCTCCTTTATCAAATGCAGCCTTCTAGTTATCTGCTAGGATAGCTGAAGTCAGGTATTGAGCTGAAAACATTATGAGGTTGCACTGTTGGAAAAGAAGGCAGAACAGCACATTTAGAAACAAAGCACTGTAGCTATAGAAAGAGAAGAATGTTCTGAACAAATAACACCTCTGTGTAAAGGTAATCCACAGTATCTAATACCAAACTCCAATAAAGGATAGACGTTTGCAACATTAGTCTTCACTAAGTAGTATGAATTAAAAATTTTTCTGGTTTTGAAAGCAATTATCCAAAGGTTACAAAAAGTCCAGCTCCAATTCTCCATTTATTATACTTCATAGCAGGATTCATATATATTGTTCTCAGGTTTTATTTCCTTACCTGTTAAGAAGCAAAGAAACAGCTATTTCTACCAAACTGCTCAGCAGCCAAGCTTAAGTCTGTATGTTCGGCAACTACTCACTCAATGCACAAAAACTGTGCCTTGCCATACCAGAGGCACCCTATAACTTATATTCACCACCTTTCTATAACTTATATTCACCACCTTTTCTGAACTGGTCATTGTAGTTACTATAGGCTCAGTTATGTAACAAGCCAGCACAGCTATCTTCTCCCCTACAGGAACAGATTCTTATTGTACTTTCATCTATTTAATACACAAATACAAACCAGGTTACATAAGTGAGGGACATTATTATACCTCACTTAAAGACCTTAGGAAAAAAAAGACGTCACTACTGAAATAACATGAACTTAGAATAATAGAGCCATTTAGGTTGGAAAAAACCTTTGAGATCAAGTCCAGCCATTAACCCAGCACTGCCAAGTCCACTACTAAATCATGTCCCTAAATGCCACGTTTACACCTTCACAGGTGGCAACTGAACCACCTCCCTGGGCGGCCTGCTCCAATGCCTGACAACCTTTTTAGAGAATATGTTTTTTCTAGTATCTAATCTAACCCTCTCCTGGTGTGACTTCAGTCCACTTCCTCTCATCCTACTTCTTGTTGCTTGGGAAAAGTAGAATTAAGAGATCAAAGAAGAGGGGTTGTAGACTCTCCTTCTTCATGAATATTCAAAATCCACCTGGACACAATCCTGTGCAACCTGCTCTAGGTGAACCTCCTTTAGCAGTAGGCTTGGATTAGATGATCATGAGAAGTCCCTTCCAACTCCAACCATTCTGTGATTCTCTGAAAAGAGCCTGACCCCAACCTTGCTACTACCTCCTGTGAGGTAGCTGTAGAGATCAGTAAGGTCACCCCTGAGCCTCCTTTGCTCCAGGCTAAACACCTTCAGCTCCCTCAGCCATTCCTCATCAGAATCACAAGGTCGACTAGGTTGGAAAAGACTTTTGAGATCACAGAGTCCAGCCTATGACTGAACACCACCATGTCAACCAGACCATGGCACTGAGTGCTACATCCAGTCTTTCATTAAACACCTCCAGGGACAGTGACTCCACTACCTCCCTGGGCAGCCCATTCCAATGACCAGTCATCCCTTCTGTGAGGAATTTCTTCCTAACGTCCAACCTAAACCTCCCCTGGCACAGCTTAAAGCTATGTCCTCTTGTCCTGTTGCTGGTTGCCTGGGAGAAGAGACTGACCCCCACCTGGCTACAACCTCCTTCCAGGGAATTCTAGAGAGTGAAAAGTCTCCCCTGAGCCTCCTTTCTCCAGGATAAAACCCCCCAGGCTCCCTCAGCTGCTACTCATGTGTTCCAGACCTTTGCCAGCCTTTATTGCCTTTTTCTGGACACTATCCAGCATCTCAACATCCCTCCTAATTTGGGGGGCCCAGAACTGGACACAGCACTCAAGGTGTGGCCTCACCAGTGCCAAGTACAGGGGAAGAGTGACCTCCCTGCTCCTGCTGGCCACACCATCCCTGACACAGCCATTGGCCTCCTTGGCCACCTGGGCACACCCTGGCTGATGTTCAGCTGCCATCAGTCAGCACTCCCTGGGTTCCTTTCTGGCTGGCTGCTGTCCAGCCACTCTGTCCCCAGCCTGCAGCACTGCAGGGGCTTTCTGAGGACAAAGTGCAGAACCTGGCACTTGGTCTTGTTAAATCTCATACTGTTGGATTTGGCCCATGGATCCAGCCCATCCAGGTCCCTCTGCAGAGCCCTCCTATCCTCCAGCTCCTCTCAGATGACTGCTCTCCCCCAGCGTTGTGTCATCTGTAGATTGGCTAATGGCGAATTCAATCCCCTCATCCACATCATCAATAAAGGTGTCAAAGAGGACTGGACCCAACACAGATTCCTGGGAGACACCACTGGTGTCTGGCTGCCAGCTGGATGCAGTGCCATTCACCACCACTCTCTGTGCCTGGCCTTCCTAAGCATTTCTTAGTGCAGTGAAGAGTGCTCCTGTGTCCAAGCCGTGGGCTGCCAGCCTTTTCAGGGGAATGCTGTGAGAAACAGTGCCAAAGGCTTTGCTGGAGTCCAGTCTTTCCCTCATGCACTAAGCAGGTTGCCTGAGGTTGTCCACTTATACTCAGTATGGTGCTCTAATAGCAACTGATTGTCTTGTTTATAAACAATATTAGCAGCATGTTTTTACAACTCTTCCTGCAACATATGTGGGAATCCTTCTTCATTTATTTTTACTTACAGAAGAGTTTATCTTAATCCATATGTGTACCTAGTGCACAACATAAGGTTTATGGTTTGGTTAGGAAGCTGTCAGAGTTCAATTAAATAATTTACATCACTCAGCAGTAATGCAGGGGCTTTGGCAATGCATTTCATGCCATCTGTTTGGAAAGTTTTGAGAGCTCAGAGATTAGTCAAACAGAATTACTAATTCTTACTTTGAATGCATATTGTGATACTTCATTTCCCAATAAGCCACAAGGGAAAGCAAGCTTTGAAGTATTAATTCAACTTACAACAAAAAATAAACCAAAATTATTTGGTGGATCATCTGTAAGCTCAGGTGAGCAAACTAGACAAAACCAAGAACTAACTTAAAACTATGAGATACTGTTTACAATTCAAGAACTTTGGAGGAAAAGATAAATAAATACCACTTAGCTTGATTTTGTATTGGCCACATATAGATAATCACATAAAACAATAAAAAAATCTAATAATATTTTAATTCTAGTCTCTGCAGCTTTTGTCTACTCATACCTTGGAGAATTTCTGAGGCGACTTTACTTTAGGCAAGGGCTCATGAAAAGAAGTAACTCCCACAAAATGATCTCTAAAAAGAGGAATCTTGTATGTACTACTTTTTTAAGTTAACCATAATAAAATCCTTTGACCTGTTTAAGAACAGACCCTGGGCTCAAGGTAAATATCATATGACACATGGGTTTTTGAGCATAGCAAAGCAATGAAGAGACCAAGGTGAAAAGGTGGGACCTGCAGTCTTCACATAGCTGAAGCCTGAGAAAGGTCATCCAGCTCCTCATGGAGAATGACTCCCTAATGAAGGAAGCCAAAGTACTACCTAAGAAGAGAATATCAACACTTGACTGGTAAGGGCTCAACACCTAAAAGGAAAATACAAAAAACTGCATCAGATTTTGACATCAAAAAGTTTAGAGCGACTGATGGGTAAATCTAATGGACACAGGGGTTGTTGTGTGGTAAGAGAAAAGGCCAAGGTACAAATAAGATTTGCATTTCTCTTCAGGAGTCTCTCAACTGATTTCTTTCCTGAGGACAAGCACTTGTTTTCCTGATCTCATTACTTGAAACAGAAATTCTATCATTTGACTTCAAACAGTATCTAGGGAAAATGACTTACTGATGAGTTATGCCGTCATCTCATTCCTAGGTGTTCTAAAGCTTTACATAAGATATTCACTTCCATTCCTTTTATTGGCGGGTCTGCACAGGAGTTTACCACCAATGCAGCACTACTTCACAGCAAGGAGCTGTTTCTGATCACAGGGCTGCTGCTGGCATGCGAACCCCCTAAATAGATATTGCATTATCCTAAGTAAATAAGAAAGGTCATTCTTAGAGCAGCGAACGAAATTCATTTGAAACAATGAGGAAACAACATCCGCAGAGGGACAGAGGCTCTATCGACTTTCCAAAGACCTCCTCCATGCAGTCCTAGTGTATCACTCTATCAGGAGTGCTCACTAAGGCCTTCTTTGCTTTGGGCAATAATTTATAGTCTTCCATCAAGATCACATGCTTCCTGAAAAAAATCCTGGACTTACAGCATGCTGCTTTTATTAAAGCAGATGCAGTGCTGTTACATTGCTCAAAGCTGGCACTTGCTTCGGAAGACACAAGCAGCTGAGTATGTCTGTCCACAGAGAAAGTGGCACTTGGTAGCTGAAGTGCAGTGGGCTGGTTGAACACAGAAGACCATAGGAAATAAAAGGAGCATTGGAATGCCTACAATTTTCAGAGACCTAGCTGCTGCTGAATTGTATTACCTTTTGTCTCTAAAAATACATTGTCAAAGCCCACACATACAAAGGAAGTGACTTAGAAGACACGAGGACCCACCTGCTGTGCTCTAAGCTAGGGAAATATTTCCTAATGTGCAAGCAAGTATTCTTGAATCTAATTTAATTATCTTGGGCATGCCAGAATAGGTATCCTTTTCCATTTCTCTTTCTTTCAGAATAATAATTAAACTTTTTTTTTTTTCATATGAGACTAGCTTTGATCCCAAATTTACACCAGCCGTCATCACCATCATTTGAAAGCACTCCTGCTGTTTCCAGTTCTTTGTTTAGCCAACTTGGAACACTGGCTAATCTCACTCAGATCACTTCACCTGTTTGTAAGAAATTTAATACCTACGGGGAAGGAGAGACAAGGATAAAGTGACACGATGCATCAAGTTCCTTATGCCAACAAGTTTTTTCATGGAAATCACTGTTTGGCAAAGGAACACATCAGATTACTGAACAATGTGCCGCCTCCACTATTTTGTCTACAGGGTATTATGTAAGGGCTGCTCTACTGGCAATACTTTCCCTTTCTAGGGGAAGGCAGGCAGGCAGTAGGAAAGCAGTTTCACTTTGAGCTCAAAGGATCTTACTCCCTGGTTGGGAGAGGTAAATCTATCAAAAAAAGAGGCTACCAACTTATTGGGTAGCAAGTGTTGAGCTTGTTCTAAAACTTCTGTGTTAGCATGAGCTTTCCAAATCCAATATTTTGATGTCTAGACAGGGAGAGGCAATATTTTAGTGCTGCTTACATAACCATTAATGGAACAAGAACAAGCTTTTCATGCAAAGCAAGCGTATTACAAACATTTCGTGGAAGCAGACATACTAGTTTTTAGTAAAGATAATACTCTAGCCACATTTCAATACCACACATATATTACATTATACATGTAGTGAGAGAGAAATTCAGGAAGTTCCACGTGAAACTGGTGAAAGTATGAAGTACTGCAGGAGTGCTTTTGGAAGGAAAACCCATGCTCAACCAATTCTCCACATCACTGTGAAGGAGAAATGTAATTTTTGTCTCAATTCAAAATAAGCTGTGTTTTATTCCACAACTTAACAAAAACTTCAAGAAAACACACAGCTCCATTGATCCACTTGGCTTGCCTATCACAGGGTACTCAGACTCATATGTCTAAGAAGGCATATAGTTTAATGATCAAAGCCAAGCAACTGGGAATCAAGCCACCTGGTTTATTTTACAGGAAAACAAATATAAAGTGAATTAATTGATTGAGGTTGGGACTGTTACTTGCTCTGGTGCTGAACAGAATAAGAGCTCAGTTCACAGGAACAGCAATAATATATGCAACCTCAACCTCTTCCTTCTCCCAAGGCCAAACCTGCAGAGGGAGGATATTTTGAACTTAAACCATCATGAAGGTACGAGGAAGTTCCCCTGGAGGGTGGCTAACTTCCCATTTTGGAGGCAGTGCAGTTGAGCAGCGTCCAGGCTCTGCTGGACAGAGCCGTGCCTCAGTGCCGCTGTCAGCACTGCTGTGCCCGTGCTCTCCTCAGCAGTTGCCTCGTGCTCACACTCTGAAGCCACACGGCCTTGGAGCAGCAGATCCCAGGTCCACTGGCTGAGCAGGCTTGGCAGGAGCCAGCTGTTCCTGCCCTCCATTCACTCTCTCCTACAGACTCACCTTCCCACTGGCACACCTTATTGCCGTGGGTTGAGAAGCCAATCAGCCGGACCTTCGGCCAACTCCTCCCAGCTGCCGCCTCCTCCGGGGAAAGAGAGGGAATCTGATCCTCCCACTGTCTATGGTAAGATTATGTGCCTTCAGTGTCCCCAAACATGATGCCACCATCAGCTGCATAAATGACCTCAGCAGGCTACAGGAAGCCTCTAAGCATCTTCAGTAAATGAGTAATTTCATCAGGAGTTTTGGACTGCCTTACCATTGAGGGAAAGGTAATAATGGCTTAAATGGTTGATTCTGCCACGAACAGCATTGAAACAATTAACAAAGCTTTTCCAAACTCCTCTTCCAAAGAGCCATATAATTAGTATCTCCTTCTGGGGAGATATTTACATTAAAATCCTGTTTTCTTTAGTCAACAAACACCAAATACTACTCCTGACTCCCACCATCATGTAATACTACATCTTTTATTGCTGCCTTAGTACCAACAAAAAGAAATACTAAACACATTTTGACACCTAACTCACTTTTTCCCTCCAGTTACAATTAGATGCTTCAGCTCACAAAGCAGTGTGATGCTGGCTTTTTTCCACTAACACTGATCTCTCTTTTCAGATCTCACAAAATCACCCTTAAATTTTAGGAAGTTATTCCTATCTCTCGTTCTTGATCTAAAACATCTGGAAGTGGAATTCCAGATTTTGACTTATGTAAGTGAAGAAAAATTTAAAACAACAAAGCTCAAGGGCCAGATTACATGCAAGGAAAGCAACCGTGCAAGGCCCTAGGAGGGTATGAGGCTGAAGGAAGGAAGGCCAGATGGGAGAAGAGGCTAGATACAGTAGTCCACATGAACAAAAGTTTTCTTCACTCTGTTTCAAAACAATTATACAGTGAGATCTTTTAGCACTTAAGTATAAACATAAATTTCTCAATTTTACAATGCACACAAGTGTATTTATTTGTACTGTTTGTACTAAGGCTTTTAGTTCATACTTTTCAGTATAAAAGCACAATCAGACAAGGATAGGATCAACTGCTACGGGGAGTCTTCCTTTGTGAGCAAAGGCTCTGAACATAAATACTACAGTTCAAGAAAGGCTTCTGGTAGAAAACAAAATAAAACCAGAGACATTGGAGCAATAATGAACTGTTCAGATTTCAATAACCCTTGCACTAATTCAAAACAACATTTTTTTTCTACAATTTTTATGTGAGATCCATGATACAGAACACTGTAAAACTGTAACACAGTTAACGTGAAGAAGCTTCTTTTACTTAGCTACACCTAAATCAATTCCTTGATTCTGCAGTAAGCACAGGACTGTGAGGGTATTAATTCCAAACTAAGCCCCCTAAAATTTTATTGAAAATTAAGTCATGAAACATATAGCACCATGGAGAGATGGTCCCCAATCAGGAAAGGAGAATATTTCATTTTGCCTCAATTGTACCATATCACATTTACAACACAGCACACTTAAGACATAAGTCCTAGATGATCTCAGACAGGAGCAAATTGCATTGATAGGAGAGTTTATTTTTAGTTATATTCAATGAAGTAAGATCAGAACAAAATAGCAATTTATGTGAAGATGACAAAGAAAGAGATGGAATATGTAAACAGGTAGTCTTCCAAATGGACCAAAATAACACACGGAACAGCTTTTTTAAATGGTTCCCTACTGTCGCCTTGAGTAATAAATTGATCACGCCACTGAGCATTCTTGTTAACCATGCTATACAGCAGAGTCTTCCCTATAACACTGTGCCTAATGTGGAATGGTACTCTACTTGTGAAGGGCAATTCCTTCCAGTTGCCTAAGGACAATAACCTTAATCTCAGTTAACTTGTCAGTTTTATCATATTTTGAAAGTAGTATCACAGCTCATGACATCTCAACAGACCATAAAAACATGAACTAGGGGCAAAATGTTCTCTACTCTATTGTCCATAGCAATACAGTTGTTACCAAACCAACAACACTACAAGACCCATCTTTAAACTTCACTTCCCTAGAACCAGGCTGGAGATGGATACTTCAGAACACAAGTATTCAAGGAATTAAGAAAAAAATAAAAAGACACAGAAACATTAGGATTAAAATGCCACCTGGCCCTCAATATCTCCTTACTTTGGGATGGCGCTTAATTCATCCATCCTGTGTTCTCACAACATCCCTCAATACTGCCTTTCTCTAGAAAGAAGTCTAGGTGTCATTTGACTTCATTTATGCTTTTTACTTCAAAATAACTTCCCTGTAACTTACTCCATATGTTTACCATTCATTCTCTCATGAAACAGCCCATAACCTAAAGAGAAATGGATAAAAATTTCCCCACCAAGCTGACATCTGGCTGTCTCTTTCTGCTTCTCCTGGGCCTTCCCTGGATACACACCAGGCTGACTGAGCTACCGATAGAGTTTTCTTTTCTCTCCCTAGTGAAAAATTTATAGGCAGGAGTTCTTTGTGTCTCACCTTATTGGAAATGTATGCTAAAGTTGCTACCATTTTTTCAAATAAATGTCATGAAACTTAACCTTTTGTACTATTAAATACTATAAAATATGTATTGTTTCCTTCAACAAACTCTTAGGAAGTACTGTTATCAAATACCAGTGAAGGCCAATAATAGTCTCAGAAGCTCCAGTCTCACTTATATTTAAGAAGAATCAGGCCACATCCACGCCCTTGTGAAAAAGTCTGACAGATACGCAGTCTCACATAGGTCTCCTTTACATCCCAGTCTAAGAAAATAAATTCTAAATAATCCATTTAATGTTACTAGCATTAAACTCTACCACAAGCAAAATGTAGCTTGGTCTTGCATTTATACCAAGATCTTGGTATTCAAAAGAATCACAGAAATTGTACCTTAATCTCTTCCCCACTGTAAGGGGTTCCTTGTGGGACAATGTGTTCTGTCACTCAGTGAAATGCTTGAGCTGGATTCACAGAGAAAACCCACAATATCTCAAGGGGCTGGTTTTTGTTTCCATTTCCAATCTAATATAAGATTATTTGGCTAGCTAATTTTCACTGAAAACTCAGAAACATAGGTAACATTAAGAGCAGAAAACTGGTAGAAAACAGCAGAATTCCCTGTTGGAACGTGACCGCCAGTTTTGTGGCACTGCAGAACTGGCCTTCCACGTCAGAGCCACCAGAGTACATAACCCATGACAAACAAGCTGTTGTTTTTCTCTGTGAGCAGCACCAAGAGAGTATCTGGCCACTCAGGACTGACATCATGTAAACTCCTTGTATTTGCAGCACATCCATCCATTCAGGAGCTCTTATGACTACAAGAAAATAAAAATACTAAAGTAAAGCAGAGCTTTATTTTGCACACATACTCCAGAGCAGGAAGACAAGGAACCTACAGCAGTATTTAATCATAGTCTAATTAATTCCCTGATAGAAGCTAACCTTCCACTTGACCCAAGTGTCACAGATTAAGATGTGACACTTAATCTGTCACATTTAATATTTTTAAGTCCAAGTTGTCTATCAGATAACTTGGACTTAAAAATATTCAATGTGACAGATTAAGATAACTTGGACTTAAAAATATTTAATCTTAGGCCTTTGGAAAAAAAATTAAAATAAAATATCAAAATAAAATAAAATAAAATATCAAGCAATTGGTTTTATCTGCTTAAAGGAAAATTGCAGTTAAAATCACCAGTGATTTTATTGAGGAAGGAACCATGAATTGCTCCTGTAGTTGATGACTGAGACACTATTTCCCTTCTGTTTGGCCACAATACATGATGTTTTCTTTAAATACAACCCATTAAATATTGCTCTGAAAAATCCTTCAGTTACTGAAAGGGTTTCAAAGGAGCTCAGAATGCTGGAATTTCAAACCCCGCAGGAGAACTTCGTTAAAAAGACAGATGTGGTCATATCCATGAAAACTTGTTTTCCATATTCTTAATCACCTCCAGACATTGCAGAAGTCATATTGTGCAGGAAAGGTACAGGAACATATGCTTTGTTTGCTGCCTACAGTGTGCTACATTCCAACTAAGCATTATGTATCTGGAAACCAAACAAAACCTCAGGCTTTATCAACAGACAGAGAGTCCCACAACTGATAACATTATGGAACATGCTTGAGAACTAATGGTTTTTTTGCTGCAGAGTGAAGGAATAATCATGTAATTTAGAAACTATAAACTCTACTTTACAGACTTTTGATTACATTACCCATCAAAAAAAAAGGAAATAATCCAGAATTTATATCAACACAGGTCCACCTCAAAGGTAATAAAAGTCAGGAATTAATTCCTGTTCCAGACTTCATGTGAAAGACAGAAAAAAATCTTGTCCTTCAGATGCTCAAACTTTGTTAGTGAAGAGCTTCAAAACTTTTTTAAAAAGCAAAGCCTAATGCCAAGTATTTTTCCTTAAAATCTTTGCTAGTACATAGCATAAATAATACTCAATTCTTTCTTTTCTCTGATATTTTGAAGCAAATACTGCCAATGGAATAAACATGTGAATAAAGCTTGCTGTCGAAAACTGAATTGAGTCTGAGACTTACCAATATTTTTTATGAGGAAAGAAATGACTAGCAGGTGAAGTAGATATTGCCTCATTAAGCTGTCACATTACATTTCATTAATGTCTTTCAATTTCTAGTGGGATGAGAACTCTAAATGTTTACTAACTTGCCAAAAAAATGCTCAAAATGTTTCCATAGCTAATAAAAATTTGCTCCTGCAACAAAGAGTAAAAAAAGCAAAACCTTTCTATCTGCATACCTTTCCTTGCTTACTTTTTGAAAAACAAAGAAAAGCCACAAATACCATGCCACACTCAGATGGTAGAGTTGCTAACAATATAAGTCAACAAAATGAACTAGCAAATGTATCAAAAAGCTTCTCCTCTACAAAATAAAAACAAGCATCAATTATATTCTTTAGAAAATTAATTTCCAGTTGGAAATGTTTTTTTAATAATTCTCCCTATTCACAAAAATTGCCACAATTCATCCTAATTAGAATGCTAGTCAAGTCTGTTTCTGCAAAATTTTAAGTCAGTACCTTTCAGCACCCAGATAATATTTCTAAGGAGAAAGTGTTATAAATACAGTCTTGCTGCTTGACAGGGCAATAACGTTACTGAAAAGAGATTTTCAACTTGTATTCATGATCCTCTTCCTTTCTTATGCCATTCCATTAAACAAGAAATTATAGCTCAGTCACTGAAACTGCAACCTAATTAGGCTGAAGAAAACACTCAAGTTTTGCAGAGTTTTGATACTTAACTCTCGATTTTTTCACAAAGAATTCTTCCATAAAACCTTTCTTTAATTTTAGCGCCTCATGATGAATTCAGGTAGCTTTTCTGTCACAGGCTTTTTGGTTTGGCTCTGCTGAAAAATTCTGTATAGCTTTGATTTATACTCTGTTCCACATATAAATTTGAGGGAACTGATCATTCCAGATGCTGTATGAGACAGTTTTCTGTTTTCCAGACAGTGTTATCTACAAGATTTCAGTTTATTTTATGTTTTCCTGTAGATTACAATAACCAGGAACTGAAAGGTTACTTAAAGACTAACTGGAACATCAAATTATAGGTTAAAAGAGATTAATTTAAAAATAAGATTTTAAGGAACAAATGCTGTGAATATGCTAAAAATGCAATTTTTCAAGATGCACAGAATACTTCTCTGGCAAAAAGAGAGAGCTCTTTCATTCCAGTCCTTACTTACATTCATATCTGACCATCAAAGACTGTCATTCAACACCAATCTTTTGTCAGATGTGCTACTCCAATATCTTAAGTTGTCACAACACTGGCTATGGCTGTTAAGTACACCTTCAAAACTAATACAGGGAACTAGCTGCAGATTCCCAATTATTTTCCAGCTTTGTCACAAGGTGAACTGGAGGGAAGTACCTGTAGCTTCATTACCTTCCAACCACACCAAAAGGCCTGGATAGCCAGGCATTAACAAAACTTTGTTCCACATTTCTTGGTCATAATCTCCTATCACCTTTTATTTCCCCGTACTCTTCCCAAATACCATCCCTCTAACCATTCTCTTCAGAGACAATGGGTGGTTTAGTGATTATTGCAATTTCTTTTTGTACATTCATCCACTGCAAAGGGAATGCAGTCAAAAAGAGTCTGCAGCTGAGATAATCTGTCATCTGGCTGCTGGAAATAATTAACCTGTTGCTTCAATAGCTCTATGTTTCATTGCACAGATTTTTTGACACTGTGCAAGCCTGAGCGACTGCAGAAAAGCACAGACCTTCAGATGCAATTGCCACTGAGCAGTGATATGTGTTTCTCTTTGAACAAGCTCTTCATCTCTCAGAATTTTATGGTCAAGGGAAGATAGACAGCTTGAGAGTAGTACCCCACAAGGCTCTAGGGCTGGCCTCAACAGTTGCCTGTTGACCCTTGCTGATCTAAAGACTTTGTCTGAGCAGATAGTTTGCCAGGTAAACACTTCAAAAAGCTACAAAAGGAAAAGCCCAGACTAAGAAGCTCCATCCCATTACAGCTCATTAAACACTGGATTGGGTCCAAGCAGCTTGGCAAACAGCAGGCTAAAGAGAGAAGCAAAAATGATCACCATCACCTTCAGCAGAACATGAATTGTACTTTCCTCTTTCTCTTTTGGACACCAAAAACTGCCAGCCCAGGGCAGGGACTTCAGAGACCGACCCTCCCACCACTGGTGAAAGCAGCCCCGGGAAGGAGGGCTCTCCTGCTACTATAACACAGGCCTGGCAGCCAGTGGAAAGGCAGGCATCCTGCCCACTCCCAGCAGATCTGTGCAGCGCAGGAGAGCTTCGCTGAATGCCAAGTGACAGCCCAGGAAGATCTCTGTGCTGCTCTTTCAGTGCCCAAGCCACCCCGTTCACCAGACCCCACCCCTTACACCAGGAAAGACAGTGCTATACAGAGGGCCACTGCAGACAGCTTGGGGTTTGGGGTTTTTTCCTGATGATTTTTGTGTTGTAGGGCTTCTGTTGGATGGATTGATTGATTTTTGGGGGGGAGGGGGCGTGTTGGGGTCTTGTGTATATGTGCGTCTTGGGGCTTTTTGGTTTTTTTGTAGAGGGGGCTTTATCACTGTTGCATTGGATCAGTAAAACCATATTCAAGCTATCAAAGCAAGAAAAGTTCACTTGAATCCATATATCATGTCAGTCAGAGAAAAAAAACACCAAAACAAAGTGGAACAAAGAATTATTTAAGTTCTCGAATCAACCATCACTTCAAGCTTTTAATTTAGTTACTTTTCTGGTTTCTTTATAGTTGTGTGTTTAATATTTCTAAATAAAAATAAAAGGGTGGCAAAATAAAATATCATCTATTAAAATTCACAATGTATATTAGAATAAAATATACTTAGATTCACTTCAGGTTCTGTGAGAAGAAACAGACAGCAATAAAAATTCTCGTAATAGAGAATCTTTTAAATAACAATCATTCATAGTGATTATAAAATCTCTCCTAAGGTATGAGTGCTCTTTTTCTCAATTCCATCAAAGGCTATGCATACATAAAGCTGTACAGCTCTCATGGTAACTGCTAGGCCAGAAGCATTTTTCTAAAATAAAATATTGGTGGCAAAAAAGATTCATTCATACTTCCATTTGAGCAACTGCTGGCCCCATTCAACTATCAGTATCCACTCTCACCTTTCCTACTTCCCTTGTCTTACTTGATCCTAGTCTGAAAATAGAACGAGTACTTTTTTAACAAAAAGAAATACAGTTCATTTCTCAGCTCACTGCAACAGTAAACAGTTTCTCTGAATTGTTAGGTAAGTATTATTGCCTTCAATCTTAATTTCTGTAAGGAATTACTCCTGCTCCCTGTAAGAATTTACCTCTGAAAGTGTGGAGCACCATACCTGAAAATAAATTATAATTTTCCACCTATTTTCTTTTTTTTTTTTTTTTAAGGAAATGGCAATCAATGCAGTAAAGGACATCCATAAATTACTAAAAATTTCTTCTCCTAAATTTCTGCTTTATCAACTGTCAAACACTCTTGTAGAGAATAATCTTCTCTATGTTGAATCATCAATTACTGAAGGCATACCCAAAATGTCAGACAGCACTTTCCACAAACATCCTTTAGTCAGGCTATGCATTAAGATAACCATACATCTAAAATAAGTCAGAACTCTAGAGATTACAGCATTTAGTCATGACACACAATGAACTTTGTTTCCTGTCTGATGACCACATTAATTGAAAAATGCTCCATTTCTTTCAGTCAAATGATTTCACAAGTTTACTTATGAATAAAAAATGGCTCAGAAATACAGGAAAAATAAAGGAGTCCACAAGATGACACTTGAAGTTCCATATTTTCTTAACACTGGATGAACAGAGAAAACAAAAAGACAAATTTTTAAAAGGAAATGTAATAGAAGTATTGGACAACTGTGAATAATCTCTTTCCTGTGATGTATTTCCCTGAACAACAAAGGGTGGATAAAACTTTTCTTACCAGAACAGGAAGGCAAGTCCTACTTTAACCCCCTGATGAAAGAACCAAGTTTTTTTGTAGCTATTAGGGGGGATTTGCCATGAATGTGCAAAACAGATCTCTCCTGCTAGATACTACACAGAACTACAGCACAGCAGTTTCTATCATCACAGGTTTATTTCTCCTTGGCATGTTCCTTGGTGATACAAAGGTTTTTTATTTTATGGGAAGCATCTATACCTTGAAGTGTCCTTTACTGTTGGCAAACCCCCCTACCCAACCTCTAAACATTGCCTATCTGGTTTTCAGTTCAATTCTTTAGCCATAAAAAAAGAATAGAAAAAGAAACAAAAAGCGCAAAGAGATGCTGATTTAAAAGAACGCATGTTCAGTTTCTAAATAAACTCCTTTGAAAACCATCAATATTACACGATGAAAATTATTATTTATTTTATGTCTGTTACTGTTTTCTCAAGTCTGTTTCCAAGCCTCTACTTCTCAAAAGCACATTCAATAAAATCACTCAACTGAATGACTTCCTATTCAACACTAAGAATAAAGAGCTTACAATCTGGTTTAAAATTAATTATGTCTAAAAAGCATTTCCAATTAATGATAAAGTTTATGTATGAACAGTAAAAATAGTGAAAGAATAATTGTAGCCTAACTGCTACATCATCAACCCCCCCCCAATCACGTTTTGTTTACTTACATTACATATTTTTTATGTCTGCATTCTGTATGCATTTGTACAGGCTTTTTTGGGTTGGTTCTTGTTTCCCCTTCAGTAAGCAAGTTTCAAGACAGAAATGAGAGTGAGAATAAGAACAATTTTAGCATTCACCAGAATGCCAACAGCAGATGAAAGCTGCACTTATCCCAGTGACAAGCAAAGCACAGAAGGTGGAAAGATAAGTTCCTTTGTGGTTTTTGCTCTTTCTATGGCCTTGTCATCACCAAAAAAAGATTCTCTGTATGCAGAAAACTCCATCACAGACACCTCTGTCCAGCTGATTGATACAGATGGAAGTATCAATGTATCAGTTACATTCTTTTGTGATTTAATAGATAATAGTTTTCTAAATGAAAATGAGGAATGAAAACACAGATACACAGGAAGCCTCTTCATTCATGTAAAGTTTGTAGTAGAAAAAGATCACTTTGGCTTTGGCCCTATCTTCAAACTTCTTGCCTGTGAGAACTGGAAGATGAGACTGCCTCAGAAACCATATTTGTTCTACCTCAAGTTATGCCTTCCTCAGGAAAAATATGATATGTTTCCTAAGATGTTAATGATGATTTCAATTCTAAGTAACAGGCTGAGGAGAAAGTCTCTAGCAGATCTACTCCAGATGCATTGTAAAATATTTTTCATTAGCGTAGAAAGCAGTATTTTTGACTGATTTGTTCTGCCAGAAGTTGAGCATCAAAGACAGTGAGTCTGAGCTACAGGTGCTTCAGGCTCTGCTCAACTCTTGCCATGGTTTTCCATACAGATTGGAATTCATCCTGATGCACAGAGCTGGAAGAAGAATTTGGTTTTAGTCATAAAAGGAGTAATTTGAATAATGTTTTTTCAAGGATATTTTTTGTTCTTTGCTTCTTTACATACTCATTGGGAGCCATATTAAGGTAATTTGTATGTGCTCTATTACCACCTCTCAGCTGATAAAGAAAGAAGAGTCCCTAGGTCATGAGTACAAATGCTAATACATGTCTGAAATACACTTTGAAACCTACAAGATATATATATATATATATATATATACCTGTGGTATAGAAGTCAGCTGAAACTAAATAATAAAACATTTTACAAGGGCAGAGAGCTTTCCTTCACCCTTTTGTAGGCTAAATTAGAGGTCCAACAAGTGTCATTGGATATGATGTTACAGAATGGGGACTACAACTTCTGCATTTTACAGACACAAGTAAGAGAATAACACTTCAGAAGTCATTGCTTAACTGTTTCATTGCTAATTTATTTCCTCCATCCTCCCTCCGACAACCTGATAATTTACACTGCAGCAAGGACAGGAAGAAGCTATATGCTAGTGAATGTCGATTCTGAAGAGCACTCTGTACTAAAGTAACATGCCTTCCTTACTATTGTAAAAGGTGTATAGACGGAAAGAAAGGAAACTGTGACTCATAATTTCCACTCAATTTATACAAAGGCCTCCATTAACATACCAACAATCAAATGTGTGCAGCAAGGAGAGCATACTCTGCTCCCCAGTACACGTAAACTACATGTCCACATGCACACACATCAAGAGGATATGATTACACCCAGTGTAATCAGAAACTCAAATATGATGTTTGTGACATCTAAACCCAAGATGCATACTTAGTCTCAGGACCATATTCTGTCCTCAGAAGGATACTCACAGGTTGCATGGATTGCCACATTTTATTGAAGCATTGCAGAAAAACAGATTCTGATAACGACTTTTGTACTTCTGCAGTATTTGGTTCTAGCACATCACAATGAGAACATAATTCATATTAAGCCACAGCCTGGAGCCCTGGATATTGACAAATTCAAATTCAAACCTCCTCTCTTCTATGTCTGTTCTTAGGTGGATCATGTAACTGCTGATCTTCTGGTTAATAAATAAGTAGATGACTATCAATGAACTCCTGTCAACTTAAGAAGTGATACTTTATCCTTCAGAAAGCAATGATTTTTCAGTGTTTCTCAACTTTCACCACACCATAACAGCACCACTCTCTAACAAACCCTACTGTGTACCCGGGAAAATGATGATTATCATCCGGGATCCTTGCCACCATGCAACTACAGACAGCAGAGACTATGAAAACATAACTCTCAATTCCAATAAAGATATGCTGGGATAATAGCAAATCAAACTAGTGCTATTTAAGTCTTCAGCTGTAGTGTTAGACTTACTTAAGAACAATCAAAATTGCTCAGTGAGAAAAGATAGTGGAAAAGAGAAGGGGGAAAGGATGAGGCAGAGCCACAGCTGTAACTCAAGGTGCCATGAAATGGTTCTGCCTTGGCTCTTTGCAGCATGAGCAGAAGCAGGTGAGCCTGACATGGCCCTACCTGCCCTGTGTGCCAGTTGGTATGGCCAGGCAAACCATGGTACCACCATGGCTCCACTTCTCTGCAGGAACACCCAACAGCATCAAGCAAACACAACAAGGCAGTCTCAACCTGCAGATCTCTACAACCTGTCCAGTGCCTTCTCTCCTTTTAGTGAGAGAAGCAGAACAGCATTTGTGGTTTGGATAAGGGATTATTCTTAGGACAGTGCACTACTCAGCTTCCTGATTTCTAGAAGAGAGCATGTGGAAAAGGCCTAAGTAATTCTATAGAGAATAAAGTTCTAGAGTAAGACCTCTATGGTTAAACATCATGTGCTATGAATCCCCTTGAATGATGAAAAAAATTTTATCATAATTATGAGTACATAAGAACACCTTTCATACCAAAGCATGTTTTGTCTTGTGCCAAAAGCCAAATAAAATCTGAATAAAATTTTCTAAATATTCTTACTGTTACTCCACTTACTTGGTTCTACAGATCTTAATGTTTCAAAATAAGAATGAAAACAGTATTCAGGAACAGTGTGCTAAAACTTGGCAGCAATATGTCATAGCACAAAGGAAAAGAGATAGTTCACCATTTCTTCTCTATATTACTGAAGCACCTGATAAACTTCAGAGCTGCCATCATCATATAAAGTACTACTGCTACTATTATGGGCATGTAGTAGTCCAAGAACACTAGCCTTGGATTCCACATTAAAAAAAAAAAAAAAAAAGCCCTATCCTTTTTATCAGTAAAGTTATAAAATATCACTATTATGAGCATGACTACCAAAACAGAAGGGTACTAGGGTACTTAACAGAGAAACCTATGTAAAACAAGCAACACTTAACCAAAAGCTGGTAGACTTAGTGGATGATTCTTTTACTTCACACATTTTTAAATTTCAAAATGCCCTTTCTCTTCTAGAAAAGATATTTATTTAAGAGATTGTTGTTTATAATTTGCATAACAGGGTATTATTCAAGTATTTCATATACACTTGTCTACCACTAAGCATAGGAAGAAAATTTGCTGTGGAAGAGTGGAATTCTTTTTAGCAAATCCAGAGGTTCAGGAGGTCCATAAAGGACCCTATGAAAGCTTACATTTCAAAGGCAGTCCATGAAGTAAATTGTCAGAACTATAGAAAAAGAGCAAGATATCTGTGTGCAAATCAGCCTTATTATTCTCTCCAGTACTGCTGCTCAGAACAAATAGTTCAATGATTACAGTTCAGTCTATATTTAGGATAAAGTAAGCAAAAGGTGTCGTGCTAAGAACAAGAAAGTGATGGAAAAAAAACTGATCATACTTTCTGAGAAGAGCTTAAGTACAGTTGATGAAAATAGGGGGTTTTTTTTCCGTAAGGTATATCCAAGAGTTTTGTAAACCTAAGTTTTCCTTGCTGAGTCTTAGGTAGTGAGTAGGAAGAGAAACCAGACTGCTGTCCATTGGGGAAAGACTTCGATGTGTCTGCATGGATAATGAACACAGTGATAAAAATCTATTCCTGTGTACTTTATCATCTATTTAACACCTACCTTATCCTCAGTGGAAGAGAGCACATTCCTTGAGGATGCAATACTGCAACAGAAAACTCTGTCAGAAGAAATGTGGTACATAGCTGAGGACCAAAACAAAGTGTTAATACCTGGTACACATTTTCCTGGACGTGTATTCCTATGCTGCCATGGAAAAGGGGGTTTGCAGGACTGTACAATAGTTTTGAAAGCATGTCTGTCTTAGACATATTATTCAGAAGCTTATCCTTGACTATATACACTTGCATTATAGCTTAGTTTCCCAAGTAGAAACAGTTTGGGGTTTTATTTTCCGTTTCTGTCAATTTTGCTGTGTTTGAAAGGCAGTATTTCCTTTTTCACTCACATACAACATAATTTTGTGAGAGAGGGACGAGGACAGAGTGTCTTTGGCCATCTTAGTCTTTACTCCAAAAGCCAGCACACCTCAGAAGTGAAAGATGCCAAATTTTCTTGAGGAGACTCAGTTCATCAGCCAAAGCAGAAATACAAATGAAGCCAAGCCTACAGCTTCAAACACTCCTTGTATTTGTGAACTTCCCAGCAATATCACTTCAAGGGCACAAAACTCAAAAAATTATAGAAGCTGGTGTCATAAAGGGGGTGTATCTCTTCTGCAGAGACAGATCAACTCATCCAGAAACAACAAATACGTATTTTTAAATCCAAATTCTTACCGGTCTGGCAAAATTAAACCCAAAGTTACTACAGCTCAAAAAAATTGCATAGAAAACATATCATCTTTCAAAACACTGCAGAAAATGTTACTTGCAGATTCATCTGGCCCTTCTCTATCCACATGCAGTTTGGTCTGGTCCAAAATCTGGGTCTAAATGCAGCCATCACCCACTTTCAAAAGCCACAAAGGAAGCCACAGCCTGGCTCCAGGGCTAACTGGCAGAAATTCGTAAAATCTTATGCTTTCAGCTAATCAACACAGAAAATAGATCTTTTTAATCAAAATTTCAGTGTTTGACTTAGCCACATCATGCTAGATTCCCTGAGAGGGGATTAAAGTTTTCAGTAAGAGACTAAAAAAGACAGTCACATTATAGTTCAGAAAATCAGTCTTTCACACAGATTTAGTACAGTCATTATTAATTTTTTTAAAATATCATGTCTTCCATCCAAATTGAGATGATGCATAGATCACTCTTTCTGTATTTAAATTTTGTTTATACTCTTGTTGATGCTGAAAATCTATCCTTCATTCTAGTTGAGGAAAAACTAGGGGAATTCCACTACAACACAAACAAATCCTTCAATAAAGATGATGAGGAATTCTGCTGGCTCTAGTTTGAACCCTATAAACAAGGAGAGAAAGTCCTATACCTCAATTCTGCAAGATGATTCAATTTGAACAAATGAATAAATTTAGCTCCATCCCAGTCACATATCAACAGCTTCATGTTGTTACCTATTAATGAGAGTCTACTGTAATTGTTAAACTTTCTCCTACTCCCACAAATGAAAATCAAACAAACATTTCACATACACATTCCACTTTTGGTCCAAAACATGCTTTGTTTACTTGTATCTTCATTTAAAGCCAAGCCACTGCATGTTAGTACTGGCAAGAATGTAAATCTCCAAGCAGTAAGGTATGATGATACATAACATTTAACACACAGCTGACTAAACACCATTAAGTGTTTACTTCAAAGTCATTGTCACCTCTGCCCACACCAAGAATATCAAATACAGCATAATCACAGTGCTATGACAACAACAGCCCCACAAAAGGCTGTCCATGCAACTCACTGGCATTATGATGGATCAGTGAAGCCTGGTATAAAAGCAGTTTCTTTTGCAGAAGTTGCATTGCATGCACAGGTGTATTTATACATGGAAATATTTGCCTGTGAACATACATATAGATGCCTATTTTCCCACCCTGCATCAAGATTAAATATTCAAAAATACTACTTTTAATAATCACTGAACGTTTTAAAATAAGTTTTAAAGGACTTTGCATAGATAAAGGACATTGCATAGATATCAGGTGAAACTTCTTATTCTCCAATTACAGCACAGGTTGGATCTTCAGATGAGCCCAAGGGTCCAATGTGCATGGCAGAGATACAGGAGCTGGCTCAGAGTGAATCTACTGAAGGTGTAAGACTCAAGATGTGCTTCTCAGCAGGGTAAATCATCAGGTGTGGGTGTTCCATGTGAGCCTGATGAACTGCCTTTGCCATTGACCACAATGAGCTTCTCTAAAGCTGAGCACAAACTCACTGGGAGCAGAATGAAGTCAATGAATCAGGTCAATTCAGCTTCTGAATATTCAGGTATCTGCAAACTTCTGCTGCTGTTGCTGAACTTCAAGAAGAATTGCTACTTAGCAAACTACAAAACCATTTCAGTTAGGAATGAGAACTTTGCATTGGGGAGATTAGCTGTGTATTTCAGTTTGCTTTAAATATTAAAAAGGCTTCAGCTATCTCCCAAACCTGATCATTAGCAGGGCTTCTCTTGTACCCTACTTGCTTAGATCACACACAGAACTTTCCATCACTTCAAAGTTAAAGGAATCAATTTGCTAATACCACCAGCCACTAGAGTGCCTCTACTGTTATGGCATGGTTTTAGCTCCCAGGTACTAAGAGAATATGGATTGAAATCAACTACTGTAAACAGACACATTTTTTCCTGAGAAAAATCTGGACCACTGCCAAATGCAAAGCCACATCTTCACAGGCAAAGCATGAGGGGCAGAGTTATGGCACGGTAACCTTATCAGAGACAGCTATGAATTGGAAGAGGCTGCCATGATTGTGGTTAATTACCCAAACAAGAGGAGCATCTGCAGATGCTGCAACTGAAGCCATTCTAGCTTACACATATACTGAGGTAATGCTTGTACTTCACACAATATTAGTTAGATTCTTACTGAAATTAAGAGGTCAGTAGCAGTATCAATTTTATAATGTGAACCTGACTATTTGGAAACAGTTCAGAGAACAGCTAAATAGTATTAGTCAAGGCTTGGAAATGTGCCTCAGAATGAAAAGCTTAAGCACTTAATCTATTTATTTTATCAAAAAGAAGGTTAAGATGTGACCTGATTATGGTTTATAAGTAGCTACACATGAACAGACTCCTCAGATTAGAGAGCCATTTACCCCAGAAGATAAATGCATGGCAAGAACCAAGGGCTGGGAAAAAGGTGAAAGTATAAATGTTTAAATGAGATGAATTAACCATTATGGCTAAGACTTTTTTTTTTTGTACACTGGTGCACTTATCCATCAAGCATTGTCTAAATGTATATTTACCAGATGAAATTATATGGCTTGTTATCAGACGAAAAGGACCGTCCTTACCACCTGAGAACTTACACAGCCTTCACATTATAGTGGCATTTTCACTTCAGGCTGCAAATTGATCAACACAAAGTATTGGGCAATTACACACCAGTAAGGAGATGTCAGAAAAAGAAGGCAACTCCATTATCTCATTTATATTCTGCCTAAAATCAATTCCACTTTGAAGTACTGACACACAAATGTAAATAAGCAAACCTGTCTGTACACACACACATACACCCTCAGCAGTCTTGAAACAGTTTTTCAGAGTTTACAAACTTTGCTCACTATAAAAGTCTGTCCTGAAGAACAATTTAACCAAGATATAAAATGAGAGCAGTAAAATCCATAACATTAAATAGCTGTGGCACCTCTTCTTTCCCTTGGCAGTATTAGTTTAACACAAAGATCACAGGGTAACATAAAGCTGTGTAACTGCTTCATGCTACAGTTTCGTTGTATACCTTTATTAGCACAGCAGCAAGAAAAACTATTTCACTCTTAAATTCTTCTGCATCACTAATATCTGCTTTGACAAAATAGCTCTGTCTTGCTTTGAACTCTCAATCCCTACTCAGAACAACTGCCAAAGAGGATATCAGAATGCAAAAAATAGCATAATGCATTTAAAAAACAATGTAATTGCTTTTGATCTGATTCCTACGGAAAAAAAAAACAGTTGAGGAGAGATGTTCTGAACCATGTTATCCTGCATGGCCTTGTTCGGCTCTTTAGAATACATGCTTTTTATTATTATGATATTATTATTATTGTTGTTGTTAATAATTATAATAATCACCATCATCAACATTGAGGATACTGTAAAAATGATGATAATTTAATGCATAGAACTAATATTCTTAATCATGTTTGATAAAATATCATTTTTGTATTTGTGTATGACAGTCAGTATTTCCTTTACTTTTATTTTCAAACAATGAAAATTCCACAGAGCATTACACTGCAACTGAAAGGTTAAAACTGAGTTTTCCTGATAAGTCTGTTGAATCTGAAAGTGAGGAAGAGAGTCAGATGGCAGGCTTAAGAGACAAAAAATGATGGAATAGAAATGCTGTGCTCTTCAACAATTCAATCCAAGGAATAACTACAACACAATGTACCTGTCTTTAAGAGCAAGAAGTTAAAAAACGCACAGGAGAAATAACATTGTATTGTGTCTTTAGGTTTATAGATACAGACAATGCAGGGTTGAGTTAGGACCATCAGGACTGAGAAGAGCTAAAGGACTATCCTACTGTAAGGAATTTACTCCTTAACTAATTATGGTTCATGAGAAAAGTATAATGAGGAGGAGGATTTTGGTGTTCATGAGGAACTGGGCAATGCTGGTGACATAAAGGCCAGCAGAAGCTGATGAAAATTCACGTGGTGATAACACGGAGGCATTCTACATCTGTGACGTATTTTTTGGGTGGAATGTGCCTGTAATTAAACCCTTCCACAGGGTATATACCACGTTAGTTTGGGCTTTGTATTGTGCTTGGCTCCTGAATCTGCTTCAGTTTCATGACTGTCTTTTGTTCCCACATGCCTCCAGGAAATATGAATAAATATGGAAATATGGATAAGCCCATTCCCAAGGGGATTTACAATTTTTGCAGTTCTCTGTGCTCTTCTCTTCCTCTTTTACATAGATATATAATAATCTCCCCAAAAGATAGAGAGGAGGTGATTCATTGAGATTTTCCTGGATGACAATACTCCTTTCTCTTTCTTCCATCTACCAAGCTATCTGACTAAGTCACACAACTTTTTAGGACTTAAGATAGAAAACCTGAGTGTTGCTTTTTTGGAATGTGGTTAGCATATATTTTCATTTAATATATATATTCAGAGTGTAAGAACCATAGGTAGACAGACTTTAATCTTTAGTGACTTCATTATTTAAAACCTTGTTTTTCCATAATTTATGGCTGTATTCATGTGTCATTACTAGACAAATAAAATCAATAAAGATGCACGACAAAAGGAAAGGGGAATTTACTCTCAGTGGCACAGCAAATAAAAATAATACAGATAATGAAAAACAACAGTAAAATAAGTAATACAAGAAATACACTAGGCAGTATAGGAGGCACAAATTGTGTTACCTTTCCTCTGCACCTTCCCTCCCTGCCAGAAGCTTACGTGGCACACTGTCAATGACAGGGTTTTATGAAGGATGATACAACATCATTTAAACTATATAAAAAAAATATCCTCTTGGCTCCAAAACTGTGGTGTGCTTCACACAATAAATTACAAGTGACAGCTCTTTCACTTTACCAAGAGGCTTGTTGTGTGAGACATTGTGCTGTTGCCTCGCTGCCCCTGTGAAATTCCATTTACAGTGTTTGCAGTTCTTCTGCTTTTGGAGTTGCAGTAGGATTACTGACAGAAGAATTAACCATCTTCATTTATAACAGTCATAGGACAAAGATATATAAATGAAGCAAGGGTACTAACTTTTTTTAGCCTCTCAAAGATACCATAATGATAGCTGATCATTTGCTTACTCTATTTTGCATTCAGATCTCAGAATTATGCAAAAGAGACATGAAATCTTCTACCAGGATGACAATTATCTAACTGCTTCACCTTTGTTTCAGCAGAAACATGAAATATTCCACCTTCTTCATGCATTACTTCTGAAGAAAAACCAAGAACCAAAGTTACATGTAGCATAAGTGACTCTTTAAGAGAGGATTAAAATAACAACTTTCTATCGTTTCTATTATACTGTCAAGATATATTATAAGCATGTCTTGGGTTACAATGGAAAACAGCACAGTACAAATAATTCTGCATACTGTGTTTCTAAAGTGCTAAAGCTAGGGAGTTGTTTTGTATTACTCATATTTGGACAACTTTGGCATGAACTTCCTGTGTACTGGGCCCAAGTTTCACTGTAAGACATTTTCCTGACAGGCATTCAGTCATGAAAAGATGACAATTGAAATAGAGAGAGACACCACTTCTCTTTAAAGACTTAAGCTCCAATATTTAAGGCTCTTTTTTTATGCTTCTAGCTTTCTTTGATATTTAGTCCTTGTTCTTCCATTCATGTCTACAAAAAAAGGCAGCTGGTGCATAATATATTTTCTTCAAAAACTAAGAATTATTATTTTTGTTTTAATAAGCTCCATCTGCTTCCTTTAGCAAAAGTCACAAGGATATCTGAGAGCACAGAAAGATATTTCAATATAGTCACTGATTGTATGGTCTTCCAGACACCATCCAAAATGTCTAAACCCATTATGCTTAGAAACCCACACATGCATACCCCTGTTATTTTGAGGCTGCTTTTTGTTGAAATAGAAACTATTCTTATCAATTAGAAAAAAAAATTAGAAAGGCCATATCACCAGGAAGTTGATCCAGTAATGTCTGAGATGGATGAATCGAGCAGTACTTTTCTGTTCTGTCCTCAGTGTCATTAATTAATCATGGCTGTGCTCCACAGCAGGACACATTCATACTCAAGGCTGTACTAAGATCTGGTAGTGAGAATTGCCAAGATAAACTAAATTGGCAATTCCCCACACAATGTCTCTCAAGTATCTTATGTACGTTAAAACAAGGTTGACTTAAACTCGTCCTTACTTTTATCTGCGTGTATCTTAAACTCTGTAAGACCTTAAAAGGAATCTTCTGAGAAAAACTATAATATCCAAGACATTTTTATCCTCTACTTCCTGGGAGAAAAAAAAATGCCAAACCCAAACAATGGCCTATTTGTGAGGGGCCCTGCTGTATGTCCTTTTAGCTTTGATACTTCATGATCTATGACACTCCCTGCCTATCTCCATCTAGCAAGTGCCAAAAGGGGAGAATAAAACTGGCCGTTTTGACCCCGACATGCTTGTAACACTTTGTGACATTCAGTGTGGCCAAATCTCATGCTCCAGGGCTTCGGCCAGATGTTGGTGAGGTCAGTTCCCTCTACTTGGGCAGGCCTTCCCAAGGACCATCAGAGACCAGGCACAGGTTCAAAGCAGACAAGATGAAGTGCCCCACTGTTCAAAAACTGCAGCAGGAATCCGCCTTTGAGATACCTGGCTGGTGTGGGACCAGATCACACGTCCAAGGCACTGCTGATTGTCCGACCATTCCAACATGAAAAGCCTCCCCCTGTTTGAGAAGAGCAAGGCCTTTGGCTTATTTCCTTATTCCCTCCTCCAGAACAGAATAGAGGCTTTCCTTGGGGCACTGGGATATATTCTTTTCAACCTGATCAATACAGAAAGCTCAGATGTTTACCAATGCATTTGCTGCTCTTGCTTACTGCTCACAGCATACAGTTTCCAACAGAAAAATATATTTTCATTATGCTCTCTGGTACTGCCTGTGATATACAGGAAGAGGTCAGCATAGGTTATCTAGAAGCCTCTTCGTGGCCTGACTATGAAACTTTGATTTTAACTACCATATTTTTTAGGGGGGATATTAACTATCATATTTTTCTAAAAGGCCTAATTCCAAATAATATTTTTGTCCACATAGCAGAAAATTAAATAATTTCCTTCTATAAGCTGCTGTTGTTTCCTTGAATATATGAATGTACATATGAATTTGTATATACATTGACCCACAGTTGTACGCTCACATGAATTAACATAGAAGTGTAACTAAACAGCATACATAACAAACTTTTTTTTTTTTTTAAAGAATTGGCTTTCTTGTTCCTGAAGCAGCTTAAACCAAAGAAAAACCATGGAGTAAATTGCCTGTGGGTTTGCTCTCAAGCAGCTCTCTGTGCTGGACAGGAGGGTAAGACTGTGAATCATCCACTGATCATCTACTCAGACCAAAACAATAACAGACAGTCTGAGAATTGCATCCAGCATCATTGCGAGAGTTCAGGAATTGTGTTCCTATCCCATGCCTCTGTTTTAAGAGGTTTTAAAAAATGGCAGTAAGTGCACTTGCTTTAGGCTAAATTTGGGGTTGAAAGGAACCAATTCAGAGGGAAACATGCTGAACAAATTAACTCCCTTCCAGTATTCTACTTAACCATTTTAATTAATGTGAACATTGAAAAGTGAAAAGTCAGCTAGTTAGGATTGTTTATTCTGAGCTT
This sequence comes from Molothrus aeneus, assembly GCF_037042795.1. NCBI lineage: Eukaryota > Metazoa > Chordata > Aves > Passeriformes > Icteridae > Molothrus > Molothrus aeneus. The sequence goes on along the minus strand of NC_089649.1, from coordinate 26,125,480 downwards.
GCAACTTAACAAGAAGGTCAATTACAGAACCATAAGCAAGAAAATATGTGCATGTGTGAAATAGTTCTTGATAGCATAAAATTATTTAGTGGTCCATTAAAAGCATCATCACTAAATACTTTCTGCCTTTAGATTTTGAACAGAACTTGGTAATGGATTTGTCTACAACATTTCCTTGCTCAGCAGGTACAAATCTTGAGATTTTTACCAAGTAGGTATGCTGCCTGGTCCACAGACCAAAAAAAGTAGACAAGATTTCAAAGATAAAAAATGAAATGAGTCATTTGCACTAAGAAAGCACCAAAGAGGAAGAATGAAAGATTGTCACAGAATACAATCCCAGTCCAGTGTCTGTGGACCCATAAACTGGATTTTCACTGTTCCTCAAACAGAGAAATATCCACAAACCTATTAGTATTAGCATGTTTAAAAAAATAACTCTCACTTTATTCTCTCAGAGATCTAAGTTTTCACATCTCCTTTTTTGTTATTTTCAGACTTTTTTCCTTGTGTTAATGAATATATGTAACACCAAACAGTTCACATTTCAAACCTTGATCTGCAAGGTAAAATTCACATATTAATGGCAATTTAACATATGTATTTCCAGGATCAGATCCTTCCCAGTGACCTTGACCTAACTCAACTATAGCACTTGTTGTTAAGAAATTGTAAACAAAATAAAAATTAGAATTATAGAAAGTTACATATATAATTTATATATTCAAGTTACTGAGGATTAATGTTCATGCAAAGTCCTCCTGTTGTTGCATATGACACAGCATTCTCTATTACATCTTGAGAAATATATGGAAAGTCACTTTGCTAAATATTACATAACAAGAAAATCCTTTTAGATCTTGTTTGCAATCTACACTTCACTTAGACATCTTAAAATCACAAAAGCCATCCACAGAGAGGGATTTAAAAATCATTACTTTACAATACTTGTTTAATAGAAAGTGATGGCTTAAATGCTACAATATGTTCCTTGAATATCTTCACATTAAATGGGAATTGAACAAAAAGCTGCCTGGTCCTCTTCAAGGGCAAGGCCCACAAAGCTCCTCATTATCGTAATTTCCAATTTGGAAGCCAAACTAAATGACAAGAAGTAATTTGCCAATTAGAACTTCCTGCTCTTTTTCCCTTTATTCCTTAAAACACCATTCAGGGGCTGAACCAGTCAAACACTTTTAGCTTCAAAACTGCAACTGAAAGAATTTAATTTGTGTCTCTCCACGGTGAACCTGTCAAGAGGCAGCAGTGATGCATACCATGGCCCGACACAACAGATGCCCTTAAATACACAGAGAGTTCTCCATGTGCTTGCTCTGCCTCAGGTTTCCCTTAACCATTTCCTTCATTTTGCTTCCCTTAAAATATATGCACGCTCTTCCAAACCTTAAGATTTTTCATCAATGATTTCTGACATATGGAATAGTCCCACAGACAAAATTCATCTTTTGTGTTCTAGAAGCCTGTAACAAGTAAGAGGCACATAATGATAAAACCAACACAAAAGAGTGCTCAAAAGAAACAAGGTTCCATTCAGGCAGTGAAAGCCACAGAGACCAGATCACTCCAGAGAGATTTACAGCTTCAAAAACAAGACCATGTGTGAACTGTGCTACATGCTGTCCTGAGAATTAGAACGCTGACCAAAAAAAATGAAAACTGTTTCACTTTTCAGAAGTTCATTTGAAATGTATGCATGCAAGGCCAAGTACAGATACAGAGATGAACAGCAATGTGTAAGAGTGATGCTCATATCATGGACTATTTAAAAACTAGATAGTTTTTAAATAACTGAAACAATCAAATAAACAAAAGGCATTTTCTTAGGTAACAAGGTATTGTATTGCTATGAAAGTCTGCCATATATTTGGTTTTTAAGAAGATATGTAAATACTAAAACAAGGTACAATAAAGCTAGAGTTAAGATGTCTCTGCAGTTTTTATAAACTTATGGTACAATAAATGCTAAATACTGAAAAAATGTTTTTTGAAATATTTTTGTCTCTATGCATATACTCTTTTAACAAAAGCCAACGCAATTATTTGCTTAAAGGAAGGTATTTCTTTTTCTCCTTTTATTGATTTACAGAAGATTTTCCCGTCACCTTTCAGATCAGCAGTTTAATCTAAAGAGAGTCCAGTACTTCCTGCAACAGTTCATTATGTGAGAATAATGAAGAGAAGGATCTAATAGCACACAGATCAAACTGCCTTTTGAGGTATCAGGGCCCTGAGGTCAGAACATCACATTGCCACAATGGATCCCAAGGGAAAGAAAAAGTGTATTATTTTGAAAGACATAAAAATTTAAAATGTTGTGCATTTGTGATTTTTAACTTAACTGTAAGCCCTTAAATTTCTCCTGCAACTGCCATGTCCATTATATTGACTATTTAAACAGCTTCTTCTCTTGCTCAGTCATTTCTGGCTAAAGTCTCTGGTTTTGGGGGAAAAAATTTCAAAATCTATTAAAAAGCCCTACAAGGAGATACTTCCCTGACAAATACTGTGTGAATAATTTGGGATAGATTGCCCTGAACAGGTCTCTTTTTGGGCTTCATGCTGTCTGTGCAGCTATTTTGTGGTGTAAATGGAAGACAACATTTGAGGAAGGCTGCAATAGAGGGAAATTCAGTCTAACCTAGTCTAACTTACACTGTACAGCTTGGGTAGCTGAACTGGGTTTGAGAGAGATAGTAAGAAATTGCATTTCTGGTGGTAGATGGTGCAGAAAAAGGAATACCAGGACCCACACATAAGTGCTACGTTTCCTAATCACCTCCATGTACCATTAAACTTCACACAGCTAAATTGGCATGGACTTAAAAGTCAAAAAAAGGTACCTCAACAGCACTAGGCCTAGATCATTTCCCCACTGAAGTCTTCTCCAGCAAGGGAACCTGCTGTTTTCTAGCACATGCAGCTAGTGTGACCAAAGAGATTTTCTGATTTGTAACACAGAGCATAAAATTAAGCACTCTTGCTGCATAGTCCAGTCAAAACATTCCTTCCCTTATTAAACCTCACAGAGGCATGTGGATAACAAACCACTGCCTAGCAATCATACCTAACACATAAAGCTGTGCTATATATAAAGAAATCTGAAATGTACTCTGAGACATGAGACTAAAGGTTTGCACTACAACACTTTAATTGCATCTCTTTCAGTCAAATTCTACGTTCAGCCTCCTGGCAAGACGCACAACCAGAAAAAGTAAGGGGAGGGAAAAAAAAAGTAAAGCATGACCAAAAACATTTAACTGGTCTACAAGGTGATAAAGGTATCATTAAATCACCTCCACTTAAATATATATTATACCAGATTATAAATTGCAACCTCATTTACAGATGAATTCTGATGGGAAAGATGAAATATAACCCCTGGTCATCTCAAAATAGAGTCTAATACAAAAAGCTGGGAAAAAACAAAAGTTCATTCATAGACCATCAAGATAATATAACTACATAATTCAAGATCAGCCTTGTTGCAAACACTTTGAAAATCGGCTAACCTCAGTGCAGTTCTAAAAATAATAAAAAAAAAATAGGCTTCTTGAATTTCAAAAGTCTTTGGCAGTTCTTTTCAACTCGGTTAATCAACTAATACCTCCTAAGAGTTCTTCTGAGACATCTAAAAATCCCATTTTTGGTGTACTCAAGGAATTATGACTCAGACCTTATGCATGGGATAGGACCCAGGAGTGAATCTATGAAACAGCACTTTGTTTGGCAAAAAGATAAATATATCTACTTGAAGAAACATCTTTGCAACTTTCTAATTTATTTTAACAGCATGCATCAGAAACAGTTCAGTTCAAAAAGAGAATGAGCAGGGGAAATGTAATTACATGCTAAAAAAGGAAAAAACTTCTCTAAGTCTACTCTGAACCTCCAAGGAACAAACTTCACAGCATGCTGAAGTCACAGAGAAATATATAAATCCTTATATTAATATTCACTAGAAACCATATCCCATGAATGCACCCAGAGATCTCAAAGTACATTATCAGCTAAGGCAATATCCCAGTTCCATATGACATGAGCATTACTACACCAATTTCACTGTAGGTAAAAGGAAGATGAAACTGGTTTTTCTATTTCTTATCTAAGGAAAAGTAATTCACTATGGTCTCACATTCTGAAAACAAGTGTTTGCCAAGTTAAGGACAGCAGTGGGCAAACTTCCTTGAACCAAATGAGTAGATTTAGAAAGGCCAAAAAAAGAACTAATAATTGCTATTTTCTATGCCACACATTGCACAACTTCTAAACAAGTATCATCAGTTTCACATTTAAATGACTTCACTGTCACATAATCCAGCATCATTCAAAATACTTTGCCATTTTCCTAACAGACAGCTATGAATTAATGGGACCCAAAGCGGTTCATAGCAACTTACTCATCAATTAACTGAGATTTTAAATGAAATTCTGTCAGGCTGTGAAATCTTTCTGCCTAGAAGTTCAGGGAAGGTTTTATGAAAGCAAGCATTTCAATCCTTCATTCCTACAACATGCTTCATACGGCCAACCTTGACTTAGACACAAACTGCACAAAATTCTGAAGCCCAAACCAGGACTCCTCCAGCTCCCTCTACCATTACTGCAAGTGTGACAAGAATATTCAAGGCACTTTTTCTGACTCATGTCTGCAGTTCATTTGGCTGATGTAAACACACAGTGATAACCTTAGCCCATGAGAGGGCTGCAAGAGCAATTAGGAACACATTCAAAATGCCACAGCAATGAAGTGATAAAATTAAACAAACGCTAGAACACCATGCTATCAGATGTGAACTGGTTTACACCACCAAGGGCCAAGGCCATGTATTCTCTGAGTCTGTCCTAAACCACAGTCCATCCCCCAAAGACAGTCTATCCCCCATCCCATGCTTGGGCAAGATGGAGGAATCTGAGGGAAGAAGGCAGCCAGCACTGCACTGCCTCCCCCTTTGCCAAAACCTCACAGAAACATCTCTTTGGGTGGTCCACATGCACTGGCCTTCATTTCTAGGGATGGTATGCACCAGGGAAATCCACAAAAGGAAACAGGTAGGTTGCTACAAAATGGCCTTTCATGACAATTGTGCATTCCTGGTATCAAACTTATTCCTACAGTGTATTAAATGGGGAAAATTGCTCACAAACAGGAAGTACCTGTCACACAACTTCAGCCTTATAGTTTTCCACACATAATATAGAACCAACTGCAATGTTTTTATTGTTTCAATTAAAAACATTCTCTGCAAAACTCATAATATGGTGTATAAACACTAAATATGCTTAGCAATACATTTGCATATACAGCAATACTCACTCTTTTCTGTCCCTTACTGTGTTAAAATGGTTTGGTGGTCTAATTCCTCAGGAACATCTGTCAGCCACACAAAAACCACCATCATAATTTGGAGTTTATTGGCAGCCTGAGCAGGGAGGCCAATGACCAGCATGAGGAATGAATTGCCCTCAGAATCCTGGAAATCTGTCATTCTGCAATGCAGCTGAGGCACATTGGCAGAAGCTGCCTGCACTAAACCTGTCCTGCCAATGAACATTCCTATTCAGTAGAGGTGATTAAAAAAACCCCATGAATGCAGCTTTGCTCAAGGAACCACACAAACAGAAGGCAAACAACTGTTGACTTCAGGGCAGGTGTCCAGGTCCTATCATATCTCTTCTTAACTCAATTCCAGTAAAGCCAAAGACATGGGGTATGAACAGCTAGAGGGAAATGTTCTCAGAGGACACCCACCTTAGTAATAGTCACATCTGCTCAGAAAACCCACAGCCTCTTAACTTTCACTCTCTGGACCATTTTGGACAGCAAACCTTGAACTGCCACTAGCTCCTAATGCTATGTGCAGGTCCCACACCTTCATTAATTCACTTTTTTTAAAACAAAGAAAGTGACAAGCTGATGACTAGGGTCTTCAGGATCTTTATTTTAGGAGCCATGGAAAGAGATGATATTTTGCTGTGACTGCAAGCATCCTATGGCAGGTACAGTATTAGAGGATCTATGACTCAAGACCAGATATTGCTGATGGTCAATACTGTATTTGGAGAACAGTCTTACCTCAGAACTAAGTCATATTCAGCTCACATTTGTTAAGCAATTAAGTTATTCAGCATTTAATTTAAAATATTTTATAGGGTAAGCTACTTTTTTCCATGTATGATGCTTGTCTCCACTTAGCATTTAGAGATAATGTCCATGCTTTGAAGCATGTTTGTTTCATAATCCATAAAAAGTTCATTAAAAAGCATAATTACTATATAGGTAAAACTGGCTGCATAATGATTACTTGCAATTAAGAAATTGTTTTAATAATGAACTTAGGAGAAAATTCATTAGCATCAATGTTTATTTTGTTAATATCCTAGAGATGATGTTCCACTGGGATAAAAGTTAAATTAGTTAGGACTCCTTGGACTTCACACTATGCACTTAAGAGCAGAACAAAGAGTTCCACTAGCTTCAGTAGTACAGGAATTAATAATGTAAAAAATACATAGGAGAGCAGACCAAATACCATTTTGAAATAATTGCTACCCCACCAATGAATGCTTCTTTTAAAATATTGAAACTACTAGTTTCAATAGTTAAACTCTGTAATTTAGTGAATCATTTAATTCCCAAATAGAGTATTTTCACCTCATACTGTATCTCCCAGTATCAGTATTTTAAAGAACACAAATTCCAGAATTTAAACATTTAATCACAATAAAGGAATTAAATTTCATGACTGCTTCAAAAATGAATACAAATAAAACTGAGTCAACTACATCACCTGAAATATTATTTTAATGCCCTAATAAGTATAAATATATTTATCTAGATATTTATCAACATCATATTTCTGAAGAATCTATGCACTGAGAACAATGGTGCCTGGGTACTTATGCCCATCTGGCTTACAAAAAATGAAAGATCACCCAGAAAAATGCAGCATCCATCAAGGGTTTTTTTGAAGCAGAAATACTTGTAGTTGAAGAAATAATCAGCACGCTTTATTACAGACTGAAAACTGACTAATTGCCACTTCTTCTAGAGTAAAATGAGAACAGACTTGAAAAGATCTTTAAGCAGTTTGGTGATGGTACCACTGGATGTGACACTCTGCCATGTACAGACCTTAACTCAAGAGCCTGTAGCCTGCCCCAGCCACTTCATGATGAGTTCCATCATGGAAAGGCAGGATGCAAGGCTGGCTACCCATCCTCCACTGCAAGCTCATCTAGCCATCCTCTGTCAGTACAAGGGACTGCTCCAGTCTGTCTGAGGCTCTTCTCTAACACCTATCACTAAGGACTGAATCCGCAAAGACTACTGGATACAGGCATACAAGGAAAAAGCCACAGAATGGATTTTCATAACTAATGAAAAGGGAAAAAGCTTAGTAGCACTTATATTGATTTAAACAAGACTGGACAGCACATATGTAAAGCACCATCCCACCTGTGAAAGGCAGCACATAGGATGAACTTGCTCATACAGCCTTTTTCCCTACCATTCCCAAACAGTAACTAATGTACTAGGACGGCATTTAATAAAACCTAAGCCCATAATTTGTTTTGATGATGGTACCACAGGCAACACGCTGGGAAATTCACAACAGAAGGCAGTAATGGTTGTAAAATTAAAATTTACACTAGGAAAAAACAGAAGAACCTTGAAGCAATTTCTTAAATTGTTCTGAGTCAACTGGCCTGTTTGGATTTTTGGCTTGTTTCAAACTGGAAGCACTGAGGCATTCTACAGAAATGGCAACGTTGCCTGTACAGCTTGTCTGACCTCCACATCTAACCCTTAGCCTACCAGGAGCACCACATTCCAAACTCCCATTTATCACTTATTTTAACCACTCTAAATTACTTTTCATGCTATAAAACAACAGGTTATAATCCAGTAAAAATTTTAGAGCTCCAGAAAGTTTATTCAGGCTTAGCTATCAATTTTAAACATCCACCACCCAACCAAATTTGGTTATTATAAGAGTTGGTTTCAACAGCTGTAATTCATAAGTGAAGTGCCCTTGCTACAAAAAAAAGTGAAGCAGTATTTGGTAGCAAAGTTTGATCCTACATAAATAGCATTGTATGGACGAACAAAATATGTCTAAACAAAGCATTTCATTGACCCTGCCTGCTCTTTTTGAGTCACTCTAGTTACATGAAGGTATTTTCAAACTAATGCTGAAGTACAAAAACACTATATAGATATGAATTCCAGATTTAAGTTCTATTCTTAGTTCTCCTTTTCCACACTCAGAGCAACTCCACTAGTTTTTGACTAAGCGATCCTAAAACTTCATAATAATGAAAATCCAAACTCTGAAAATGCAGATCTGTTCAACTGAGATACATTAGTCTAATTTCACAGTATGCTATTGCTTTTGAATGCATTCATAATACTCTGAAGCAATTCTGCTTTGAATAGGAATAGTAGAGTAGGAAAATAGGTAAAATAAGAAAGTATTCTTCTATATGAGGTTAAAATAAACCATTTACAAATTTCAGGGAGCTATCCACTTTCCACTCCTTCCATTCTCTGTTTGTTTCTCACATACATAGACACACCCATATTCACCCACACAAATTTTGTTTAAAAGGCACTAACTTTATATGATCCCACCAAATGGACAAAATCCCTTATATTTGAGGGAAGAAAACAGTCCATGGGAAAGTAAACATAAATTTGTCAAGCAGATTCACTTTCAGAGTCAGAAATTTGGTAAGGGTACAAGATGCTTTTCCAACTATCCACCTGAAGAGGCAGAACTGCACCACTCCTGTCAGCTGTCACTGTCACAGCTCAGTGTACCAGTTCTAATTTGACCCTTCTGAAAAAAAAAAGTACAATTAGAAACACATAAAAGGAAAGATTTAAACATCTCTGTTTAGCACACTGGCTAAGCTGATGTGTAGGTGTCAAGTCAAACAAAAAGATAAAGAAAGTTTCTAAAGGGGTTTGTGTGTTTCAGATAAAAGCAAAGACCTTTTAAGACCCAGCTTTTGAAGTGGGCTTCTCAGGACTCAAACACAGACAAGACTAAAACATATCTTCATTTCCTCTGACCTGTAAGTATTTAAAGATCAAGTAACTGAGGAACAATGCAGTTAGGCATCTTGATGCATCTGTGATCCATCTCCAAGCACCTTGAAGCTGTATTTTTTATCACATTCATATTCTAATGTGAAGTATTACAGCAGCACAGACAACTTTAGACATAAGCATTGGTTCAACTTCTTTTTCTGAAACAGCATCTCCCCAGCAATGCCACACCAATAATCAAATCATACAGACATACAAAATTGGCCCATGAAAGACAAGACAGGATTTTGCGCAGTATCCAAATGACTGAACTGTAGACTCCAGACTATAAACAGGTAAAAGAGAAAAAGAAGTGTATAAAATTTCAGTTATACACCTTTTTATCTGAGCCATGACAGACAAACTGTTCCAATGATAGAAGTTTGACATGACATTACCAGAAAATCAGAGATCTTAGATTATCAGCTAAGGCAATATCCCAGTTCCAAATGACATGAGCATTACACTACATCAATTTTCAGGTAACAGGAAGGTAACAGGTAAAAGGAAGATGAAACTGGTTATTCTGTTTCTTAAGTAAAGGAAAGTAATTCACTATGGTCTCAGCTGGACACAGCTCTTGAAGCAAGAATTGATACACACCTGGCAGACACACAGTAAAAAACATCTTAAAGAAGTTATCATCATTATTCTTAGTCCTAATTTTCCTTTTTTCAAAATATTTTCTGTTTCTGGTTTTGAATTATTTCCAGCAATATTATTACTATTAATATGATTACCAGATGAAAGAATTGTACAAATGACATCTTTCAAAAACCTACACAGATTACTTGATGCAGTTCAGCAGTCAAAAAATGTCTTCATGACCTTCCAGTCAAACCCCCACTTCAAGCATTCATTTATGTTTGCCGCAGGGATTTAAGTACAGCTTTGTTTACAAAATCCTCTTTGTCAAAGGCTAACACTGATAAATCCAACATCAAAAACTCCTAGTTTTTCAGAAGCAAGCAATACCAAGAAGTCTGTGAAAACTATATAGTCACACACAATGAAAATTTTATTAATTAGGTCACCAATATGAGAAAATAAATTAAATTTCAATAGCCTCCTGAGGTGAAGTGAAAGCCACCCACCCACATTCTCCCAATTCTCACTAAAATGCATGGATTTGTAGACAATGCATTAAAAGGTGAATTCATCAGATGCCAAGAGCTGTGATGACAGCCATTGTCTCTTCTGTCCCTCCACACCATCACTTTTCACCCATATAATATTCAATGTATGGTAGTAGAGCGTACTAACAATTGCACAAGGAATTGTGAACCTTTGTTTTCATTTTGGGTAAAGAAAACATTCACACACATTTACATTACACATTTCCCTAATATTTCCTTTACCTTTAAAATAACATATAAATAATTTGTAAAGTTTTTAATTTAGTTTTTTGTCTTCTTTCAAAATACTAAAATGAAAGAATCTTAATAGTATCCCTTTTCTGCTGAATGGATTATGACAACAAGACCTATTTTTATTTCAACAGTTGTACAGGATGTAGTTGCTACCAGTGATTATGCATGAAACACTTGCTACAGGAGATTTATGGCAGAGTAATCCTCTAACAAACCCAATGGAGAACTGTGCATGTGATTAATACAGATTGAGGTACAGTACTAAATAAGACAGTCTATATGAATGCTGAATTCACAAAAAAGGCGATAATGTGCCCAATACATAAAATGGATAAATAAGTGCCAATCCCCTTTCCTACCTTCACTAAGAAGATGCTAAGATGAAAGGACTGGTGAAGGTGGAGGAGCTGGATGGCACCCACATACATTGGGTGTTACCATCCTTTTAACCATTACCAAAGAGTTACATAAGGGTTTATCACTATCTGTTGGGCAGAAAACCAGTGGGAATACAGACTCACTCCTTAGCTTGCTGTTTATTATTTTACTATCCCAGGAATCAAGCTCTTTCTGTGATAACCCTTCGCACGATAGATTTGGTGCATACAGGGAGCTGCTTTTGACTGAATAAATTTGGTGCATACAGGGAGCTGCTTTTCACTGAATAAAGTGCATTACAGAATCCCACAATCAGCCAGGTTGGAATGGCCCACAGTGGCTCATTGGATCCAACCTCCCTGCTCAAGCAGGGTCATCCCAGAGCACATGGCACAGGATTGCATCCAGATGGCTCTTGAGTATCTCCTTTTACAGAGACTCTACAGCCTCTCTGGGCACTGTGTTCCAGTGCTTGGCCACCTGCACAGTAAAAAGGTTCTTCACAGGTTCAGGTGGGACTTGTAAGCAGACTGAGACATTCTTTCTGAAGGCATCTTCAGAAATCCAGCACCTCAGACAAACAGTCCCTAAAGGTTTTTCTAAAGGGTCTGAGATTAGATAGAACTGTCTTTATTCCTTTAAACAGACAACAATAAAGACTTGTCCATATTGCTTCTTGTCCTTACAACAACATCAACCAAACAAACAAAAAAAACAACTTATCAATAAAATATATAAAATACTTCCTTTAACCATGTTTGCCTTTTTAGGTGAACAGTGCAGTGAACAGGCTAGGTTTGAAAACAGGCCTATTACATCAACATCTTAGGCAACCACTGAAATTCTGAAGAACTCAATGGCTGATCTTATGGACTGCACTTTTTCCTTTTTCCAACTTTCCTGATTGCTCTAATAATAATAAATTATTTGCTGCATTAGTGCTACACACTACAGTTGTTCTACAGAAATCAATATTTTGCCAATTCTCAGATAAATCATCCATCTGTATTCCTCTATCTGTTCTTAGCTCCTGACCAGTCTCTTTTTCTCTAGAAGCTGCTGTACCAGAATGTCAATAATTCAGGGGGTTTGAATCCTAAAGTTCCAGCTCTTTGCTATGGCAGATGTTTTCTTTCACTAAAGCTGAAGTGGCCTTCAAATATTATACCCTGGGCAAGCAAAAGGCAAACACAACTTTCTCTTTTATGAAGGAAAGTAATAGTTTGATCAGTTAGGAACAAAAGCTTCAATAGATCATTCATTCCACACTCTTACCTGAGAAACTCGTACTTCTCCAGCTTTTTATTCCTTAACATTATCAGTAATCTCAGATGTGACCACCTATGAAATCATATCTATTCCATTTTAAGGGCTGCTATAATATGCACCAAAATAAGAAATTATGATTCTGTTCCAGTAACACCCAAATTAGTTAAATGACATACTATTTTATCTCTTAAATTAACATTGGTCTCTGCTGACTTAAAGGTTCAGGATCCAGTAGCTATGGTGAGAAACAACAGGCCTAGACTTTGGATAAAAAGAAGTCTGACTGGCACTGCAATGAGCAATCCTGCACATTGTACTGCAAACACTGGACAAAGTGTCCAACCCCTCAGTGTGAAAGAAAAAGGGTTACCTAGGACTTGTCAGCACCCTGGCATGTATCATAAGGGTCAAAAGGAGTGACTGTCTTTTATCCTGTCTCCTGCTCAACAGTTTTGATTCTCATCTTTGGGTACTCAGGCCACTCCACACAGTGGGAAGGGAATATCCACTGGCAGGGGCACAACTTCAGCATCCTCCTCTTCACACTGCTGAGTTGCAGCATGGCAAAGAGAGTAAGAAGACAGCACTGAGCACTGCACCTCTACACAGGCTTAAAGTGCTCATTTATCTTCCCTCTTGGCATTCCTGCTCCTTAATAGGGTGCTTTAAACAGGCAAGAAGAAACATGATGTTGTCCTGATCAGGACAACATCCTCAATATCCTCATGATCAGTGAGGATGATTGACTTTTCTCTCTATATTCATGTACCCTCACACTGCTCTTTTTCCTTCATCTGTTCTGATTTTAGTGTATCCAAAGAAAGCTCAGTCTTTTCCTCTCTGAAGCTCTAAACCTGGTAACAAGTAGGTGTTTGGGTTTTATTCCATTTCAAAGGGGTGGTGTTTCTCATGCCACTTCCCTGCTCTAAGAGCTGCAAGCACTACTAGGGAAGATTTAAGCAACCACTCCTCTTTATTTAATTTACAGCTTCCAAGGCATCAAACAAAGAAGCTGCAAGTGAAAAGGGAGAAACAACTCCAGAATACACAGAAGACCACCAGCAACCCACTAAGCAAAATTTGAGAGCAAATGAATTAAAAAATTAAGCATTAGAACTGATTACTTTTTATTTGAGTGGCTACAAATTAGCAATCTAATCTAATTACAGTTAGATGTTACTGTAGAAGGGTATCTCCTCTGTAGTGTGATTTTAAGGCCATAACAGCCATAAAGTGGGAAAAAAGTAAGTTTAATTAATGTTATTGGCGGACCTTCACCTAAACAAGGAAATTCACAGTTCAGATCAAAATGAAAAATTTCAGGCTAAAGCAGACAAGTAACCGTTTTTGCCACAGAAATCCTGATGAGCAGTTAGAAGAGTTTTTTTCACTTCCATTTACACCTACTGACAGAAATCAGAAATGGACATGATTTTATTTCAGGCTGATGGGCAGAGTGTCATGAATATAAATCTCACAGTATCTCTTCACAAAAAAGGCACAGCAGGATAGCCTGCACCAAGTATCTCTAATATCACCAGCAAAAAAAACCCCTCTCTTCACTGTAAAGGAAACAGCATCAGGCTCACTGCTAATCAATTCCTTTTACAGAGATGAAATCAGACTTTAAACACATTAAGGATCCTTGGTGCTATCACAGGAACAAAAATGTGGCAGAAGTAAAAGTGCTTGTGATCATGTTCTCCCTTCATGCATTTTGATAGGAATTAACAAAGTCAGTAGAGATACTCAATCTAAATAAGATGAGAAAGAAATTCTGTCAGAATAAAAATTGAAGAAACATAATACCATTTGCAAATTTGAAAAAAATCTAATAGATTTCAAGTTACTTGGCTTGTTATAGTCCAGGGATTTAAACTACTCCTTAACCCACTTGTCAAATCAAAAACGTGTTATTTCTTCCTAAAGATTTCAGAGAATGCAATATTGATCCTCTTGAGAGACAACAAAAATAGAACGCACACACACTCAGAGCCCACATGGACTAGAACCATTAACAAAGGTGATATTTTAAACCATGTGTGATTATCTCTCCACTTATTAAACTCCTCTGTTCAGCTGATGGAACGTCATGCATTAGCAAGGGGCTTTTTTTACTGTGATGTTTGTAACACGGTGTTCATCCATATTATCAACAAATCTGCGAAACCCAAGCTTTACTACTCCAGCTGCCTTTTACATGCACAGCATGAGCAGTCATTGACACAAGAAAGAATTGAGCTGGCACCAGGCACACAACCATGTAGCCAACACTGACACACACCGAGTTTAAATAGTGCCATATCATTCCCAACGCTGCAGCGCCAGTATCAAAGGCATGGACATAACTGAAATGCCATAGTCTATGTCTCTAAAGCTTCTGAATACCTCTATATAAAATTACAGTTATGTTGACAAGCCACCTGTTAGGCTGAAGAAAAACTGAGTAACATTGTACCCTTGTGAGGCCACCTTTCACTGCATGTCCTCCTGACATTTTTGCTGTTCCCCAGCACAGCAGCCCTGGTGTGTGACTCACCATGGTGTGTGCTCGGGGCTGGGCAGAGCTGGGTGATGTTTGCTGGCACCCTGCAGTGGCCTTGGCTCAAGCAGCACATTGCCTCACTCAGCCAGGGCACGCTCCCTGGGCACGCACAGGTCCTGCCATCCCCCGGTGATGGATCTCCTCTCTGCTCCAATGGGACAAAATGATAGGGACAGAAAAAGGTTCCTAACTCCCACAGGGACTTTACTGGAAAAGAAGATTGTAAAAAGATTCACAGTCCATGTTTCACGTTCTTAAGTTGAGTGATCAAGACAAAACTATTAAATTATACAGCTCTGTGACTCTCTTAGTTTGTATTTTTTTCAGATTCTCATCTGTCAAAGTCTCTCTCACCTACAGGCAGGGTGTATATCTGTTGAAAACATCATGCTTTAATGTTCTCTGCTTTTCGGTAAGCTCAAATATCACTGCAGCTTTGTTCTAATAGAAGACTGGGATTGTCAAAAAGGATTAGGAAGACAATATCAGATGATAACTACAACACAGAACAGGACACAGTTTCAAGGAAAACCCTTGAATTTTAATTCATTGTTTTTTTAAAGTTTTAAAAGTAATGCTGCAGAGCATAAGAAAACCCATTTTTATTGGTAATAGATGAGTTCTGATCTTTAGATACTTAGATGAGGCTGTTCTCAGAAAACTACAGTTTCTGACAGAGACATCTTGATAACAACAGAAAGTGTTCTAGCTCCCAAAATTTATATTTTAAGAAAAGAATATGAGACTTATAAACTGTATAATTTTGCCCAATAGATTTCAATGCCAGTTTGGATAAATCATTCTTAAGGGCTGCAATTTTATTCTACAACACAGATTTTTGCTCCCATACAAAGACTGCTAGCTAAGCTAACAATTGTAGTAACTTTTTTGCAATGTGGACACCTGTTCAGTACAAACTGAAGTAAGACAGGCTACTCATTTCACATAAACCACCAGCTGTTAGATGGTACCAGGATTCAGTGACTACTGACCTGGGATAGATTTGAACTGGTGACCCAGGAGTGGAAGACTGTATATCCAATTACGAATCCACATTTAAAAAACTCAACCTTTTTAATTGCATTCTAATCTCAAATATCTCAGTTTTAACAAATGGCCTCCTTTCAGTGAGATGCAGGTGTATCTAGGAACTTTGCTCTTTCTAATTGTGGATTTAATTGTATTTGTTTGCATTATAATGAAAGAGGGTATTTCTTGACTAGCTAGCTGGCTCACCATATATGTTATAATAATGTGTAAGTCTTTAAAATCTGTTCCTAGAACAGAATGGTATTTACAATTCCTTTGCATATATGAATACCACTACAGAAGAAGGTATTTAAGTAGAATGGAGGTAAATTCAGCAGTTCTGAGCTCTTGGAGGAAATGGGATTGACTAATAAGTATTAGCAGATGATTTTCATTAAATATGCAGAACCAAAAGACTAACTACCTGTAAAAGCTAGGAAAAAGTTGACCAGGAGAGCAAAGACATGGCTTAAGAAACACAGGAACTGAAAGAAGCTGTAACATTTAACAAGCCTAGAGTGATAGCCCTGTTCCCATGATTTCTGCAGTAAAAGAAACATGGCAGCTGCACTCTGTAGGATGACTGTTTACTGTAGAAGGGTGGAAAAGGAAAACCAGAAGAGAATACTGGGAAATACAAGCAACTTTGCACTAGTAGTGTAGTGAAGGTCTAAATGTTGAGGGTATATTTATTTATCTATCTATTTATGACTTAAGTTTCATAGAGGCACAGCACAGACCACTCTATTCAGCTTGCTAGATTTTAAGTTAGCTTGATCATCTTTTGTGAAGCCTAGATAAAACCTAAGCCTCGTGCAAAGCATTCTGGCTGCACTCTAACTTGGGTAGCTCTGGAACAAAGGAAAAGAGACAGGAGACTTCAAGTCTGATTTTAAGTCTAGAAGAGAACAGAAGCAAAAACATTATGGTAAATACAGAAAACTACAATTTAGATGGCAGAATTACATGAACATACAGGTCTTTGGAAGTGTTCTGAGTTGACCAAAAAGTGAATGTGGTGAGGCAGGCCTAAGAACAATCTACAAGAAAAACAGCAGCAGAGGAGAAGCAATATGCAGCAGACAGCAGCAGATGGGAGAGCAATAAAACCAAAGATCACAAAACAAAGCCCCCACAAAAAAATCCCCAAACCCACAGACTTCCTGCATGCAGAGAGCAACTCATGCATCCCAGTGTTTGAGGATTCATTTGCTCTCAATATTCTTCAATACCATACATAATACACAATGTACAGAAGACAAAAAGCAGCAGCCATTGAATTTGGATATGCTGGGGATAGAAAATTACTATCAGAACTACTTCTTATGGAAGACATTAAAACAGCGGCAACTTGAGTCTAAGACTTGGAGATTTCAGTGAGGCACACCACCTGCAAAAGGAAGTTATGGGATTGCTCAGAGGAAAAGTTTTCAGTTAGACATTAACCACAAAGCAATGAATTAGTCTGTGTAAAAAACTGTAGGCTCACCTCCTTGATTCTTTAAATATCCTTTACATTTATAGTGACCCATGAATGTTAACAACTACTCTAAATCACAGGGATTTTACTTGGACTAAAAAAAACCCCAAACAATTGATGTGTATTCTGACCCATTTAAGCATAACTCCAGAGCTTCTCTGTAACTTGAGGCAGACACAGTGGGAGAAACTTGCATATTCATTGCGCAAAATTGTTATCTTTTCTGTAAAGCACAGATTAAAAATTGCTAGCTATTGCAGGGGAGCCTGGGTCTAAGCTATCTCCATAAAGCTTGCATGATAAGTCTATGCAAAAAATCACTCTGATTACACTGTCCTTCTGCTGGCTTCACTGAAGTAAAAATAGTACTGATTTGGTCTTGTCAGAGCCACAAACAGATGTGAGGTGAAAGCCCGCCAGGCCAGCTTGTAAACTCACTGAATTATATGAGTATCTCTAAAAATTAGAAGTAAGAGACAGATTTTAATTCAAAAGTAAGACTGCAGGATTATTAAATATGAAAATACACTGATTGAATCACAGGAAGATAAACACACAGACACACAGATATACGTACACATAGATACACCCTGAGGCATAAAAATAGATTTGCCAAAGCACCTGATACCACACATTGTCTGCAGCCTATTTTCCTGCACATGTATTTCCTCCTTGCAGAGCCTGGCAAGGAGACTACGGAAAAAAGGCTTTGTAAATTTCTCAAGGTAATGAAAGAAATCTTAATCCACACAGCTCCTTTCAGATAGGAAAATTCCCATTTGAAATGACAACCTGCATCATGCTGAGGCAATTTACAGGTAACAGCATACTGTATTAGCTCCCCAAAGAGCATAATAAGTTAAACTGCAATTCAGTCTTAACTATCAGCCAACTGCTGCAAAGGGAATAAAAGGACAAGCCAAGTAAAAGTAAAACTGCACACAAGAGGGGAATTGCAGGATCAGACCCAGCAGCATATGGTGCACCAGCACTGGGAGCACACAGCCAGCTCTCACTCCAGGTCCAAAGCGAGTCCTGTCGGGGGTTGGCCATATGACACTATGGACTGGCAATCAGAGACAGGATTTGTGCTCCCACCCACGCTGACAGCACTGCCACCCAGCTGTGCACCAGCTCCTGCGGCCCCTGCACGGCCACCTCTGCACACTTCACACGGGCCAGTCCCATACAGTTTTACAAGCACATTTCTAACACTGCTGTTGAGAGCTCCCACATTAGTTTGCTCACAATTTGACCTTTCAAACGATGAATATTTGTTGGAAAGCTACGTTCCTAAATCATGATGATAGGCGCACATATGATACAGGGAATTAGGGATTAGGGATCATCTAATCAACTTCAGGAAGATGACCCAAAATCTTGAGCTTCTTTTTCCTCCCACCATATGTTTCCATCAGTCAGAAGCTTAAACAAAACCAATGTGAACTTACACATCTCAGATACAAGCGCATAAACAAGTGGTACTCACACTTCTTTCTTTCAAATCACACTTACAATATACTATTTAGTCTTTGAATGCTCAACAATATTGTGTGGCTAATATTCTCTTTTAAAGTCGATTACTGGAACCAAACATTGCCATAGAGATATAAGGATGAATAGACCACATTTGATTACACAGATAGTATAAACGTGTAAAACCAAGTGTTGTTAACAGCATGATTTAGCAAAGTTTATTTATAATTATATTTAAACCTTCAAGGAGTCAGAGTCCTAAAAAAAAATTAAAAACCAAAATTATAAGCAGTTTGAATTATGGGTACTTTCTCTCCACACCATATTAATACCAAACATGATGCAACTGCCGGAGAATATTTCAGAATAATTTAAGAAACTCTAGGTTGGATCAGGTGAGAGTGAAACTCATTCAGCTTACATTGCTGTTTGAGCTTTTAACCACAGGTCCTGCCACGATCTGTATGTTCCCGTAAGTCTGAACCCCGTCCATTGGCACAATCTGGCCACATTTCCTATAATTAGGAGAAGAGTGGTCATTTGTTAACCCAGTGTCAGCTTGCACTCTGGGCCAGTAGTGAAGCAAGAGGAGACATGTGACCTTTCCACTGACCTGAATGACAAGGTGATGACCTCTGCAGTCCAGCCCAAAAAGAAAAGGGGACACTGTAAAATGGTCATTGTGATTAATGGTTTTCTCAGGGAAGGCCAAACGAGTAACTGCTCAATCAAAAGGCCCTCAGGCCCCAAATACTTAGCTTTATTACCGGTAGATATGAGATATCTTTTCAACTTCTAATCCTCTTTGTTCTAACAGGGAATTACATGGAAAAATTTCTCATTGTATTTTAGGAATTCAAATTAAACTTTTTGGATGAAAGTATACATAATTAAAATACTTAATTAAAATACAATCCACTTGCAAAGCAAAGGTGACTTTCACAACTCTCTGTTATTCTGAACTTTGGGTTTCAGCTAGTGAGCTTTGCTTGTAGCATCCCAGTGTTGCTTCCAAAACCTTGAATTCCAGGGAAGATGATTCAGAAAAAGAGATAATTACCAAGCTGTAATCCTTAGAAAATTAAGCATGCTTTCTCAAGTTGTTGTCAAGTGAGACAATTGCCTCTTATTGTTTTGAAGTCATTAGCAATCTGTTCTGTCAGCCCAAAATGTATGCCGTGCCAAAAATTGAGCAATTCAGCATTATGAATTATCAACCTTTATTCTAGGACAACACAGGCAGAGTTTATATATATTGTTGTTCACAAGTTTACAACCCAAGTCGCTAACTTCTTACCAGGACGTTGCAGATGTCACCATTATGTGACAATTCACTGGGAAAACCACCCTATTCCCTTTCATAACTCCTCTAATCTGCAAAGGGATGGCAAACTTAAAAAGAGACAAAGACCCAAATATCCCAGTAAAGCATCTGTTTTTCCTGGTCACCAAAAGTTAACATCACAGATAACTGCAATTAGTTGTAGAAGTGATGTAATTTGATAGGGACTAGAAGACACTCAACTCCTAAATCCAAAACTATGGGGTATTAAATTTGCATGTGGGGCTGTACTTCTCATCTGCTGCATCTCAGTGCAACTGACATCAGAATCACGTCTGATACATTTCTGTTCAGTTACTTCAGCATCTTTTTCAGCAAGGAGGGTGAGCAGAGCACCTGTCAGCCTTCAGGGGGAACACTGGCTCGCAGGATGATTGCATATTAACCTAGGATAAGGTCAGGGATTCTGCCATTTATGGAACAATGTAACTGTTGTCATAAAGCATATCCTATAAAAAAAAGAGTCCCACAGTCAACTTAATGACCATATGCAACTATCTAGGGAACATACCTGCAGAGAACAACAACAAAAAAAACTGTTAAGAATTCCAGAAGTACTAGGCAGAAAATCTCAGGAACTGCTGGAGAAATTACTATGATTGGGCACCTGCTATTCACTTACCTAACAGTCAAATTTTGTTTCCACCTTTTTTTTTTTAAGCCAGAGAGGCCACGAGTAATACCCTTCTGCATATATCCATGGAGATAACTGAGTTAGCAATTGCACAACTTAATTTAAAAAAGGTTACCAGGAGGGTTTAATGGAGAATCCATACACTGCAAAAGTGAGAACATGGAATCACAAAATACTCCATTCAGTCCAGGAATTCAGTACTTCATTTCCTATGAGGCCAGTGATTAAAGTCTCACAGAAAAATGCTAAGCAGTCTACAAAAGAAAAGGTTAACTGATCACTCAGTTAGGACTGACCTGTCTGGGACAAAGGTTGACAAGGCTCTGTACTATAAAAAATAGTTTATCCATATTCTTTTTATAGTTTTATTTAATCTTGAGTGGTACTTAGAGGTAATGTCAGGAGACACATCTTACAGTCTTCTAACTAAAAGTAAGTAATAACAAAGAAGTTCTTTGGAAAAGAAAGTGACATTTAGAAATCTGAACCCATAAAATGCTAATGCAATTGTAGAGTCTTTATGCATAGTCACTCAAACTGAAAATGAAAATATTAAAATGCAAATGTTTACTTGCTCTTACATGCAGTTTAAAATAGCCATTTCTTTCCTTTTAGAAAGATTTATTCATTATATGATTTTTTCTTAAAAATCAGCTTTTTATCTCTGCACTGTCTTCAGGCAATCTTTTCTTATAAGGTTCCTCTTTAAAATTGCTGCCTTTATCAACTGCCCTCTCTTCTCTATCTTGTCAGCCTTTATAAAAGTTTAAACTCCTGACATTTTCTGCTTCTTTTCTGCATGTGCAGTTCCAAACCTGTCTATATGACTTGGCCTGCATTTTGGGTTGAAACTTATCCATAAAAACTGGCTTCTGAGTGAAAAAGAATGTCAGAATTGTTTTCAACTGCTATGAGTCATTACTCAGTATCATTTTTCAATCACCTGGTTGCTTTGTTTTGGTGGATTGAGTTTCTGCTCCCGGTTTCAAAGTCCTAAAGGCTTCTAAATTTTTCTCCTCAGGCCACAACAGAAGGACTGGAGGTAGCAGAAAACACATCTTGCTCTACTTTCACTAGCACCATCAGCTAGTCCTCATTTTTCATAAAACATTGCATTACATGATGTTTATTCTTCTTCCCCCTCTAATTCTTCTGAGTTGGAGCATTTATGGCTCATCTTGTCAATCAGCTTAGTTCAACCAATATGGCAGCAGATACATTTAACTATTGCTATGAAGGACAAACACTGGCAGAGTATGGCTGTAAATCCTTTGCTCTTCCCTGTATCACAAACTTCCTTCCCAACCCCCACTAAGTTTTAGGTACAAAGCATTCCATGAACTGCTGATATGCAGACACTGCTAAGAGCTTTCACCCATCTAAGCTGGCATCTGGCTAAAAGCACCTTCACCCTTTTACATTTTTACTTTTAGAATAGTAGAAATAGCATCTCAAATCAAAATTCTTCAAGTTCTTAAATACTTCCAATCTTCCAAGAGTGTTCACAGTCACAGCAATATATTATTGCAGGTCCATAACTTCATATAAAGCTTATGAAAGATGTAAGATGTATTTGTTTAATCACACTACTGACACTCACCATCATTCTTGCATCTCCTCCAAGCACTGAGATCTCATTTTTAATACTGTAATTACTTCAAGCTCATTTCCATTAGATAGCTCCAATAGGCTGAATGTGTTAGGCCTGCAGCAATCTAGAACCAACACATTTTCCAATTCTATGTTCACATAGTTATCTGATATGTTTGTTTAAAAGAGGATATCACTTTATATTTGCCTGCTAAAATAAATTCTAGAAAAAAATGAGATCATTTGTATTATTACAGCAATCAATATTCTATGCAGTACTTTCACAGATGCAAATGAGCAATCCAAAGCTCTAATCAGTAAATAAGCCTCTTGAAAGCAAAAGTAAAGCCTAAGTAATATAAAGATTCATTGCAGAATAGGCTCAGTCATATCTCTTCAAAGGTTTCAATCTATTAGAGATTTGCTTTAATGTCTATTGAACATAAGACCCATTCATAATGCTAAGGGATTTGTTGGAGAAAATACATTGGTACTATTTTAACAGCCTTCAGTAAACAGTTTTGACAGCATTCCACATGAAACTTTACTTGCTGGATGGCAGAGCAGCAATTAATCATGAGTTTTATCAATCCATTCAAATTTGACATGTTTACCAACAGAGAGCAGTCTCAGCTGCTGGGCACATGGAGTCCAACCATGGAATAAAATTTTAAAAGCTTCTGAAACTGCCATAATCACTGCTCTGCTTCTGGTCCTGATTTTTACATTTTCACTGCAAATACTGGACACAACCTGAATTTTAACAGCATTTTAAAAATTCAATGTATTATTAAAGAGTTGAAGTCAGATTTCAGCTATTTTACTCCTTCAATTACATATATTTTTTTTTCTCTAAAAAGAGCAATAAAGTAATACAGGAGGGAAAAAAAGAATTTTTCTTCCTTTCTGTCTATTATTCTCCCCCTCCAAAACCCTGGAGACTGTGCATGTTACCTTATTGATTTAAGCCTGCTATACCCATCTTTTCAAATCACAGTGCACCAACGAGGAGCAAAATTCAAATTTGGGTGAAACAGTGATGAAATATAATGTCTGACAGCACTATTTTAATCCTATTCTGACTGTGAGGGGCAGGGGGGAGAAGAACTCTGCAAAATATAATAAATAAAAGCAAAATCTAACAAGAAGAATACAACAGGATGGGAGGTTATACTGTGAACTCCCTAGGATAGGACAACTACCATTTTCTTGTGACGTGTTCATACCACGACTGACAAGAATTCTGCCAGCCTATAACTACAGGTTCTAGGCACTTCTGCACCACCAAATAAAAAAATTTTTGACTACTAATGATTATTCAGAACCAACTGGATGGAGACTTTTTACACTTCAAGAGAGCCTGTGTGTCTGACATATCCCTGGATGCAGTATAGTAAATCTGACCATAATTCTTCATTAAAATACAATACAAAAACGTATGTATGCACAAATTGATGCAGAAGGAAGGGGCGAAAAATAATCAAAGAGAGGGAAATTGTTTCTTGGGAGTGACTGCTGGCATAATTCTAAAATACACTTTATTTATATTAAGTACCAAGCTGTGCTAAAGAGTTTCAGTAGCATATATTTTATTCCCTGTTGGTAACAAATGTGTTTCACTTGGCACCACCCCATGTCAATTGCCACAGCCTCCATCCATCCATCACCAGCTGATTTTCAAAACCTAAAAGATTTTCTTTTAGATACAGCTGTTACTCATTAGCTTCTTTTTGCCAGTCTTGTTGCAATGTATTTCTTTAGTTCCTACACAGACACAGCTTTCTCAGTGAACGATAGACTATTTTTGTGCCTTGGTCTTTTACTCTCAAGCCAGTAAAATTAGAGCATCATAAGTATGCTCACTGTAATTCTGTTATCCTTTCTGTTTCTTTCTCTCAACTGACTTACTAAGATCTAGATTACCAATATGCTTGTCCTCTTAAACTTATTTGAGCTTTTTTTGGTTGTACCACAGCAGGGACAAAAGCAGCTATCTAATTTCCCCTCCCCTTTGCTCACAAGTTCTGCTCACAGTTCAGAGCAGAACTTGTGAGCAAAGGGGAGGGGAAATTGGTACAGTGATCTTTCACATTCAGTAATTTCTTCTCAATGTACACCAGACTACAGACTGCACTGATTTATTATCAGTTTACTTCTTGGCCCCTGCAGTTACCAACCTCATGCTGACTAAGGAATACAAACCATCTTCCAGGCAGAGACAAACATCAAAGACTCAATTTACTGAACATATTTACTTCTGTTGGAAAAACTTTTAGGTCTAAATTAATCCTGAAAACAGGGATGATAAAGCTCCAGCCACAAATACTCTCCTGGCAGAACACTGTCCTTTGCTATATCCACATTTCACAAAAAAAGAGTCTACATTAACTGCTTCTACAGGATTATAAGGAAAACAGTGTTTTCTCTGTCTGGAAAAAAAAAAAAAAAAAAATCTATCTCCACAGCAGAAGAGAGGTTGGTTACAATCTGTAGCTTCTTGAGACATGGATCAATGTTCATGGACCATAAACTGTCCAGGATTTTAATCTGTATAGAAACACCAAGAGTCTCAAGTCCTGAGGAACCTTTAGTCCAGAGAACTATGTAAAGATTTCTGTGACATTTCTTCAATTAATTTATAAATTATAGCCAAAAAACAGTCCTATTCCCACCTTCAGAGTATCAAAAAATATCCAAGAAATGCTGGGAGGTTTTGTAACATCTATTAAACACATATAATTCCATTACATCATATAGAGGCTTAACAGACACTCATCCAGAACTACAAATGTAATTATTCCATTGTGAATGCAACTACAACAAATTATACACAACTAAATACTCTCTCTGAAGTTCTTGTTGAACGGCTTTTTGTGTCTCACTATGCAATCCTTCTCATTCTCTCTTC
Organism: Molothrus aeneus; assembly: GCF_037042795.1. Classification (NCBI taxonomy): domain Eukaryota; kingdom Metazoa; phylum Chordata; class Aves; order Passeriformes; family Icteridae; genus Molothrus; species Molothrus aeneus. The sequence goes on along the minus strand of NC_089649.1, from coordinate 26,100,347 downwards.
TCTTGGAGCCATTAAAGTGTACAGATGTAGAGAGGACATGCATGCCTATAGAATGATGAGGCTCAGGAAAGCTGGCTGAGATCATAGTGTGTTATAACCTTTTAGTTTGTGGACATGAAGAAGCAAGAATGAGCCCTGGAAAGTTCAGCACCCTGCCTGGGGATCTTTCTACCTGGCAGGTTCCTTGTCTATAAAGGTTGTACCCTACTGGGGTAAGAGAGATCAGGACAACAATAAACACTTCCTGCATCTTCCAAAGCCAGACCAGCTACATGTTGCCTCCAGCTTGGCATCTACAGAAAAGTAAAAACAAAGTCCATAAATCAGAGCTTTTTCAGAAACATGCTGGCACATGAGCAATCATTCTGCACAGCAAATTTGTCTGCAAAGTGCAGCTTAGAAGACGAGTGGAGTGATCCTCAAAATGACGATAATATTTCTTAAAGTTTTGTGGAGTGTGTGGAGCATTTGAATCTTGAGTGCCAAGCAGAATGAAATAGTGAGTGCCTGCAAGTCAATGTTTTCACTCTTGTCTGCTCATGCATGAGGGTCTGTAAGACCACATAACTTTCTTAAGGTGAAACGCTTTTCTTGAGTTATGAATCCTTCTGTCATCAGTAAAACAGTAAAGCTAGGAGTGCCAAAACCACTTACTTTATAATACATGTACAATAACAAAACTGACACAAAACCCTCTTCCTTTACCCTCTATGACCTGCCCACATAATAGGTGTACATTAACAATACCAAAAAAAGCACTGAAGACAACTCTATTCCCTACTGCCATTTCCTTCCAGTTTTCCAAGAGACAATTTCACAGAACCTATTAGGTTGGAAAAGACCTCTGAGATCACCGAGTCCAAATACAATGGACTAAGGCAATTACACAGAATTGAGCATAGGCCAGAGGTAAGAGGAGGAGGTGCTCCAGGCATCAGAGAAGATGTCTACACAGCAGTCCATAAAAGAGCCCCATGCCCAGAGCACATCGAAATTTCCTGAAGGAAACAGCCTCTTTAGAGGACCCATGCTGGAACTGTTGAAAGGTGGGAGGGAAGGGACAAGAGAGAAAGAACTGTTTTGTCGTGATTGTTTCCCCTCCTAAATCCCACTTCTGCCACTTGGGCAGGCACAGGAGTGTGGAGTGAAGGACTGAAGTTGTTTGAATAGGGGAACAGGAGGAAATGGTTAATATTTGTTTGGGTCTTACTACCCCAATCAAATTTAATTAGCATCCAGTTAATTATCCCCAAGGCAAGTCCTTTTTTGCCCGCAAAGGTAATCAGTAAGAAACCCCTCCAGCCTTTATTTTGAATCACAAGTTTTCTGATTTCTGGCTTTTTCCTGGTTTTCCCATCCAACTGAGGTGTGGAGAGTGTGGCTATGTGGGAATTTCACAACTCACCACAATTAATTATACAACTTCTATGGTTTTACTGGGATTATTTGATCTCTTAATGCATTTGAGAGAATATTAATTGTTCATTCAACATTTTTCATTTTCCTATGTTTTCCTTAGTCATACTATCTGTTGGATACATTACATTTGCCCATTAAGCAGCTGTTAAGTCTTCTCTGCACCATGTATTTGCCAACTAATACTAAATCACCATGTCAAACATCTATTTACAACATGCTCATTTTACTTCAGAGCAAAACATTCTCTCAGCATCTGAATTGTTCTCTCTGTACTTTTCATTTAGCTGATAACACCAGTATACATCTGCAACGTGTTTAATGAACAGACATTTTGCCTTCCCTGGTAATTGGGTGGTACTGGGCCTATGTGGCATGTGCCACTCTCCAAGAAGGCATTTGGGAGGAAAGGGGTAGTAGATCATCCTCACTGCTTCCACTCTTGATGGGCCATACACCATCAGGACTTGGTAACACGTTTGCTTCTCACTATCACTAGCTAGATTTAGTATTAACTGTATGTCTGCTTCGAAAGTTTCTCCTCTTCCAGATTTCCTGTTTCACTTCTCTGAAGAGCTTGAAACTGTTCCAGGATTCTCCTCTTTTGTTTTAATTATAGCTTTATTTTAGAATTCACTCAATTGCTCCCAGGCAAATACTATCACCTTTTCTCAGACTGCTCTCAGGTTCTCTTAGATCTATTCCTCTGCAGGAACAGTAACTTAGTTCTAGAACATAGATTCATCACTTAGTTAAATTTACCATTATGTAAATTAGTTTCTCTTGCTCATGTTAATGTTTTAAAGATAAAATGCATATACAGACAACAGACATACACATAAATCTAGAAATACTTATATCATAAGACTAACCAGTGGTTTAGCTCCACTCCCTGAACAGTGAAAGACACAAATTTGTTTACCCCATTTAAACCAACTTATTTTTTTATCCTGAAGTAAAACCAAATGTCTTCCTATTTTAAAGTCAAGACCAAGCAAAATAGGCTTGATAGGACAACAGTTCATAGTTTTCCAGAGAAAGAATGCAGGGAGAAGGAAATTAAACAAGCATTCTTGCATATATTTCCTGATGTTATTTTCATTATGGAGAAGTAAAATTACATTTACTCCCTTGACAGCAAAGGTCAAACAATCTGATAAAATCTAGTTAATGCACTGAGAATGACTGATGTTTAAATGAAAAAGCCATGTTATTTTATGTACCAAAACGTGTTCTCTCTTCTTTACACTCTCCATATCGTTAATATATTTATTCTTAATATAACAAAAAGGTCTAAAACCAAACTAAAGGTCAAAGGAGCCTTCTGATTTATGTACTCCCATATCCAATAAAGATTTAGCTATCCATGACATTTTCATAATGGTAACATGCCTCCTTTTTTAAGTACTTGAACTACTTACTTCAACCACAATATTGATTTTTAGCCTAATCCTCACCCCGGTATTAGTACTCATACACCTATTTTACAAATTTCATGCTTCTCTGAAAGAACCAGCACTAGATGTTACCAGTAATCATGTGTACAATAAAACAAATGCACAAAAAACTTCTTACAGATTATGACTTAAAACCCCTTGGAATCAATCCTGAACATGGCTTTTTAGCTCTCAGAAACTTTCCTCAATGTCCAGATGCTATGGAAGCATTCTACAGAGCTGCAGAAAGCCTGACAGTGTTTGCTGCATGTGAAGTTACTGACGTGTTCCAGAAAAACATCTCGTTCTGCTCTAGAAATACACTAATGAATTGTATCCTGAGACAGACTGGGAACAGCACTCTCTCCACCCCCCAGCTGAGCAGCCATTTGCAGCCTTGACACAGTTCTGCTCCTAGAGCTTTGGAGCAGGGCAGAAAGCAGGATGATAAAAATGAAAGGACCTGTGTGATTTTTTTTTTACATCCTTTGCTAGTTCATCTGGCAGCATTGATTTAATTTAAAGGCAATGGAGCTGTACAGGTGATCAGTTTTTCAGGATTCTGTGTAAAATCACTACAAGACAGACAAACAATGTTCTTGGTCAGATATTTAACAGTGGCATACAACACAGATCCATGGCTTTAAATAAGTGCACCATTACATTAATGAGTGGCTGGAGTGACTGAAACAATATTGATGTTATCCCATTTATGAGTATTGTCTGTCAGGGTAGCAATAATTGCTTACTTTCAAATCCAGTTACAATCATCAAGGTCACATATTTTGGTGTGGACACCTAACAATACAAGTTTTCTGCTAATTATCTGCCTTCAATTTTTCTCTTCCTTTTAAAAACCCATTTCAGTTTGGCAGCTGAGACTTGAGGCCACCTCAGACTGCCAAATCACCATTATGGAATTTTATTCTTCTTTTGATTCAGGAAGATTGCCATCTGAAATACTCTCTAGCAATCATTTGCAGTGTCTGGGAAGCCATGACTTCTCTATTCCGGGTACAGAAAAAGAAAAGCACCTAAGGTTGATCAGCATAATAACATGAATTCTTTTTTAAAAGAAATTCTTTTTTAAAAGTAATATGTTTACTAATATACACAAAACTGCTAGTTGAGCCACAAAATTAGTCAAAGCCTGAAATACCACAGGGTCATACCAAATGTACAGAAAAGTGCATAACTATTAGGTTGGCTGTTTATTTGGTACTGTTCAGTTCATTTACAGTAGTACACTCAGTGGATAAGCAGCAGAAGCAAGTATCTTGGGTGAGAAATTCAAGCTGGGTTTCCATTCTTTGCCAATTGCAAAGCCATTCCCTCTCATGCATATACAGTCCTTAGTCCTTCCACTTTGCCTTCCATGGATTTTCTATCACCTCTGAACCACTGACCTGACCTCCTACCCACAGAGACCACTCCCAAAAAATTTCTTGGCTTATTTGACATAGCTTTCAGTCTCCTGTGATACTAATCAGGGTCCTGAAAAAAATTATTATAGCCCCTGATACTGCTGTAGAAAAAAGGCATTTAACTGCTCCCCATGTAACCTGAAAGAAAGCTTAAGCAAAGTCTAGACAACAGACCAAAGATTCATTTGTGGGCAGCTGCCACAACTCTGCAATGCAGAAATATTATTTGCTGAAGGAAAATACAGATTATATTTCATGCTTCAATTTGCTGATAAAACATCAAGCTCTGTCAGAGCCAGCCATCAAACTTGCATTAAGTCTCAGTTATTTGCAGGTGTAGCCTTACCAAGTAAAGTCTGAAACAGGAAAAAAAAAGGATGTGGTATACAAAAAAAAAAAAAAAAATCTCATCTTCACCATTTCCCTCAGAGCAGACCAAAATACCATGCAAAAGCACAATTCTGTCCTAATATTATTACATGTCTTACACAAACACCATTCTCTATCATCATTACAACACATTTTAGTTGAAAATCCTGGAAGTCTTTGGGACAGTAATCTCTGGGATGAAATTCTGATTTCCTCCTATCTCTAAATCATTGTAAAAACACTCTTGGATTTCAAAATAACCAAAATTTCATCCTGTATACCAAATATATCGGTATCCCTATACATCATGAAAGCCAGCACCAAAGAAGAAGAGCTTTGCAGTTTGTTTCCTATTTGTGATGCCTTCAATTTTCATGCAAATTAAAGTTAGACTTGGCTACTGTGCTCTTGTTTCCTTGCCAAAAACAAACATGGTAATACTTGCTTTAGATAGAAGTTATGGGAATAAAAGTGATTTTTTTTTTCATATTTAAAGCAATAAAAACACTAGGCAATATTCTCTTAAATTCCAGGAAATTATTTTAAGGAGGTGCATGGGTCCCAGCAGTGCCCATAACTTCTCCACAGTAGTACTGCACTCAACCAGTCGGTGACAGTGCCTACATCACTGAAGTTTGGACAGTTATTCTTCAGCAACACAAGGCAGTAAGTTCTTCCTTCTCTACCTCTGCATATTCAAATGAGTAACCAAATCATGTCCTATGCAGGTCCCTGCCCTTCAGCCTGGCCCATCAATGTGCAGCTGAGTTCCTTCAGAGATAAGGAAGTGGGTACCATCTGCTGTCAATACTGTCCCCACAATTCCCAGTCAAGACTTGTTTCAGGCCAAGCTTCTTTCCTGAGTTAACAGAAGGTGACAAGCCTGCCAGTTTGCAAATTTTCCCTGCATGACTGATTCAGCCTGGCTGACCAGATACATGTTAATGAGAATGTGCCAGCTCACAACAAAAACATTTTTGAATAATTTAAAACTTCAGAGCTTGGTGTGCCAGATAATACAATTCATTGTTTAATGACGGTGCCAGCAGAATGTACAGGCATCTACTACAAACACAGACTGCAAAAGCATCATCAGACCTAACTTTATAAATAATGCAAAAGGAAAAAGAAGCAAAGCCAACTTAAAACTTTGCTTTCAACTGCATCAGCAAGGCTGATGACACAAGCTATATACATTTCCCATATTCTTGATTTTGAGGCTTCACATATTTGTGTGAATGCTTTGCTTTCTTTCAAAGATAAAGGGCACTGCTGACTAAATTTATGCCCTGAAATTTTTCAAAGAAAATACTTATCCTTATTTTCCTTTTAGCTTGCCAGTGGAAGTGTATCACCAACACCATCCACTCAGCAAGACAAAAGTGAATCAAAGAGGTGCTTCAAAACAAAGAAATAAATATTTAGGACACTGTCTTTGGTGATAGGTCCTATCATGCCACACTCTGCCTTTACTGCAAGTCCTTAACACTAGTTAGACTAGTCAACTTGGAAAATACTGCCATTAGCTACCTTTCTACAAATGAGTATTTTTGATAAATCCATTCTTAACTGCAAGAGCTGAAGTCTCTTGATCCCAAAATCTGCTGAAAATCCAATCATGATATCACATTTTTTTCAGTTTAAAATGAGTTTTTAACCTAAGAGCAAGTTTGGGATTGTATTTTTTTTAATGTGGTTTTGTGTGTGTGCTTTGTGGTTTATTTCTTTTTATCTTTAATGTTTAATACACCGAACTTATACAATTTGTAATCAAAGAGACTTTGCCAGGCTTGAATAAAACCAGCCTTATTCTTCACAACAGCTGGCACTTACAGAAGAATTGCTAAGTTAAAAAACAGATTAAACAGCAGCTCTGAAGAGCAGAAAACTGTATTTAGGTGCTTTGGAGCTGATGCAAATCCCTGGTAAAACACTAAGTTAGGTATGTAGGTACACTCTTGGCATCTTTATACTCATTTTTTTCAATAGCATCAGTCTGACACACCTCCATTAACGACTGTAACTCAGGCATAGAAAGCCTTGCAATTTATTAGACAATTTAATAGACATGGACAGATAATTGTTCACTTTTGTAACTACTCCCATCTTTCCATATACCACAGAAGACTGGCACAGTATACAGTAGTGTAGTAGGTAGTGTAATAAAAGTTCAGTTGGAACAGCAAAAATGGTCACTGAGTGACCATTCTATTAAAAGAAGAAAATACACACATTCAAGTGTTTGGGGTCTGTTTTGTTTCTTCCACTCCATGCTGTGCTTTGACAACTGGCTGTGTGTTCAGAGCTCCACAAATTATGAACTGGCCTTTGTTCCAGGAATCTATGTCTTAATTTTGATAACTGTTTGGACTTTTTCTTAAATATGCTGCAGCATGATTAACTTGTTCCACCATTAGAGATTTATTTAATTCACAAGAGAAAATTTCTTCTTTTACAAACTAGGAACATGTTCTGCCACCCTCCTATAAGCACATGCTTGTCACTCCCCGTACCTTGTTAGCACTTTCTGTTCGCTCCAAGTCAGCATTTGTCAGGCTGTGACCACCATCTGCACACTCCCAGCTTCATGGGCTGGACAGCTATCTGGAAATTCCTCCAAAATGGCAAAAGTACATCTTGCAGCACCTCACAGACTGCCTTCCACTGCCATGACTAGCCCCAGCTGCACCTGACACCACGACTGTTTGGACAGCTCCAGCCAGCACTGCAGATTTCAAAGCCCTGTTCTGTTAAACCACACATGCTGGTCTTGTCCTGGTTGTACTATGGCATCCAAAACCAGTGAGAGATAGCCACAATCCCCAAAAATTTTCTACATCTTCTTGGGACTTCAGAAGCTAAATCCTATTTAAAACTTCCATGTACACCTTCATACTAGAACCCCTTTTAGTATCAGTCTCTGGTGCTCTATTATGTAAGAACTGACCTGCTATTTAGGTGTCCTATCTACTGAAAATCTAAAAACAACTTTTAAAAAATCCTAATCATTACATCTATTTCTCCTGCTTTGCTTCCATCTCCTTAGCAAAGGTGCAAGTATAGAAGGGCGAGGGTCACATTTAAGACAGAATGTTGGATTGCTGCTTTTGCTAGCATTTCAAGATTTCAAAATCTTATCTTGCATGTTGGGTGCCAGCCTCTGCTCCACCAACCACCTTTGGGGAGCCTACCAGCAGTTCTGAGCTTATTACAGGGCCTATAGCCTCCTTTGCCCTTCCTATGCTTGGATGGAGTTGGTCACATTCTTCATTAAAATAACTTCATTTTTATGAAAGAAAGGCAGAGGAAGGCTTCACTTCATTTTCTGACTCATTTTATGTGTCTGGTTATTTCAGCATGAGAATTCTATTACAGAGATATGGAAATGCATGGGCTGTTTAAAAGGAAATAAAAAAAGCTGTCAAACTTTCTGACTAATTAGTGAGTGTTCATAAATTAAGAATTTTATGCTAATACCAAGCCAGATGATTTTTGTACTAAGGGAAAACAAAGGAAGAGAAGGTTGCTGATACAAAGATACCAAGAAAGACCAAAAGAACCAGCATTCTCACATTCCTGTAAAACATTGGGCTTTTTTTTGTTTGCTTACCAGAATTAGATGTTACCACGAAGCCACAAGCAAAAAGGCAAGTTTCTACCCTCCTTTAATACTGAAATCTGTATACTCTTGGGAGCAAGTACTTTAAGTGCTTAAAGTTGACTGCCTTATCTAGATAGCATCAAGAGGTGCAATAGCCAGTTAGGCCTCTGAATTCTTGAAAACACTCTGTTGCACCAGCCTGCCCAAAACACTAAAGGCAGAGTTAGGGTAGGTTAGAACAGCATGCTGTTGCAAACTTTAAACAGGCACAACTCAAGGGCAGAGAAACCTGCAACGAATTAGAGAGATGGGAAATCACCAACAGCTTGAAGTTTAACAAGGGCAGGTCCTGGACTCTGCAACCTGGGACGAGGCAACTCTGGATGTATAGATGTGTACAGACTGGGAACCTCAAATCCTGTGTGCAGTTTTGGGCACCACAGTCTGAAAAAGATACTAAACTGTGTCTGGCTGCAAGTGTCCAAAGAAGAGCAACGAGGATGGTGAAGAGCCTTGAGGGGAAGCTGTGGGAGGAGTGGCTGAGGTCACTTGGTCTATTGAGCCTGGAGGAGACTGAGGGAACACCTCATTGCACTCACAACTTCCTTGTGAGGGGAAGGAGGAGGGGCAGGCATTACCCCCTTCTCTGTGGTGACCAGCGACAGGACTCAATGAAACAGCTTGAAGATAAGTCAGGGAAAGTTTAGGTCAGATATTAGGAAAAGGTTTTTGTCATCCAGAGGGTGGTTGGGCACCAGAACAGGCTCCGCAGGGAAGTGGCCAAAGCACCAAGCCTGCCTGAGTTCAAGAAGTGTTTGAACAATGCTCTCAGGCACAGGGTGTGATTCTTGGGGCGTCCCATGCTGGACCAGGAGTTGGACTTGATGGTCCTGATGGGTCCATTCCAACTCAGCATGTTCTATGATACTGCTGATGGCTTGCCCTCCTGTCTGTTACTCCTACCTTGAAGCTACATGGAGGAAGGAGACTTCAATCTGTCTGGAAGCATGCAACAGGGCTCCCTTACAAATCCAGTCAGTCTAACTGCCCCTTCTGGGATAAAATTTAGGTCTCACTGCAGCTGCAAAAACAGCCAAAGGGTGCCAGAATGCCAATTCACATGACAGTGTGTGGCCAGGGCCCATAACCATTCTGTACAAGTGCCAAAAATAAGTCGTGAGTCGCAGCACATATCATTTCTTTAACAGCCAGGTAAGCAGATTCATTACAGGAAACATTATTGAACTACAAGGGAGAAAAAAAAATCTTCCTCCTTCAGAGTATTCATCTTGTGCTTAATATCTTGTGCTTTTACAAATTTCCTCATGTCAAAACAGTAATGTGCAGTCTGAAGAGGCAACACCCAGTCTCCGAAAAGCATATGCCAAAGTACAAGAACTTCATAACTGCAAATAATACAAGGTGATGTTCACAAGTGGTACAAACCTCAGTAACAGCAGTGGGATTTACTATGGACTTATGGTTAGCAGTGTGATTAGGCACCCATCCAAAGCTGCTGCATTAGTTGTCAAAGCAGGTAATTACTGAAGCTTGATAAGACAGTATTAACCAATATTAACCCTTAGTCACATTAAGAGAGGCTCCTTGTGGAGCAAAAAGCTGGCATATAAAATTCAAGGAAGTAGATAAATGTCTATTGAAGTCTAAGAAATAAGGCATACTTTATTACCATTACATTTTGAAATTGTATTTCTACAGCATATATTATTCAAGCATTTTCCAAAACCTAAGCTTCTGAAAAATAACTGGATTTTTGCTGAACAAACTCAACATTTATGCTTGATAGAAATTTTAAAATGTTATCTGAAGGGAAGCCTGACTTCTGTTTTTCCCCCATAGGTTAAATGCCTGGAAAAACATAGTGCCATTACAGAGGAAAACCACAAGGGGCCATTACTCAAGCTCTACTATGATATTTGCAGACCTTTTGAACCCATCTTCTCCACATGAATTTCCAGCTATTGTAAACAGAACTCTACCCACTAGTCCTACTAAGCTTAATGATACAGAGAAATGCCACACTTTGCCATGTGCAAAAAACACACTTCATACCACTTCCAGATCAAAGCCAGGGTGAGCATAGTGGCCAAATCCGCACTTGGTGCAAATTGGTGCCATCTCACTTCAGCACTGGGGTTTTTCCAAGGAATGCCAGCTGAGTGGCCATTAAAATGTAGTGACATCTTTGCACTACAATCATCTTTAAGTGCTAACTGCAGCTAATGCAGTCATAGCAGGATAGAAAAGTAAACCTAGAAGGCGTTGCAGGACTGCAGACCTCAGGCCTCACAGGGCTTTTGTACAGCCTGCATTCAGTATGCTTTAGTAGAGCCTGTGGGGTGGGCAATGAAGAATGAGGGCTGTACCCAGGCAGGGGTGGAGAAGGGGACAGTGTTGAGGACAGGTAGACTCCTCATGATACAGAAGATCAGAACCAATGTCATTTGTGCCAGGAAGCAAGAAGGACCTGTGCCATTGTCCTACCATCTACCATTATAATCAGCCAGCCAAACCATTCTGGTTGCAACATCCAGCTGAAGAACTGTGGTTCTGGGCCTTTTAGCTGCCTGCAGAGACAGCAGCCATCACACGGGAAAGCCAACCTTCAACTACCCTGCCTGTGTAGAAGTGAGGCAATGAAACCTGGAGAAGTGTTGAAGAGCTCAGTCTCGCTGTAGGTTGACAGACTTGCCAGACTGAGTAGAAGTCATGTTTCAGACTACTCTTTACATGACCAGAGCAGATTTAGACCACAGTTAACTGCAATAGCCAGTTATACATATGACCTTGTAGGCTGGCAGAAGAACACCCCATGGGAAACTCAGAAGAGAATCCCAGTTATCAGATTTAGGTGCTAAATTTCAACAGCAGAGGTTGTGAACCCCAATATCTCTTCATTCTCTCTGTCTCTGTCCCCCAAAAAGATTTCATTTATCACCCAAAAAGAAACAGAGAGAAGTGAGATGAACTTAAGCTGCTGTTCTGAAGAGACCAAGTACTCACCAATTAACAAGCAGGCTCTGAAGTTCCTCCAGTGCCCAAACTTTTAAATCTGTTTTTCCTTTGTGATCAGTGTAGAAAGACCACCCCAAGCAGCCAATCAACCAGGATGAGCTGGATAAAATACCTTACTCAGAGTTCCAGGAATTAGAGCAGTAGAAGGAAACCAAGAGCTGGTTAAGTGAAAGCTCCTCATAGTGTAGTTTCACTGGCAACACCAATGCCCTATTCCCTGTAATATCAAATTCCTATGTACTTGGATGTTGGGAAATCCTATACACTCCAAAATAGGGAACTCGAAGTAGTGACTTGCGACCACCAGTTAAGGATATGGACTTCCATACCTCACCTGTAACCTCAGTCAGAGTTTCACTGAGGTCCTTGTGAATAGATTGGAAATATCTGTGCTTTTTTCTGACCTGCTGACTAGACCACTAAATTTTCATATTCGAGTAGTATCAAATGACTCACAGAAAAGGCTGATGGACCAACATTTTTACCCTACTTAACAGCACTTACTTTGCTAAATAAGAGGCTACTAAAGAGAAAAGTGACATAGAAATCCTCCATTAATTGCTCTTTGTTCAAATAAAATTCGAAGGATGACTTCCTTCAAAGATATGTGCATCAGTATCTTAAAAGCCAGTAGTCCTCTCTCTCTAGCAATTTTTCTTATCCCTATGACATTAGCCTATCTTTTTAAAACCTTGCCTTTCAAAAAGTCCCCACAGATGCCATGCTTTGCACAAGCAAGATCCTAAAGAGCAGCACTCTACACTGCTCAGGCCACAGATTTGGTTCCATGGCAGCAATAGGAACACAATCCCTCAATCCCTTTCTACTGCAGCCTTTCTTAGAATACAAGTCTTAGAATACTAGTAACAAGTGTTTGAATTTTTAACATATCTTTTAAGACATGAGGTCACATATTTCAGGGGTTTATATTACATATCCATTATGAAAACTTCACCTCCCAAGATCTTAAATTTTATTTTTTCTTCTTTTTTTTTTGTTTTCCTGAACTGTGTATCTGAGCTGAACAAGGTAAAGGAACCCCATCTTCACCCCTCCAGCCCTAATTTCTCAAGAACAAGGCTGAAGGAAAAACAGTCACAAGGCTCATTTCAGCTCACAGCTCCTTAAATGGTCACAAAACAATGAGAGCACACAGATGCCCATCCACTTATCTCCATCTTTTCAACCTGCCTGGCAAACTCTGTGGACAACACAGAAATTCACCAGAATCCTGGCCTCAGCAGCACTACTGGAGTGGGATTTGCTGCTGCAGTATATAATTCTGTGAAGAGTTGCAGGCAGAGAGAGTGAAAGGCCAGTGAGACACAGCTGGGAACCCAAACAAAACTATTAAGTCCAGTATTAGAGCCAGCAGCTTTGTCAGCATACCTCTAATGTAAACAAACCATAGGCTGCACAGCACACCCTCAGGAACAGAGTGAACAGCCTGCCTCCAACGATCAGACTTCCTCTGCAACACGAAGAAAAGGCTGAGGATTCATACTTGAGACCGAACAAAAATTTACAGTTTTCCAGGCTCTATCATCTTGAACACATCACGACACACAGAAGCCAAGGCAAACAAATGGAAGTCATGTTTTACTGGGCTCCACATGCTGCAATATTTCCAAGCCTACTAGCATCCACCAAGAAATATGCAGAATGCTCAGTTCTGAATACAAATCCATTACCGGGACAAAGCGCAGAACAAAATCAACTCAACAAGCTACTCCAGATGTTTTTCATTTAACTGTATTCTGGAGAGGAAGTGAATTTGGTGCAAAATATACTTGGATTCAGTCCATATTCTTTTTATTATTAAGCTTGGGGGGGGGGGGCAGGGGGACTAGTGCCCATCTTTGTAGCCAGTCCGACTTCCTTCTTGGTGTACGCTCACTCCCACTCAAAGCAGATGGTACAGAAGAGTCACCCATTCAAAGCCAGTTGAGGGTGCTACTCTGACAGTGATGTACCCATGGGCAGATAAATTAATGTGTACAGTAGACAGAACACATGCTGTACACATATTGGATCAACAAGACATGAAGCTGGACTTGGAGACGCTGGCATGCATACACAACAGCAGAGGAAAACTGACAGCAGCACAGGCAGGCAGCCTTCCCTTTGCCCTTAACGAGGTTAAATCAGCAACATAAAGATGACTGTACATCTTGGCTGTCACCCAAAAGTTTACTCTGAAGGGAGAAATCTGATTTACCCAAAATTATATGCTGTATAGATACCGTATGTACAGTAAATACATACCTTCTGGAAGAATACACACCCACACTTATTTATTTATTAGCAACTGACTGAAGTGCCACCAACTCCAGCAAGTTAAGCTTCCTTCAGTGAGTAAAAGGGAAGTATTTATACAATTTACTGTCTCAGAGCATTCCACTTGCACAAATGGGGAAGTTGATGCATGCACCTTGTGTCTGAGAAGCATGTGTATAAAACAAAACTGTTTAGACAGCTCTCCCATGCTCAGCACAGAAAAAGGTTAAGGAAGAAAGAGGACATGAAATTATTTTTTTCTGTGCAGCACATTCCTCCCACCAAACAGTATATCTAAGCATAGTCAAAATAATGGTATAAACAAAGCAGATTAATAAAACTGTGAGGTTTTTATTTTTTGGTACTAAACTAAGCACAGTTTAGGCACAAATATGATTAATCTGAGTCACCTTTCAAAATCTGCACTCTAATGTCAAAGTCTGAACAGAGATTTTGATACTAGATTTGATTTCTTTGTCCAGTAATATGAACTACTACTTAAAATATCAACAAGTTATTAAAACACAAAAATTGCCAGTCTATTTCTGTGTTGTTAGCACGATGAATCATTCATCTAATTCCTTCATTAAATGCCACCTGATTATTCACATCCCTGTCTAGCAAACATTTGTGCATTGTGCTACAAAATCTAATTGCTGACAATTGCCGACATGCAATTATTCGCTAGCAAATTTGTATTCATTATTCACATAGTATTAAAGTTTATTAACTATGAAGTTTCTATGAGTGCAAAAGCAGACTAAGTGAATATGTCAACACAACTGTGTGTACATCTGTACATATATAAGTTACTTCTAGAAACTATTTCTGATTTATCTAAAAAAAATCTTTAGCTGTGCAGGAGCAGATCCACATTTGGGAACATACAACTGGAACTTGATACCTACTGAAAGCGCGTTTCTGGCCAGTATTCCAGGACATCACTGCAAGACAGCTAAATCTTCTAAGGGCACACATCCAGCCTTGTGATGAAATTTTGGGAAAACTCTCTTTTGACCCAAAAAACGTGATATAGAAAGTGCCAAAAGAGTCACTTTATCTCCAGGGAACTAACAAGCCTGCATGGTTACGATGTAGATATACAGCCCTTGGCAAAGGCAACCTCCACCTCCTCCCACCGCTGAATCTGACAAAATCATAAAGCACCACTGTCAGATTTCCTTGCCTATTCAAAATCCTCAGGGGAACAGCTATTTATTAATGCAATATATAGAGAGCTATATTCAACAGCATTTACTTATTATCTCAAATTGCATTTTGTTTCCATACAAAATCAATGCAAGAACGTTTTGCTACTTGAAGTCTTTAGGCTTTTTAAAAGAATATTTTGTATTTCCATACATCGTGTTCTACTTTTCTAAGTTTGCTTCCAGTTGTTTTATTGCAGCTGTGAAGATGTGCACAATTTCCTGGTCATTTACAAAGCACCAGAAAAGCTCTTCAGTGAGTAAGCCAGCACAGCTCCCCACAGTTCAGACACACAATTAAAACTTGGGAAATGGAATTACTCCATCCCTTCCAGTTAACAGTTTACTTTTATAACTAGGTCAAGTTGTACTTTCAGGCCACAACAGGATGTATTTAGGAACACAAAAATACGGGAGCACTCTCAGGTCATCAAGTTCAGTGCTGAACCATTACCACCAATACCTAACAAACTCCATTTCAAAATTCTTTGGGATTTCTTATGCAAACACTCTAATGAGAAGACCACTGCCGACCTTTGATTTAATGATGAAAAATTTTTTTCTAATTTGCAGCCAGAACTTAATTGTGTCCATTTAAAGACAATTTAGAAGCAACTCATACTCCTTCAGATATCTATAACCCAAAATTAACCTCAAACCTACCTGATTGTACTTCAACCCACTGAAAAGCACAGTCCAGCAAGAGAGATTCCAGTGAGATTCTGCAGGATTTGAAGGAAATGCTAGCTATAATTCAGTTCTCCAAGAAGGTTACACACAGAGAGAAGATACAAAACCTAAAGAAAGATACATCACTAAAGACAGAAGCAACTTCTGTAAAGCACAGAACGGGTTTAGAAAGGCAAGAATTACAAAATTGTCATTTAAGGAGGATATGAATGTCACAGTGTTGGCACTGTACTTTTGGGGAGCTGCCTGCTTACTGCTAAAAGATCTGGGCAAACATTTACAAAGGGCACTATACCTAAACTTTTCCAGCAAGCATATCTTTGTTGTGCACAAGTCACATGTTCAAGAGTGATGAGAGTCAAAATGTTTTGACATCATTAAAGGAGCTCTCACACAACCATGTTATTACATGAACACTGCCATAGAAGAATTAAAAAATGCAGATGTTCTGTAGATATTCTTGTCCTAGCAACTCAGTTCTTTTTTGTCAGTTCTTAAAAACATGTTCTAGGCTTTTAAATCTACACTTATACACAGAAGCAGCTTAAAAACAGATGCAGAATTTAAGCAGGCTGGAGTTAACAGACATCCCCTTTGTTTTGTCGGAGGGGGAATTGCTAAAGGTCAGCGTGTTTTCAGTGCATGCTACAATAGCTATCAGTCACAAGAGAGCTGCAATACAAATCTCTGTTTGGAAATTGATGGCTACAAGGATACAGTTTAAATTCCACTGTCACTGTGCTACAGTAAAAGGCACATCAAGGAGAAACTTCCACTGCTATGGCAAAATTTGTACCCCACACCAAGCAATACGTTTTGTGTTGCTTTAATCAATGGTGAGAGTGCATAGATGTCTGAGAAACTTTTCTAAAAATAAAGGCAAAACTTGAGGGAGGGAGAAGATTAAACAATTTTGACCTCTCATGTCATTAACCTAATCCTATCATAAAATGAATGATATGAAGATGAAAGAAGTTACAGCATAACTGACCAGACACATGCAAAGCCATCAAGAAAGAACATGACACAGAACTCCAAAAATCATTAGAACCACGTCAGAAGGTGCAGTTATTTCAAGTCATACACTCTCTGAAGAAAGATCTTCTAAACAAGATAAATATCGTTCTTGAGAGCTAACAGAGTAATGGAAATGCTACTTTAGCAGCAGCTGTCATCAGTATTGAGTCTTCTCTTTCACACAATGCAGCTCAGTTCATACTCTCATCTTTAGAAAAACTGCTTGGGAATACACACATAACACAGGGCAGCCATGTAGAACTGATCATGTTTGGAAAACATGACTATTTCATCAACACCAGCTTATAACACTATTTACTGTATGCCTCAGGATTGAATACACAGTGCAAGGCTTAAGGAGATCTTATCATTGACTGTAACCAGAAGAACAGTTTAGACAAATAGAAGAGACAGTTTAACTTATTAATTGTACAGTGCTAAAAACAGAAAAGGGACTAAGTGTTATCACAAACTGAAATCTGATTTTATTATTATTATTATATATTGGCAGCCAATGAGATTTAGAATATCCTCCAAACATAAGAGAGGAAACATAGTTAAGATCCTAATTTTTTTTAAAAGTCAAAGGTAACAAGAGAGTCAACAGAAGCCCCGTTTTTTTTATATTTTCCTTTTTTTTACCCCTCCTCTCCTATTTCAGGGGAAAGCACCTTTAATAAAGAACCAAATACAGAGGGAGATCTCCAATTATTAAGAGAGATAAATGAAATTATTTGGGCAAGTGAAAATCAAGCAAAGGGATCAGTCACTTCAATTAAGGCCAAACCTCAGGAAATACAGAGTGAAGAAGGTGTGCATCCTTTTGCTTTTGATAGGACAAGATTTGTACAGATTTCAGCAAACTTCTCTGGAATTCCTCTGGGGTTTTTTGAAAGTCATATTTCTTACTTACTACATTTCCTGAAAAGGTGAACTGCGAAACCATGGTCCAGAACATTAGAGCTTGAGGAAGTGGTGTAGTCGAGCCAGTGTGTTTGGGGAGCTCTAAAGGCAGCTTAACTACAAACTTTCCTTCCTGTTAAGTTACATTAGACCAAGACCCCATGTGTAAGGGAAAGTCAGATAAACAGGGCTGGCTCCTTTACAGACCACCAACACAAAGATTTAGGTATATCATGGGTTGAACACTGTGGCACCACTCACAGTAGCCTGGACAGCATACAAAATACTTTCAAGGAGTAATGACAACTACAGTTCACCTCTACCCAAATCCATCTGGAACAATTTAACTGAAACCATTGTGCTATTGCAGGATGAACCTTTGTGCAAGAGGAAGTTGATTATGTCCCACTTATTGGGTCCTTTTCTGGTCTAATTCCAGTGTTAGGATGGCTTTACTCCTAATATTTCACTTTAAAAAATTCAGAGCATAGAAACAATACAGTGAGAGGAATTTCAGGAGATCAAACAACACTTGACAAAACAGAAGTCATCTAAGGCCACAGGCAAAACTGAAAACTCCTCATCCCTGAGGAAAAATCAGATTTAGGGCAAGACCCAAAGTGAAGAGTGCCACCTACTGAAGTGCCAATATACCCCACCAAAAACTAGGTTTTTCCTGGAAACTTCCCAGCTGTATAGTACCAAGCTAACTTTGCAAGGTCACAAAATCACAGACTAAGGAGATCTGGCTGCAGGCCATGTAAAAGTAGACACTGTACAAAGGCCAGAGACAGAGAAAGCATTTGTCACTGAAAGCAGATGGAAACCTAAGAAGTCTTTGTTTATTTGTTTTGTTTATCAGCAATTATCCCAGACACAGGAGGAGTGGGATTTATCTGTTTAGACTTACAGAAATCCAGCTATGCTTGATCACAGATACCTGAACTTTCACAGTAAAAACATGGCACTTAAAGGAACTCATCTAGTTCAGTAAGCTCAGTATGCCTTTTTGTCAAGCACTTACAATTTCTCTGGGCTCCCAAGAACCTTGCCATAATGAGATCTACCTACCTAGTCCAGTTAGTCTAATTTTCCTAGTCCCGTTTCTAGTGAAGGAACATGCAGAAACTCTGAACCGACAGATTCCTGGTTTCTTGCTTCAGTTCATTTGTAAACAGTTTATACCTCCTTGTTCCTGTGCCAACATTATCCCCAAGCTTAAATATCTTTTTCTTCCCTGGTGAATAGCCCTGTTCAATTCATTTACAGGCAGGAAGCATTTTTCTTCATATTCACTTTGCAAGGCCAAAGAAATCAGTTTCTATAGCCTCTCATAAGCCAAGCTCTCTTCCCTACAGTGATTTGTATGCCCCTGCTCCAGCATGAGTTCACCTTTTCGAAAATGGTGATACAATACTCCAGATAAGGCTTTGGCAACACCCTGCACAGTAGAACTAGTATTCTCAAGATTTTTCTTATTTTGGGGGGCTTTTTGTGTTTGTTTGTTTGGGGAGTGAGTGAATTTTTTTTACTTTTTAAATAGAGAGATGCCACATTGAAAGCTTAGCCCTTCACTGAAAAAAAACCCAAGTTTTTTGCTTTTTCAGGGATTCCACCTGCTGGTCCCCCATCTTACAGTTGTAATTATGATGACTGTTAGTCCCCAAAAATGCATGACCTCTCATGTTGAAATACACTGCTTTATCTCTGTCTTATTATTCTAGTGCTGATGGTCATTCAGTTCTGAATTTATTTACAGTTTTCTGACTGGATTGATATTTATATTTTAACTCCCTATAGGCAGAAAGCTGTATTTCTGAGATAATTTTATTCATGAAAGTATCAAATAAAATTTCATCGAGGACAGAATGAAAACAGTAGAATCCCATTTACAGTATACATCTTTGCAAAATCTTGTTATCTTCCTGTGTACTTTGTTAAATACACTTCCTGAACTAACTGCATCATCTACAGCTAAATTAGCAATATTTCAGATCCTTACCAAATTCCTGGAAGTCCACATTAGACCAATCATACCTTCTGTCTTCGACAATACAATTCTATTACAGAGCAATTTTAAGTATCATCTCTGCCAGTACTTTCTTAATCATTTTTATTAGTACTGGCAAATACTTCATTAATTGATAAACCCATATTCTGTTCTGTGCCATTACATGCATCCATAGTTCCTCTGATAATTTCATTTTAAATTGCCATTTCACGTAAGATAAATCTGGCATGGGTCTACAGAAGTAAAAAGTTGAGGAACACAAGGTTAGGCAAAAATTCTGAAGCTACAGCATGTGTTCTATGAGGGAAAAACGTGTATCCTCTCCTCAACTTGTCAAGTGGAAAAAGAAATGAGTTTTATATTAAAGAAATGCTTCAATTATTTTTGTAGTCCTATAAAGATAATAATTTAAAACTTCACCACAAAGAAAACACACAAATGGATTAATAATAATGTGAACAGAAAATGAAACAGTAAAAGAGGAACTTTTAGTTTAGTCCATAAATTATTGCGTGTTTTACCCTTATCTGATATCTGACACCAAAGCAACTCTGGCTAACATCCTGTTTACCCTCACACTGGGTTAAGTGAAAGACTTCATTACTTTTGGGGGAAGTGCCAAGTGTTTCAGTGTGCCCCGTGCTGATATCGGAAGCTGCCAAACATTGAAATTAGAAATGAGCATGCCAGCTGCCCCTGTACCTCACCCTGTGTATATGTGATACTGCCAAGTCAAAGGAGCTCACATCAGATAATCAATTAGCTGCAGGGGGGAGATTTAAAATCTTGGCACAGCCCTAAAGCATGGTCATAGAGATGTAAATAATATCAATGCCTTCATGAATAGCAGAAGGGACATTCAAGGTCTTACTATTAAACAGTCGCCACTCCCTTTCTTACACATGCTCATGTTTGAGCTCTGCTACAGCATCTGCAAGATGCTTCCAAGTCTCTGCCAAGTATACAGTGTCTCCCTCTCCATTTCCGATACATCCTTCCATCCATTTCACATTTTAATGTGAAGTTACCATATGCCTCCTTCCAAGGACTGTGGTGTTACAAATTAACATGCCTTAAAATTTCATTTCTGAATTCTGATTCTGTCTCCCTTCACAAGGAAAGAAAGTGTGAAAGATAACTAAGCTCAAATAAGAAATGAAAACTGAAATTTATGTCCATATGAGAAAAGGCTGCCTTTTACAGTAAAGGCATCATTATATTTACAAGCCAAACTGTAACCATCAGGGTATTCTAACTGCAATGGTAAAACTATTATTATAGTGTTCTTTCCCATGGTTAGTCAAAATTAAACATCCTTATTCTTGTTGTTGTTATTTTTGCTTCTGACTGGTAAATAGATTGGGAAATAGCAGAAAAATTTCATAAGGGGAACAAAATTGAAAAAGCAGCATCCTGGCATAACTCAGGTGAAGGTACACACAGAACCATTTACTCAGGAATTCTCCCAAGTCCAAGCCTGTATGCACAGGCTACACTCATGTTTCTGCTTGTCATGTTTAGGATATGCTGGGATTTTCTAGCTAATGAAGGCCTTACAAAGTGCATCATGGGATAAGTTCGCTATTTAACATGCTCTCCTCAGGAAGTGGCCTGCAGTTCTGATGTCTTGTTTTTCCACGAGGCTGATAGGATCTGATCATCACATTATGCATATGTCACACAGCTTTCAGTACCATTCAGGGAAGAAATCAAGGCTGTTAACCAACCAGAATCCTACCTACCCTTCTCATTTCTACAAACAGCTGCTACAGTTCGAATACAGCTAATGAAGCAAAGAGCAGACATTCCCATACTGCTTCCCCTGCAACACTCTCCAGACCCACAGGGAATACACAAAAGCTAAGTTTCAGGAAGCTCAGGAATCTCAATGTCTCCATCCTAAATTTAAAACTGCCATTGAAGTAAAGAGAACAATACTTTTAGCTGCTCAAAACTACATCCAGTGGCATTATCCTCCAACAGACAGAACACATCAACAAATTCACAGGGTAGGAATACCTATGCTGATGTCCATACACTATCCCATCTACTAGTGAGTCTAAGCTATATTTGAATATGTGAATAAATTCTGTCCTCAGAATAAATAAATAAATTCTAGATGCGTAATTTCCATTTGAAGAATGCAATATGCACACCCCAATGAGTGAGATCCATAATACCAGTTTTAGTAGAGTATTGTTAGCTCAGATAAAAGCTAGCAGTTTTTAGCAAGTTATAGTAGAGTATTGCTAGCTCAGATAAAATGCTGTTGCAGAAGCAACAGCATTTTATCTGATAGCTGTGGACATGAACTGATCTTTAGAAGACAATTTCTACATTCATCCACACCTTGTACTTTTTATCTTCACCCATAAATGAAGAGAGACTTGACTGTCTGTAATGATCATGAGGTAAGAAACAGACCAAGTTTAGCCAGCAGAGCAACAAAAGTGACAATGTACACGCATTCATTCATTTATATTTAAAGCAGCAGCAACTTCTCTCTTGCTGGACAGGACTTAACGCTACAGAATCTCAATCCTTACTGATGCCTTTCCAAGCAAAACCATAAAATCTCTGCATTGACCATAGCAGGAGGCAGTCCTTACAATCTATTATTATAGCACTACCTCAGGGGACACAAAGACTGAATTAATTAACTTCATTGTGTTTATTATTCAAGCATTCCTATATAAGTCACTGAAGTTGACCACATATCCTGGTATATTCTTTCGCTTCTCCCTAGATATTATTCCCCACACCTAAGCACAATAGGACTAAGAGTAAAATACTACTGAAATGCTTTCATCACCCTTTGGGTTTTGGTAAGCTCCACAGTTGTGTTGGTGACTTGAACTTTCCGTTCAGATTTGCTATAGGAATGCCAAACTGATAGCTCATCTGGTTTTTCCCCCACAGCATGTAGATTTATTGTGAGAAATCAGTGAAAACAATATTTTCCAATTTCCCATATGCAAAGCCACTTGTAATAAAAAACATATTTCCCTAAATGCACTTTCTCTTCAACACCAACTGCAATTTCAAACCAGCAAACTACTCATTTTTAGAGAAGCAAGACAATTCTGAAAATAGGCTCCCACTGGATGTTTTTTCCTGTCTCGTTGAAACTCTGTACTTTCTGACAGAGGTTCTATTATACCCAGAAACCTTACATGTTCATTTACATCACGGTTATTAATGACATAAGCAAGAAAAAAGTTTATAGGACTCTAAAAATGCACTCATAACACAGAATATGACCCATGTAATAAGGAGCCTGAAACATAATGGATTGCTGAACAATAGCTATCAATATCAATTCAGTTCTAAATATATTCATACCATTACAACATTTAGAGCAGATACCTAAGCTATTTTCCAGATAGCTGTATGCAGTATAACTCACCACTGCTCTAGGACTTCATCCTGCACTGCACAGACATGAACTTAACCATTACAATCATAATGATGCATTATTAGCCAAAGTAACCAGCTTAAAAATCACATTCCATTTATAACAATGATGGAAGTAAAAGGACAGGCTACATCATGATAGATCACAACAAAGCTAATGTAAAAGCTGATCACATTTTTGGTACCTATAGCACTATATATATCAGGACTCCTGCCTTATACAAAATAAGGTGATTTGTGGGGACACAAGAACTCTTCAGACACACTGGCAGGACTCTGCTCAAACGGCAGGTCTCTCCAAGGCTAACACTTCTGTGCAGCACAACTTCTCCAGTGATTGAAAATCAGCCACTGTCAGTACAAACATGAACACCCAGCCTGGGAAACACAGAGGAAGCAGCTGGACAAACAGTGAGTTTTCCTACCTTAAAAAAAAAAAAAAAAAAAAAAAGGCATTTCTGAGTTAAGTATATTCAGGCTACTGGGAAATAAACTCTGCCACACTGCCTTTTCAGAGCATTTTCTCTTCAAGGAGTGCAATCCATCCTACCAAAAAAAAAAAAAAAAAACCCCAAAAAAATACCAGCAGGAGCACACTGACTGAAAAGTATCTCACCACCATTCAGGAGAACAGAGTAGTTCTGCAAAAAATGACAGCCCATCTATGCTGCCCAAGAAAAGAGCTCATAAAAGCCTCATAAGTGATTTTGGTATCCAAGAGGAGGCTGTGCTACAAGGCAATGTCTGAGACTTGTGTCTATATGCTGGCTGTCAACATAAACACTAAGAATGTCAAAGATCAAGTGTTCAGTCATGTTTTAAACATCAGACAGTCACAGTTTCTCCACCCGCACATCACATCTCCAAAAACAAGCCCCAAACGTGTCAAATGGATTGATCACTGTGGTAAACAAGCTCAGTAACATCAGCTCTTCAGCTTCCACTCTCTTCTCACCTCTTTCCACACTGATGTTTTGTGTAGCAGGCAAATGGGTGCGTGAGACACCATACAGAAAAATGGAAAACCTTCTTGTCTACTGGGCTTCTAAAGTATTACAGTATCTAGAAATGCAAATCAGTGCCCCTAAAATCCCAAATAGGCATTAAGTGCTTATGCATTATTTTTTAAGCCCAAGAAATTTCTATGCGTATCTTTAAGTACTCAAATACCTTTGAGAATTTGGTGGACTCTGGAGTACTCAAGTCAATTGAAATCTTTGTGTCTACCAAAGAAAAAAATGGATCGAACACATTAGAAAGCACAGTGTTGTCTGGGAGATATTATAGGATGATGTCAGCTATGTGAACTCTGGTTTCTTTATTTGGCTCACTATATTTTGTCATAACCATTAACTGATTTGCTCTTCAGTAGACCCTTGTTTGAACCTTAAGGCTCCTTGAGATTGAACAGACCTCCAGATCACTCTAGGTACTTGTATTAGCAGTTTAACTCACACTGAAGAGGCATTCAAAAATGACCATACAGAAGACATCTACTAAAAACAAAGCAGTTCAGTAGAGACAAACAGATTGTCTACAAAGGCCATTCATGCAGCACACATTGGCTTTTTTTTGGCTGTGGAATGCAGGGGGAAAAAAGTTGACCACAGAATTTTAATTACGTTAAACAAGACTCGCCTAACTCTGCCAGTGCATCAAATTTGAGTTTAATAGCCCTTAATCAGGTATACAAAGTGCTGAGCTGACAAAAGGGGCTGTTTTGTATTTACTTACATTGAAATACATTGCTCAATTGAATGAAACCTTTTCCAGAGGATGACAAGCAGACCTGAAGTTCTCTTCAATTTATTTCTAAATCCATATAATAAAACCAAAAGTATTTACCAAGTAATCCTTTCAAAAGCACGGTTTCCATTTCAGAAAATGAGGTCTAAATCAACATTTAATTTGAGCAGATGGAACTAATTTTCCCTTTTGTAGGGCAAGCATGCAGCATTATTTAACTCTGAGTTTTTTCAACACTTTGTTGGCCTAGTTACATCAGGTTACAGTATGTCCAGTTATAACAAGGCATCATCATGATCTGCAGTAAAGTCCAGTAAGCTACACATAATGAAATCATGGTACCTTCAAGGTAAAATTACACACCTGAATTCAGTTCCTTGTGGACTGAGCTGCCCCAGCTAATTCAGCAAACTGCTACACATTGCCAAGTACTTTTTTTTTCAGCTATAGGTCAGCTGAAATGCCAAACTCTTTATGCAGTTGATTACAGCCAGGCAAGACGTGCATGTACACAGTCCTGATGTACTCTCTCATTCAGATGCCCCAGCTCACTCAGGGTTAAATCAAGGGAGCCATTCCTAAATCCAGGCACATTCTAAAGACAAAAACCCCTACATTTTAAATTCACTTTAACAGCCTACTAAAGGGTAGACCTGTGCTTCAGAGAACTGCACACAGGTCAGCTATAGAAGCAGATCTACCAAAATGTGACAGAGAAGCAGAGGGATGTCATACAGGTATGACACAGAACTGTCCTTCAGGACTTGTTTAGTTTACACTAGCCTGCTATGAAAAGAATCAGTGATGTAAATTTAAATCATGCATCAACTTTGCAGCTGGGGTTGAGAGTGAAGCAGGTTCCTAGAACAACACCAGTTCACCTATTCAAGTAAATAAACTCTACTTTCAAGATCTCTCCCATTTACTTTCTGAACATGGCATACCAGAAGCCTTATCTTTTTAGCAAACTGAAGTCCAACACTTCCAAAGGTATGACTCAAGAAATGCTCTGAAAAAAATCCTCCAGATTTCAATTAGTTGGAATTACTTCTCCTTTCAATTAAAAAAAAAACGTATAGCTCTTGCCAGAGCAAATAGCAATGAATAGCTTGCTGGGATTAACAATTCCATTGATTCCTCTGTGCACAGTTACCCGAAATTAATTCCTTTACTTCACACTCATATTTATGTGAATGGCACTCATCCTTTGACCTCCTGCCGAACCCTGCACTGGAAATGCATTTATGCAGCACAATTCACACTTTGTTAGGCCTTACTCCAGAAAGCAAATCCTTATTCAGCCTGTAATCGGGGCCTGCCAGGGAGGAGCTCTGTCCCAGCACTATGCTTCTGTGGATATTACGATGGCTTCTTGTCTGTTCTATGAACTTTCTCAAGAAATCTGATGGAACTGGCTGACAAAGAGCCCAGTAACTTCAACAAATTCAGATACTGAAACCTAGAAGAAAGTGTTATGATTAACCATCTAATTAGACCTCTTGAATTTCACCAGCTGATGCTTTGAACAGCTCCATAATTTCTAGTGGAGATAAAGCACATATTTCAGAAAGTCATTTGATCTTGATTGAAGTGCATCAAGTGCTGGAAAATCCACTGAATCAAAAGATACATTCCAGTTTTTAATTGATACTATTCTGTTTTAAATCTCTCCTTTAACAGGAGAAAATTAAAAGAATAAAAAAATCCTCGACATATGGTATAATTTCTAAGGAAGAAAAGAATCAAAGTGATGTAACAGCTCAGATTGGGTTTTCCTTCCTAAAAAGAATCCAAAACACCTAATCAAGATTTTAAAATCTATTAATGCTTAGATGAGGGTGGAAAAAAAACCTAAACAATTTTCCTCAATGACATTCTGATGGTAGTAATGACACATTTATCCACCATGTAGTTTTCCTATTTACTACCTAGCATGACTGAATTAAAAATTAGAAACTCTAGAGTCGTGTAACTCCTCAACAGTACTCCAGTCACACAAAAATAAAAGAAACATTTGCAGATTTAATGCTTTCTGGCTTTGGATCATTGGCAATTCTTACTTAAATACAATCGTATCTCACTTCCCATACTGTGTTAAGACCTCAAAGATCAAGATTCTTCAAATTATTTTGGTGATACCTAAGGACAGCCTTGCCTTTAATTTATATTTTTTTTTTTTACTGTTCATTTAAATTAGAGGGAATAACCAGTTAGTAGAGTTATTTGCAAAAGCCTAAAAGTGTAGGAGAGGTGAGAGGTTGGGAGTAGGTTTTGGGGACTTCGATGGATTTTAGGTTCATTCCCTCACTCAAATATAGAAAAAAAATATATACTGTTGCAATAGAGGAGCAGTACACCTGAATAAAAATATTATATAAAATCATTATTTGCCTATTAGGGTATCTAATAGATTTTTTTTTCATAAAAGATCACCTAACCCTTATTCTGTAGTTCTGTACATTGTAAATCTCATTTTTTTTTTGTACAGCCCTAGAAGACAGTGCTTCTGAAAGTAAAATTCGAATTTAATTTACACACTGAGAACAAGCACTGAATTTTTGAGTGTTAAAGAACTGCCTAATACTAAAGTTTTAATCTTCTAATTGCTGCACCTCACTAAGCACCAAAACCATTTATATTCAGAAAATAGAAGTCCATCATCTAGAATTTAATTTACGGAGATCAATTCATATTCTCAGAGTTGGAACCACTGTGTCTAGACATACCTGCTGCTTAACACAGGCTCACACAATTTCCAACATTAAGTTCAAACAGTAAACTTATAAATTCAACATTTCTCTAATTTACCACAGAGAATTTTTCTGTGTGGATTCTGTCACAACACTTATCTCAAGACGTACAAAATTATTCAGAGACACAACTCAAGCAGAACTAATGCAGGTACTTAGTTTGTCTGCATGGAAGACAAGTGGGACTGCTGTCCTATTCTTAAATGACAACCACTTCTAGAAATAAAAAAAAATCAGAGGCATAACTAGAAATTATAAGTTTTGTTTCCTTCAACAGCTTTGACACCTACACAACTGGTGTAAAAAACAGAAAATGAACACATGTTCAACCTCTGTATTATAGAGTAAACTTTATGTGATCTGTACCAATACATGGGAGAGGAAGAAATATAATTTGATCCTTTGCTCTTTGGAAACTCCATGTGCAGTCAGAGTTAACACTGCTCACCAATTTTTGCAGTGTTCTTGAAAGCCCAGGCAAGAAAAGCACCATATAAAGTGGAAATTAATCAACTAATTTGTAGAATGCAGCTTTATAAATTTGACTGTGTACCTTTTTTGGCGGTACAGATGTATTTTCTAAACTTTTGGAGAAGTTTATATGTGCCATGCAATTCTGAAGATTCTTCACTAGTTTCAAGCCATTAGAGAATTTGTTTATCAGACCTCAGAAGGATGTTTGGGGATAGTTATTACAGGACAGTAGCACATAATGATGTTTTCTCAGAAAACCATCTCAGCAACACTGCAGCTCAGGCATTTTCTGAGGCAAGGGTTTATGCCTAACAGGCATAAACATTTATTTTATGAATTCATAAAGATCCTTTCTGAATCCATGCATACCATTAGCATCCATCATCTGCAGCAAGGACTTCCACAGCTGAGCCTGCACTGCACAGAAGTCATTCACCTCTGCTTCCTGTGAGCCAGGCACTTCTGACCTTGCACGAGGGAAACAAGTGCACTGTCACTACCTATTTATGTCCTCTGGATCAATAGAGATGCTGCACACTCCTTATTCAACCCAGGCTTTGCCTTTCCCTGCACAGAACCAGCTCCACAGCTTTGGCCAGCCTTTCTCCCCTTCCTGTGACCTTTCTAGTTCTACCTCATCCTTTTTGAGACAGGGGACCTGGACTACACATGCACCAAGGAATGACACCATGACACTACAAATGTGTTTTCTCTGTTACTTTCCACATGATTCATCCATGTTAGAACAGTAACAGAAGTTACCATGCAAACAAGTACAGCAGAGGCTATATTTAAAAAGAAACCAACCTTATGTGACAGCTAATCTTACTGAGCTTTATAATAAATCCAAAACAAAAACAAACAAACAAAAAACCAACAAAAAACAAACAAAACAAAAAAAAACAAACAAAAAACCAAAAAAAAACCACCCCCAAAACCAAAAAACCCACCACCCAACCAAAACCAGTACTTAGATTGATTCCACATCAACAAAGCTTTCCCCAACACATTTATTCCCTTCAGACAAAAATGTATCTTTATCATTATTATTAATATTTACCAGTCTGGCACTTTTCAAATAATGTAGATTTTCCAAAAGCAGTGATGTAGCAAAATGATTCAATTCCACATAGACAGACTATTAGGACATGATTTTTTTACTCTTCCTAAACTTGGATCTTCACTGACATCTTCAATATTAAGCTATGATGATTTACTGTCCTGGTAGCTTGGGATCCTCTTTCTTTAACCATCAGACTAACATGCACTGCTGTTAGGGACAGTAATGAGATCTCATTGATATCCAAGCCCAGTAAAATTTACAGGAGCTCCTTTTTCTGCATGTGAAATAGCCCAGTGTCAATCTAAGCTTCAATATTCTGTAGGAATATTTCCACACAGTTAATGTGGATAGGACTGAACTGAAGGAGTGCATTTTTCTGCAGCTATGGCTGCTGCTTTCACAGATCAGTAGAATGAACCTGACTCAACCTTCACCCAGCACCAGTGCAGGGCTATGCTACAATGTCAGTGCCCTTGACAATGCTGCATTGACATTAGGGAGAGCAGATCCCCTGCAAAAACTTATTTTCACACCTCCCATGTCAAAACAACATTTTCACATTCTAAGTCACTTTAACAGGGCTTGTTTGAAAATTAGATATGGCTTTCACAATTAAATCAACAAAAGGTGACTGTTATTCAGCTTTTTTTAAAATACAAAATAATCTGATGCTTTTTCATGTCTTTTAATATTATTAGCATCCAGAACAGCTGATTAAAGACACTGCTAGCTAGTTTTCTCATCACCCCCTCACCCTGAGCCTTTGAAACACCTCTGCCCTACTCCTCATGAAAGTTTTATTATTTCTATACTACCTTCTCATTATCCAAGTTTTGTTCCCCAAACATTAAAAACATCTCTGCAGTACAAGTTTCCATAGTGCAATTTTCAGACCTAAAAAAATTCATAATCACAGCCTTAAGCACCTTATTAGAAGCCTACAGTAGTTGACCATCTTGCCCGCACATTGAGCTAGTTTCTGTTACCTGCAAATCTGATTTTAAAATCCAAAATTTTTAATTTTATTTTAAAAAATTATATCTTTTCTAAATTTATTAATGCTTAGATGAGGGTGGAAAAAAATAGAAGTCAGTATTATTTAACATACTGGAAAGAAATTTACAATTTTATGTGACTGAAAAAAAAATTTCATAAGTCTCATGCTTTTATTAGAACATGTATAGATGGCATATTATGCACTGTGAACCAAGGTGGTAGAAACTCAATTAAAAAGATCATCAAGAACTGCTAGCTTGACAAAGCCAGAGCTGAGGGAACCACATTCTTCATGAAAACACCACAGAGGAGATTCTCTTAATTACTCACAGTTAGAATGGGTTTTGATTCAAGAATTCATGGCCACAGCATATGTACTACTGCAACATATTATATTCGATAGGGTATTTAGTTATCTTGTTGGGTAATGATTACTGAGAGGTAAGCCTTGAAACTGCTATCCATTGCTGAAGAACAAAGCATTTTAAGCACTTTAAGTCACCCAGTTATTCGACTGAGGTTAGCCCTAAAATAACCTTGATGTCTTAGTTTCAGAGTGCATTCATTTTTAAAATCCACCAAGAGAAGAAATGTTAACCAGACAGAGCCAAGGAAGCAGCTGACACCACCATCACGTGAAAAGAATGTTCCTCAAAAGTTCAAGCATCTGCATTGCTATCCATCACAGTTTCCCCCTCTAATATTTCAAAGACGTAAGAAAGTGCTAATTGCAGTCTTAAGTGAGAAAGAGGAAGTAATAGACTGCTGGAGTGAGAGAGGATATGGCTCCGTCCAACTGCAGACAGACATGCCTCTGCTTCCTGGACACTGCCAATGTCACAGACTTGCTAACACTTAACAGAGGTCCAGACAAAAAGAACCTGAAGGCTCACAATTCTACAGGCTTTAACAGAACCTCCAGATGCAGAACTTTTGTAGTTGTAGCTTCCCAAGGCCCAGTCCCCAACTACCATCTCTTTTTGGTGTACTCCAGAACACACTTGGATTGAAAAGTTCAGCACAAAAGTAAAAAGGGTGAAAATAGGATGCACAACAGGGAGATATTTGCATCTTTGCATTTATGCTTCTAGCTTCAGGTAACTAATTATCTTGATGTGCTAAAGCAGGAAACAGTTGTTTTCATCTCTAAATGACAGCTTTTTCTTGTCTCAGCACACCATTACTTGTCTTCCAGCTCTCTCCAAATATACAGCAGACTTTGGGCACTGGTTTCTCAGGCCTCGCATAACTTCCTGCTTTCTTATGGGGTAAGAAGTATCTAACACACACTATGCCCAGAACTTTATGAAGTCTGAACAGAACACGTTCATGCATCAGGTATGTACAACAGACTGTTCAGTATCAATGTAAAAAACAATTTTTAAGCAGTTTCTAAGGCTTATTAAGCATATGGATTTTGACTTCCGTATTGCAGAGAAAATTTATGACTTCCGTAATGCTGAAAAACAGAAGTTACTAATGTCAACTCCTCAGGCCATATTACCTGTCAGGTTGGCTAAGAAATGCCTCTCAAGTAGAGCCATTCTTCTCAGCTCTGGACACTGCAGCATCTATCTGACAACTAATGACACCACTAACTCCACTCTCCGATACAGCTGTCTCATGTCCATAACCTATTTTGAAACAGGCCAGACTGATAATAACAGGAACCACAACAATCAGCAGCAGAATCTTCCCAAGGTACACAGACATCATCTAGCCTTGTTCCCCACTTCACTGTTACCCCCCAGATAGCCAGAGTGTTTCATACAACTGCAATCCCCATTTCCAAGTACACTGTAGATCCATCCTTCGTTAATTACACCAGTATGAGGGTGGGATTGAGTGTACATGCTGCTGTGCTGCTTTTGGCTGGGATAGGGTTAAATTTTCTTCACAGCAGCAGGCGTGGGCTATGTTTTGCATTTGTGCTGGAAACAGTGTCAATAAAACAGGGATGTTCTCATTCCTGCTGAGCAGGGCTTACAGTGTCAGGGCTTTTCCTGCCTCTCACACCATCCCACCAAGGAGAGGGCTGGGGGTATACAGGACGTTGGGAGAGGACAAAGCCAGGAGATCTGCACAACTAACCCAAGGGATATTCCATACCCAAGTCATTGTGCTCAGAATATAGAGCTCAGAAGAGAAGGAAGGGAAGGATATTTGGAATGATGCTGTTTGTCTTCCCAAATAACCATCAGGCATGATGGGGTCCTGCTTTCCTGGACATGGCTGAACAGCTGCCTGCCCGTAGAAAGTGGTGATTGAATCCCTTGTTTGGCTTTGCTTGTCTGCGTGGTTTTAGTTTTACCTCTTTTTGAGATAAACTGTCTTCATCTCAACCCACAAGTTTCCTCAACTTTCCTTTCAGAGTCCTGCCCCATCCCATCAGGGGAGAGAACAAGCAGCTGTGTGAGGCTGAGTCACCATCCGAGGTTAGACCATGACAGCTACATAAGAACAAACTAAAACACTGGGATCTTCCAAGAGATAAAAGATTTTAAACACAGAGGGTAGACAACAGAAACCAGAACCTGAATTAGCCTTGTGTTTGGCAACATGTCAGAAAGTATGGCATATTCCTGATATGGTCTTCTGGCTGTTCTAAGAAAGCAGAATATCGCTTCAGCCCTTCTTTGCATGCCTTGTCAACCTTGCTGATTCACCTGAACACCAGAATTTTGTAGCAGGGCCTCCCTCGAGACCTGGCTCCCATAAAATGATGTGTGTGTGTCTGCTTGGAGAAAGAGTGCACTGCTTTGCATAGTTGCAGCACAGAAACCCACATCAACACAAAGTCCCCCACACATTTTTACGACGTGACTCGGAGCAGTAGCGGCACCAAGGACAGGCTGTGCCTCTGGGACATCGCTGTGCCTCTGGACCTTCCCCTGTGCGCTGCCCTCTCACCACAGGCACGTGGCAAAAAGCACACTCCAGCTGCAGTCATAGTTTAAAGTCTAAATAAAAAGTCAAGGTTTTCCATTTGACATGAGCTAATAACGCTACCAACCTGCTATTTTTCAGTCATCTAAAAGCTATTACTCTACTCTCCATTTAAGTTCTTGAACAGTTTACATTTCAAAAGAAAGGGTGTCATTGTAGAATAATACGTTAAAATTGCCTGTATGTGCTATGAATGCACACTCAAAATGGGATTAGTCTTTTCAAAGACTCTGAACTCTTGGCATGGCATCCGCTTTTCATCTTGTCAGAGTGCTACCTGATGCATATATGTAACTGGACAAATTTTTTGTTATTGACAAAAAAATGGTTTAGTGCAGTGCTCAAATATGTTACATAAGAGACATATAAAACCAATTTTCTTTCAAGAAGAGATCTGTATTCCTCTAACTGCCAAAAAATTGAGGCTGGAAGGGCACTTTTAACTGAGATTTAAGACTCCCAGTAGAGCTGTAATTTCTCAGATGTTTTTAAAAGCCTCTGCCAACAGTCATCACTGCCCACTGGACCTGTATATTTCATATATTCAGAAAGTTAGAGGTTACTAATAAATAGTACACATCCTATGAAACTCTTCACTTAAATTGCATTAAAACTCAATTAATCAAAGGCTCCAGAGATTACTCCCAAATTATCACAATTTTCTTGACAATGGAAAGACTGTTTAAAGTAAGTTACAGCTTATGAGAATTAGTTTATTGTCAGGCAGGAACTTCCCTTCCTGAGAACTGCAGATCCAAATTTATTATAAGAACTAGTAGCAGGTAGTGGAGAAACTGGTGCCCTTATTCAAAGTATAGACACTATGGAAATACACTCAGCAGGCGGAAATCGGTGCTTTGATTTCAGTGACATCACTCCAATTTGTGTGAAGTGATAATCTGACATTTAATATTCTTCCTGTTCAACATCCTCAGTCCCAGGAAAGAATTAAAAAGCATTTAGTTCGCTCCTGTCATTCCCAATTCAACTATCAGACAGCACCGAGGAGAATGAATGCTAAGAGTGTTGCAAGCTGTTACAGTTACACATTTTCACTATGGGGAAAAGAAACTTGACATTGTTTCAGGTCCTTGCAAATTGAGGGCCAGATAAAAGAAACTGTGAAGTTTCTTTACCATAGGACTCATGCACCCTCATCATTCTGGAAAACACATCTGCCTTAAAAACATTCAATCGGTATGATCTATGCCAGTCACAAAAAGAGAACAACTTAGATTGTGTTCTGTTTTATGTAAAAAATACCTCTGTTCCTTGAATTAATAACCAGATAGTTGTACATATTAAAAAAAATACTTAAAATATGATTAAGTTCTTGGAGAGATAAGAATTCCGGTTTACTGAAGGTGACTATTTGGACAAGCATCACTACAACATAAAAACTAGATGGACACATTGCAACAAATAATTTCTGAATTAAGGATGAACCATACATCAAAGCACTTCTGCCAGTACATTAGGAAAACAAGCCATTGAAAAATTTGTATTGTGTTCTTTATTTCAAAGGCTCCCATTATCTTAGAAAAGAAAATGCATCTTCTTACCAGTGTAGGAGTTAAAGAAAAAAAAAAAAAAAGAACTAGAACAAGATCTTTCCTTACATGAAAGACCTAGGCTGCAGACTGAGATGCTAGGATTTCCTGAAACCTCACATACAGTTCCTCTGGGTTATTACTTACTCAAAGTAGCCAGAGAGCTACAAGTGCTAATACTGATAATTCACAGTTCTTACTACTACTCTGCAGCATGGCCTCTAGGCAAACTGTACAGATGGTAAGGTTGCCATTTGTCATGTAGGAATTTAGGTGCAATTGAAAATCTCCACAGCTCCAGATTTGATAACATATTTTTTTTAAAAACTTCAATGTTATTTTCTTTCATTTATTTTTTTTTCCCCACAGCAGGACTGCCATCTTTACTCTCCTCCAAGCAACCTCAGGAACAGAAACTCCCTTCTCTGGACACAGCTTACTAGCTCCCTGCACCAGACCCTCCCTTTCTACCTGATTCCCTCCCGTTCCCATGAAAGGAGAACTAAGCTATGGCTCTGGCCTCTTCTTCCCCCATCCCTTTTCCTCGCCAGCAGCCCAAGAGGTAGGTTGAGTGCATGATGCTTTCTGTGAGGACTTCAGGGGGGAGGCAGGCCAGTGTCTATGGGCAGAGCAAGGAACGTGTGATTCCATGGCTTGAAAAGTGCAAAGCAGCTCCATGACCCAGTGAATGCAAGAGGAGAGGTGGATACACTCTGCCAAATCACCATACTCATAACCAAAACTCCTTAAAGCATACCTCCAGGAAGGCTGGTTTCCTACTCCTCCCCACTCCAAAATTCCCTTGCCTTTTCCAGGTCACCTCACCTACCAGGGATTCACCCAATTCCTCAAGAGAGGCACTGCACCTCACCCACAGCCCAGTCTGCACTACCATGAGAAGATACCCTCATCACAGAAATGCTTTTAATTAATTCTGGTACATTGAGCTTATCTCTCTCTCTCTTTCTCCTTATATATACATGTAAAAACACAGAAAAAGGTTGGCTCATTTAAGTAAAGAAATACATATATTTTATAAAGCATTCTGAAACACACAGTGATTCAGGCTTTGCATATTTACAATTACCATTATCAGCACTGCTGCTGCTGTCACCATGGCTATACATACTGAACAAATTTGATTTTGGTTAAATATCAGGAAAAATACTTCCAACCCTTCTCCTCTAAAAGCAAACTCAGGCCAACTGGTCCCCCTCATCTTTCCTGACTTTTTTCCTATGCTCCATTAAGCACAATATGAGGCAAGTGGCCTTCCTACCAACCCCAGAAGGATCACTTCTTTTGAACAGCTAGCCTCCATCAGGATATAATAGTTTCTGGAATAGGAGAGGAAACAGAGCGCGGTAGGAAAAGGACTTTCAGACAATCTTTAGGGGAACATGAGCTAAATGATGCCTTTCCATCATGCTTTTGGCCAATGCCAGCCCTTGTAAAAAAGTGCAAATGAGAAAGTCCACTGAAAAAGACTTCCTTAGCAATCAATGCAGAGTATATGACTGAACAGACGAGCAGAGGTACTGGGCTGCATGGATCAAAAATAGTTTGACAAATAGTTTCTCATTAAACATGTAGTTAAATCAACACCTGATATTTGGAGCTAACATCTGGCTGGTGACCAGTCACCAGCAGTACTCACAAGGGAAAAATTCCAAGGACCAGTTCTGTTCAATATTTTTATCAAAGATCTGGACATGGGAGTTAAAGGCACCATTAGTTAGTTTGCTAACCGTACCACACTGGGATCTGCTCTTGGCTCTTTTGAGGGAGAGATCCCTTAGATCCCTTGCAGAGGGATCTAAATAAATTGTAGAATTAAATGGCATAAATGGCATAAAATTGAAAAAGAAAAAAAAAAACCTGATTCTGCAGCTAGGACAGAGTAATGCCAGGCACAAGTATAAACTGGGAGAGGAGTGACTGGAGAACAGTCCTGTGGAAAGCGATCTTGGGGGGGGCTGGCTGACAGCAGGGCCAACAGGAGTCAACAATGTGCCCTGAAAGCCCAGAGAGCAAATCCCATCCTGTGTGCATCAAACACAGCACCACCAGCCAGCCAGGAGAGGTGAGCATCCCACTGAACATCAGCACTGTGTGCATTTCTGGGCCCCACAATTTAAGAAATATGTGAAGATATTCAAATGCATCCAGAGAAGGGCACCAAAGCTGGTGAAAGGGCTGGAAGGTATCTCCTGTCAGGAGCCCTGAAGTGGTCAGGCAGTTAAATTAGATGGTCATAGGAGGTCTCTTCCAAATGAAATCATTTGTTTAAGAATAAAACTTAAACAAATAAATCTTCTGCACATATTGCTATATCAAATCTAGCTGTTTTTCACATGTGAATTGAAGTCCATTTTCCCATTTCATATCAGGAACGGATACAAGTGCAAAAGCACATATATATATATAATGTATCAGAATATTTTTTCCAAAGGAGTTTCAGATTGCAGAGTGTAGCAGTAATCTTGAACTATTACTAGTACTGAACCCTT
Source organism: Molothrus aeneus (assembly GCF_037042795.1). NCBI lineage: Eukaryota > Metazoa > Chordata > Aves > Passeriformes > Icteridae > Molothrus > Molothrus aeneus. The sequence goes on along the minus strand of NC_089649.1, from coordinate 26,063,510 downwards.
CCACCATAAATAAGCATTAAAAGCTTTTTTAAAAACATTGAAACAGAAGAATTCAACTTTCTCCATGTGGTTTTATGGAACATGCATTTTGTGATACACTTCTATGCTGCAATTGCATTTCTTTACCTAACATCTACATTTTCTATTCAATTCAATTTTTGAACAGTTGAGAGATATCAGATAAAAATACATTCTGTATAACAGATGAAAAAAGCTACAACAACACTGTACTGCCACATTGAATAGGATTGAAAAATAAAAGGACCTTTCAGACATCATCCTCCATAGATGTCTCAGTTTTTAGCTACAGCAGAGGAACTGATTTATTAAATTTAATCAGGGTAGCATCCAGAGAACACCTAATACAAGCATTTCCCAGGGCTGGGTCAAACGGAATTCACTGCAACAGAATTTACTGCACAAGTGTCATGCAGTCAAATTAAATAAGAGGGGGGTGGGGAATCACATTCACTGATATCCAATGGCAGACAGAAAAGAAAATTTCAGAAAGGCATTTGGGAAGGAAAATGTAGATCCTGCATCTTAACTTTTTCCTCTCCAACCACTTCAGACAAACTTTACTAAAACTTGTCAGCACTGCATTCCTTTATGTATGGATACACTGTTCTTGAAAGAGGTCAACATGAAACACACAAGCAGGCTTTCAACATCAAAAATGCCTGCCTTTTCTTTTCACTCCTCCCATGAAAAGGAACTTTCTCATGTCCCTGTAAGAGATTACAATGCTCATAAAAGAATCTGGGGCTTTATCTTCCCACACTCAACTACTCTGACTTCAACCTTCAATCTGTTTAGGTATGTTCTGGAAGGTAGGACTTTTTTGTTTCTATATACATATAAACACATTATAAATATATATGCTACACTGACATTGACAATGTAGTTCTTTAAAAACTTTGGATGCCAAAGCTTTTACGCTTAGGCATCTAAATACACATCAAAAGACACATTTTTCCTTTGAAGTCAGTAGGAACACTTTGAAATTCACTGCTTACGCAAGTGTCCAAATACAGAGTGGCTGCTTCGTGTTAGGTGCTCAAGGTGAAAAGTTTATCTGCATCCTTACTCTTGTAATAGAACCACAGAAGTGGTCTGTGACAAGGTGTAAACATTACAGAATTTTCCACCTAAAAATACAGCCAGGCACTGTCACAAGAGTAAAGCCATTCTATTCCTACTGAAAGACAGTTGGAATTCTGTCTACTGACAGTTATGGGATTTTTCTGGTGCTCCATCTTTCTTTCTTGTAGGATTCTCTCTCATAATTGCAACATCTGTCCCCATTCTTAGGTGAGGTGATGATATACTGCAGCTCCAGAGAAAAAACAGTCATCTGCTCCTAGCTCTGCCACAGAATTCCCTGAAGTTAGCCTGGATTCACATTGAACTAGCAGAAGAGAATATGCACTACACTATAGATAAAAGGCTTGGAAAGTCTGTAAATTAATTTCAGATGAAGGCAGAAGAACAGAAACACATACGATCTTCACAGCACTGAAAGGAATAAGGCATTACATCACCAATGTGTCTGGCTCTGTGATGCAATGAGGAGGTCAGCCTCTCTCCTTACCACGGAAAGACTCGCATTTCTATATGGCTCCAGGGGCACACACACCCGTGCTGCAGGCATTCACAGAAAACAAACATCTGCACAGCAGCTCCTGTAAGTGCCTACCCATGGTACTGACACCTAAAAACATCCAGGTGCCACTGACAATCTTCTGGCAGCATTAATCAAAAAATAACCTTCAACTACATATTAGGGGAACATGAGCTAAATAGCCAGTGATTTAGGAGAGAGTTCAGCTGACTGCAATCAGTACACTACCACTGAAGTGGGACACATCTCAGTTGTTCTTAGCTGAAAATCTGATCCTAGCATACAGTATGTGAAAAAAGGGGAATAATGTTTATGCCATACACACAGGCACCTGTGCACACTGACACAACTCCACGGATTACAACTGCAAAGTCAGTGTGTACTTACTCCAAAAACACAGTAAATTCTCTGTTACTCAACTAACACAAAACAGAGCAATACTGTCATTCCCATATCCACAGGATTTAAAATACTTCCTGTTCTGCTTATCAAACCTCAAGTCTATGTATATAACTTTATCAGCTGTAGCAGGATAAGCAAACTATTAAATCTAAATAAAGAAAATTAGCTTTCAACAGTACAGTGCTTTCAGCATTAGATATACCATGTGCTACACCAGAGAATCACTGTGGGAAATTTAGGTAAAAGGCTGTTCAATTCTATTCCCCCTCCTAACAGGATGGCAGCAGTGCTGAAGCTGATCTTACAAATCTGAATATTTCACAGAGCCATTCTTACTTTTTCTCCATTTGCAACCAAGACAAGGGCATTTGGCTCAAGCAGGCAGGCTTTGCTTCAATAAATGTGGTTTCAGCCAGCTTGAAAGGATTAAAGAATCCAGGTCAATTTCACTGACTAACTTCATCTGGGAAAAAATAAACTAAGAGCTAGTGTCACAAAACCTCCATCAGAGGCTGGAATTGTTCCCTCCTTACCCAATACCTCAGTCAGAGTACTGTGGATACGTGGGAAACCTGGGCTCCACCTAGCACTTCCAGGGCAGTTAAAACAAAGGCCAAGCTATCAGGTGAAAGGAGATGCCTTCTCGGCAGTTCAAATCTCCATTTTTATTCACTTGGACACAGAGGGTCCAAAATGAAGTATTTGGCTTCTAGTCAGACAAACCATTCCATGTCAAGTGAAGCATCACTTTTATCTTGCCATCTAGAAGCACACAAAAATTGATCACTACCTTTGGTTCAACATTAATTACCAAAATTAACCAAAATTAATTTTGTAATCTTATGGGCTTTGAAGTGCAGACATTGATACTACTTAGTATAGTAGACTGCTCAAGACAAAATCTAAATTTCAATTACTCACCATGTAAAGGAAATATTCACATTTAAGCAATACTCTCCCCAAATACAGTCAAATTGCCTTTTCTAAGTTCTCTCTAATTCACCTTTTCTAATACTATAAAATGAAAAAAAAAAACAAACACAAAGAGCAAAAGCCTGATTGCAAAATAAAATGTAATTATTTCATTCTGTTTATCATGCTGCTTTGGAGACAGTTCCTTCCTTGAAAACAAACTGCTATAAATATATGAATTTACCAAAATACAGCTTACACCTTGATGTGGTCCCAAAATTTCAGTCCCCTTTATGTTCCCAGACAGTCATAATTCAAGTCAATTCTTGTCTAATTTACAGTAAAGGAGATATTTTGCAACTGTTGTTGAAGTAGTGCAAGTGAAACCCCAAGAACTCAGATCTCACCTCCACACAGGTACATCCATATCAGTAATTTATCTTCTTAAGCTCCTGTTGGGCTCCTAAGTCTTCTTTACTGTAACAATTCTACTTTGCTTCCACAGTACCTTTACATCCCCCCAAAACAGATTTTTACATAAAATGCGTCATCACAAAGTAGCATTTATTCCTTCCAATCCTTGCATCGCCCTCCTTTGAGCTGTTTCAGTTCTGCAAACAGAGTAACAAACACAGGCAACAAGCTTCCTCTTGAGTGTTACTAACACAGTCCTGCTTTTTCTCTCAAGCATATCACATTTTGTAAAAAACAACACTGCTCCAGTGCACCTAGGTGGGATACCATATGTCTTTGCAACGCACTCCTCATGCACCCCATCAGTCTGCTTTGCCTGTAAGGCAACAGCCAAAGAGGAGTGCCATGTGTACAGCTCACTAACATAAAGCACAATCAACCCATAAGCCCTCTAGTGCTCTATGCTGGTCTTCACCTTCATTTCTAGCCAGTATTTTTACCAGCAGGTGCTTGACTTTTGCACAACAACAGCCACCAATCTATTAATAGCTTATGACCAAAGCCAAAACCAAGAATTTTTTGCAACAATGGAGGTTTCTCTGATGCCTATGCACACAAATCACTCACTGCAATTATTATTAAAGTGACGTGTAAACATGAAAGGCAGGTTTGCATACATCCACAGGGAAATCCTCACATCCTCACCAAAGATGACCACAGGTTTGCTCATCATTGCCAAAAAGACTATTAAGTGGCTTCCGGGGGCCCAAAGAGCTAGGTCCCTTTGGAAAATGCTTTCCATAATCCACTCTCAAGGGAGACATGGCAGATGTCTGGCTGTGCATGAAACAAGGAACCAGCTTGACTGCTTTAATAACCTATCCTAAATACAAACCATAAAACAGCTGCTTTGCCTGGATTCTTGGAACGAACTGGAAAAAACTCCATCAAAAGGACTTGAATGAAAAATACCAAGCCAATACACAAACCTGTATAAGCATTCTCACACTCTCACTTAAACTTTCCTCTCCTAACTCATTCTCCTGCTCTGTAATTCTGCTTCACCCAAAAGAGCAGAGCATCAGTATTCTGATATTTGCTAAAAATAAAAATTGATAAATATTTTTATATTTATCAGTATTTTTTTGAGAATCACTTAAAAAAAGTACATCAAGTAATATGCTTCTGTAGCAATTGTTTCTACAATTCGATTACCTAAAAATGGGCGTGCAAAGAGAAGATTAGAGAGAAAAAGGTGAAAGAGAAAAGGCTGAAGAAAAGGAGAACCCACATACATACATTTAAGAGAAACCTCCAAGTCCTTCCTGCTACAGAAGTCAAGAAAAGGCCACACAAAACTCCACTAAGCCTGCAATAAATTTATGGCACTTCTGGAGCATGGAAATAAACACACTGGCAGCCATTACCCAGTACCACAGGAGTTCTTTAGTCTCTCCATCTCAGTAACTGTCTTGCAAAGCTCAGCAACAAACTACTTCCTTGCATGCATTTGCATGAAAAACATTATTTAGTCTTCAGTCCAGCTTTCCCTAATATTTTTTATATTTTTTGATCAATTACCCCAATTAAAAATTTCCAATTAAACATCTAAAATAAACTAGTTCTCCTCGTTTATCTTTCCAAAATTTACTGGACTTTTGGATGCTTTTACTCTCTGAAAGGGGAGATGTGACCTCAAATGTTGACATGTTTGATAAATCAGCATAAATCAGAGGATAGCTTTGAGAATGACAGTCCTAGTTAATTATTTTCTCCTCAATCCTCCTTCCTATGAAAAAAAATTATGGGGTGGTGCTCTTAAACAATGTCAGAATAAATATACCACTGTCTACATTGCTCTGTTTGGTGCTCTTTAACCTGATGCAAATTGATTTATTAATAATGTGGTATAAAGCATACTTTGGGCTTCTGGAATCACCAAATATACACAATCACTAGCTACTGTTTTTTCAAGGAATCCCTTTTATTAAAGGGATTCATTCAATCCTTGATGTCTAATTACAGAATAAATTTGAATTTTTTCTCATTTCTTAGAAGCAGTCAGTTTCCCACTTGAGACCCTGAGCAGTGACACCTGAAATTCAGAATCCCACAAGCCACAAGATCCAAAGAATGACTTTGTTTTGCTGGTGATTTAGAGTGTGTCCTTTGAGGACTTGAACAGCTTCATTCCTTCATGGTACAGGCTTCCCATTTCCTTTCAACATTTGAAGTCTCTGTTTTTCTCAGTAGCAGATTTTTCTGTAAAGGCCAGGAACCTGATCTAAAAATTGTTTTTCATGAAAAGCTTATGCAACAAGCTACAGCAGTAAGCCTTCTTTCCCGTCTCCCACAAAGCTTATAGAAAGAAAGCGAAAGAGAGTTAATAAAGTGAACTTAAATTTTTGAAAAAGTAAGCACATGTTTGTTAATTACTACAGTAGGTGTCTTTTTTTGTAGGTGGATTTTTTTTTTCATTTTAAGAGTTAAAATTTCACATTTGCAAAATAAAGGACCTGATCATACCAACACAATCTTCTTTAACCACATACCTAAAGTTTTTTTCTATAAAAACTCTGAGAAAAACCATTAAACCATTAAGAGATAATTTCTTTTTTTGTTTTATTTTGTTTTGTGTCCCCTACCCTCTGCATCCTCACATCTCTTACAAGAAGGAGTCTAATTTCTCCACTGTGGAGAGGATGCTGACAGTCAACTTGCTTTCTGAAACAGTTTTGGGATTCCCATCACTTTTGAAGTGTAAAACCAACAAGTATAAAGGAAATTCCCTGGAGTCATGTTAGTCAATATAGTGAAAATTCATGCTTAACACACAGAATGCTAATGAAGACAAACTATGGTTGTTTTACTCTATGTTACATCATTAAAAATTTATTAAAACACCGTATTATTTCCAAAGACTCAGTTTTAGGAGCACACAAACTATCTGAGATGGTTAGAATAATAACGTGCCTAGAGTGATGAAAGATTACCTCTGAAAAGCCCCTCTTATTTGTCAAAGTAAAGGTAGGAACCATGTTACCAAAACTGATCTGAGAGGCATCCTCTATCCAGCTCCTTCATTTGCCAGGATAAAGTATTTTGAAATTCTGTTTGATCATTGAGACATCTGAGGACACACATATTTCAAGATAAAAAAGCATCTCATTTATAGGCAAATTATTTTCTAAGTAAGTAACTTTTGTAGCTTTGTACCCCTTACCATAATTTTTTCATTTTTTTCACCCAACCACTTGGGTTTGGGGTTTTTTATGCACTATCCCCTCTACATCCTTTTTTTATATAAAAATATTAGGAAAAGATTTATGCACTGTACCCCTCTACAATATAAAGATTTGTGTCACTAAGTCAGTCTCATTTGCCTAAATGATGAGAAAGGGTCCTGTCATCTGTCATTTCAAGAGTGACCTTTTTTTTAAACTAAATTTGAAAGCTGTCTCACAATTAAATTCAAAGACAAACTTTTGCCCTCTGTCTGAAAAGCAATTAAAAAGGAAATCAACTTATCATTAAGAACACTTTCAAGTCCAAGTTTAGCATTTTAAAGCTATTAACATGCACCTGCAGTTATACAGATCAAAAAGGCACTTTCACCTCGTTCCTCAATTAATATGAAATGTTAATCCACAAAATAAAACATACAAGCAGTGCCTAACTTGACTATATTGTTATGATTTTACAGGAATAAACAAGTTGAGGTTCATAAAGATATTTTGTGTATCTACATCTTTTATTAAAACTTAACCTAAAACCAACATAGATCTCTCTTCAAAGACTAGGAAAGGAAGCACATGGATCTCTGGGATCATAAGATTTTGAAAAAACATTTTTTTTCTAGCTCTCCACGTGGCTGATGGAGTGTTACAGCTGCTTCTATTCAGGTCAGCTTTTATTTAGGGAAATGTACCTTTGAATTTTCTTGACATTAACCTGACCTGTGTGGAAACTGATGAGTTTGTCTTGTTTTACAAGGAGGCACAGGTTAATCTAAATATTTAAACTACTGACCAATAGTATTCCTGAAGTGTGTGTATCTGGCTAAATCTTTAGACTCTAGTAAATTAACAGATGAATGCTGTGACACACATGGCAATAACACAAAGTTAGAGATACAGAGACAACAGCAGAAATGGCTGCACCTTTCTGTGCAGCAAGGACAATTAGCTGTTACCTGCAATCAGATAAGAACTAAGATAATTATTAATTTATCAATGTATTAGAGCAGAGTCCAGAGAGCTCTGGTTTCACAAGGAGAATGGGGCATGGAGGGAAGGAAGATAACAGCCACCAGCTTTCTCTGTGGTTTCATAGTTCAGGAATTCTTTCAGACACATTTCCACCTGCATTAAAATTTCTGGCCTACAATCTCTTCCTTCCCATATATGAAGCAAGTTGCTTTTATGGGCAGACTATCTAGTAGCACTTATATGGGCCATCTGGAGGGTCCAGAATTATCTTTTTTCTCCCCTGTATTCCTTGAGGAGATCTAATCAAATAACTGCATTTCCATTAAATATCGTATGAACTTCCACAAGCTTTCTCTGCAAAATTACAGCAATTGTCTATGATATGGAAATCCAGAAGTTTTTCATTATAGTTTTTCCTCCTCCCACCCCATATTGTGTTTTAGACATCTGGAACCAGTAGAAAAGCTATCACATTAGTGTGGGCAATAAGAATCACAGCAAATCCACTTACAGTACAGACAGACTGCTCCACAAAAATACTGCCAATAATGGACTTCTTTTCCCCTCCAAAGTTCACATAATTTTGGAGGAATAACAAACTATTCTTTGCTAGCATACACAGACAGAAAAGGTATATGCCTTGATTTTTGGGCATTTCTGAAAAATCAGATCACTTAGTGACCTTCTGCAATCATTTCATTCAGCAGCAGCACTAGGGCCAAGGGTAAGGAGCAGTTATGTGCAGATGGAAAAAAAACTGATTTAGTTTAGATTTTTTTTCCCTTTGGTGCAGGTACTATCATTGCATCCTCCCCCTTCTTAAGTGTCCTCAT